>NC_045566.1:0-673750 GCF_009819795.1 Aythya fuligula
TAAAAATGATCTATGCCATGCCACTGAAAAAATGGACCAAACACACAAATGGTTAATTCCTGCAAATAATACTAGGTGGGTATGTTCATTGTTGGGAGTCACTCCTTGCCTATCTTTAAAATTGTTTAGCATATCTCATGATTTTTGTGTACAGGTGGTCATTATACCAAGGATTCTATACCACACTGAAGAGTATATGTATACCTATCACACAGTGGCTGAATACCATCTGGTAAAGAGGGAGCCTATTACAGCTGTCACCTTAGCCACTTTAATGGCCCTTGGGGCTGCAGGTGCAGGAACTGGAATTGCTTCCCTGATAAAACAAAGCCAGGAATTTACTTCTCTACGCATTGCCGTAGATGAGGATCTGGCCCGTATAGAGCAATCAATAACAGCTCTGGAAAAATCGGTTAGGTCATTATCCGAAGTGGTACTCCAAAACCGTAGAGGGTTGGATTTGATTTTCTTACAACAAGGAGGACTGTGTGCAGCCCTACGTGAAGAATGTTGTGTATATGCAGATCATACTGGGGTGGTAAGAGATACAATGACTAAATTGAGGGAAGGATTAGAAAAACGCAAAAAGGAAAATGAAGCTCGTCAGAATTGGTATGAATCCTGGTTTAATTACTCACCTTGGCTTACTACCCTGCTATCAACCATAGCGGGGCCCTTGTTGTTATTAATATTAGCACTGACTTTTGGACCATGTATATTCAATCGAGTAATCGCAATTGTGAAAAGCCGATTAGAGGCAGCTCATCTTATGCTCGTGCGTGCTGAGTATGAATTTCTTGAGCAGGAGAAGGAAGACACAGAAACTTTAATGCTCAGCAAGCAAATATTGCAAAAATTCAATGAACAAAATATGTTAGAAAAAGAAAAAGGAGGGATTGTGATAAATTAGTGGGGGGTTTGTTCATTGTCTTTGAGGAATTTGGAGAAACTGCTGAAGAGATAAGGTTGTACAAATTAACGGCCTTGGTAAAGGGGAGGATTAAAGCAAGCAGATAACAGGAGGGAGTATTGGATACACATCCTTGAGTGAAACCAGACATCCTGTCTGCCGCTTCATTACCCCCACCTGAATACGAGCACAACGTGTGAACACCAGCAGAAGAACAACGACCCCCCCTCTCAACAATAAACTGCGCAGCCTCAGCCAGTTCAATAGGTCTCGATAAGCTGGAACTCGACTGCTATAAAATAGCTACCCTGGAAAGGGAAGGTGCGTGCTGTTGCGGAGCGGAGACTCCCCAGCCGCCCAGCGCTGTTTTGCTTGTGTCTGCTTACTTGATTAATAAAATAATTACAATAGACCTGTAAATTGTGTGGTCTAATTTATAACAAGCCAGACAAATAAAACAAACAAACAAACAAACAAACAAACTGAAGTCCACAAATGCCACAAGGCCATGAATGCATAGCAGCCCCGGCAGGGGTAATGGCAGACATACCCTTTGCAGATGAAAAAGGTGACCCTGCTCAGTCTCTTGGTAATACTGCACCAACGCGGTCAAGCCTCTTGTAGCATGTCATCAAGCTGGTTTTAGTCCTCTGGAGAGTTACACAAGTGGGTTGATTCATCTAGAGATTAAAATACAGATCAAACACAGGAGCGTATCCCACCATCCCAAAAAAAAAGTGAGCCAGCAACCTCTGCTAAATATCCCTCTATGAAGTGAATTCCAAGCCCTTAGAATTCCAGAAATCCATAGACTCCAGCCTGCCTAGAGAACCCGGCAACTGACTGAAGGAAAAACAAAGCACTTACCCCCAAAGAGCAGCCCAGGCAGAAGGAGCTCTCTGACGGCATACTTGGGGCTCATATACCTTTTGGTCCCACCCAGCACCCAAACCCAATCACCTGGGAAAGGGGAGGGGCAAAGCACATGAAAGTAGAAAGAGGAGGAGCAGCAGCTGTGGTTTATTTACTTATTTATAAGGCTTAGCTCAACAGCATGCAGAGGGCAGACAGGAGAACTGGGGTGTTTCTATCCCCATGCTTTCGCTGCAGCTTTGAATGTTAGAAGGACATTACCACCAAGCAAGTAACTGAAGCTTTTCCTGCTGGAATTAGCTCAAACTTTTATTTACACAGAAAGAAAAATCTAGGAGCAGAATAGATTACACACCAAAAAAAAAAGTCAATTCTATTCCACTCACAGGAAAAATCACTTACTTAAGTAGGCTAAGAACTAAAAGGCTATGCTGATGGGTCAAAACACACTACAGGACACTGGGGCCGGGCCCTCCGCTGCACCCACTTAAAACCCATCCCTACACTCACCAAGGTGCAACCCCAACCCGAACACAGACGCAGCATTTCAGCCTCAACACAGTTTCCAGAACTGCTGGAAAGCAAGCTTCATCCTCAGCGAGGCGTGCTCAGGCTGCACAGGAGGGGGCTTCGGGCACCTCTTTGCCTACCGAAGAAGACCGCCATCAGCACCTGCTTTGTTCCGATCCTAAAGGCTAACATCACAGCCCACGTCGCCTGGGACACCTGATAAACAGAAGAGAAAGCAGCCATACCGTTTTCAAGCCCTCCCTGCACGTGTCGCTCCTCGATGATCTGCAACCTCTTCTCAAATCCTCAACCGCTTCTGTGGAGAGCCTGCCATGGCACCTGCAAAGCAAGACCCTTCGCAGTCACCTCGTGCTACTTGGCAGTTCTGCTCCAATCCAGCTCACAAACAGCCCGCCCTTCCCGTGCTGCTCTTCAGAGTGCAGCTTGGCCCCACTCAGCCTGTGCGACACACCTGTGAAACAAAAAGAAAAGCATAGGCTGAAGCAGCATCCAAAGCCACAGCACAGCTGGGACAGTTACTCTCATCTGCTCCCTAACCTCTGCTCCCTCACCTGCCCTCAAGGAAGATGCTTCCATCTGCTCTCTTAAGCCAGCTACAACACCCCTGAAATATAAACAGGATTTTTACTGTACTTTGTGCAGTTAAGTAACTGCAGTGACAACTGCACCCCTAAAGTACCTGCTACATCTGTTCATCGCTCACCTTGCCAAAAGCAGCTCCGGTCAAGTCCCGCGTTGTACACTGTGTTTCAGCTTTAACAAATGAAAACGGTCACAAGATAATCATTCAGCTGCCAGCATTAGCACCCATCCCTCAACAACACAAAGGGACCCCGTTTACAATATTATCATTTCAAAACAGCAGCCCCCATACCTCAGCACACCTCAGAAGTAGACCAAGCCAGTCACCGAGCTGCCTACAGAGCGCTGAACAGTTCCGGAAGGAGCTCTTTCCTGCGACAGGTTCCTCCAAAGGTTTACACTCTACTGGGGACAGGAGAGAAATAAAAATAAAAGTTTCAAAAACCCCTTATCTGTAAGCTTTCAAGATTCCACAGACCTCCTCCTCAAGCACACCGTTCAAGCACTATGCGAGCAGCTGCTCACAAGCAGCTCAACTCTTCCCCCCCACACGCACATCTGACAAACACCACAGAGATGACTGTGCCTGCTGCCCTTCAGTACGTGCGCAGAGGCAGACCAGATGTCTTCGCCAACACAGTCCGGACAATGTATTAGCACACCCATGCACTGCCACGTTAGCTGTCATCACTAACTGCCAGGCAGGACAGCTCCAGACCAAACACATACACACACAGCCACGCCACAAACACTACAAACAAAACACACAACACAAGGCGCAAGAAAAAGTGACCCCCGGAGGGAAGCCCTATGGCAACAGCAAGTCACAACAGGTGCTCTGCACCAGACCCAAGGAGAGACTCAAATGTCACGACACGCGACTGGAAGACACTGCCAGAACTGGGGTGATGGAGGCCTAAAAAGCCTTCCTTCAAGACAAGAGACCAGAAGGATGGGGACTGAAAACCCCATATGATTCAAAGATTGAAGCCGAAATTCCTTTAAGCGGTATATTCTTTATTGCAGCGCTGGATGCACGGGGGGATCTCTCCACCTATCGTGCATACCCAAAGCAGAAAGCAGTCTTGAATTTATACAATCAATCTATCAATATTCTACCGGCGCCTATACATATTCATTGCCTACCCCCGCCTTCCCTCGCTTCTCATGCTAATTAGCCTTTTGGCACCTTGCGCCTGAGCAGAGCCTCCCAAGAACTGTGGGCAGGGGCCTTTGGGATGTGGGCAGGGGTCTTTGGGAGGAAGATCCCGAGTCTTCCTCACATTGTACTTTTCACCTTTGGTCAGGAATCCGCTGAGTTGGCATGTTTCTTAATCGCAAGAGCTGGCTGTTGCTAATTCTTCCCTTTGTTGTGTCTTTATAATGAATTCCAACGTCCAGTTTTGAGATTTATAGTCCTTACATTTGTTTCTCTGTCCGTCTGCCGCTTCCTTATCGTGAGTTCCGGTGTCTTGTTTCGAGATACACAGTCCTTGTCTGGGGACTGTCCTTGCCTCCCCAATACCTCCTTAATCACATAAGACGACGCTTAGGAAATCAATTCCCAAGCAAGAGCTCCTGATGCGGCCCAGATGACTTCCACAAGAGCGAGGATGGAAACAGATGCGATCTCAAACCGAGTATGACGCACGAGACCTGAAACAGAACTGCACTTCAAGCAGCGACTGCAAGACAAGAAGTGCTCGGATCAGAGCCACGATGACAAAACAAGCACTGAGGCCCTTCAGCACCGCTACCAAGTCGCCTGTCTGGTCAGTCCAGTGTAAAAAGCTAGAAGGATATCAAGACCCGAGAAGCACAGAACAGACGCTGCAGAAGCAACACTACAGGACAGACGAACAGAAGGAAACTGTCCTGCCTGGCGCATGCACTCACGCTACAAAATAATCCCGCTGCTTCTATTAGCCTGGTGACCCGGCCACAAGCAGCCTGAACGTGACCCAGCCTGAACCACCCTCGCAGCGGCACCAAGTATTTTCAGCCAGCTGGCTCCATGCTGCTCTGGCTCCCAGCTCCCATTAGCCACCCCAGATATGCAAATACCAGGTGCCCCCCAACTTAGCTCTCAGGTTGCTGCATGGTAAATTCCCTCCGCCTCAAGAAATACACAGGCACTGGTCGTCATCTTAGTCAATTGCCAGGCTCATCATCAGCTGCAAAAACAGAGTACCAGCATTCACTAGCATGCCGGTCATGATGCCCACCTTCTCCACAATGCTGACTACTGCTGATGCAACATACAACTATGCTCACCTGTTCCTCTCCAAATCCAAGCTCCAACACTGCAACCAGTATCATCCACACCACCTGGGAAAACAAAGGGATTAAATGATCGTTGCGTTCACAACACATCACCCAATGGTGTGGTTTTTTGTTGTTGTTGTTTTTGTTATTGTTGTTTTTTGTGTGTGTGTTTCCTGTATTTATTTATTTTTTAGTCTGCTTTAGCTCAACGGCATGCAGAGTGCAGACAAGAAAACTGGGGTGTTTCTAGAAGCCACAATCCCCACGCTTTTGCTGTAGCTTTGAATATTAAAAGGACAATACGACCCAGCAAGTAACTGGAACTTTCTTACCTGGAATTAGCTCAAACTTTTCTTCACCTTGAAAGAAAAATCTAGGAGCAGAACAGATTATACACCAACAAAATTGAGTCCATTTCATCCCCAGAAAAAAAAATCACATGCTCTCATCCCCTCCTGTACCTCAGCCGCTTGCCTACCCCACGTGGCACACGCTTCCATCTGTTCTCTTTACCCACTTATAGCACCTCTAAAAGGCAAACTGGAATTTTACTCTATTGGCTGTAGGAAAATAACTGCAGTGACAACCGCGCCCCAAACTGAGCCAGCAGCCCCTACTAAACATCCCTCTACTAAGTGAATTCCAAGCACTTAAAATCCAGAAATCCATAGACTCCAGCCTGCCTAAACAACCCTGCAACGGACAGAAGGAAAAACAAAGCACTGCCCCCAAAGAGCAGCCCAGGCAGAAGGAGCTCTCTGATGGCATGCCTGGGGCTCATATAGCATTTAGCCCCGCCCAGCACCCAAACCCAATCACCTGGGAAAGGGGAGGGGCAAAGCACATGAAAGTAGGAAGAGAGCAAAAGGAGCAGCTGTGTTTTGTTTTCCTTTCCTTTCCTTTGTTTTTTAAAATCTGTTTTATCTCAAAAACATTCAGAGAGCAGACAAGAGACCTGTGGTGTTTCTAGAAGCAAAAATCCCCTTTTGCTTTTGCTGCAGCTTTTAATGTTGAACTGATAACGGCACCAAGCAAGTAACTGAAACTTCTTCAACTGGAATTAGTTTAAACACGCTCACCGTCATCTGCAAACACAGAGAACCAGCATTCACTAGCCCTAACCCTAACCCCAACCCTCACCCTAAACTCTAACCCTAGCCCCAGCCCTAGTCCCTAAGCCCAACCCTGGTTCCCGAGAACTTCATTTCCAGGCGTGCTCTGGGCGCTCAACATGGCCTCCCGGAGGTCCGGAGTCCCAGAACTACATTTCCCGGCATGCTCCGGGCACCCAACATGGCCTCCTGGAAGTTCGGAGTCCCAGAACTACATCTCCCGGCATGCTCCGGGCAGTCAACACGGCCTACCGGAAGCCTGGTGCCGGAAAACTACACCTACCAGAATTCCCTGGACAGCCAGCACGGCCAATCAGAGGCCGAGTTTTCGAGAACTACATTTAACAGCGCTCACTGTAACCCTAGCCCTTCCCGCCCTTACACAAAAAAGCCTCAAGCCCTATCCCTAAACATCCTCGAAACCCCTACGGACCTAACCCAAACTATTTACCACACTAAACCCCTGAAGTCCTATGCCTAAAACCCCTAACCCAATGAATTAAGACGCTCAAATCCCAAACCCGCAAAATTGAGATGCTCAAATCCCAAACCCAAAAAAATAGGACGCTCAAATCCCAAACCCCCTTCCAAAAAAGAAAAAGAAAAATCAAGAAAAAAAAAATCAAACAAAACAAAAACAACAAAAGGGGTAGATCTGGTGGCATCTGCCCTGTAACCCTGCAAAAATCACGAGGGACCTAGAACAACAAAGCAAACGCACAAAATAACATTGACATCCTATCCATAAATGTGCTATAACAATTAATCACCTCCAAAGAGCTTCAAGCAATAAATGCACATACTACTAGATCGGTTTCCTCTAAAAGATCGTACCAGACCCTGACCCACCAAAAGAACCCTGCATGTAGCTAACAGAAGCATCAACAAAGCACTGACCCCAAAGAGCAGCCCGGGCAGAAGGAGCTCTCTGATGCCGTGCCTGGGGCTCCTATACCATTTGGCCCCGCCCAGCACCCAAACCCAATCACCTGGGAAAGGGCAGGGGGCAAACCACAAGAAAGAGAGCAGGAGCAGCAGCAGCTGTGTTCTTTTATTAATTAATTTGTTTGGTTTTTTTTGTGCCTATTCCTAGTTTACAGCATGCAGAGTGCAGACAAGAGAACTGGGGTGTTTCTAGAAGCAAAATTTACCGTATTTATGCCTCAGCTTTGAACATAGAAAGGACAATACAACCAAGAAAGTAAATGAAATATTTTCCAAGGGAATTAGCTCAAACTTTAGTGTTAGGTCAGAGGTTGGACTCAATGATCTTGAGGTCTCTTCCAACCTAGAAGATCTGTGATTCTGTGTGATTTACATATGAAGAAAAATCTAGGAGCGTAGGAAATTACACATCAAAAAAACCAACGACGTAATAAGCAACGCGCATGCACGGCCCCACGGCCGCCTGCAATACCCGTTTTCCACCAGCAGGAGGCGGCAGAGGGCGCCCGCGGGCGTCACCGCGCATGCGCGCCACCCGGCCGCCTGCAGTTCTCGCTTTCCACCAGCAGGTGGCGGCAGAGGGCGCCCGCGGGCGTCACCGCGCATGCGCGCCCCGCGACCGCCTGCAGTACCCTTTTCCCACCAGCAGGTGGCGGCAGAAGGCGCCCGCGGGCGTCACCGCGCATGCGCGGCCCCCGGCCGCCTGCAGTACTCGCTTTCCACCAGCAGGTGGCGGCAGAGGGTGCCCGCGGGCGTCTCCGCGCATGCGCGCCCCCCGGCCGCCTGCAGTACCCTTTTCCCACCAGCAGGTGGAGGCAGAGGGCGCCCGCGGGCGTCACCGCGCATGCGCGGCCCCCGGCCGCCTGCAGTACCCCTTTCCCATCAGCAGGTGGCGGCAGAGGGCGCCCGCGGGCGTCACCGCGCATGCGCGGCCCCCGGCCGCCTGCAGTACCCCTTTCCCATCAGCAGGTGGCGGCAGAGGGCGCCCGCGGGCATCACCGCGCATGCGCGACCCCGGCCGCCTGCAGTACTCGCTTTCCACCAGCAGGTGGCGGCAGAGGGCACCCGCGGGCGTCACCGCGCATGCGCGCCCCCCGGCCGCCTGCAGTACCCCTTTCCCATCAGCAGGTGGCGGCAGAGGGCACCCGCGGGCGTCACCGCGCATGCGCGCCCCCCGGCCGCCTGCAGTACCCTTTTCCCACCAGCAGGTGGAGGCAGAGGGCGCCCGCGGGCGTCACCGCGCATGCGCGCCCCCCGGCCGCCTGCAGTACTCGCTTTCCACCAGCAGGTGGCGGCAGAGGGCGCGCGCGGGCGTCACCGCGCATGCGCGCCCCCCGGCCGCCTGCAGTACTCGCTTTCCACCAGCAGGCGGCGGCAGAGGGCGCCCGCGGGCGTCACCGCGCATGCGCGCCACCCGGCCGCCTGCAGTACCCCTTTCCTATCAGCAGGTGGCGGCAGAGGGCGCCCGCGGGCTTCACCGCGCATGCGTGCCCCCCGGCCGCCTGCAGTACTCGCTTTCCACCAGCAGGTGGCGTCAGAGGGCGCCCGCGGGCGTCACCGCGCATGCGCGCCACCCGGCCGCCTGCAGTACCCCTTTCCTATCAGCAGGTGGCGGCAGAGGGCGCCCGCGGGCTTCACCGCGCATGCGTGCCCCCCGGCTGCCTGCAGTACTCGCTTTCCACCAGCAGGTGGCGGCAGAGGGCGCCCGCGGGCGTCACCGCGCATGCGCGCCCCCCGGCCGCCTGCAGTACCCCTTTCCCATCAGCAGGTGGCGGCAGAGGGCGCCCGCTGGCCCCACCGCGCATGCGCGCCCCCCGGCTGCCTGCAGTATTCTTTTCCCATCAGCAGGTGGCGGCAGAGGATGCCCGCGGGCGCCACCGCGCATGCGCGCCCTCCGTCCGCCTGCAGTACCCGATTCCCACCAGCAGGTGGCGGCAGAGGGCGCTCGCGGGCGCCTCCGCGGCTCCCGGCCTCCTGCAGTACTCGTTTTCCACCAGCAGGTGGCGGCAGAGGGCGCCCGCGGGCGTCACCGCGCATGCGCGCCCTCCGTCCGCCTGCAGTACCCGATTCCCACCAGCAGGTGGCGGCAGAGGGCGCTCGCGGGCGCCTCCGCGGCTCCCGGCCTCCTGCAGTACTCGTTTTCCACCAGCAGGTGGCGGCAGAGGGCGCCCGCGGGCGCCACCGCGCATGCGCGCCCTCCGTCCGCCTGCAGTACCCGATTCCCACCAGCAGGTGGCGGCAGAGGGCGCTCGCGGGCGCCTCCGCGGCTCCCGGCTGCCTGCAGTACTCGTTTTCCACCAGCAGGTGGCGGCAGAGGGCACCCGCGGGCGTCTCCGCGGCTCCCGGCTGCCTGCAGTACTCGTTTTCCACCAGCAGGTGGCGGCAGAGGGCGCTCGCGGGCGCCTCCGCGGCTCCCGGTCGCCTGCAGTACCCCTTTCCCACGAGCAAATGGCGGCAGAGGGCGCCCGCGGGCGCCACCGCGCATGCGCGGCGCCTTTAAACCTGCAGTACCCACTGTCCGCCAGAAGGTGGCCGCGCTAGAGCGGCAGGCACGGCTTTGCACGTTTTTCCCGACAAAGGACGAACGATTAAAGCAGAAATTTGCACCCTCGGCCGTCAGGGAGCACGTTATCTGCCTTGTTCAGTGTGCTTCTCGCGACTGGGAGCTGGGGCAATCTGAAACGCTTTTTTTTTTTTTTTCTTACCTGCAGCCCACAGCCCGAAGAGTACACTGTCTAACAGACTGCAGGACACCACACGCTCTGTCCTCTAATCTTGTGTTAAACGTCGTGGACCTCCCTCTCAGCTTCCCTACCACCTCCCCCTTGCCTCCTGCCCAACTTCCCACTTTCACAGGTGCCACCTCCAGCATCACCAAGAGCAGTGCTAGGGCCTGGCCTGGCTCTCAGCCTCCCCCTCATCTTCTCCTCCTGAGTAAAAAAAAATAGCAACATTCCTTGGAAAATAGAAGTAGCCTCAGAGTGAGGAAGGAGCACAGCCCCGGGCTCCCACGCACAGGTCTGGAGCCCTGCCAGAACCAGTTAAGGTCCGTGGCAATTGCAGCCCTTCCTGCACTGCTCTGCCACTGCCTCACACCTGTGCCACAGGGTGAGTGGTGCCACCCAACAATGTTTAACTGTGCTCTCCCTGAGTGAGGCCTGCCTGCTGCTGGCGTGCTGCTCCCAGGGCCCAGCTCTCATGCTAGGGGGCTGCCTCCTCTGATCAAGATTGCATACAACAGCCATGGGGACAAATGACTTTTTACTTAGATGTGAGTTACAAAGGCGCTTTACTAGCAAAGAACAACAGACAGACTTGCCTTATACATGTAGCTACTTTCATCATAAATACAAGGGTGTAAAGCAAAGCTAAGCCACCAATAAATTATAAAATACATATAACTCAGTGCTGTGACTGAATCTTTTAATAGTTTTTTCTCTAGTTTGATAGTGTTAGCAAAAATGAGTAGACTCCTTCCATTTTTTTAAACTTATTTTCAAGCAACCATTTTTTTTTTTTCCAATTTTTGCCAATTCAAGGCAAGAGGTAAGTATTATAAGTCACCTGTTAAGGATGTTTTCCTTGATTAGAATAAGGTAACTGCTAATACCTCATTACCTTGTTCCCCAATCTGACCACACCTGTAGTTTAAAAAAAATATATTTAAAGTGTTTTATTTAGAAAAAAATGGAGGAATCAATCTCTGTGCTTCAAGAGCTTGCAGAATACAGCTGCATTTTCTTAGTAATATTTAATAATGTTCCACCATTATTCTCACCATCCCCAGATCAAAGGAATGCAATTTTTAAGTCCTTCTATGATACAGCAAATTCAGAAGCAGCTAAAGAAAAAATTAAAGAAACAAGTCAAGACCTTTATCCCATTACACATCTCTTCTTCCGATAGCAGTGGAAATCCAGTTCTGAAGTCTCCCTCTTTCAGATGATCTGCACTGTAAAGATCTACCTTCAGTTTGATATGTAAGGATGTTTTTGTTGTTGTTGTTATTGGGTTGGACCCCACATGCATCAGCATTAAAATATAGTATTTAATACAGTCTAGATGTTAGCAGGTTGAAAGACGTAATTGCTTATTAAAGAATTACAGAAAAATTATCCTCAGGAATGTAACCATTGCAAATATTGCGAGTGGCTTTTATAAGCAAAGATCTAAGCCAATGAACTAGTGCTTACATAGGTCAGAGATAAGGCAGTTCAACTTAACTCAGTAATCTGAAAGAACAGTGAAAGTGACAATTGAGTAACTTGAAATTTGCAATTAAGTGTTACGTCCCTTCTAAAAAAATTGAAATACTAAGAAGAAAACAGGGGTGGAAGAAGGGGCAGAACAAACAATTAGTTCATGATTGGATTTATTTATTTAAGAGTCTCTGTATTTTTATTGAATCTAGCAGAACAGGCAGCACCACCACTGCTGTGGTGAAAAATCCACTAAATAGTAAAACAAATGGGGACTTCGATAGAGGTAGAAAAAAATTAACTTTTTAAAGACTGACCTATTTAAGATAGTTGTCTTCCCCCAAGGGAACTTTTTGACAAGTCTGCAGGTAGAGCTTAACATTTATTGAATCAGATAAAGATATATGGAACATTGCTCTAAACTGGAAAAAAAAATACATTTTAAATGCTTTGCAAGCAGCACTAAAAACTAACATCTTAAGATTTTTTCAGTTTCCCCTCCCAAAAGGCTTCTTTTCATCCTTATGCAGTAATAAATGTCCTCCACAGTCCTTCTATGTAATGGGCCATCTGTAAATTATTATATAGTGTCATTAAGAGAAACAAATGAAGAAAAATAAGACACTGAAGCTGTTCTATGTGTCTATAACACATAATCGTGAGTAGTTCAGCAACCATATGACACTTATTAATTCTCCAGACCCTATGCATTCTCAGCAACTGGCTTGCTGTCATCACTGCCACAAGCTCACAAACAAATGGATTACCTGGACTTCAACAATTTTTTCATTGCAGTCATTGCTGTTAGAGAGTAACTGGAGTCTGAATAAAATCTCTAACTTTTTTCCTTCATGAGGCAAATCAATAAATCAATTGCTCTATAGTGCCAATCTTTCTCTTTGTACACATAACCAGAATACGAGACTTATAAAGAACGTGATTAGGCAAATAAAGCAGCCCTAAGTTTATCCTAATAATAGTTTAATCCCCAGTGCCATATAAAAATACATTCTCAGGGGACCTTCCAAGTAGAACATAAAGGTCATAAAGGTACAAGAAGCAACGCACTACAGACTCGGTCAGCACTGTCAATTCACAAGAGGTTCTTAGTCCTTTGTCATAATACATTTGATATATTTTAGCAAGGTATGGGCATATACTGATGCATAGCTAAATCATTACAAGTCAAATATGCAGGTTTCTATTTATATCCCCTTTCACAGACTTGCCAGCAGAGGTCAGTTACTTTCCACAAAATTTCTTGTTCAGAAGAAAGATCAGAAGGTTGACATTTACTTTTGCTCTGTCGAACAACTTCATGACTGCAACGCCTTCATACTGCAGCTGCAAAAGATCCTGTCAAAGAGAATACACTTATGAGTGAGTAATCCTCAACAGCTTATGACTATACAAGACCCTGTGAAACAGTAAGCTTTTGAGGAATACCCATCACAAAGCACATGGCATAAGCTAGAAAAACAAGCAAGCTAAAGACCAAATCATCGAGCAACATATTTTGCTATTTTGCATGCGCTAAGACTTTTCAGATCTTTCATCTGTGCTTACAGAAAATAAAAATTACAAAAGGGCAGAATTAGAAAGCAATTCCAAGAAAGCTGTATTTCAGATCTGGACATCATCAGGCTTCTCATTCGTGTAACAGCCACAAAGTTTAATTTTCAAAAAGGGTCTCACTTCCATATGCCTAATGTTATCACGTACCCATGAAACATTAAAGCATTCCACAGTATGGCTTTCTAAAATGCCTATCTGCCATAGACCTCTGTGAGGCAGTTTAAAACATCAGTTTAAGTCAGAGAAATAAACAGTACCTCCATTAGTAATAAATACATGATGCTGATTCCAGCTCTCCAGTATTTATGCAGTATTTCTAGCTGCACTTTCCTCTTGTCTGTGACGCACCTGACAAAGCATTAAGACTACCTGCACCGATTCATCTCAGCAATGAATTTCTTTCAGCAGCTCTCACTCTTGACCACCACATACTGGAGAAGGTGTTCAGGTTGTGCTACCACGAAGAAACGTTGTGTGTTTTCTGAAATATGAACTTGCCTCCTGCAGCTGTAGAGTCTGGGTGATGCTGGAGTAAATATCAGAAAACTATTTCTGCTACTTTCTATAAAATCTTGGCAACGCAAGCAAAGCCATTGCTAATGCTGTATTTGGAAAAGCAATGGCAGCTTCCTCATTACTCCCCTCTCAGAACATCTGCTGTTTCTGAACAGCAGTTCTACAAAGACACATCAGTACAGCGACACGTGCTTGAGGACTGAGCAACCTGAGGTACCCACATGAACAAGAGTTTGTGACCAGCTTCAATGGATTAGAATTGGAATGAGCTACAGGTGTTCTTAGAGCACACATATGGGATATGCAAGACAGCTGTCCCTTCCAGCAGCTGATTACTGAGTGTGACACAGATTTATCTGTGCGTACCCTAACCCTAACCCTAAACCCTAACCCTCTAACCCTAACCCTAACCCCAACCCTAACCCAAATAAAGAAAATAAAGAAAAAAAGAAGAAAAAACAAAAAAACCCTAACCCTAACCCCTAACCCTAGCCCGCCGCCCTAACCCTAACCCTAACGCTAACGCTAACCCTAATAGCCCGCGCCCACCCTAACCCTAACCCTAACCAACCCTAACCCTAACCCTAAACCTAATGACCCTAACCCTCACCCTAACCCTAACCCTAACCCTCACCCTAACCCTCACCTTAACCCTAACCCTAACAACTCTAACCCTAACCCTCTAACCCTAACCCTAACGGATCTAACCCTAACCCTAACAGATCTAACCCTAACCCTAATGACCCTAACCCTAACCCTAACGCCCCGCTGCCCCGGCCGCCCGCCCACCCGCCCGCCCCCTAACCCTAACCCTCTAACCCTAACCCTCTAACCCTAACCCCAACCCTAACCCCAACCCCAAACCCTAACCCTCTAACCCTAACCCTAACCTAACCCTGGATCTACCCTAACCCTCTAAACCTAACCCTCTAAACCTAACCCTCTAAACCTAACCCTCTAAACCTAACCCTCTAAACCTAACCCTAACGACCCTAACCCTCACCCTCTAACCCTAACCACTAACCCTCACCCTCTAACCCCAACCCCTAACCCCCAACCCCTAACCCCAAACCCCTAAACCCCAACCCCTAAACCCCAACCCCTAACCGTAACCCTAATGACCCTAACCCTAACTCCTAACACTAACCCAAAGGCCCTACCCCTAACCCAACCCCCAACCCCTACCCCTAACCCCACCCGCAACCCCCACCCCTACCCCACGCCCCAACCCCCACCCCTAACCCCTATTCCAACTTCTAACCCTAACCCCTACCCCAACCTCTAACCCTAACCCTAGTTCCCGAGAACTACATTTCCCAGTATGCTCTGGGCACCCAACATGGCCTCCCGGAAGTCCAGAGTCCGAGAACTTCATTTCCCGGTATGCTCTGGGCACCCAACATGGCCTCCCGGAAGTCCAGAGTCCGAGAACTTCATTTCCCGGTATGCTCTGGGAACCAAACATGGCCTCCCGGAGGTTCAGCGTCCAAAAACTACACCTCCCACGATGCTTTGGGCATTCAACATGGCCTCCCGGAAGTCCAGAGTCCAAGAACTACATCTCCCGGCATGCTCTGGGCAACAAACATGGCCTCCCGGAAGCCCGGTGCCGGAAAACTACGCCTACCAGCATTCCCCAGGCAGCTGGCTTGACCAATCACAGGGACAATACAAACAAGCAAGTAACTGAATTTTTTTTCCATCCCTCCGCTGCACCCATTTTTTTTTCCAGGCCCTCCGCTGCACCCACTTAAAACCCATCCCTACACTCACCAAGGTGCAACCCCAACCCAAACACAGATGCAGCATTTCAGATTCAACACAGTTTCCAGAACTGCTGGAAAGCAGGCTTCATACTCAGCGAGGCGTGCCCAGGCTACACAGGACAGGGCTTCGGGCACCTCTCTGCCTACCAAAGAAGACAGCCATCAGCACCTGCTTTGTTCCGATTCTAAAGACTAACATCACAGCCCACGTCGCCTGGGACACCTGATAAACAGAAGAGAAAGCAGCCATACCGTTTTCAAGCCGTCCCTGCACGTGTCGCTCCTCGATGATCTGCAACCTCTTCTCAAATCCTCAACCGCTTCTATGGAGAGCCTGCCATGGCACCTGCAAAGTAAGACCCTTCGCACTCACCTCGTGCTACTTGACTGTTCTGCTCCAATCCAGCTCACAAACAGCCCGCCCTTCTCGTGCTGCTCTTCAGAGTGCAGCTTGGCCCCTCTGAGCCTGTGCAAGACACCTGTGAAACAAAAAGAAAAGCATAGGCTGAAGCAGCATCCAAAGCCACAGCACAGCTGGGACAGTTACTCTCATCTGCTCCCTAACCTCTGCTCCCTCACCTGCCCTCGAGGCAGATGCTTCCATCTGCTCTCTTAGGCCAGCTACAACACCCCTGAAATATAAACAGGATTTTTACTGTATTTTGTGTAGTTAACTAACTGCAGTGACAACTGCACCACTAAAGTAACTGCTAGATCTGCTCATCGCTCACCTTGCTAAAAGAAGCTGTGGTCAAGTCCCGTGTTGTACACTGTGTTTCACCTTAAACAAATGAAAACAGTCACAAAATAATCATTCAGCTGCCAGCATTAGCACCCATCCCTCAACAACACAAGGAACCCCATTTAGAATATTATTATTTCAAAACAGCAGCCCCCTTGCCTCAGCACCTCAGAAGTAGATCAAGCCAGTCACCGATTTGCCTACCGAGTGCTGAACAGTTCCAGAAGGAGCTCTTTCCTGTGAGCAGTTCCTACTAAGGTACACACTCTACTGGGGACAGGAAAGATATAAAAATAAAAATTTCAAAACCCCCTATCTGTAAGCTTTCAAGATTCAACAGTACACCGTTCAAGCACTATGCGAGCAGCTGCTCGCAAGCAGCTCAACTCTGCCAAATCCACATCTGCCAACCTCCAGAGATGACTGTGCCAGCTGCCCTTCAGTATGCACCCAGAGGAAGACCAGATGTCTTTGCCAAAACAGTCTGGACAATGTATTTGTACACCCATAGACTACCACGTTAGCTGTCATCACTAATTGCCAGGCAGGACAGCTCCAGACCAAACACATACACACACAGGCACACCTCAAACACTACAAACAAAACACGCAACACAAGGCACAAGAAAAAGTGACCCCCAGAGGAAAGCCCTATGGCAACAGCAAGTCAGAACAGGTGCTCTGCACCAGACCCAAGGAGACACTCAAGTGTCATGACATGTGACTGGAAGCAACTGCCAGAACTGGGATGATGGAGGCCTAAAAAGCCTGCCTTCAAGACAAGAGACCAGAAGGATGGGGACTGAAAACCCCATAGGAAGACACTTAGGAAATCAATTCCCAAGCAAGAGCTCCTGATGCGGCCCAGATGACTTCTGCAAGAGCGAGGATGGAAATAGAAGCGATCTCAAACCGAATATGATGCACGAGACCTGAATCAGGGAATGTTTCTGCCCTCAGTAAAGGCACAGCCAGACGTCACTTCCGCCCATAATTCCCAGCCAATCAGGGAGTGTTTCCACCCTCATTGAAGGCACGCTCTGACACGTGAGGTCCAGAACAACAGAAGCAAAAATGACCAGGACAGAGTAGCAGAGAGAAAAGGCTGGAGAAGGGTAAAATGTAACTGACTACAGGACAAAGATGGAAGAACCGAAATACAGGGAAGAGGCCTCTGCCAGCCTCAGCCAGATGCAATCGGCTACAATGTCCACAGGGGACAAAGGGACCACTTGGCCCTCAGCACCAGCCCTTAGAGAGGAAAGGAACAAGCTGCTGGCAGCAACACTTTATTCTGAAGCTTGCAAACAGCCTGGCAGCCCTCCTCCTGTGGAAGCTTCTGGAGGCACCGATCCTTTCCCAAACTGACTCTCCTGGGCATTGGGGCCTGCCTTCTTGTTCTACTCTCTGCTACCACTCTGCTGGTTGCCTGGTGCGGCCCTGACTTTGGCTCACTGGGAAGCTTTCTGAGCACTCACTTGGAAACTTCCCTAGGCAGGCAGACTTAGGTCCTGGGCTCCTGCCAGTCCCTGCCCTCAGGGCACCTGAGGGAGGGGGGGCACCCAGGGGAAAGGTCCTGCTTCCGGCAGAACATGTCCCATCCTCCCCCCCGATACTCCTGGGAGGCACCACCAAAGGGTTTCCCTCACCTCACTACTGGGAACTGCACACACAGTTGTCAGTGTTTGGACATGAGCCAGCAGTGTGCACCTGTAGGTCAGAAAGCCAACTGTATCCTAGGCTGAAGATGTGTGGCCAGCTGGTCAAGGGAGGTGGTTCTTCCCCTCTACTCCGCTCTTGAGACCCCACCTGGAGTACTGCATCCAGCTCTGAGGTCCCCAGCACTAGAGAGGCATGGATCTGTTGGAGCGAGTCCAGAGGAGGGCCATGAAGATGGTAAGAGCATTGAAGCATCTCTCCTGTGAAGACAGGCAGAGGGAGCTGGAGTTGTTTAGCCCAGAGGAGAGGAGATGCCAGTGAGACTGTATTGCAGTCTTCCAATACTTAAAGGGGGACTACAAGATGGGGAAAGACTCTTCACCAAGATCTGTAGCGACTGGACAAGGGGTAATGGTTTTAAACTAAAATAAGGTAGATTTAGATGTTAGGAAGAAATTCTTTACAATGAGGGGGTTAGAACTAGATGATCTTTATAGGTCCCTTCCATCCTAAACCGTTCTGTAACTATAAATGAGCATAAAAGTGTATTATCTTTTTGTGTTCTGGTCCTGTCTCTTGGTATTCAGACATCAGTAGGGGAAGAAAGGGAAAAGGGACGAATTTACAATTTATTTCAAGAGAATGGTATGAGCAGTACATAAACACAGTCCTCACAGACCAAATGGAAGCAACCCAATGGCTCTGAAATGACCGGTACAGAAGAGGGGAACAGTTCTGATATTATCAATCTACCCAAGGCAGCTGAGAAACAACCCTCAGAACTGTTACTTCTGGTGATGTGGTGGCTTACACAAATGGGAATGTACACCCTCTTCAGTCAGAGTCTGAAGCAAATACCCCTTGCACTCTGGTTCCTTTTGTTAAAAGCAGTGAACACAAACTACTTACTTTTGTCAAGACTCTCACTGGAAGACAACAAATATGGTTATTACTGATGGGTATGAGTGATAAAATCAGCAACACTTGAGGCATGAAGACAATGGAACTGTAATTAATAAGTCAATAAAAACACTTTTTAAATAGGAAAAGAGTGCAACTAGTAGAAATGTAATTCTGCTTACGTTGGTATGTTTGCAAAGGAAATATGAAACTATATATAAGAATGTATTTTTTGTTATTATTTATCAGATTTTGCACTCCTGTGTATACATTAATGTATATATTACATATATACATATATTACATACATACATTTTATGCATATATGTAAAATAAACTATATATAAAGGAAATCTATAAATTCCTGGACAAAGTAGGTTGGAAGGCAGTAAGGTAAAGACAAATTCCTTCAAGCTGGAATACAAAGTTGCAATCATTTGATTAATTCTTATTTAAAAAAAAAAAAAAAAAAAAAAAAACAGGAAAAAGAATAGCATTTTTAAAAATTTATTTCCCATTATTTTCCACTCAAAACCCAATCAACAATGTTAGAAAGTCCTCGGTGCCGAGTTCTGGAGAAAAAGCAGTCCTGGACTGGTTACTTGATGTTGCATTAAACAATGATTTAGAGAGTTAGAACCCTCTATGAGCAGGGAGCAACAGGATTTGCACATGCACATCCAACAGTGCAAACAGAACGTGTCTGTGAAAGACAAGCGGACAGTCTGTTTCAAGGACTACTTTTTGTTAGGTAAAATCTTTGGAATCAGATGTAAGAGCTGTAATACCACATATATAATGTAGAAATGGCTAATTAAATAACTTTTTGTCTCTAAAACAGTGAAAGAAATATAATTGCTATCAAAAAAGAACTGTTTCACATACAAAGTAAATGCTTTTATTTGTGACAAAAAAAAACAAACACAAAGAATATGGTCTTTGGTAGCGAGTATAATTTAGACTAAGAAGTTATAGACATACAAGAAGCTGTGTTTCTAATACTGTGGAAAAAAAGCAGAATCTTCTTGCAGTCAAAAATTATTAAAACAGCCTGCGTTATACATTACTGTTGTTCATCGTTTCGTTCAGCTGCAGGACAACTGGCTTTATACTTTTTCTTCAAAC
Organism: Aythya fuligula; assembly: GCF_009819795.1. Classification (NCBI taxonomy): domain Eukaryota; kingdom Metazoa; phylum Chordata; class Aves; order Anseriformes; family Anatidae; genus Aythya; species Aythya fuligula. The sequence goes on from NC_045566.1 coordinate 19,701, forward strand.
CTTTCAAATATATTCGCAAACTGTCTGAATCTAATCGTGAATTTCTGGCAGTCTGAACCAATCTCATTGCTAAATGATATACAGCTCTGTGTTTCATCATCTCAGGAGTGCTTTTCTGCTGGTGCTGTTCTTAAAAACATACACATGCATTAAAATAGGAAATTAATTACGTTCTGTCATTACAATACCAATAGTGTATTTTCCAACCTATTTCTGATCAGGTGTTTCTTGGTTTGAACTCCAACATTACATCTAATGCTCCTTTAACAATAAGGAATGATTTGTGTTGTCACCTAACAGTGATCTGAGTATAACCTCTTATAATTAGTTTCAGAAATAAAAGATTTACTTTCTTGATGCCATCTATCATCATAAAACCTGATGTAGCATTTATTCTGTAGCCTTTTAGAAACAGTGAAAATATACAGTTTTATAAAAACTATGAATTAAAGTATAACTAACCACTACATACCAAAATTTGTTTTGCAATGTGATTTGTGATTTCCTTTGCATCCAAAATTATGGATGGTGGTAGAGAGGAAACTTCTGCAGCTTTTAATCCTAAACATAGAAAATACAAATAAGGATTTTAGATAAAAATCTTTCCCCATCCTTCACAGTATGTGTACTAGAATCAGCTGAGTTCATTTTTAAAGGGTGAAAGTTTCATTAAAAATATTTTAATATAAATTTTCTATTTTGGTCTCTTTTTCAAAACAATACTGTTTTGAGAGGTGCCAAATGCACACTTTGTTGTAATGGTGTCTCTAAAATACACTTCCACATAAAGTTGCTGCTGTCAGTAAGTGGGCAGGATTTGATACATCAGAGGCTAAAGGAAAAAAATGAGACAGTGGTGGTAATAGCTTTCTCTGTTTAGTTTTTCAGTTTGGCAGGCTGGCAAAATACTGAGATTGTGCTAAACGTGCTCTCCACTGAATCTGGGCATCTAGTGGATATGGATGTCACATTCCAACTTCTACACTCTTGCCAGCAGTCAAGGTGTCAGGTACTCAGGGTAAAAAAAATGTGTGTTTTTTTCTGCCCTAATATAATTTTTTCACTTTTCATTTTGCCTGTTGCCCTGGCTGTTGAGAGGAAATTCTGTGCTTCATCAGGTCTACACTAATCCTACATCTAATACTGTGGGGTTAAAAATGGAAAGGGCCAAGAATAGATCTTGCACTTTTTCTTTTTTTTTAATGTAACTTTGCTCGAGTATGACAATAAAGCAATACTACAGGAGTTACTACAGGTCTCCTGTTCTCTAAGAACGCTGTCTAAACATATGTGTTTTTTTTCGTTCTGAGTTAGGCCTGTAGCATCCAAAACAGACGCTGTACTGCCAAAGGTAAATAAATTTACAGCTGAAATACTGATAAAGAAGCAGTTTAGGTCTAGTTAATTCAAACCTGATTGGAATAGTCTGGAGTCTTCAGTCACCACTGGCTTGCAATAATCATGTGTAGCTAGTTTCCTATTGATTAAATGTCACTTAAATCACAGATCCAACTACAGAATCCAGCATTTGGAAACATACGGATTTCCGTAACTCTTTAAAACATAGTTATACCTTATTGTCACTCATTCATTTCTTTATTGACTCACAATCCTTCAATTTGTCCAGTCTTCTATTAAGAGTCATAGTGGAATCCATTACCATAGTTCTTTTCCTCTGTATATCCTTTAGAGAGCATGTAAGTGTACGCGATTTTCTCCTTCTTTATAGCACTGCTCCTCACATGTTGCACTTCAAAATGGTAATTTTCCACATTGGGATACAAAGCATCTATATGACACAGTTCCAGGAAATGTGTAGCAAACAATGTAAATGCCTAAATAAGAAGGAAAAAAAAAAAAAAAAAGAATTTATTTTTGAAATGATCCTTTAATAAATAAACCCCACCTAGAGTACTGTGCTCAGCTCAGGGGACCCCGGCACAAGAGAGACATGGACCTGTTAGAGTGAGCCCAGAGGAGGGCCATGAAGATGATCAAGGGGCTGGAGCATCTATCCTACGAAGACAGGCTGAGGGAGTTGGGCTTGTTGAGAATGGAGAAGAGAAGGCTCCAGGGAGACCTTATAGCAGCCTTTCAATACTTAAAGGGGCCTACAGGAAAGCAGGAGAGGGACTCTTTGTCAGGGAGTACAGTGATAGGACAAGGAGTAATGGCTTTAAACTAAAACAGGGTAGATTAAATTAGATACTCAGAAGAAATTCTCCCCTTAGAAGGCGGTGAGACACTGGAACAGGTCACCCGCAGAAACTGTGGATGCACCATTCCTGAAAGTGCTTAAGGCCAGGCTGGACAGGGCTTGGAGCAACCTGGTCTAGTGGGAGGTGTCCCTGCCCACAGCAGGGGGGTTGGAACTAGATGATCTTTAAGCTCCCTTCCAATCCAAACCATTCTATGATTCTACGTTACAGTGAATAACAAAAATGATCTCTCAGATGTCCAGTTTTCCCTCCACAATTCTGAAAAGCCATCTTTAAATTACTAAAATAATAAACAGATGAAAAAAAAATAAGCCATGAGTTCTATCATTGGCAAGGATATCTTTTCCCATTCAGGATTCCCCCACTCCTTTCTCAATAGAAGGAAAAGAACATCAGAAGTAACACAAAATCCATGATGCTTTTAAAATCTGACTTGGGTTATTTTGAACGACTGTCAAATGGTTGCCTTAATATTTTCAGGGAATGCTATTCCAGTAGTACAAGCTACAGAAAATGTGTGTGTTTTTAGACCAAATCACAGAAGTACTCTGAATAAAACTCTGACAAGAAATTGAATCTATGTGTGTCAAAAAGCTGACAACAAACTGAGGTTGATTACAAAACTAGTAATAGAGGTTACTAGTAATAAAAGAAACTTCCAACCCATCTAAAATCATCTTCCACTTTTCTAAACAAACCTCTAACCTCCATAATCAATTCTTAAGTTGTATGGAAGAACCATTGGTAAGATAACAGACATGTAAAGAGGTTCAGCTTTAATGGTCAAGCATACAAAGTTATATATATACATACTAAGCAAAACTAAAGAGACTGGGTTAGCCTTTTTCTAGATAAGAAAGCAAGCTTCCAAGCAAGTTGTAAAGAGACGAGACCAGTGAACAGAAGTGCAGATTATATCAGCATTTTTTGTCTATCACCATATCTCTTTGCATTCATTGGTTACAAAAAAAGTCTTATGTAGGCAAGAAATACCTAAAAAAAAATTAAGTACAGTTATGAGAGATTACTGATTTGCTTCCAGTATGATAAAATAATTACAAGGCTTAAACATTTTTTTTTTTTTTTCAGAATTACCTTCAAATTCAACAGGTATTCACAGGCAGCATAACAAATGCCAATACCTTCTTCAGCACTGGTACCTCTGCCAAGTTCATCAATTATGATGAGTGATTTGTCATTAGCGTTTTGTATGATGTATGTTATCTAGGAAAATATTAAATTTGTTATCATTCCTAGAAATGCATCTTTTTTAAAACTCTGCTACTAATAGGAATAGTTTGTATTATTCAGATAAAACTTAAATGTAAAAGAAACTCATCAGATCCATTTTTTTTCCACAGCTTTCAAATAGCTATGAATTCTAAACAAGCAAAGATTTGTCCTACAGCACTCTTTCTTTTTTCCATTGACCATATCAGTTTTCCTCAAAATCTCCCAAAAGTTTGGGAAAGTGAGAAGGCTTAGGCTTAGAAAAATAATTCTGTAAGGCTCACGAAATAACAAGAAAACTTTGGAACTATTGTCCAAAGGAACACCGATTTTTACCCAAATTGGAGTATCTTTATTTAAGATATGCATGTTTTCTGTAGTTTCTCATTTAGGTAAGAGATTAAAGATGAATTTTTGTACTGTTTCTAAAATACACTCTATCAGTAGAAATATACTATTACAATTTCAATCAGATTAACAGTAAAAATGGGCCCTGGCCCCTGGATTAGCTATGTTTAATACCTCTTTCATTTCCTTCATGAATGTTGAGGCATTTGTTTCTATATCATCATCCATACCTATTCTGGTAAAAATTTGCTCCGCAATTCGAAAAGAACAATACTCTGCTGGGACGTAAGAACCTACAAAACAAGGGAAGAGTTTTCTCATATCAGCGTGACAAATGCCAGCTTGCCTGAATACATCAGTGTTTTACATTTGGTCCTTATGCACTGTAGAGAATGCATCTTGTTCTGCAAAGTTTTGTAGGATTATATTCTACCACTACTTCGTAAGAAAAAGTATTACAAAGATACCATAATTGAAGAATCTGATCAGCAAAACCTTAAGAAATCACATGCCTGAAGCTGTGTGTCAGTCTAAATGAATGCAAAAGTGGGAATGAACTGTAGAATTAATTTACATTTCTGTAGACATTGTGATACTAACACCATGAAATCTTAGTTTTGTAAACCAAGATTTATATTGCTTTACCAGACTTAGAGACTTACTAGTTTTATAGAATAGAAAAGAACAGGAAGCTTGCCAGAAGACTTTGCAGACTTTATTCATATTAAACTCATGTTTCTGAGAGTAATTCCTGAAGAACATGCTGTTTGGGATTACACCTATAAACACACACTGAACAAATATTATTCTGCACCGCGAAGTAAATTCAATCTAGTAGTTAGGGTCAGCCTATTAAAGTCTTTCTCCTGTGCTACTGGCCTTACCTTCTTCACCTTCAAGGTAAGAATCACGAAAAAGTCCAAAGTACAGGGAGGAGGCTTTGATAGTGAGACTTTACAGATATTTTACTTTCATAATTTTAGAGATAGAACTTTGCAATATTTATTACTTCTTTTATTTGAAGAAATGGTTTATCATTTATCTATTAATTCTGCTTGCCTGCAAGAATGCTTCCCCACATAACTGAGGTATCCTTGGGTTCATCTATTCTTCCTGGATGACTTAACACATACACAGCCTACTTCCAGGACATGTGCTATTAATCTAGCATAAGGTGGCTAGACAGGGTTAGGGTGCTCGAAGAAATGAAAGCACATAACTGTGCTCCTCCTAAAGACAAACCAGGCACAATTCCATATATAGGTGACCATGTAAGCTTCCACAAGCAGACACAAAACTCTGCAGTGCTCTCTGTCAGCAAAGCAAGAGCTGGCAGGAACAAACAACAGAATGCCTTGAGTTGGAAGGGACCTTAAAGATCATCTAGTTCCAACCCCCCGGCCATGGGCAAGGATACCACCCGCTCGATCAGTTTGCCTAGGGCCATATCCAACCTGGTCTTTAACACCTCCAGGGATGGGGCATCCATAACTTCTCTGGGCAACCTGTTCCAGTGCCTCACCACCCTCGGAGGGAAGAAGTTTACTCTTAACCTCTAATCTAAATCTCCCTTCTTTTAGTTTAAAATCATTCCCCCTTGTCCTGTCATCTGATTGAGCAAAAAGTTGCTCTTTTGTCCAGAAGAATCCAAAAAGTCCATCTTTTTTTAATAGTCCCCTTTAAGTACTGAAAAGCTGCAATAAGGTCCACTTTGGAGCCTTCTCTTCTCTAGCCCCAGCTCCCACAGCCTTTTTTCATAGGAAAGGGGTTCCAAGTCCTCTGGATCAACTTTGTAACCTCCTCTGGACCTGTGCTAATAGATCAAAACCCTTCTTGTGCTGGGGGCCCCAGACCTGGATGCAGTACTCCTATTGGGGCCTCACAAGGGCCACCTAGATAGAGGGGGACAGTCCTCTCCCTCAGCCTGCTGCCCACTCCTCTTTTGGCACAGCCCAGGACGCACACTTGGCATTCTGGGCTGCAAGCACACACTTCTGGCTCATGTCAAGCTTTTCATCCAACATAACTTCCAAGACCTTCCCTGTAGGGCTGCTCTCACTGAGTTCTTCTCCCAGTCTGTACTAATGTCTGAGATTGCTCAGACCCAGCTGCAGCACCTTGAACTTAGACTTGTTGAACCTCATTAGGTTCACGTGGGCACACCAAGCTTTTGTCCAGGTCCCTTTGGATGGCATCCCTTCCTTATGTTGTATTGACTGTACCACTCATCTTAGTGTCATCTGCAACCTTGCTGAGGGTGCACTCCCATTGTCTACGTCATTGATAAAGATATTAAATAGTCAGTACCAGCCCAAGGATGGACCCCTGAGGTACGCCACTCATCACTGGCCTCCACCTGGACAGACATAGAACCACTGACCACTACTCTCTGGGTGCAACCTTCAAGCCAATTCCTTATTTACTGAATGGCCCACCCATCAAGAGAACTAAACATTATATTTTCCTATTTAGATATAATCTTATTCTTGAAACTGAAATATTAAGCTTCAAAAATAATTCTATTTTTAACAAGAAACCAATAAAAGTGGTGCAAAAGATTACAAATATGGTGTAGTCTTACTCACCAATCTGGGCCATAATTTGACAGAGCGCAATCTGTTTTAGATAGGTTGATTTTCCACTCATATTTGGTCCTGTAATAATGAGAAAGTTGCTACCCTCTGTCAGGTATGTGTTGTTAGATACAGGTTTTTCCATAGCTATCTTTTCAAGAATGGGATGCCATCCCTGTTTGATCGCTAAAGTATCCGTAAATTCTGGACGAACTAAAAGAGAAAAAGGATATAAAGCTTTATAGAGTTAGTATGGAAACCTTTAAGTTACTAAACTAGAGTGTTCTGAAATAAATTCATTCTTACAGAAGTCAAACTCTCTGGTCCTGATTCCCTATTTTTTACTTTCCTATAGTCAGCAAGACTAAGATAGAGCACTTGAAAGAATTACCAGCTATTTTCAGATATAGATTCTGATCGTCTTTCAGCCCTCAAGATTTATCACAACAAAAAGAATCCCATAACTAACACTTTATTTCTAAATTAAGATAGTGTTTGTGTTGCATGGTAAGTAGTACAGAATTCCAGTAATAAAGAAAAATACAAACAGTGAAACTTCAAATGGAGAATGTGGAACCCAGTTTCATTTTTATATCTACTATATAGCAGAATAAAAATAAATTATAAAAATGAACATAAAAAATACAGGGAAGTCATGAACTCTACCTGTTACTAATACATATATACTATTAGATAATCATAGGAAACAAGGAAGTTGCCTTTAATTTTTGTTCATATAGTATATTGATAATCCATGTATATACCATGCCTATGTAGATCCATTTGATACTGGGACTATCTGTATGTGTTTCTGTCCAAACAGTCTTTTTCTCAACCTATTCATTTCTCATGCCTCCTCTCTGTCTACTTCTATGGCAGTACTGCAGGCTAACAAGGAAGTATTGTTAAAATAGCTTATCTGTTTAAATGGAACAACCTTCGAGAAAGAAATGCCAAAGCAGGTTTTCAAGTTTCAGCGTTGAGGAACTCAACTACCATGTGTAGCTTTTAGCCATTTAATGATTTAGAAGAGAGAGAGTCAAGTGGCACAGGACGCTGAAAGCTACAAATGACAGTCTGCTTCTTTGGGCAGATACGCATTCAAGCCTGTCAGTGCAAACGGCAGGTACAGATTTACAGGAGAAGCAAAGCAGCTTTATACATGTATTCATTATTAACTGCTGAAGTACAGTTGTGCTCTGATTCCTTTGGTGTGAAAAAGGTTGTAATGACTCAAGTGTACCAGTTACTGAATGGAATCAACTGCACATAAAGAATCACTGCGATACTGCAAAGTAAACAAATTCTGCTCCTGTACCGGAAATTTCAGAGCAGCATCAGTAATGATGAGCTAATACACTTACTGAGATGGCTTTCCAGACCTGATGTGATTTAGCATCTACACAGCATTGTACTCTAGATAAGTACCTCAGGTTTGCATTGGTTGTACAGATAGGTATCTCAGGTCAGCACTAATTGAAGACCATGAGTTCATTTGTACATTGCAAAAATGGGGTGGGAAGCAGAATGACACAGTGATGCAGTATGACCAAACTTTTGACCCAAGACGTGAATAATATGCAAGTAAGCACACAATCTTGGATTCCTTAGAAGACTCCCCAAAAATATGTAAAAGTGTTACAAAAGTTGAAGCAAATAAAGAAGTTAGCCCCCTATTTTGTCTAAAGGTATAAGAAGGCTGACCTCGTTAATATAATCTTGTGTCCTGTTGGAACAGAAGGGTAAACTCAGCACGTTCACAGACGACATACTTTTGAAAAGAATACACTTAAACTGGCTAATTTGAAAAGACTGGCTATGAAGGCTTACAGCATCTAAATGGCAGAATGCATTTCCAATGGATGGAAATAGGAAGAGTATCAGCACAAAACTGGCAAGGATAGACCAAGATACTTAGAGCCTACTGAGACCTATATAAATAGAATAAATGACATGGGCTTAGCAATTGGAGAACCAGACAAATAACATGGACATCCTGCAGCAGGAGAGTCTTTAATTGGCCTATGACAGAATCAAACAAGAAACTTACCATAGTCGGAAACAGTGCAGACATGGGCAAATGAAAGCAGCATGTCCAGCATTGACACAATATCAGACAGCTTGTATAGGCAATGAATATGTTCGTAGATCTCGTTCAGTAGCTTACACACGATTCTAAAATAAGACACTGATTTAGCTGTTGTACAGTACCTAGTGTCACTTTATACACCTTATGGAAATAAAGCAACAGTTGATAATGTTCATACTCCATATGTTAGGATGTGAGGTTATCAAATGCAGGCAAATATGTGAATTTCTTTGAAGTATATTAGATCTTATACAATAACATTAGATTAATTACTGCTATCAGACACAAGACACATAGCTCAAATACCAACAGCTTGTAAGAAAGCTTCATGAAGAATTAACTAAAAATATAGCCGTAGAGTCAAGTATATTCTATTAACATCTCAAATATGACTCTAATTCCCTTATGCCTTCATGCAAACAAACGTGGTTTCTAAAAAGAATTTTCATAAAATTCACGTGAAATGTTACACCTAGTAAGTCTTTTGAAACAACAGAGCAACACAGTGTGCAGCAAGGACAAAAATACAGATATAGGTCATTCTACTGTAAATACAACAGTGAGTAAAATTAATGATTCACCATTAAAAATTAATACATTTACTGTGCCATTTTATGCAGATAATTCATCCATAAAAATAATTACAAAGGTTACATTTTTAAATAAATGCCTATGTATTTGTAATCATCTTAATACAATTAATACCACGTTCCTTCCTTTCTCTCAGGTACTACACTTGATCAGTGTCACTTTGGATTATTTCTGTAAGTAACCATAATTTAACAAAAAGGTAGCGTTAAGAAAACATGTAATTAGCTGTTAATAGGATAAAATAAATGCTGTTAGCACAAACATTTAGTTTTAAATGGTCTTACAAGTATGTCATGTGATATATTTCTCTCAGGGACTCCTGACATCTCTCATTCATTTTTATTAAGTCTGCTGAAGTGAAGCTATATGTGTTTTTCATTTTAGTGATCTGTGGGGAATTCAAACCAACAGTAAGAACTTGCCACATAATCAGAAGCCAAAAACAGTTTCTAAAAACCAAACTGGTAAAAATATGGGGGAAAAAAAAAAGGGGGGAAAAAAATAATGCCTTGCTTCGTTTCATAAAAGTCTACTTAGGAAAAAAATCCTCGCAAATGAATGCAGTTATCAGCAAGATACAAAACTTTATAATTGCAAACAAGGTAACTGCATGTAATTGCATATTTCTTACTATATTAAGTTTAGCTAAAAATAGCATGGTTATAAAAAACATATCAATTACACCTTCATTTATTTCTAGGTATATTCACTTAAATTATTTTAATTATTTAAATTACTGTTCAATACGTGTTGTGTTAGTGTATTATACATTTTATATAAGTTACTCATTCAGAACTATTTTGAAGAAAACACTTCTAGTGCAGATACCTTTGTAAATTCTGAAGGAAGTTGGCCACTGGGCAGCATTGAACAATCAGCATTCATCTGGATAAAAAATCCACGAGCAGAACTGAAACTTGTTTTCATTGGTAGGTTGTACTTTTCTGCAAGTTGTGTTATCATACCTACGTATCACAAATAAAGATTTGAACCGAATTACATACACGCATGCATACACACTTATACGCACAAACTGTGGAAGTGATTTACACAGGTCGAACATGTCAGGTAAGTAACATGACTAAAGGCCTTAAAAGTGGATCTACGGGATCTAATTAACGTATTAATGTAAAAAAAATTGTCTGCATAAATGGATTGGAAAAAAAAAACAACATGGGGAATCAGATCTATTTGCGTATTCTTTAAATGACTCTAAGCAGTCTGTCACCCCTCACTAATAATCCCACCCTTAAATCAATCTTGTTTCTAGCTGAGTTGAGGAAACTGTTATATGATTGAATAAGATGTACTACAAAGTTATGGGACTTCTGAACAATGCAAATAGTGGCATTCCTTTGAGAAGAAAGGCTGGATTTATTTAGTGTGTTTCCTGATACTTGTTGCTCTAAGCTTGTTCACTTTTGTGTTCCAAGCACCCATGCTGTAGACCAACAAAGTTATAAGCCATTCTGGATATTTCAGTCTTGGAGTTGCTTAGAATATAATGTGGTAAAGAACAAAAGAGAGAAAAAACCCTTCTCCAAGCACATCGACTACAGTAAAAACAGGCAAGGGGAACACAAGTGTCGACACACTCTTTAGTCCTAGCAGCTACCAAATTTTGGAAAGTTTAGGAAAGAAAAAGCATTAACATCTGTATTTTTCACCATGTACTATATAGAATATAATCCTGGAAGGAAACAGGAGGTTCACAACATATTACGGATGCTAAAGTTTCTGTTACTTTGTATTTTTTCTAATTATACAGAAAACTAAAAAGCTGGTCCTCTAGTTAGGAATCAAACTAAAACTTTTTTTGACTAAAATTTAAAAACTAAAATTTTGAACTAAATAAAAAAATCCATTCCAGGGGATATTTTTTCATCTATTTTAAATTAAGGATAAACACAAAGGTTAATAAAGCACAGTAATAAATAATATGCTAAAATTTCTTTAATTTGTACTTTCCAACTCCTAATAGGTTCGCTAAAATAGCCCACAGATAGGTCAAAGCTGGTCAAAATATAAAGAAGAAAGTACTGAGATATTTTAAGTTAATAAAAATAATTTGATTTTTTATACAGAATTGTTTTAGTTGGAATAATTATTATACTTTAGCTTGTCTGTATTTTTAGAGAATAAAGAGGAGAAAATAAAGGAATCAGAATTGTTCACCCTCATTTAAATGAAATTGAGTTTTTACCTACAAACGGAGAATCTGAATGTACGTATCTAAAGTCTTTAGTTACTCATCAATGATGACCAGTTTATAACAATACTAAATACATTTTCTGCATAAGGTCATAAAACACGATTATGTGGCTTCTGTATGCCAGATACAACGTTTTTTGAATTGCAAGTAAATAAAAGTTTTGGTTTGGAAATACCTGCTATGTCATCAACAATTTCTGTGTATGTTCTACGAGCTATGTCAAGGAATTCATTGATGTTTGGCTTAACAGCATAGCATTTTTGTGTCCTCATACTCAGGCATCCTTTTGTGTACCTTGTATCGTCATTAATTACAGTTGTAATCTTTTCAAGTATAATTCCAAACCTGCAATATTAGTACTGTTACTTATTAGCAATGTAATATTTTAGTTTTTATTTGCATAATCATTCTGAAATTAAAAATAACTGAAGCAAATTTTCTACTGTTGAAAACAAACACTAAATTTCATGGGTATTTCCACCTCAGAATGAAGTACAAATATACCTAAGTCTGATTGATAACAGAATTCAAATCTTCGGGACATATAAATTCTCAATTATATAAGCAACATTTTTTTTTTTGCATTAGTATAAGGACTACAGGGAACTACTACTTTTGTCTTTTCATAGTAATTTCTAACAGAGTATAGTTCACCAGTAACTACAGTATCAGTGGTTAGTTTTCGCTTTTGCTTTTTTCTCCTGCATTTGTTTGTTGAAAAAAAAAATGTTTTTAAGTTAATGTCAGCTTTTAGTCAAAACAATAGAGCTATGCCTGTAACTACAAATAAGCAAAGATAAAAAATTATCATCATAATACCTTCTATCTTCAAGAGAACTGTAGTATGCCTTTAGCAGTGGTGTGTTACAGTTTCTTAAAGCAGCCTGTACAATATGAACACAAACAGTTAATTCTTTTCATAGCACTTTTAAAGGGTGGACAGTAGTTGGATAAGCAGCTTACAGAACCTGAGCAGGTAAATCTATGCTATAAAATCATATTCAGATAACAACACGAATCTATTTCTTAGTAGTATTGAGCTCAAGGACTTTCTTTCAGTTGGCTTAAGAGTTGACAGACTACATTGGCAGTACTGTGTTCTGCAAGATATAAAGTAAATCTAACCAGTGTAACATGTATAAAGAAGGGCAAACTGGTTTGTACATTACACAGAAGAAGAAATTACAGATAGAGCTTACTTTTAGGGGCTCCACAAGTTCTAGAGTATGCTTCAGGTAAATTAAGTTAGTTATTTTTGATTCAGCAGTTTTAACCTGTTAAAAATTTTACAAATATTAGAGGTTTGTATGTCTGTTTAAAGAAAATACTTAAGATAAAGCAAAATTCACATTGTGACTATTAACAACTTTGTATTTTTAATCTCCAAGGAACATTGCTAAAATACTTTATAAGGTCATTTTGTCAGCTTGGTGTATAACTGCATAAGAAACATTTACAGAATTTTTACACTGCCTGCTATTGTAAATTGTCCAGCAGTAACATATTTTTCTTGCATCTCCACTGATAATGATCAACTCTGAGAACATTTCACTAACCCAAGCTGCAAAGGCTTCTTTGAATCTCCTACATCTTACGTACAGACTCTTTCAAAGCCGCTATATGCATAATTAAGAAGCAAGGTCCTTTTCATAAATGTTAAAAAACCATATAACCCAATTTGCTTGACATAGTTTTGGTTGACATATTTCACAGAATCACAGAATTGTAGGGGTTGGAAGGGACCTCAAAAGGTCATCAGGTCCAACACCCCTGCCAAAGCAGGTTCCCTAGAGCAGGTTGCCCAGGTAGGCATCCAGACGGGCCTTGAGCAGACTCAACAACCTCCCTGGGCAGCCTGTTCCAATGCTCTGTCACTCTCACCGTGAAGAAGTTCTTTTGCATGTTGGTGCGGAATTTCCTATGCTCCATTTTTTGGCCATTGCCCCTTGTCCTATGCCCACAAACCACTGAAAAGAGGTTGGCCAAATCCCACTGTCTCCCATACTCAAGATACATTGATAAGATCCCCTCTCAGTCTTCTCAAGGCTGAACAGACCCAAGTCTCTCAGTCTTTCCTCGGAGAAAAGATGCTCCAAGGCCCTGTATCATCTTTGTTGCCCTCCGTTGGACATTTAAATCCTTACGCATAATTAAAAAAATAAATGAATGAATGTTAAGTATTTTTGCTTGCAGAAAGTACTGCTCAAGATTTTTTTCCCCTACATATATATTCTACCCTATTTTGTATATCCCATTAACACATCTGGAAAAGAATTTTGCTGTTGTCATTACCACATAGCATATGTACTGCATTGTATGCTCTTGTACTTTCAGATAAGAGACCTAAAGGAAATTATAATCCTGCTATTTTATGAAAGGGAATAAAAAAGTGTATACGCACACATATACATTGTGTACGTGTACTCTACATGTATGTTATATACACACATGCATGAAAAAAATCTTACACCCATTCAGAAACTTTTAGGGTAATGGAGACAAGGGGGAAGGAATCTCATACACACATAGTTTAACTTGAATAGCTACCTGAATAACAGCAGTTACCTTGACAATAACATTTTTCCTTCATCTGAATGCGTACTTGCTTATTCCCCCTATTGTTACTGTTAAACAGTATGTGAAACTGCATACAAAAGCTGAGGAGCCATGCATTTTTACATATTTCATCCTATCAATATGAGAAGATAGTGCTTTGAAAAGAAGAAAAAAAAAATGCATCTCTTCGCCCGAGAGAAATTTTAGAAACTGATAAGCACGTTCCAAAGCAAATCCAGTGTCAGTTTTTAGCATGAATCTCTGAGTAAGGCTCTCATTACGATTTTGTCACATCTGAGTATAATATAAACTTTGCTCCTGTGGTAGGGAGCATATCTTGCTTTATCTTACCTTCTATACAAATTAGTTTTACATAGAAGATAGAAGAAGATTAAACAATGTTAATGTACTAACGGAGTAATCGTAATCCGCGAAACACATGGGGTCTAAGTCCCATGACAAAATTTAACATCAAAAGGAGATGGATGGTCATATATGAAAAGCCAGCATATCAAAATGAAATGTATCTGTACCAAAAGAGTTCTTACAGGAACTTTAATAGAACCAGCGTTAAAAGCGTGGCTTTATACATGGTACACTTCAGCATCAAAGGCAGGAAATGAATATAATCATCACGACTAACTCTCCTATATAATATTCTCTATAATTCAATATTAGTGACTGAAGTGCAAGCCTATCTTTTACAGTCTCACATTAATTTTTGAACATCATACTCTGGTAAGTAAAACACAAAGATTCAGAGAAGCACTTGTCTTCTTTTTTTTTTTTTTTTTTTGCCACTAGGGATTTATGTCCTATCGACCTAAGTGCTATGGCAGTGTATAAGCCCTGGTTTAACTTTATTTCCTGGAAATTCACCAAAACCAAAAATACCGCTTATCTTCACCCTGAGACAGAAGGAACTAATCTCTCATGGGCCTGGAACTTCAGCAGGCATAACATCTACTGAATTTGTTCTTCAGACGGGTGATCAGGTAATCCAGAGAAGGCAGTCCTCACTTCTGCCAGAAGCTGGATGTTGATCCAATTTCCATGGATCTGTGATTGAGACTAAACGTTCTTTTAAGGAAATTTGCCTTCCCCCCGTCCTCAGGTAGCACATCTCAGCAAGATTGTCAATGGATGGTCCTTCTTAGAATGAGAGAATGCTCACGCTGAACACACTACTCACATTTCTAATGACTGAAACTGTAGGTTTCTCAGATAAGCACTTCACCTGTTGACTGGTGGAGCATCTGTGATGGAAATTTTTATAGAGAGTGGGAGTGGAACATACTGAATTGGTTAATTTACCATTTCACAAAAGCAACTGAGCTAGCTCTTGATTGAATGTGCCTGCTGGATGAATAGTAATCTCTGCTATACTGGAGCCAGTCAAGACAGAAAACATCACACTTCAAAGTTTTGTGTACATGGTCCTACATAAACATAAATGCACTCAGTCTGACAGTTGTAGCCATATAGCTGATACTGCGTTCAAGTTACAGATTTCCACAAGGAAAGCTGTGAGCAATACATTTTCTCTTTTTGGAATATGTCATTAAAAAGACTTACCTGCATTTATTACAGGTCTTTAACTGGCTGAAGTCTTTAACTGTCATTAGACAAGTCATTTATCTAAGTAGGTAAGGCAGTATGTGAGAAGAAACCGAGAGGTAAAAAAACCATAAGGCTCCATGATGCTTGCATACTGGCATAAGCACAGGCAAGTATAAACCTCAACAGCACTGACAGAAATCTCCTACTTAAGTGCAACAGGCCAACGTAACTTATAATGGTAGGATCACAATATGCTTAGGAGACAGAAGTGGAAATTCAGTTATCTCAAGCCCACTGTAGTTGACTGTTGTGTCTGGCCTTAACCAAGAGCTACATGTAAGCCATATGTATTTATCCTACTTTGATGATTCTACTGCACGTGGTAACATATGGATTGATAGAGGTGAGATCTGATGAAAAACTTTGCATTTTACTGAAAAATGTCAATACTCGCTAGGAAAACACTTATAACCCTGCTTCAATAATTTTTGTTTATGAAGTAGTTAAGAACAGGAGCTAACCCAAGTCTGAAAAGGTCTGAAAAAGACACAGTGGCATACTGAAGGTAAAGAAACCTTACTGCAGTTAACCACAACTGTCTCCTAGTTAAAAACATTACAGCATGACCTTCAAGGTGGAAGATTAAATCTGTCTCAAGCTCCTAAAAGACTTAAAAGGGGAAATCGAATCGGAAGGTATATTCATTAATTCTCCCAGTGGTGATTTGTGATGGAAGCCTTCTGTTAGTTAAGTTCTTTAATGCACTCTAATGGATACAGCACGCATAAAGAACTCACACAGACTGAAACATGCCTACCATTGTCAAGTGGATAAGGGATAAGATACCTTCCCTCTGAAGTCTTAACGTAATCAAAGCATTGCTCCTCTTTCAATTAAACACTGTTGCTGTAAGCATTTATGGCTTTGTTGCCTTGTTATTCTGTTACAAATAAATGCTTTTATCTGCATCTCATTTTAGTCTCCTTTGTGCAATGTGTGAACTGTGGCAACACATAAGAGCAGAGTATTCCTTGAATCCATAAGCCAGGATACTGAGAAAACTGCGTACTCAGTTCTCCAAAACATTTATTATGCCTTGTTAACAGAAAAGCATAGGTCAAGCTGAGAACTGGAGGCAGAAAGAACTTCAAGACACTATTTGTAACCTGGGTGTATCTCTTTATGTCTGAACCGTAAGGTTCTCTGCATATTAGAGAAGTCAGTTCAAAGGAAACTTCTTTGTTGGTACTGCTGTACAACTGAACATGCTACTTTCTGTCAGCTGGTTGCTGTTCAAAGGAAAACACTGAACTCCCCATTGAAAAAGCTGTGCTTAACTCATACAACATCTGTAGCTTGGAAACTAACAGGCAAGTCTGGCTTTATAGATTTACACAATTCATTTATTAACTGAATGCAGATTTACGTTTGTCTGTATCTCTGTATTATAAACACAGTTGAGCAAAGTCAAAGTGCTTCTCAAGAATCTTTTTCAAGGTATTTTTTTAGGTTATAAGGAGTAATTTCTATTGAGTTATATTACATGAAAACTCACTATTTTTTGAATTTCCTGTAAGAAAAATGCATTGTTTTCTTTAGGCTATCAAAAACTGTACTAACCTCCAAAAATAAAAGACCGTATTTCCACTATACAGTTTTTTCTTTCATGCTGATGTGAAAATTCCTTCTTATCCTAGCACTATTAGGTAGTATGTACATTTATGAAGAATAAATGTGGGGAGTGATGAATGATTGAAAACTTCTGAAGTTTAATTTGCATGAAGTAAGATGAAACATTGCAGCAAACCTGAATTTTCCTAACATTCTCCTTTGAGAACCTTCAACTGCTATAAAATAAGATACAATCTAAATCTACGGTAACATTAGTCAATTTTTAAGGTGCAGCCTTTTTTCATATCTATATATATCACATTTGTATATTGCATGTTATATCCAGGTAACTGATCATCTAACATTTATTTTGAAACATACTGTATCCTGCTTTGGAATTTGTACCAAAACTGAAAGCAGTTGTTCTGTATCCAGAAATTTTGAGATAACTGTAAAACAAAAGTAAACAGATCAGGAACTTAAACGTCATTGTAATAAGATCATATTAAAAATCTGTTTCTTTAAAAAATGCACGTAACTGCCTAGTAATATTTACACTAATGTTTTCCTTTTGTCCTATTTTCATAAATTATTTACCAAAAGAAAAAAAAAACATTAATATTAGCTATCTAAATTATTTTGTCGTAACTACACTTACCACACCTCACTGGCTTACTGACTTTTATGCACTTTATCAGATAAGTTCACATTTCTTAGAAAAATAGTCAAGAAAAATGTCAGTGTATTACAATAAAGATAACTTTTTTTTTTAATTAAAAAAAATGTCCATTATAAAAATATTACCTCACAAACCAGAATAATATACTTTTCAAACAGATTAAGTCATATCATATACTTCCACATATAAGAAAAAGTATTTTAAAAGAAAAATATTGTTATGTATTAAAAAATAAACTACTACCTGCTTGAAGACCAAAAAACAGCTCCTCATCCTGGAGTAATTCCTGAACACAATCCAGTCTTGTGTTAATTGTTTCCGCATCAACTAGTGGCTCCAGGATATTGGACCTGAGTCTTCGACTTCCACCTGGAGTTTTAGTATAATTTAGGACACCAAAAAGCGTGTGACCATTCCTTTCGAAACAAAATACATGAGAATAATACACTCACAAAAGTAAAGATGGTAAACATCAAATGACATTTCTAGTTAAAAGTATCCTACAAATTTGAGGCTTAGTTTTGGGGTACTTAGCGCCTCCCTACTCACTATGTTTATTTTATGAACAACAGCAGATCAGGAATTAAGATGAAATATAATATAACATTAGCCATCATTACATCACTTCCCAAAGCACAAAAATACATTTGTATACAGTATTTCTTAATTTTTTTGTAGTAATATACCATTACTACTTCAGTTCACACTTTTCCTCTCAATGGAACTACTTGAATTTAGGACAAAACAAAACCTCCAAAAGGAGAATATTACCAGAGATAAGATGATTTTTATTAAAACACATTTATGAGAATGATTAAATATACTTAGACGTATAAGAGTTAAAAAAGACACGATTTTGTTTTCTTTTAAAAGTAACTGACTTCCAGTCAATATAGGAGCCAAATAACACGCTTAAATTTTATAAAAGTTATTTTCAAGTTCTTGACTTTTACATGCTACACATCCAAGGTTCTCACACTTAAGGCTTGACTGTATCTGTTTAAGATAAATATCCCACAATACTTAAATCTAGTACATAGCTAAACGGTTTTAGAAATCTGAAACCTTAGATGCTATTGCTTGATAGAAGACCAATGAAAAGGCCATGTAAACCCACTGACTGAAATCAGAACTTGAATAGCAAGGAAGGAATCTGATAGGGGTATATAAAATAAACAGCACAAAGATAATACAGGAAGCCCGGAATTACCACGGTATAAAAGAACAAAGCAGTATTCTAGAGAATTAAATGGGGAAATTCAAAACCAGTTTTAATTAAGGACTTGTCAGAAGATGCAACTCATGACAAAACTTGAATGAATTCAAAGAGGAGCTCCACATTTGGGATACTATCAACATTACATACTTTTAAACAATTATAATTCTGAGGGCTCATTTCCCTATATGGTACAAATAATGAGATAAGCCCCTACTGAATTAACATTGGCATAAGACCTTGATTTAGGTGTTTCCGGTGTGTGTCTTTACTAGTAACTTTTACCTGTTAATATCTCATACAATGATGTCTAACTTCAGGCATTAATATGTGATACAATGATATCTAACTGCAGGCTTTAGAAGTAAGATCTGTGTAACGAAAATAGTTGCCCATGGCCCAATTCAAACTTGCCAGTGGATCAGCAAAAATGGCTGCAAAAATACTGCTAAAGAAAGAGAAGCTGACAGCAGTTTACTGCTGCTAAGTTCCTCCTTGGGCTTTCTTTGTCTCAAAACCATCTGTGGACTTAGGAGCTGCTTTCAGAGAATACTGCTCTAAGGTACCAATCTCAGAGCAGCTGGCTCCTGCACTTACAAATGAAATAACAGAGCAGAAAAAGAGGGGATGAGTGATGAAAAGAAAGAAACTTTACCTCCCATTTCTTCTCAACAATACAACCACCAGTGTAATTTGTGATCCCCACAAGAAGGGGAAAAAAAAGGAGCAGCAGCAGTAGAGCAAGGACAACATCTCTTCAAGTGGAAAGCTCTTATGAGTGACACCTGTAGAGCGAGAAATCTCCAGGCTCCCCTTTTTCTGTCAGGGTGGTAACTAAACAGAAGTGGATCCCTTGACAGGCTACAATGTGCAATTTGAGTTTTTCCTCTTTCTGACTAGAAGTGTAACAGTATGGAGAAGGGAAGCCTTGCAGCTTCTTCTGACTAACACAAGTAACTGCCAGCAAAGGAAAGTGCTATAAACATGGTTCTCATTGTGGAAGAACTACCGCACAACCAAGTGCGCACATGTACCGCACATGTCCATCATTATAGAAATTACTCTGTTTGCCTCTATTCCTTAGAGCTAAAAGAAAACAAATCAACCTTTCAAGTCTAGGCTATTTGCCTTGTATAAAATGAGTAAAATCTAGACATTTTAATCCAACATATTCAACTTCTTGCAGAAATGATGCTTTTACATTGCTATAATCTGTGATTTGCATCAATATCACTTATAATTCTGAATAAAATACAGACTTTGATGTAAGGATCCGACAGAGAAAATACCTTCTCCTCCAATTCACTTGTAGAATTGTCTGTGCTGTATGTTCTTAACAGCTCTGAATGGTATGTAAGTTCTGTCATAAAGAAATAAATGTATTGGATAGCTCTTTGACAGACACATCAAGGACATCTGGTGAAATACAACGTTATAAAACTGTAATTTGAAAACTTAAATATTCTTACCGAGAATCTCTATTATTAGTTACTAGTTCAAGATTTTGAGCTGATGATGAATCTATCATAGCTGTTTTCTCACTCCCTTGGAAATGCACCTTGAGTGATTTAGGTGCATAAACAGAATTTTGAATAAACTCAACATATTTTAGCAAAGCTGCAGCAGCTGCAAGACAGTAGTACCTTGGAAAGAAATAATCTTTAATGAATTTTGAATAGTACTATTTAACTACCAGAAAAAAAGAAAACAAAACAAAACAAGTTGTGCACTATAGAAATCACATTTACACTTCTGCTGTTTTACAACTACTGGCACTGTGAGCACTGAAAAAGCAATATATTTTAAGTTTCTACTTATCCATATAAAGTGCACATACAAGCATGTAAATCAAGTATTCATGAATGTTTGAGTCACTGTACACTTAATAATCCATATTATATAACTAGCATTGTGCTCTTACGTAGTTTAGCGGTTACACATGACTTCAAATGAAGACTCAGCACAAAGTATCATTACTGAAAATGGCTGCGACAAGGAAAATACTTGCTGAGGTCAAAAAGAAATGCGATCATAGCTGTTAAGGTGTATCGTTAAGGACAGAGTGAAAAGGGAAAAGCAGAAGGTTGTGAAAGCTCAAAGAAGTCTTTTTATTTAAGTTTCTGGATACATCAGAAATACTGGAAGGTAAAATAAAAAACTCTGTTAAGACCTTCTAACTTTCAAGAATGCAAAAAGCTACAGATTTGTAAGAAGCTGTTAAAAACTTATCTGGACACTGTGTTTTTTCCTTATCTATACATACTTTGACTGAACCTCCATGAAAATGGTGCTGAATTCAGATGCACACAACTGTTCTATATATTCCAATCCCTTTGTTTCATTGAAGTATTTTCTTTGGACAGTTGTGAAAGTCACATTCTGTAAAGATGGGGGGGGAGGGGGGGGGGGGGGGAGTTTGAAAAGCTAAAGTGAATATTTCATCAGATAGGCTTCTCTATTTGTCTAGAGATATGTGTTTCCATGAAAATATATCAACTGATTTCAGCAATCTGTCTTTACAGAAGTATTCAGTGCAGTTTATTAGCAGAAGGCAAGTCACAAAAGTCTTGTCATGTCTGCTTACATATTCCCTATGCAAGTCACACTATTGTCGGTCATCTATCTTTCTCTTTTATTTAGTACAGTTAAAAAGGCTCATACACCAGATTCTGAAAAAAATTAAGAGGGTTTCTCTTGGATACAACTTTTCCTCTCAAGAACTAGCTACTCAAACTTCTGAGTTTAACCTTGGATTGAATTAATGACTTCTACGGAAGAATTATTTTAATACTTGCATTGATGCTGACAATGAAATTGTAGTTTTCGCTTTCTAAGGTCTAAGCTCAAGGGATCGTTATCAAGCCTTCACTGGTTAAAAGGAAATAAAAATGTACAGGCTAATATAAATGCACGTGTGTAACTTGTGAATGATTTACACAAGAAAAAGAGGAGGGAAGTCAGTAAGCAGGTCTTACGTGAGGAAACCATCAACAGTGTAGACATGGAAATAAGTCAAGTAGAAACACAATAAAGCTTTTACAGTTCTGAGGTTTTAATACTCATAAAATACATATACTAATTCATCTCACCCTGTGAGTACTCTTCCTCCTATTCAGTGATGTATTTGCCCATCTATTTATCAAGTAAAGAATAACAAAACAGAAGGAAAGGAAAATACTTGATTTTTTCATCTCTGAATCCTTCCTAGGTTTGGTATTGTTAAAATTACTTCAATGATGCAACTTCAAAATTTTCTGCTTTAATCAGTAATAATCTCTGTAATTCTCATGATTAGAACAAGCAGTGCTGGAGCTGCGTTTGGGTAATTCTTTACCATGGTAAAAAATAAAATAAAATAAAAAAGGTCAGAAATCATAGAAAACATGCAATATATGACTGCATTTATGGCTTCAGAAGTTGTGGAAGACTGAACTCAACAATCATATAAAAGAGATTAACAAGAGTTCTAAAACATGGAATAAAATTTACCAGCTACCTTGAAATGTTCTGTTATCAAACCAAACAATTTTGTGTTCCCTGCATCACAAGCAGTGTTTGGCATTATTATTTCCAGTGGTGTTAAAATCTTGAGTTTAGTAATAACCTGAAAAAGAAAAAATCCAAATAGTTCAATAAAAATCCATATATAATCTGAAACAGTTCTACACTTTAACATATCAGCAATAAAGTACTATAGAATTTTTATATTTTAAAATTGCAGTTCCAGGCTTGTAAGTAATTACTTAACTTTCTACTAACTTCTACATTAATAAGCTAAATATATCTGTATTTGTAGATATACAAAAATATACATAAAACTATATTAAAAAAAATTAGAGGTTCTCTCTCCCCTGTTATTTGAACACAAAAATATACTTGTGTTCGAAGCAAGAGATAAATATCCAAAACTCTGTTCCATGGCTCTGATGGGAAAAGGACCTTATTTTCAACAGCTGTTGGCTTTCTGCCTTTACAGATAAAAAGTTAAAGGAGCTCTGGAAGTCAAAGAAATGCAATGGGTCTGAACATTAATCTTTTGATTAAGACTTGTTTTCAGCTTTGCTCTAACCTCCTCGTATACTTTCTCTCAGTCTTGCTTTTTTTTCTCTTTCAATATAGCTCAAAATGCCCGTATTTAAATAAAATTTCATTTTAATTTGTGATACATACCTGCTGTAGGGATTTAAAGTATACTACATGCTCTTCTATTTGTTAGCAAATAAATAAAGAAAAAACATCATTAAGCATGTCTGTCAGATTCATTTATATAATTACCCACAAACTGTCAAGGGAGAAATGTGGGGAAAAAAAAGCCTGTATTTTACATGCTTCAAAATTAAGATATGAAAGAGGGGACACATAACAATGGAAAGGTGAACAAGCATAAAAATTACACAAAATAAATCAAAGGATATTGGGGGTAGAAGAGTGAGTTGTCACTGTCCATCCTTTTTGATAATCATCAGGATTTTTTTTTCAGAAACATCTAAGTTAAAGCAAACCTTGAGAGGCTTCAAGAATACCAGAGAACTTTATTGAATTAATTTACAGAGCATTCAAAAACAGAAGGGTGCATGAAAAAGAAAATACAAAAAGCTTAAAATCAATCACTAGCAAAGCACAGATCGTAACATTGTAAGAAAACAACTGATCAGTAGATACTGTTTTTTAAAGGTCTCAGAGATTAAGATAATAAGCAGATAATAAAAAACAGATAATAATTTAAAAAAAAAATAGATAATGAAAAAAAAAAAAGATAATAAAGGCCACATAATACATTCTGGAGAAAGTAGCAGAACACTAGTAGCTCTCATATATGTTGGTCAGGACAGCCAATACAGTATCAGAGATGTCCAGAAAATAGAGAACTCAATAATCCAAATGGAAAACTAAGAATATACGTGAAAAATAAAAATGGACTCTTTTGGAACTGTAAGGGAGGAAAACACTGAACAACCTGGCCGTAGGCTGGCAAGGCGTTACAAAAGAAGTAAACTTGTCTTATCAAATTACAAGTTCAAGTAACACTGAAGAGAATCACATAAGCAGAATGTAAAACAGCATATGAAAGGCTTAAGAGAAATAATTAAAATTTTATCACTGAATTCAAGACAAAACCAAAAGTAAACTTGGGCACAGAGAGAGAAACAGAGGGAGACCGCGTGTTTGTGCAGCTAAAATTCTGGACACTATACGGTTCTTAACCCTCATAGTGGAACATGAGAGACTTCAAACTATAAACACAGCTACAGCTCACTACAAAGAAAGCCTTTTACTCTTAGAAATAACTGTCATCTTTATGAAAACAACTTTTTAAAAGTAGTAAACAATTCCCATACAGATAATCTAGCTTCCTTATAGAACTGTAGTCTTTATCATTCTCTGGGGAATGAGAGGCTGGAGAGCAGCGCCATTAAAAGGGATCCGGGGGTTCTGGTTGATGGTCAGGTAAGTATGAGCCAACAGGATGCCATGGCAGCCAAAAGGACAAAGTGTATCCTGGGCTGCATCAAGCACGCATCGCTAGCTGGTTGAGGAGAATTCTTGTCCTGTTCTACTCTGCGCTGGTGTGGCTTCACCTCAAGTACTGTGTGCAGCTTTGGGTTCCTCAATACAAGAAGGACATAAAACTATTAGAGAACATCCAAAGGAGGGCTATGAAGATGGTGAAGGGTCTGGAGGACAAGATGTATGACTGGCTGAGGTACCTTGGTTTGTTCAGCCTGGAGAAAAAGAGACTGAGGGGAGGCCTCGTGGCAGCCTACAGCTACTCAGAAGGGGAACAGAGGGGCATGAGATGATCTCTGTGCTCTGGGGACAGCGACAGGAGCCAAGGGAATGGCATGGAGCTGTGACAGAGGTGGTTCTGGGTGGGTGTTAGGAAAATGTTCTGCACCTAGAGGGTGACTGGATGCTAGAACAGGCTCCCCTGGGAAGCAGTCACAGCAATGAGCCTGCCAGAGTTCAAGTGGTTGGACAACACTCTCAGACACGAGGTCTGGTTTTTGGGTGTTCCTGTATGGAGCCAGGATGATCTTTGTGGTTACATTCCAGCTCAGGAAGTTCTGGGATTCTATGATTATCACAATTACATATGACTTTTTCTAGGTCCAAGCAAGTAGCTCTTCAATTAGAGATTTTCAATTTCAAATTCTCCAGTGAATTGTTATTTAAGTTGCTGCATTATCATCTGAATATCTAAATCTTTCTCATGCACTTATATTTTCAAGCTGCATGTCACTTTGAATTTTAGTACCATGTATAAAGGAGGTACTTATACAACTGCCAGATTCAATACGTAATTATGTGTATTAAGACCAGAATAACATTTAAAAGACTAACGGTCAAAAAAAGCCTGACTTGTTATAATACATTTTAGTAAATAGATTTCAGTTTATATTCTGAGCCATACCTACTTATGCTACTAATATGTTTTAGTTTTTATTAGTCTGAATATTATACACTAGTAGCTACATAGTTTTCTAGCATTTAAAACTGCAACAAAACTTTTAAGGAAGTGGCTTTATTAATATTGGTGTTGTATAAGTCAGAAATCACTTTCTAAATGAATATAGAGTATGTAGTCCTGGTAGACAGAACACTTGCTTATAAACTGAGCATGTTGAATTTGGAACCAACTGAGAAGGAAAATTCATGCAACCATACAAAGACAATCCTATGGTCAACCCAAAAACACCTGTCACACTTGTGCAGTTCTGCTTTCAGAGATATTCTGCCTAATGAAAAATATACTTGCAAGTTCTATTACCATGAATTACCTGATGCTCTTCAACAAAAGGCAACTCACTCTCACACAGTTTGAACACACTACTCTTTATGGAAGGATTTTTTTTTCCTTTGGAAAAGGTTCTCTCCTGATCTAAAATCTGAGGCATATTAAAGAAAACAGTAGCCCTTGAGACATGTTAAATATTGCAAATTTTCTAAAACTTGTTACTTTCCCTTTTGAGAAATGTATTCTAAAGACTACATGTTTCATTTCTGATCGTTCATAAGCTTTTTTAAGCAAGCAATCCACAGTAGTCAGCTTGTAAGATATACAAAAATTAAGTATGCAACAATACCTTGGCATAAGTTGTATTGTCTGCAAATTGTGATAATATCACCTCAGGATTTTTTAAGTCAATACTGGCCATTCCTACTTCACCTCTGGCAAGGCCTCTTCCTTCCACTACAGCTACAATAACTGATGCAGTGGTATGAGCAGAGACTGCAGATGAGGATGTAACTGTAAAACAGTTTCATATATTCAGTTATAACCGACTTCTTTATACTTCTTTATATTCTATATATATATAGAATTATATTTCAACATTCCAAGCTTGAGCAAGCTGTGACTGAACTGGAACACTGAAACAAGGTTGTGAAGCTAATTTGTGATCAACTACGGTTTAATGAAGTATAGTCGACTGGAGCCAAACTTCCCAGAATCATAGAATCATTTAGCTTGGAAAAGACCTCTAACATCAAATCCAACCATTAACCTAGCACTGTCAAGTCTACCACTAAACCACGTCCTTAAGCACCACATAGTATCTACACATCTTTTGAACACCTCCAGGGATAGTGACAACTACTTCACTGGGCAGCTTGCTTCAATGTCACACAACCCCTTCAGTTAAGAAAATTTTCTTAATAGCCAACCTAAACCTCCCCTGGCGCAACGTGAGGCCACTTCCTCTTGTCCTGTTGCTTATTTCAACACATTCTTTCATCTCACTGCTCCCACAACTCCTCATACTGTACTGAACTTTAAATAGCACTGATTAAAAACACTAATGCAACTCTTATCTTCTAGCACTAATATTTCTGTGCCTAAAGCCCAAGAAGTGAGGCAGTTAGTTTCAGAGATGAGGTGTTATCTGCAGTAAGGATTGGGAGGTAAATAGTCAGGCAAAATGAGCTGATGCTACCACTTAATCCCTGATTTCCCTTTGTGCAACAATATGTCTTAGCTAATAGTAAGTGAGTCTCCCAGTACCACATTAAGCTCCATTAACTGAGAAGCACTGCTGTTAAGTGCTAAGTTACAGCACTCCCTAAGTAAGAGATTTAACTATCAGGGGTTATGCCCTTTTTCTCTGGTATACTGCATTTCTTTTAATCTATGAAAGACCAAAAATACAAATACTTCTCTTAGCATCTCCACTAATTTTGTTCCCCATTTGCAAAGTGGTTTTACATCCTTTCAAATCTGACTGGAGAAGCTACTAACATTTTGTTCCAATATTTTCAACCACTGTGAGACTATGCTGTTCATGTTAGAAAATGCTGTAGAGATAAGGTAGCTATACCTCTTTTTTAACGTGAAATTCTTTTAAGACCAGATGCAAAGAACAATTATTCATTTCACCAAAGCAGTTAATAAGAAACTGAAAAAATTTTTAAATGCTAAAGTGTAACTTGCTGATCAATACTGAAATAATTACCACTCCATAAAAAGCAGATGCTTCATCATCTCAAGCTTCTTAACTTTCAGATAGGTGACAAACTAAACCTTACCACAGCTGAGTTGAACAGATTATTTACATACTAATTCCTCATGAATTCATTTAAATGTTCAGAAGAGATGCAATTATTAATTAACTACTAAGTCTAACATATGCAAAATAAGAAAGATACTTGCATATACAAGAAATTATATAAAAACACCTAAACAGTCTTGGATTTTGATACCATATACATATTGATTGATCTGAAACACTAATAATCTGTATCTGTTTCATGGTAATCATTTACATTCTTTTCCACCATTACCTTCCTCTGTTCTTCACAGAATTAGCTCTCAAAAACCAATGGAATATAAGTATTCTCAGAACAGAATGGTCCTGCTCAGAAGGCATAATATACCAAACCTGTCATTTTCTTCTAGGTGTACCCAGTTTGTACCCCAACAACCAAAACTAATCCTACATGGAATCTCAAAAAGCAAGCAGAATCAGAGTTTATCTAGAAACTGACAATTGAAAGGCTGATCTGCAACTAGCTGTCACCGGAGCATTAGTAATAAAATTAAAAATCTTTTATGCTACACACAGCTGAGTCTTCATCCTTCATTTACTCTACCTATGTTCTGTAAACCACAAGATGTCAGCAACAGCATTCTTGCAAAGTTTCACCTGAGGCCTACCAAAAACGTAATTGTTATTCTGAATGTCCTACCCAGGACAATCCGTGACTTCCCCCATCACAGTTATTACTCTTCTTTTAATGGCAACTGAAGGTGATGATGATGATAGTTTCTAAATTAAGTACGGTAATTACAAAAATTTTATTTGGAAGATGGTTAGCTTGTGACACTTAAAAAAAAAATGCAGTGACCAATGTTCTTCATAATGTGCTATTTTAGATACACTTTCTCCAATACAGATTAATGAAAGATTGGTCAAGAGTTTCACATACAACACAGCAAATATAAACAATTGTATAGACACACACATGCAAACATATACGCACGCACGCTTGCACAGTAAAATGAGACTGAAGATACAGTTTTGTTTAATTGTTAAGCCGCATAAAGATGAAAGAGAAATCTGCTCTATGGGTTTCAAAGTCATAGTCACTCTGGTCTCCAATTCCTGAAGTAGTCACCAAAAAAAAAAAAAATGGATTCACAACAGCTGAAGGAAATGACAAACTTCACGTTACTTCAGTTGTGCAATAAAGTAATTCAATTCAGTTGTGAGTGAAGACCCAATTTGTAATCTTACAGGAATAGATGGATGTTTGAAAAATCACTCTTTAAAAAAAAACAGTCTTTTTTTTTAACTAGTTTTCAGAGTTACCATTAAATAGCCATCAATAATCATTAGTAATTGAACTGACAAAGCTTAGACTGAAAGGACTAACTTTGAATACAATTACTTCAGCACTACGAGATAAATACATCATGACACAAGGCACCATTACCCTGTAAGATGACTGTTCGTAAGCATTGCAAAACATCCACCCAATGAACTATTGTGTAAAGTGTTCTTTTAAAGATCTAATGTTCTATACTGTTGGAGATGTCCACGTAAAATGCACAAAACTTGCATGAAGAAACTCAAGAATTACTTCATGGTATCTTGTACAATGTATTACAAGCCTAAAAAGAACCCTGGAAAAAAAACACTCTTTAGTTCAGTCACAACAGAAACCAACACGTCCACAAGACTAACTGAATGTTGTACAGCTTGAAAAAAAATCTTGATTTTAACTACGTTGGAAACTTAAACATGAATGCAAACTACGTGACAGGAGTTTGCAATGCCAAGACATCTTAATTATCTAAAATAGTATTTTGCACTTTCTGTAATACAAGAAACATTATGTTTTGTGTTTTAAAAATCTTCACGTATCTCACTATAATCACACAAAAATAAAGCGTGTTTAATGAAATGTTAGAGATGCACGTTGAACTACTTCCTTTAAGAACTGTCAGTTTTACCTGAATATCCCATATGAGGGGTACGGCTTCTGCAAACAGATCTACTAGCAGAAAGGGGTAATTTTCCTATACGTGTGCTATTCAGGCCTTGCGCAGAAGAACTTGTGAAATTCAACATGCTACCATTTTCTGCACAAGAACTTCTGTCACCAAGGTAAGATTCTGAGGGGAAAGAAAAAAAAAAAACTTTTGAGATCAGACACATTACATTGCCTATCAGTTAAATTAAAAGAAGATTTGTGTCATTTTTTATTCAGAATACATGTACACTTTAGAAAACTTCGTTTTTCTTACTAGAAGATAACCAAATAATACACATGAATATCTTTCTATAAAAGTTCTATACAGTAGTAGAAGTATGCAATTAAATAAAAATTAATTTATTTTGAAACCAGCTGGTATTGACGCAATTATTTTCCACAATGACTTTGTTGCAGTAGCAACAAAAATCCTTGTTTACATTGCTGAACTGAAACTATAAGTCATTTTACAATGCATAATTTCAAATTCTGAGTTCTAGATTTATGAAAGAATGCTGTAATATTCAACACTATCTCATATTTGCCCATCAGTTTTAAAATCTGTATTTGAAACTACACAGTTGCATTTACGAAAATTCCAATGTTCAAAAAGGTCAAAATAATATTATTTTTTTTTAAAAAAGCTAAATATTCCTTTTAAGAGAGGACAGTAAAAGAAAATAAATAACCAAGCTCAAAATTTCCTCCCTTTGAATTTATCTCCCTTCGAATTCATGGAGTTCAACCCTCAGAACTCATATAGTAACCTAGGTTATACGTTATTTGTTGTCTGGTTTCTTCTACAGATGTATCTTAAGATTGACCTATATTTTTTAAAATCCTACAATATATCTTTTTCTCAAATCACTCCTTAATTTCAGTAAATTAGTAAAGGTATCTTAATCTCCAGTTCTTTTGAGATGAGTAAATACAACATTACATTGGTAATCTAACACACACAATTTCTACTTAAGATTTAATATATATATTTATCTTACTTTATATATATTTATATACATATATTTATATATAAAGTAAGAGTTTTTCCACTTAGAAATTCCAGGTATTAAGAGGCATACAAACCCAAATGTTTCTGTTCTATTACATTAAAATTGATTTAAAAGACAAAGTACTTACCGATTTTTGTTAAATGAACCATAAACTATGTGATATTTTATCATGATTGGTATAAAAATATTTACATTACCATATTTATTTGTAAGAAATCTTACAAAGCTGTCACTGTGATACACCTGAAAGCAGACAGCATTAAATCAAACTGTAATTTTATTTTTTAAAAAGTAGACAAATCTGCATCACAATGCATACAGATGATTTTTAAAATTATCACACGCTCAGATCTTGGCAGAACTTCACTCAGACGTTCAGCAGAAGAGCTACTGATGTTGAATATACTGAACCTAGCATAATGTGGTGAAAAAGGTAGTTCTAAAGACCAGAGGATCCAAACCACCCACAAATATTTAAAAAAATATATTCAATAAATAAGTTACGCTCTACTCAAATTAGCATCACAAGGTTTTTTTGTTTTTGTTTTTGTGTGTGTGTGTGTGTGTTTTTGTTTATTTGTTTTGGATTCACCACCCATCATGTACCGATTACTAAAAACCCATGTGCTACCCTTCATCCCTATTTACAGGTAACAGAGATATATGTACTTCAAAATGCATTTCAGTAAATGCCCCGTTCTTTTTGAGTAGTTCTACTGAAGGAAAAAGACACTTTTTCCAGCCTGCCATGAAGCGACTCTGCTAGTAGGATCAAGTCTTATGAAATGTTTGATGCATATATGTACGGTATGCAGCAGCTGTTCAGGGGTGTTGTCCCTAGAGAGAGGCAGCAAAATGATGTAAACGCAGCTTTATCTAAAGGAAAACAAACACCAGCATAATATTGTAGGACCACAACATTCTTAATGCACATGAAGGATAACAGCACTTCTACCAATTCCAAAGACTAGGCCAAAAAAAAAAAAAAAGAAACCCAAAAAAAACACTGTAACCAACTGAACCTGGTTCAGGCAGGCCTCTAGTAAAAGCAACCACTGTGGTGACATTCAAGCCACTTAAATTGGCCCAGAAAAGACCTCAGGAGCTATATCCAAAAAGTTAGGCAAAAAATAACGTCTATTTAAAGAAGAGTGACGAACACCTCTGTTCTTCTGACAGCTCAACACAGAAGAGGTTGGCTAAGATGAAGTGACAGTGCTACACCTTCTTACCTACCGATCGTACAGGATCTTCCGAAGCTCGACTCAAGAGGGCAAACAGAAGACGCAAAAGAAAACGGAATAGGGATAAAGACCCGGCTAAAGATAGCTACACCGCACCGCACCCCACCTCCTCTCCCGGGAACCGGCAGCTTCACCCTGCTACTACTGGCAGCAAGGCCCGCGCCGCTGGAGCTACCCGGCCTCGCCCCGCCGCTGGACAAGTCGCCGGTGCTGTCCGCCGCGCTCCGCGGCGTCTGCAGCAGGCCCAGAGTATAGCGGGGCGGCTCTTCCACTCGTCCGCCCAGCCCTGACGTGGAAGAGCAGCGGCCCGTATAGGACCCTGAGGCGGCCGAGACGACGGCCCGCCCATACGCGTTCGTCTCGCTGCCTCCTCTCGACATCGCCGCGCCGCCTGGATCGGGCACCGTGGGAGGAGGCTCCGTGGCGAAGACCAACCCGCGGCCACCACACTCTCCCAAAATGGCGTCAAAGGCTGGCGTCAAAGGCGGCCCACCTGCGCATGCGTACATCCCCCAACCCCCGAGGCCGCTTGCGCCAGGGCGACGGCGGGGCGTGGATGATCCTCGGCGCGTGCCAGACACGGGGCTCCTCCGTTCAAGAGAAAGCGTCAGTTTTAAGTTTAGTTGCAGCCATACAACAGCTTTCATTAAACATACACAAATACAGCCAATAAAAGGATGGCAAAGGCATGAGGGGGGGGGGGAGGAAACGGAGGAAAGTTGCTACACTTTTTACAACAGCAGTAGAGCATTTAAGCATTGTTTCTCCCTCTGTCTTTCTTCACCAGACTATACATTTTGAGACCATTTTAGCAGGAATTTCAAAAATAGCGCCCCTTCGGAGTTCAGATATCAAAAGATCCAAACTAAAACCAAAAAATATAAATAAAAGTTGGTTATATCTACGTATCCTACAGTGACTGCAAGCAGCGGCTGCTCCTTTGCTTACACCTGAAAAGCACTGCCCCAGACAGGTGAGTGCTCTCAGCGTCTGTCAGCCACAGCTTGAAAAATTCAAGCATCAGAAATTTAAGTTTCATTGCAAATGATAAACAGCATCATCCACAGTTCCAGCTGCTGCCCATCTTAAGTCCTACGCTGAACTTCCCATTCACGTTCAGGCTCCAGAAGCAAGCATTTGACAGGCCATCTCCTCTCAGACTGAATTCCAAGTGCATAGCAAGAAAAGCAGAAACAAAAGCAATGTGCAGTGCATGCCTCCCCCTCCTCCCCCACCTGGTCACAAATCAATACTGACTTCGCCTAACCAAAAAGTGGCACCTTTAGAATAAAGCAGCATCTCTGGACTTGACTGTGGCTGACTTTTATTCCCCAGATACTCTTTTAATAAACAGATCTAGAAACATTTTTTTGTAGCTAAGTTATTCACTATTCTTTTGGAAATTCTCATGCAGCCACTCAAAAAATAATTATTGCTAGGATTAGCAGCTACACCACAGTACTAAAGACTAAATATGAAGATATGTCAGGACATTCCCACAAAGAAATACACAGAAAAAAGTGTTATGAAAGTGCAAATTTCTGGAAGCCTTTAATAAAGGACCTGCAACTGAAGACTGAGAATAGCAAATTAATTATTGCAGTGTTTGCAAGTACATAAGCTCAGACAAGTCAAGAAATACATTTAACAAAACAGAGGTAGACTTGTAACAATGTACTCTATACCAAAATTACATATTTAAGTCTTTTTAAGATCGCACACTGGGCAAGGTATTTTTCCACAGTACATTTAGCAAAAAAGTGATTGTTTGCACAAAAAAATGTGATGACACTTTCTACATACTGAATATTTATAAAGAAGTAAAAAATGGAAGAAAATTCTTAAGTTCTTAGTTTGTGTACATGCGATCTTCTTTAATCTGTAATCTGTTTAAGGAGATCTTCAAGAATTACAGTTGATTTAACAACTGAAGTTGACCACATCTCCTTCAGAGAAAAATTCCAACATTAATAGGATTCCAACCTAGTGTTCTACACTGTCATGCAGTATCACCCACACACTAATTCCCAGGGTGTCTCAGTCTACACTAGACTAGAAATTCTGAAGATAATTCTATTATATTTATGCATCATGGGAGAAAAATCAGCAAATTCCTATCTACTGAAGAGTGACCACTTTGATGAACAAGTGGTACTTGCAAAGGTAACCTGGAATGTGTTTTTTTAAGTTTCTATTTGACTTTACAAATAAAGATCAGTGCTCTTATTCCCTTGCACTCAACAAAAAGCCTACCATGACTTTTTTTTCCCCCCCAAAGTCTGAAAAAAATTCCAGCCTTTGACCAAATAATTCATCAGGAAACTGGACGGCTAAAAGTAAAGTGCTTCTGTTTTGTTTTTAAACCTCATCTAAAAGATTTTGGAGAAATAAAGGTTTAGAAAAAAAACATATGTGAACATCCTCTTCATATGTGAACTCATTCTCTTTGAATTGCTGTACAAGTAGAGGTCTACCAAAAAGTTAGTGTCTATTTCTGTTCTTACTCTCTACTAACGTGAATAGGCTAGATAAAACTAATCACTTGGTTTTAAAACTGTTGAACCAGCTTTAGACCTCCCTTAAGCATACATGTATAGACAGAGACTATCAAAGACTTCTACAGAACTACCTTTTACTGTGTACCAGAATACCATTCGGTCTCAGCCAATGCATGGTAGATGTAAAGTAACAGGTTTCTGCAAAGACAAAAAGGACTTCATCCTTCAGAGAAATATTTCCCATGGCTAATTTTATTCTCAATTACACCATAATGAAGTGTTGTTTCAAAATCTACAAAAGCAGAATTTCAATCCAACAGCAACAAATTTAGGAACAACATTATATTCAGCTGCAAGTCACTGTCCTCTAAAGACTTTCTCTAGAATGATTACTGTTAGTGATTTTCATTATATGTACACTCAAGGTATCTTCCATTTAAAGTATCGGTGAAATTTTGCCTAAAGGGACTTCATCTATCAATAACTGAAAATGTTTTTATTTAATAGAACTTGTTGTTGTTTTCACTGGTATCAATTACTATCAGAAGTAAAAGCTTGCATCTCAGTATATAAAAGTGATAGCAAGCATTAACATGCAGAATTAAATACACGCATGTGTGACATTACATACATGGCTTAAGGGGTTTTCCCCATATTCATTTAAAGTGCTTTGTGTGATCCACCATCAAAGTATGCTTATGTAAAGACAGATACTACCGTGGTTGATATTGCAGGAACAGAAGAAATTAAACCAAACTATTGCTTTGACTTGATTATTCAAATAAAAACTCCCAAGGTCCATATATTTAAATAAAGGTTAGAAACGTTTCTACACCTCTATATATACAACCGAAGAACATGTTACACTCAGGTTATTAGAACAAGCTTGTTCTGATACAGTTTACAAAGTGACAAAGCTAACAGTAAAGCTACTGCTTTACTATAGTAAACACATCTCAAAGAATAATATGCTAAGCTTCAGAGATGACTTCCAATCAGTAAAACCAAAACAACAGAGCATCATCAACCTTCTGTCTCTGAGGCTTAGCTCACAAGCTCAGGCTGTACATTTATTCTTCGTAGGACATCTTCTGGCATACAGAATACAGGATTGACAGCTTTAATTTGTTCTTCTCCTAGTAAGGATAGTCCAGCAATTCCAAATAAAGTATGAAATGGATCCACCTGGGAGAAGAAAGAAAGTTTGTGTCCATTTCCAAAAGACCATTATTTTCTTCATTTGTATGGGATGAAGCTTCTGTTTGTTAGCAAGAGAACTGTAAGCCTGTATGGTGGAAGACGACACTACACAGCTGCAAACTGTCACTTGTATTGCCCACCAACATACAACAGCACAACTCCCACAGTATGCAGAGTTAAGATAGTATGATCTACCCAGAGAGGCAGACATGTCTCCGTTAACAACTGGATAGCAGAAGCAAATACAAAAAAAATTTAATAGGCAAATACAATCATCTACAAGTATTGCTTCCATAAATTCCCCATTGGGTCTTCAGCAACAGTATAATGCTGTTTAATGGTCTCTGAATAAAGAGCTGTGCTGTAAAAATCTTGAGAGCAGCAACCTACTATGCTATAAAAGTGAAAAGAAAAAACACAAAGAAGGAAAAATAAAAGTGCACCAGTTATTTGATACCAAAGTATTTCTTCACTTTATGAAGTTTCCCCAAAAGCATGCATCATCACCTAACTGCAGCAGACTACTCAGTCTCATTGCATAAGCATCCTGCCAGTGGAGTTAACTGGCCATTCTATGAGATCAAATCCAAAATTACCTGTGATACATGGTGCACCATACATTCTGTTTGTATTAATGGAACTTCTAGATCTTCTTGCAAAGGTTCTATGCTGCAGTAAACTGAGCTAGTTACCATGTTACATTCATATACACAAGCCCCAACTGCATGACAGCCTAAAAGGTTGAAACTATACTAGCATAACAAGCCTTGTTCCTCAGTAGTTTTGCAACCACATTACAGGTATGGCCAAAGCACATAGACATATATGCTTATTTGTTTCTTGCCAAAATTATAGAAAGGGTTAAGAAAAAAGTACACAAAATAATAATCAAGTACACTTGAGGACACGTGAGAGACTTTCCTTGTA
Source organism: Aythya fuligula (assembly GCF_009819795.1). NCBI lineage: Eukaryota > Metazoa > Chordata > Aves > Anseriformes > Anatidae > Aythya > Aythya fuligula. The sequence continues at coordinate 55,934 of NC_045566.1, forward strand.
CAGACGGGCAGGCCTAGAAAGGCACTTATTTCCAACCAATACGTTTGCAAATTAAATGACAAATTCTACCTATTTATGAACAGACTATTCTTAGGAAGTATAGCTACTGCTGTCATCCTCCGCTGCTTTCTGCATTTTTTTCAAGCAAAAATACAAACAGGATAACTAGCTCTTATTATAATTCAGCAGGTTAAGTACTACCACTAAATTAAGTTACCAAGAACTGGTTGCTTGGAACTTAAGATGACAAGTGGTTCAAAATCTGAAATACAATCAATGTTAAACACTACGATCTAGATTTAAAAAAAAAAAAAAAAAAAAAAAAAGGATCTGTCAGGAATTAAATCCCACAGGGGCAATGCCAAAACCTGCACACATTGACATTTTTATGGAAGTGCCCATATTTCAACAAGATATGGTAAAAAAAAAAAAAAGACTGGCAAAAATAATAAAAAAGACTAATAATATCCAAAAAAGGTGACAGCACTAGATACAGAAAACTCTGCAAATTTGTTCTTCTAGCACATCAGAAATAACTTAAGTTTAATCTCAAAGCCACAAATGCATTAAGATAAGTACCAAGCTTTTCTTGGAGCATTCTGAAGAGTCTTTCTGCAAGTTCCTTAGACATATGAAAACCTATCAATGTTAACAATATCAAAATATTTTCCAAATGACAGACCAGAGTTAAAGAGATTTCTCTCTCCTCCAAGTGGGAAGGGTGTATCAGTTCACAAAGAAACAGAAAGCTACTCCAGTTCTTAGAGTCAGAATCATTTAGGTTGAAAAAGACCTCTAAGATCATCAACTATTAACCATGTTAATGCATTTGTGGAGGAAAGACATTGACAGCTGTAATAAAAATAGCTAAGATTTCCCCCAACCTTTTACAAATAAGCAGCCAAGTGTTCTAGAGTAGTTGCACTACAATCTCATAATAAATTTTATTTGACCCTTTGAAGATATGGTCTCTATTTGCCATTTTACCTATACAGTCTCGATTACTTGAAACCACAGAAAACAGACTAGCTAAAACATAATCGCTCTTTCAGGAGAGAGTACTGGGTCAGAGAAAAGGAAAAAATCCATACCAGCAGCATCTTCATAATGTTATCAAAGTTTCTTCCTCCCTCACTTAGGGCAATGCCAGTGAGAAGATTTATTTGGTGGCATTTAGGGATTCTGAGCACTGACTTACATGGATCAGGCAAAAGCACCACGAGATTTGAAGACAACTTGTGGTCTCTAGATGCTTGCAAATTGTTTAAAAAACTCAAGCCAGTATTTTTAGCAAGATCTTCTAAGTGGTCTTGTGAGACAGTGTGGTATGTGAACCACAGCTGACTTCAGTGAGTGATACTCCAGAGCAAGTGCAATATAAAAATTGCATGTGCTCCCCATGGAAGCCTTCTAAAGCAACGCTACCTTATCCTTTCCCAACTACAGCATTTGCTGCAGCTCTGCAAAATGCTCAAACCTGGATCACAAGTTACATTCAAACATGAAACATGATTTTTAAGTTTAAAAATTCTATGAAGTAAACTTTATTTAAATTGAGAATTATTTACCATATCTCCTGGTCTGTCAGCAAATCCTCCTGTCTCCTCATCCTGGCAAGCCAAAATAAAGCTGCGCAGTTTCTCTCTGTCAATCCAATGTAGCCTACCAATCATCTTCAGAGATGCTAGAACCCACCATGAATAGCATACATCAGGTAACTGACAAACAGAGAAACAGTATTATTCAATTTTGTTTTAAACTTGATGTTGCCTTTTTTTTTTTTTTGGTGATTCTGTAAACTCCTAGCTGTGCTATCATAACAACATTGTATAGAAACAAGACTTAAGAATTTCTCTGGATGTGTAAGAAGCAAGCTACTCAATGCAGTCTCTTTTTACATAATCTCTTTGCCTTTCCAAGAAAGCACAAGAATGTGTGGAACAGTCTTCACCTTGTGTGGGAAAGGCTAAAAATCTACAGCATCTTTTTTGTAAGTAAGAACAATCTTCTTATCAACCAGTGTTTTGTTTTTGTTTGTTTGTTTGTTTTTTTGAGGGGGGGGGGGAAGTTGTCTCTTTGCCAGTGGAGATTATTCCAGGTTACACCAATTTCTTACTGTGACAGGAAACACAATTATACCCAGGATTAACATCCAGTAAAGCACTGTTTTTTATACAAATCCTATGGAAGGCATCACTCCCAGTGTCATAAAATACCCAAACACTGATTTAATAGGACACTGGTTGCAGTGGTCAGCAAGACATACTTTAGTGCATACGTTCCTGAACTATAAAAAACAAAGGAGCACGCAAGCGCTACTGACAAAATGGAGAATCAAATCCTTTGAGGAATTTACAAAACATTTCATAAAAAGTCATGACATTTCCCAGAAAGCCATCAGCTTTAGAAAAATAGTCCCGATTAAGCCTTGAACAAACAGAAGAAGCCACCTAATACCTTCTCTGGTCGTCCGTTGAGACCTCCAGAAGGTAACTGACGTTCACAAAGCCACCAACCCAACAAGTCAGCGTTTATTTGATGCAACTGGTCCGTAATAGCCAGAAATCCTGTGCAACAATAGATCTAAAATTACAGACATAAGTGTTTTGTATATTTAAAAACTGAACACTTTAACAGACTAAATGCAGGAAGATCTTGAAGAATATAGTCCTGAAAACGTGATACAAACATGACATAAAATAAGCACATTTCACTTTTTAGAAAAGTTCTACTTTTCCATTAAAGTAAACCTAGCTTCTCATATCTACCTATTTGTTCATTTAATTCAACTAAGGGACTAGAAATGAACACTTGAGAAACAATACAGGTTCATCAATTGACATCAATAAAAAATGATAGATGTCAAAAACCAAGCACTTACAGGTACTACGTGATGCTCACTAATTTAAAACACTTCCATGTAAAATAAAACTTACCTGTCCCGCATGTGACTCAGAACCCGGTCTACAGCCAAATCCTCCATCAAAGTTCATACAGGACAAAACAAATTCTACTGCTTTCCCCACGTCAATAGTATCCAGTTTTCCCTGCAAGTCACAAAGCCGACTAATACATTGTATGTTCAGCACGGCTGATCAACAGAAACTTCAGCTATACACCAATAATAAAACATTGTACTTGTTCATGTGATGATTTAGGACTTACCAGAAGTGCAAGAGTTGCTGCAGCACAGAAGGAGAACCTTGTATCTATTTCTCCTAAAATACAGAAGTTCAGAATGACATTTTTATGACTAACAACAGTACTTTTAAAATCACCATGGAAAATATGGAACAAATATGCAAACAGCAACACAGATCGACCAAAATGTCCCCATACTCTTTCCTTTTACAACCCTTGATTATTTCCTCAATTTACAAAGTGCATGTTACAAGTCAAATGATCTGTTCACTGCACAGAACAGCAAACAAATTCTCTGCTGCCCTACTGGATAATGGCAGAGCAATGAACTCAAAAAGAAAAAAAAAAAAGACAACTCTTGATTTGCCTTCTACATTTCATGCTCTCTGATCCTTATGTAGGCATCATTTTTGTTATTAGATCAAAAGTGACTAGAACTTCAAATTTTCTTTAACATACTTACACCTGGAAGTAAAACCAAAAAGTCACACCTATTGCTGAGAAAGTCTGTAATAATATATCTCTCCTAAAACACACAGTGGAAAATTAGTATTTTAAGTCACTACTTAAAACGTAATCCAGGCACAAACGTTTAACAAATGCCCTTTTTTTGTTGTTGTCAAACTGGTACGGGAGTTTCTTAAATCTACAAACTAGTAAAATGAATCCACACTGTTCTGTACTACATCAGGTATGTGCATTCCACAAATTTGATTCAGTACTTTAACCAAAAGGAGGCAGCAAACTACAATAGGTTTTAACACAGAGCCTAAAAGCTAACTTTACAGTAGCACAGATATACTACTGTGATATTAGCTGATGAATTTTACTAGAACAGTAACAAATGATATGCAACCTATTATTACAACTTAAGCTTTCCACAGGAATAAGTATTTTTAAAGCAACTAAATGATTATGCTACAGCTTAAAAGTTACCAGCTTTGTTCATAAGTAACTTATGTGCAGAAACAAGAAAAGCAGGCTTTTTTCCTCGTTCTTATGTGGTGAAAAATGTACGACAGATAAAGGTCATAAGTGAGTTATGAAATAGCAAGCATAAAATATTCCTTAGGGAACGGTGTATCCGATGTATGAAAGTACTGTCAGTTAGAAGTGCCCAAATGTTTTCTACTTTAACAGCTGGAAAAAAATATATATATATATTTTTTTTAATATGAATGAAACTCAAGTGTAGAATCCTTCAGAAATGAATAAAACAAGACTTCATTCTTCACAAAACCTCCTCTTTCATAACTCAGGAAATAAGTGTTCAAGCAAAAACATCATCCAAGATCACTTAAGTTCATAGACTTACACATGTCAACCTAGCTGCTTAATTTTAAAGATCTAAAAATTACCCCATTTATCTCCAGCAAATGATCCATCTTCTTTTTGCAGGTTCTGTATATATTCAACAATTTTATTTACATCAACGACATGGAGACTATCATATAAGATAAGAATCTGGAAAGAAAGCCACAGTAAAAATCAAAGAGAAGCAAAGGTTTGTCGAACATGTTTATTAAAAACAGTTTCTGGACTTGTAAGAGACTTAAACTAACTGATTATAAATAATATTTGCTAAGATTTATTAAAATTAGATTTGATGCTCTGCAGTTCATCTATCACTAGCAAAAAACTTCTGAAATTAAAATATAGACAATTCAAGCTGAACTCCATGCTTTGTAACTTCCTAGCTTCCAGCTCACCCTTTTAAAGCATAACCAGGTTTATTTATTTTTGTTAGCGTTATGTAAGACAACAGATTTATTTGATTATAGGTGAAATGTGTGATGGGATAACACCTTAGACTTCTAAGCATGCAGTTTGTGCAACGCTGCTATTCGTACATATGCAATTTAAACAGCCAGTAATATCACTTACAGCCAAAGCCTGCTAGCAGAGATTAATTTCTAATAGTTCTAATAGTTAGCTTGGTTTTGTTGTCTTTTTTTTTTTAAAAAAGTCCTACATTCAAATTTTAAATGTAATATCAAATTGTAACAAATCAATAAAAAATATGAACAATATGAAGACACAAACTGCACAATTAATATATTCTGGAGGAAAAATAAAGTTCATACTAGGAAATACAAAGATCTCTGCGCTAGCATTGATTTGAGCCAGTAAACCACATCATTTTGAGCAGAAAAAACACAAAACACTATATAACTCCATCAGAAAATATAATACCCTAGCATGCTCCCTGAAAAGGAAATCTGAACACATTACCACTCATTGTGATCAAAGGAAGACATGGTGTGACCCTTTAAATATTCTGGATGTGTAAATAGCACTAAATGGTGTTTATGAACTGAGAGTATGCATGCTCATTGCAACATGCTGGTTATGTGTAAAAATTTCAAACCAGGCATTTGTAATTTTCAACTCTTCATGTCGAGAGGTGCATTATTATCAAAATACCTCCTAGTAATATCAGGTATTAATCCAAGAACTATACTTCTCTAACACAAACATAAACAACCTCAAAATGTACCCCCTTCTCCATATATCTTCACAGAACCGTAAAATATCCTGAGTTGGAAGGGACCCGTAAGGATCATCAAGTCCAACTCCTGGCACCACACAGGTCTACCCAAAAATTCAGACCATATGACTGAGCACAGTACAAACACTTCTTAAACTCCGACAGGCTTGGTGCCATGACTACATCCCTTGGTAGGCTGTTCCAGTGTACGACAACCCTCAGTGAAGAGCCTCTTCCTGATACCCAGCCTGAACCTCCTCTGTCACAGCTTGACACCATTCCCTTGGGTCCTATCACTGGTGACTAGAGAATAGATTAGCACCTGCCCCTCCACTCCCCCTCGTGAGGAAGCTGTAGACCTCAATGAGGTCTCCCCTCAGCCTCCTCTTTTCCAGGAGGAACAGGCCAAGTGACCTCAGCCACTCCTCATAGATCTTCCCCTCCAGGCCCTTCACCATCTTAGTAGCAGCCCTATTAGCCCTATCTTATTAGGCTTTGTGAAAGGAATTTGATCGGAGAGTTTGGAAAAGCTCAAAGGCCGTAGCCTAAAGAAACTCTAGTTTCCTGGGTCTCAGAGTAATTCTAGAGCTAAAGTGGTGATAAACATCAACTTTAGATCAGATAATACATGCCAACAATCATCACTGACCCAAGAACACGTTTTTCTGTCCTACCTATGGGTTTCAAATCAAACACCATAGAACCCGAAACATTTTCTTCTTAAAACAGGATGTTTTAATAATGTAAACCAGGTAAATAGTGTTAACTTACTTGTAACAATATATAAATATCTCTTCACAGAGACTAGACTAGAGGTATACTGCACAAGCAAACCAGCAATTGTTTACAAGCGTTTGCACCTCTACATACTATTTCCGCTGCAGCTTACATAAGAAGGAAAAAAGACTAGATGGTGAGAAATTAAATCTACAATGGAGACTGCTATGGTGAAAAAAGATTGACAATATTTTTTTTCCCTCAAGGAAGGGGCACGCATCAAATACAACGTGTAGCGGACTGCTATGACATTTTAGCTATACAGAAAAAAAGCAGATTTGAAGAACACAGTGAGAACTAGCTACTATAACATGTCATTTGCATAGTACTAAAATGTAAACACGCTAGTTATACACCTTTATGTAAAACACATTTGTGTAATATTACCTAATTATGTTGTAATATGTAGCAACTGTACGTATTATACATGTATATGTATGTATACACGCAACAGTAAGAGACACACTTTTGAGCATGTATATATATATATATATATATATATATAAATAAATAATTCCTCTGGCCATACACATCTTTCACACCTCAATATAGTCTATTGAGAGCTTATAAAATCCAAAATTAATTAAAACTTATAGCTAAGAAATATTTCAAGATGACTGTTACAAAATTTTTCAAGAATGCAAAGTCACCAGTAAATGAACATTACCATCACAACTTCATCAAATCTGACAATTTTTTAAAGAAGTGACACAGCTAAATCCTAAAATTTTGTTCATTATACTTTTTTAAAATAAGGTACTGAAATAGTTTTTGCCATTAATATCAAATAGCACCTGGCTCCTAAATCTGCCATCATTAAAATTATTAATTACAAATAGTTGTTTCTACAGTTACCCTGTTACTTTTACCTGGACAGCACTCAGGGTATACAGAAGATGAGGATCGTGACCTATGCTGGCACTTATTCCACCACATTCATGTTGACAAGATTTGATGAAATCCAGAATTTCTTCTTTGTTCATTCGGTGCAGCTGTCCCATGAGATCCATGGCTGTCAGCCCCCAGTAAACACCACTCATCCTCAAATACTCCGACATACAGTACTCCTAAGAAGTGCTTTATTTTAGTTCTTAATCAGATAAGTACATCATCAAAATAGGAAATGAAAGTACATTTAACATTTACAGTTTATAATAGGCTAAATATTTTCCATCCCATAAAAAACTTCGTATGTAGCAAGCCCCCATACTCCATATATAACGTATGTTTGTGAATATACTTCATTCTCCTCCTTCCCTAGATTTTCTAGTTTATGGCCATCAAGCTAAATGCCAAGTTAAAACACATTCAAGTAGTAAGCCACCAATTCACTTCAGATCATGCATTATTCTCTTGGCATCCATGCTACCACTTAAGTCACCACCCAACAAGTTTCAAAAATAATAAATCTATCATTTAATGAAACTCCCTGACAAGTGCCACTACCTGAACTTTCACTAGAAATTGACTTTTTACCTAAACATTGGTTACATCACCTATACTACCTGTAAGCATTACTTTTTTCGTGCAGTTTTTTTAGGTGGCATGTATAACTACAGGAACGACATTAAGGTATTCTGTGGACAATAAAGATAGTTGTAACTTTTCTTTCTCCCAAACATATGCAGTTACTGACATTTTTCACCAAATGGAATCCAATTCCCGTGGGTTGCATCCAATGACTGACACCTACAGAAGCGATGCTAGTTGAAGTGTTCATCATGCCCAGTCAGCACAAAGCCGTGTTGTACTAAGACTCAGTACACTGTCCTATGAAGCAGACACATGCAAATATACATATACTCCTTGTGCATTCTAAAGGAAGAAGGAGCAACAAGTAGTACACTTCCAAGGTCTCAGAGTAATTCTAGAGCTAAATCAATAATCTTCACATTTATGCTCAGATAATACATGCCAAAACTCATCACAGACCTGGGAAAATCAATAAAGCGTTTTTCCTCTTACACTTTGGATCGCAGGGCAATAAACAATTGGCACGTGAATACACATTTAATCCATACTCAAAACAAGTAAATAAGGCTGATTACTACTGTTAATAAAACCACAACTGTGCTAAAACAAATTGGTACCTACATAATCATCTTTCTTTGTCCCATACGAAGCTATGTAGTCTGCATGTTTCTCCCAAAGTAACGTGCTCGGGGCATCAGGTTTTATTACAACATCCTTCTGCGGTGTCCCCTTTAGAAAGTACCAACAAAGGGTCAGTTGTATGGCCAGTTCAAGACATTATAGCATCTCTTGACGTTTAGGTATAGCTTAGTCAACTGGTAGCAGAAAGAAATACTTCCTGGTGTACTTTGAGCATGGGGTTGATCCCATCTCACTCCTGTCACTTCTCCGTCCAGCTAAATCCTTCCTAGAGGAAGGGGGCTAACAGTTTTTTTTAAATAACGCTAAGAAAAGCCGTTAGTTTACCAGCGATAAACTCAACGCGCAAAACGAGCCCTTCACCACGCGCCGGAAGGGCGCCGCGCCCCTAAGGCGATTCCCAGGCCCGACACAGGCCCCGAGAGCCCTCAGCGCCGGGCCGCCGCTCGGGGCAGCCCTGCCGCGCCCGGCGCCGGGCTATCACCCGGCCCGCCTCGGGCGGGCGCCAGGCGCGCTCCCGGCCCGCGACACCCCCGGACTCGGAGCGGTGAGCGCCAACGGCGCCGGCCCCGAGGCCCGCAAGGCCGCTCGCCCGCGCCGGCCCCACGGTAATGCCAAGCAGAGGCGCTGCCAGAAAGCCGCGCGCGCCACACCAAGGGCGCCGCCACCCTCGACGCGGGCTCGCTCGCCGCCGCGCCGCGCCCGACACCCACCATGCTCGCTGCCCGCGCCGGAAAGGGCGCTGCAGCGCGGGGCGGGGCATCAAGTATGGCCCGGCGAGGCCCCCCTGTAGCTGCCCGCGAGCTGCCGCCCGGGCCGCGCGCCAACGGCCCCGCGCGCCCGGGCCGAGGCCGCGCCAGGGGTACGGCAGGGCGCCGCCGCCTTGTGGCCGGGCGCGCGGAGACCCTCAGCTGCCCGAGCCTAGCGCGGCCGCTCCCGGCGGGGCGGCGGCCGTTCCAGTCCCCGTGGTGGGCGGGCAGGGCCGCGGCTAGGACCCGCGGGCGGGGCGGGGCGGGGTGGGGCGGGGCGGTCGCCTGGTGCCGGTGCCGAGGCCGAGGCCGGCTCTCGCTACGGTCGGCTGAGGCAGCCGGATTTGGTGTCTGAGCGGTGGCGTTCGGGCTCGCCGCAGCCAAAGGTTATCTTGAAGCAACGCTGGGCGTAAATCTGCAGCGTGGTAATTCCAACCGCGCACTTCCTTGCGTCGAGGTAAACACAGCAAGTGTTCAGAAATAACTTCGGTTTCTGTCTGGCACCTCGGTTCTACGGAAAAGCAAATGCGAGAATTGGGTTACCACAGGACAGGTATAGGAAAAGTTCATTCATTCAAAAAACAAACGAACAAACAAACCTTTGCTTCATAATTAAAACCGATATGACCATGCTGTTAATTACAACTGCACCAAAAGAGGAGTGGGCAGCAGTCTGAGGGAGGTGATTGTCCCCTCTACTCTTATGTTGATTTAGATTTAGATTTAGATTTAGATTACAGGTTAAGAGGAAATTCTTCCCTTAGAGGGTGGTGAGGCATTGGCACAGGTTGCCCAGAGAGGTTGTGGATACCCCATCCCTGGAGGTGTTCAAGACCAAATTGGATGAGGCCCTGAGCAACCTGATCTACTAGGTGGCATCCCTTCCTATGGCAAGGGGGTTGGAATTACATGATCTTTAAGGTTCCTTCCCACCTGAGCCATTCTATGTTTGATTTGAAGGCACGTGTGGGAGACAGAACCATATCGGGCTGCAACAGCATTTTGAGACCATCCAAGAAAAATTATGTATAACGCTTAACCAGGATGCTACATTGTTAATCTTCCTGTGGTAAATAGGATGCTGATTTATAATGCTTAAAAATTATTTAAGGAACTAATTTCCCAGGAAGCCTACCTGAGAAATAAGCAATGCAAAACTCATACCTGTGGACAACAATTGTATCATGTAGCACTAAATTCAGGTAACGGATGAAAGACCACACTGAAGCAAGAACATTTTGGTGAGAAATTGCAAATGAATTGACAGAACTGTTGGGGTTTCAAGGCACTTCTGGAGATCATCTAGTGCAGCCCTTATGCTTGCTTAAGCAGGGTCACCTAGAGCAGGACCACGTCCAGTTGAGTTTTGAGTATTTCCGCAGGTGGAGATTCCACAACACTTCTGCGCAACTTTCTGCCAGTGTTTAACCACCCTCACTGTTTAATAATGTTTTCTTCTGTAACATTTACAAATACGGTTTAATTCCCATTTGAGTTGAAGTTCTGCTTATACAAACCTTGTATTTCTCTTAAACTCCTACATCTCCACTTGAAAGGGAAATAACAAGTATTAATTTTTGGTGAGTGAATTAGGATGGTTTTCCAGGTACTATTTACTATTTCCTTACTGAATGTGTCTGATTAAATATTCCTTGACTTTCTACAAATGTTACTGTTTCTTTACAAACCAAAATGGGCTAAGCTGTGAGTAGACATTAAAAAAAAAAAAAAAGTTTAGACAGAATCACAGAATTACTAGGTTGGAAGAGACCTCAAGATCATCAAGTCCAACCTCTGACCTAACGCTAACAATCCCCACTAAACCATATCCCTAAGCTCTACATCTAAACGTCTTTTAAAGACTTCCAGGGATGGTGACTCCACCACTTCCCTGGGCAGCCCGTTCCAATGTCTAACAACCCTTTCAGTAAAGAAGTTCTTCCTAAGATCCAACCTAAAACTCCCCTGGCGCAACTTGAGCCCATTCCCCCTCGTCCTGTCACCAGGCACGTGGGAGAACAGGCCAACCCCCACCTCGCTACAGCCTCCTTTGAGGTACCTGTAGAGAGCGATAAGGTCGCCCCTGAGCCTCCTCTTCTCCAGGCTGAACAAGCCCAGCTCCCTCAGCCGCTCCTCGTAGGACTTGTTCTCCAGGCCCCTCACCAGCTTCGTCGCCCTTCTCTGGACCCGCTCAAGCACCTCGATGTCCTTCTTGTAGCGAGGGGCCCAAAACTGAACACAGCACTCGAGGTGCGGCCTCACCAGAGCCGAGTACAGGGGGACGATCACCTCCCTAGCCCTGCTGGTCACACTGTTTCTTACGCAAGCCAGGATGCTGTTGGCCTTCTTGGCCACCTGAGCACACTGCTGGCTCATATTCAGCCGACTATCCACCATCACTCCCAGGTCCTTCTCTGCCTGGCAGCTCTCCAACCACTCATCTCCCAGCCTGTAGCTCTGCTTGGGGTTATTGCACCCCAGGTGGAGGACCCGGCACTTGGCCTTGTTGAACTTCATGCAGTTGACCTCAGCCCATCGGTGCAGCCTATCCAGATCCTCCTGCAGAGCTTTCCTACCCTCGAGCAGATCGACACACGCACCTAACTTGGTGTCATAAACACCAAGGAACATTTAGAAACATGTGTTTAAGAAAGAAACATTTAGAAACATGTGTTTAGGAACATTCTACAATGTAGCAGTTATACTTGCATGCGTTATTGGTTCCTCTGTCATTCTTCCTAAGTATTTTTTCTGCTGCTGCTCATTTCCTGCAGTGATTACTTGTATTCGCTGAAATAAAATATGTAGACCATTAATTCATCTTTTTTTAAGTGCACAGACTGTAGCTTAAAGGAGGTAAGAAAAAGTTGAACTTTCTCCTAGGGAATTTGCTTCAATAGCAGTTTGAACCCTTGTTCATCCATAAGCTAACTCTTCCCATAATAAGGCACACTTCAAATCTGCTACAGCCAAGACCACCTACAGTGGGAATATTTCATTTACTAAAATGGGTTTAAAGTGAAACATATCAGTGATTTACTCAGAAATTATGAAAAACACATTTCCCCATAACCTTTTGATTGTGCTCTTTGTTTAATAAGACATTCGCATGCAAACTTTTTAAATAAAGTTTTCTGACAATAGTAACAGGTAATTTCAAGATTCCACAGTTCCACAGCTACTGTGAGATTAATATGGGACAAGTTGCACAAAATGGTAAAAATGTACCACTTTAATTTTTTTGACTACTTGTAAGAATTTTCGTAAGAGTCCTTTGGAAGAAATAGTTACAAAGTCTCCTTCTGCAGTTCTTTGCACCAGCCTCATTTTTCCTACACTGAATAACTTTGTATTATCAGTAAATACTATCACTTCACTGTTGACCTCCTTTTCCAGATTATTTGTAGATATTCCAAATAGCAAAGACCAAAAAGAAAAGCCATGCTGCTCACTTTTCCCTACAAAACCTGATGATTTTTCAAATTCACTTTGGAAGTTCAAGCATTTTCTATCAACCAAGCATCCCTTGTTCACACATTCATTCGCTGCCTCAGCAAACTCCAATTATTTTATGAGGTATGACTTCCTTTGACAGAAACCCTTCTCTAGCACATCCACATCACATTTATCTGTGTCCAATATTTCTGTGCTTCATACTTGCACTTAATTTGTGTGGTTTATCAGGCTTACTAGTACATATTTTTTCCAGATCTCTCTTGGAGGCCCTTTAAAGCAATGGTGTCCAACTTGCCCCTTGTAAGTTTTCATTTAATAACCAAATGATTCTGCACTGCAGTAGTCCAGCTATTTCACCCTTAAGTTTCCCTAGAATTTGTGGCTGAATAAATGTGATCTTCACAATTGCTCCTTTTGTCTCTTTGCTCCTTAACCTTGTTAATTTCATTTTTCATAGAAGATAAAAGACTCTGATGAGTCTTGAAAAAAAGACTCCTACAGACAGTTCCCCATTTTCTTTTTCAGATAATATAAATGCAAAATAGAGAATCATTTAACATTTTTTCATGGTTACTCATACATTTAAGCACTGCCAAAGTACTGCTGTAGTGTGCCTAATCTAAACAGGAAAACTGTCCTTGAATAAACTCTTAAATTGCTCCAGTCTGTGTCAGAGACTAGATCAAAATATGACCTGCAATTTCTCTGCCTAATCAGTTGACGCAGCACATGACGGGAACATTAGGCAGCTGTAATCATGGTAGAAAATCTGCTTATAAATTGGTAAATCACAATGATTTAGCAATCATCCTGATTACATCCACACCTACTAACACTTGTACGTGTTAACTTTCCTAATGATTAAATTTGGATTGTTAGTATGCAACCATTTTATGTAGAATCCGTAATTACCCATGTAAATCTTATCTAATGCCTTTTCTTTGTTTTATTTTACAGATTAAAGAGAATGTTTACTTACCACAGATTTCTGGTGTGTGTGAATTCATAAGACCAAGTTCACAAGCCCATTTTATGAGTGGGAGAGGATACTGAAGTAGGAAAAATTACCTTCCAATTCAGCACAGTTAACATTTTAAATTTTATTCAGATTAAGATAAAAATGTATTTTCCCTGTACTGTATGATAGATTCATCTCTCCAGTTTTGTCGCATTGTGCAGCAACAGGAATAGTGTCCTCCACAACAATTTTATTATGAGCAGCAGCTTGAAACTCTTTCTGCTTGTAAGTTCTATTAAATTAAAAAAAAAAAAAAAAAAAAAAAAAAAAAAAAAAAAACGGTCAAAATTCCATATTATCTTTAATTTTGCCAGTTGCCAGACGATGAGAAAAGAGAAAAGCCTCAGTTCCTTCCAGGGCAATTCCAGGGCAATCCAAACCACCACTTCCGGGACCAAAAAAGAAACAAACAAACAAACAAAAAAAAAAATTCAAGTTGGTTACAAAGTCAAGAGGCTATAATGCATCTCAACATAGTGAAAAAAAGGATTTTCAGAAAATCCTAAAAACATCTGTAAAGTTAAAAGAAGAAATGCAGGAAGACCACTGCTAGGCATAGAAGGAGAAGCTATGACATAACTGAACGCTAAACTGCTAAGTGATTTTGTTAATAGTTCAGGACTGCGTTTTCCAGTAGGCAATACATTATTCATTTGGAGTTTTCATGAACCACAGCCATTGAAAAATGGTATCTTGCTTTACTCGAGTTGTGTCACTACTATCACTGTTACACGGAAGAAGACAAAACAAGAAACAAGAAAGACCTTGTTGCTTCAGAATTTTATACCTTATATAGAAAAAGACAAGATGATGTTGAAAAAAAACAGATAATTGTATTCACCTTTTTTTTTTTTTTTTTTTTTTTTTTTTAAGGAACAGCCCTTGATACAGTCAAACATAGCTTTGTCATCAGATATTTTTGTCTAAACTAGAAAAAGTACTGATTTCAAAATAGTGCTAAAGGTGATATGTCTATGTGAAAGATGCTGTCAACTTTACAATAGAGAACATACATCTGTTGTTTTTTCCTGCCAGAGTCGTATGCAAGGTTAACACTGAAGGTTACTCTGAAAAAAATCATCACTCCCCCCACAAATAGAAATATGAATTGGACAGGTGGGACTCATACTTGGAGTGGCACAAGTGACCAAGTGACAAAGGATCAGTTTTTAGCATGTAAGATTTGGGTGACGATCTATTATTCTGTCAACTTTCCCATTGTTTGACTCAGTGGGACATTTAGATTCAATGACAAGTTTACTAGTGACACTCAAATGCAACTACCACAGCATTTCCTTGGTTTAGTACATAAGCTCTGTCACAATCAGAAATGTGACCATTAAAGTGACAAGATCACCACTGGAATAACCTCCTGTCCGGAAAAAGGGTATGACAGAACATGCAAATGAAGCAATCACTTGCATGTCATACATGCAAGTGAAGCAATCTTTATTACCTTAATGTCAAAAGAACTACTGAAGTTGTTCACAAAGCTGTACATCACAGAAAAAGATAGGACAATAAAGTAAGGTCACTAACCTTGATTCTCCATCACATAACTCAGGACAAAAAAAATAAGAGTTGTCAAAAACAGTTTGTTGCTGGGGTAATATGTCAGGAAGCTGGACTTGAAATACCAATCTCCTATGGTACGCATTAACTGTCTGTGGGCTTCCCCTTCCTAAAGCATTTTGTTTGATCTGTGAAACACTCAACTGTCTTGAGATGGAGCTTTATTCCATAAATGACACTGTCATGGAAACACTTTTGACATTTAGGCTGTGTCACCCTGGGGCTAGGCCACACTTGTTGATGATGAGCTCTGGGTGAGGACCCTTCAACTTTTACCTAATTCACAAATGACTCTGGAAATGAGGAAACCAGAAAAAAAGGCCAGCGTAGAAACTAAACAAGGTACTACCTGAGTTTTGAATCATTTTTACTTTCTAGTTTGAAACTAGGAGGTTACTGGTGGTTCAGTAACTTCTCTGTATAAGCAGTATTTTTACTCTATAGGGGAATGTCAGTACTTCAGAAAAGCAACTTTTATATACCGCACATATAAAAGAATAGCATAGGTAGAACAGCTAAGCACGTTTAAAGAAATGCATTGTATAAAATGTTCTAACTGTAAACCCTGACAATTTGAAGCTGTCTCCGCCATGTAAGTGGGAAGCAGAGGGCACCAGACCTACACATATTTTTCTAAACACTTCACAGCATGCCTTTTGGTGCACGGAGAGTCCCAGGGCTGTGCAACAACTCAGCTAAAGAATAAAGCATGGGAGACCATGAAGGCTGTAAACAGATGGATCAAAATGCAGAGGCAGGAAAAACAGAACTGAGCGCGGATTTCCTCACGGCCAGGAGTGGGCAGTGACGGCCGGCAGCGAGACGGTCGAGGAGGGAGCGTGGCTCTGCCCTTGGCCCCGCCGAAGGCGCTCCTGTCCCACGGCCCCTCGCCCTCCAGCGCCGCCGCGGCGTGCGGCCCTTCCCAGCCAGCAGCGCCCGGTCCCGTCTCGCCCTCCCTGGGACCCGCATCCCGTCGCCGCCCGGCCCGGTCCGGCCCAGACCGACCGTTCTCCCGAGCGGCTCTGAACGCCGGCATCCCGGGAAGAGTGGCCGAGCGGCCGGGGAAGCTCCCGGCGATGCCTGGCGGGGCGGGACTCTCGGAGAGCGGGCGCCAGCGCCGCGCCGGCCGAGACCCGGGTGCGGAAGGTCCGCGGGCTCGGGGCCGGAGCCGGGGCCGGGGCCGCCTCGCCGCGGTGCTCCCCTCGGCAAGCCCGCAGTGTCCCCGCCTGGAGCGTCGGGTGGGGGCTTGCAGGCTGTTTGCGGTCCGGGCCGCGGCGGAGGTCGGCGGGGAGAGGGAGGCGAGGGCGCAGCGGTTTGTACGCGCCCGGCCGTGGTCGCTGAGGCCCTCCTGCCAGCTGTGGCGTTTACCTACGGTATGGCGTGTTCCATCGCCTTCCAACGCCTGCGAAGTGCGGTGGCCTGATGGCGAGAGAGAGCCCATTTGCTCTCTGTATACCGAGTCTCCTGGGCTGTTTCCAGCCACCTACATCTTAGCCCTGTTACCAGAAAAGTCCTTGTGGCCGATTTATAGTATTTTTGCCCCTCAGGGACCCATAACTTTATATTTTAGATATGTACCAGGCACTTGGGCATGACTGGGACTGGGGCATGGGTTTTGCTCAGCCTCAGCTCCTGTCTGTCACAATTTTCAGTTCTGTGCACAAACCACAGCATGTACCTGGGACTGGTCTAATTCCAATAACTTACCAACTCCTTATTAAAGAAGAACAAAGTCTACTGGCTTAGCTAGGCTTTTAAAACTTGAGTTTAGTACAAACATGAACTTTAACACATTTGAGATGTGGTAGTGATGTGTATATCATGTTGATAGCCATGTAAAATGTGTTTATGAATGCTGTCAGTTCTGGCTGTATGTTGAAACAAAAGCACTGATTTTGTAAATTAACTGCAATGTATAAAATACAGTCTTTTGAACATTATTGCTTCACTGCAATAAATCAATGTTACCTAGGGTTTTATTAAAATAATGCTTTCAAGAGAGAAATAGCTTCTTTGATGTCTCTGTGAATGACCTTGTTTGGAATATATATATATAAATTTAATTACTCTAATATAAGACACTTCTCTGGGAGCTGTATTTTGGATAATGCTTTATTTTGCAAAACAGCTCAAAGTAAGGTGACCCAAATATTTTTAGCACTGTTATTGTCTTGGTATGTTTGATTCTTGACGTCTTGTCTTGTTACTGACAGTTACAACTTTTGAATTGGTACTTATTACAGTAAAATCACTTCAGTAGGAAGCAAGCCGTGTAAGAGTGGTTTGTTTGTTTGTTTGTTTGTTTGTTTGTTTTCATGGATATCAACTAATGAAACAGGGGGTGGTTGCAATGTTGCATAGCATTTATCCTGGCACAATTCCAGGTCTTTACTGAATGGAGTCGTGTCAGTAGTGTCAACTTAGTGCACAGACTACTGATTTTTCATTCCAATATCAGTGGATTTTTTCCCTGTACTTTAAGGGTAATTGAGGAAATGTCATAGGCATAATTTTTAACTTTTTGCTACCTGGGTGCTTCATAAATATTTTTTATGTACTTCCTGTTTTAAATCTAGTTTAAAGTACACTGTACCATTGGATTGTGTGGCTATGGGGCTTTTAAATACCTGTGTTCTGTGCTCCTTTTTGTATATAGGGTTCTGTTCCATACGTCATGTTTCTGACTGTGGTGTGGAGAATTAAATACCAAACAATACACTTTCTATTCATATATTGCATATATGTTATTTATATGGTTTCTGTATTCCATTAACTTGGTATGCCTTAGATGGTTTATCATTACAACAGCCCCGTGGTATAAGGAAACATATTCAACCAATTTTAAAAAACAGTAATTTTGGTAAACAGCACGTCTTTTACTATGGGTATTCTAAATAAAATTACACACAAAACAAAATTCTAAAGGTGGGTAGATGGCTTCAGAATCTATATTAAAAACTAATGTCATAGGAAATATATACTGTCATAGGTGTTAAGCAACTCTGGCTGCCTGAGTCAGGTACCTGAACACCTGTAAGGAAGTTACACTAAATGTATTTACTAGCTGCAGGATGGTATTTAAATTCTATAGTGCTCAGAATTGAGACATTATTTCTAGGTGCCTTCTAGATTAGGATCCACAACCCTTCATTAAGTAAATAATGTTGTCTGCATGAGGTTAAAAGACAGCTTGGAATGGGGTTGAAGACATTCCTAAGTCTGAGAGACTGACTAAATCAGTACACTGAAGGAATGTTTACATTAGGATCATAGAATAGCAGAACGGTTTGTGTTGGAAGGGACCTTAAAGACCATCTGGTTCTAACCCCCCTGCCATGGAACCTCCCACTAGATCAGGTTGGATGGGGTTTTTGCACAGCCTGGTCTTGAATACTTCTAGGGATGGGGCATCCACAGCTTCTCTGGGTGACCTCTTCCAGTGCCTCACCACCTTCATGGTGAGGAATTTCTTTTTATATTTAACTGAACCTACTTCTTTTTTTTTTTTTTTTTTTTTTTTAAGTTGAAAACCATTACCCCTTGTCCTGTCACTACCATCCCTGATAAAGTCTCTCCTCATCATTTCTGTAGGCCCCCTTTAAATGCTGAATGGCTGCTATAAGCTCTACTTGGAGCTTTCTCTTTAGGCTAAATAACCTCAACATTCTCAGCCTTTCTTCACAGGAGATTCGTTCTGCATTAGGAGTCTCCTTTGTTAGGAAATAATGTGGACTAATGCTTTTGGATTTATAGGGTAAAATAGTGAGATTCAAGTCCTACTAAGCATTTGGGAGGGTTTTTGCTTTGGGCTGCACTGAATACCCCCTAGGGAGGGTCTGGAGCTCATCAAATGCACTCCTAGAGCATGTCCAGCTAGTTTAATCCAAAGTTCAGTTAATGTGCTTTGAAATGTCTTTGTGAACCGCGAACTAGGGGAGTTCGCCCGGCCGCTCAGCACGGGCCGCCCGGACAGCTCCGCCGGGGGCCGCGGGCGGGAGGCGCTTCCCGCGGCCGCTCCGGGGCCGGCGAGGCCAAGGCCGAGGCAGGAGCGGCTTCAGAACGGCCCAGTTCCTACCAGCGGCAAAACCTCCAGGCTACGGGCACGGGCCAGGAAAGGGGGAGCCTTCTCCGCCTTGACTGCGGCACGGGCGCCTGCCGCAGCCGAGCGGAGCCGATCCTGCTGCTGCTGCCCGTCACGTTCCACGGGGCAGAGCGCTCCTCCCGGCAGCGCCAGGCGGCGAGGGAGAGCTCGCGGGCCTCGGCAGGGACAGCGCCCGCTGCCACCGGCTGCCCGAGTCGCCGCCGGGGCCGGGCGCAGGCGGGGCTGGCGAGGGGCGGCGGGCAGGCAGCCGGCTGCGGGCCGTCCTGCGGCCCCCACGCCTGCCCTCGGCGCCCCCCCTCCGCCCGCCGCCCCCACCACGGCTCGGGCACCGCCCCCGCGGGCTCGGCGCAGGCGTCGGCCGTGGAGCCGGCGGGACGGGTGGGCCGGCGCGGGGCGCGGGCGGAGCGGGAGGCTGCCCGGCCGCTGCCTCCTCTCATGCCTTCACGGCAACAAAGAGCGCGCTGAGCGGCGGACGCAGGCGCCGGGCTGCCGGTTGCGCTGCCAGCGCGGAGGGCGCCGGGAGACGATGGCGAGGAAGGGGGAAGCCTCCGCGCCTCCCTACGGTAAGCGCCCGGGCACGGGGGAGAGACGGAGCGGGCGCTCGTGCGAAGAGAGCCGGATCCCGTGCCACCCTCCGGCCTATTTACGGAGCGGATCCATCGTGCAGCCAGCGGCGAGAGTTGGTTTCCCTGGGCAGATGCTGGGGACGTGCGTGGGGGTCATGCGGGCCCCGGGCAGCCGGAGCCCCCGAAGGCGCCGGTGCAGCTCTCTGCCGGCGCTGCGGCTCGCCCGGCTGGAAGAAGGCGGGACGGCTGGGCTCGGGGAGGGGAGCCGGCGGGCGCAGAGATGGGGGCGGGCAGGGCGAGAACCTCCTCCTCCCCTTCCTGCAGCAGAGCAGGTGCTGTGCGGCCGCTTTGTCCGCGCCCACCGGAGAAGGCCGTCCTGGGAAGGAGGAGGCTGCAGCTCACGCCCTGCCGAGGGCCCGCGGGCAGGCCGGCGGGCGGCAGGTGCGGCGCTCTCGGAAGGGCCCGGCCGGTGGGCGCTCGGCGCCCGGCTCGTGGGAGCGGGGGCCGCGGGCCCTGGTGGGCCGTGGTACCGGGACCTGGCGGCGGGAGCCCGTTGCGCTGGTGGCCCCGGTAGGGCGGGTTCCGGTGTTTTGGGCTGGGGACTGGGAGCGCTGCGGCCGTAGCAGAGGTACCCGGACTAAGCAAGCTCCGTGCCCTCAGTGGATCCTGCCAGCCCGCGCGTAGGAGAAGGTCACCGGGGGCAGAACTTCATCGCAGTGCTTGAGCCGTGCTCTAATTGCTCTTTGGAAGCTAATGCGTTTGCCACAGAGGAGGCTGGTTTTGCAAAGCTTCTTAGACTGTTTGAAAGCGTCGCTACAAAACCGATTTCCTTTTGCAAATATACGTGAGATTTTGATAGCCAAAAAAAAAAAAAATCTGCAGAATGTGCAAACCCCCTTAGAAACAAGGCTTGTTTTCTGTGAGTCCCAAAGGCTGACTGTAATTGCCTGCGGTATAAAAGTGGGCAACAATGGCTTGATAAAACAGTCTTTGCCTTGATATCACCGGCATGTTGTGTGGCATGTGTACTACTCGGAAAACTCAATTTTATAGTTCATCTCTGTGGTCTGAACTGCGATCTGGCTAAAAAGGAATATTCATAGTTTGGCTTCCTCATTCTTTGGACCTGATGGACAAAGCTGGTTAGTTTTACAAATTTAGTTAAATATGTTGTATGCAAAATAAAAATCTTGATCCCTCTCAATAGTAGACTCTACTATAATGGTGGTGATTTTGTTGATTATCAAACTGTCCAAAATAGGGAAAAAAAAGGAAAAAAATAAAAGAAAAAAAATCTTTATGTAATTAAAGCGACCCAGAAAGAAATTAGAATATTTCTAACCAATCTGGTGGTCTTCTGTGATGGAGTTGAGTGCATCAGTTGACAAGGGAAGACTGACTGATGTCACCTACACGGAATTCTGTAAGGCCTTTGACATGGTCCTACATGACATCCTGGTCTCACATGACATCCTGGTCTACAAATTGGAGAGAGATGGATTTGATGGGTGGACCATTCAGTGGATAAGGAATTGGCTTGAAGGTCATACCCAGAGGGTGGTGGTCAATGATGCTATGTCCAGGTGGAAGCTGGTGACGAGTGATGTCCCTCAGGGGTCCATCCTGGGACCAGTACTGGCTAATATCCTTACCAACAACATAGGCAATGGGGTTGAGTGCACCCTCAGCAAGTTTGCAGATGACACTAGACTAATTGGTACAGTCAATATAACAGAAGGAAGGGAAGCCATCCAAAGGGACCTGGATGAGCTCGGGAAGTGGGCCTAAGTGAGCCTAGTGAGGTTCAACAAGGCTAAGTGCAGGGTGCTGCACCCGGATCAGGGCAATCCCAGACATGAGTACAGACTGGGAGTAGAACTCATTGAGAGCAGCCCTGAAGAGAAAAACTTGGGGGTTCTGGTGGACAATAAGCTTGACATGAGCCAGCAGTGCATGCTTGCAGCCCAGAAGGCCAACTGCATCCTGGGCTTCAGCATCAGAGGAGTGGGCAGCAGTCTGAGGGAGGTGATTGTCCCCTCTACTCTTATGTTGCGAGGCCTCACTTGGAGTGCTGCATCCAGGTCTGGGGCCTCCAGCACAAGAAAGATGTGGAGCTGCTAGAATGGGGCCGGAGGAGGGCCACAAAGATGATCAGAGGGCTGGAGCCCCTCTCCTATGAAGAAGGGCTGAGAGAGCTGGGGCTGTTCAGTCTGGGGAAGAGAAGGCCCTGGGCAAGAAGAGAAGGCATGTTATTGCAACTTTTCATTCCCTGAAGGGGTCTTATAAAAAATACGGAGAGCAACTTTTTAGTCAGTCAGATAATGACAGGACAAGAGGGAATGGTTTTAAACTAAAAGAGGGGAGATTTAGATTACAGGTTAGGAGGAAATTCTTCCCTTAGAGGGTGGTGAGGCACTGGCACAGGTTGCCCCGAGAGGTTGTGGATACCCCATCCCTGGAGGTGTTCAAGACCAAATTGGATGAGGCCCTGAGCAACCTGATCTACTAGGTGGCATCCCTTCCTATGGCAAGGGGGTTGGAATTACGTGGTCTTTTAATGTCCCTTTTAACCCGAGCTGTTCTATGATTTAGCTAATGTACTTCTTAAATATCTGCACACTTAGAGCCTCCCTATGAGGAACTACTTTCCTATAATTTCTCTTACCAGTGCAACCAATACTTGAGTCTATAATTGGAATTACTAGTTGCTGCTGTGAAGTGATCATGTCAAGTTTTTTTTTTTGTTTTTTTTCTTTCACTAAAAAAAATATTTAATTTCCCTATTGAGGAAGGTCCTTCTGTTTCTCTTGGAAGACCTTTTCATGACCTAAGAAAATTTCTATCAAGATACGTTATTTGTGGTGGGTTGGCCTGCATTTTTAATTTCTTAATTGTATCCAACTACACATATATAGTTTGTGGGTAGGAGGACATCTTCAGTCTAAGGAGAATGGGCTATACTGTGGGACCTTTCGGCTGTGATACTGCTACAGATAGTCTCCTTATCCCCTTCTGGTAAATTGTCATATATCGTTATATGCAATTCATTTCACCTTCTGGTGTTCAAATATCATATTAATGGGTGACGTTCATATTAAAGCTGAAAACTGATTCAAAGCTTCATTCAGATTTCAACTTGATCTAGTGGGAGGTGTTCCTGCCCATGGCAGAAGGTTGGAATTTGATAAGCTTTAATGTCCCTTTTAATCCAAAACATTCTGTGATTCTATGTCTCTAAGATTTTTATATACCCAGCAGTGCTAGAAGTAGGTGAAACTCAGATCCAGATGATTCAAACCTTTAATTCTCTGATATAAATTTGGACCACTTCATCTAGGCTTTGCAGCGCGTGTTTTAGGTCCTTTTTCTGTTGTTATGGGGTCTCCAGTGCTAAGCCTTTGTCCCATCTCTTGTCATGCCATGCCAAAATTCTGTATTACTGTACTGTCTTGTGTCTCTACTTCTCAAGGCCTCTGCTGTCATACCAGGCCTTTATTTCTTTGCACTACATCGTTACGTATTGGGGGCCTACAAGAAAGCTGGAGAGGGACTCTTTTATCAGGGAGTGTATTGATAGGACAAGAAGTAACGTTTTTAAACTAAAAGAGGGTAGATATAGATTAGATATGAGGAAGACATTATTTCCTATGGGGGTGGTGAGACACTGGAACAAGCTATCCAGAGAAGCTGTGGAAGCCCTATCACTGGAGGTGCTCAGGGCCAGGTTGGATGGGGCTTTGAGCATCCTGGTCTGGTGGGAGGTGTCCTTGCCCATGACAGGGGGGTTGGAACTAGATGATCTTTTAGGTCCCTTCCAACACGAACCATTCTGTGCTTGTTAGAGTCATAAATATCTCGTTCTGCACAGAGGAGTTAGTTTTTGTTATTATCTGTATAAAGCCCTGGCTGTCTCATACAACGATAAGAAAAAATAAAACAAATTAGCCATCAGAAGAAAAAATGCTGTTGCAGTTAAATCAAGTGAAAGCAAACCAGAAGGTTATTGAGTAAGTTCTAACAAAACAAGCCACACATTCATTCTTCTGTCTCAAGCCTTGCAAACTAGCATTGCCAGTGCTGTATTACAAGACTATAATCTGTGATTTGATATGAAAGTAGAACCTTCTTTTCATCCACTTACATGTAAATTGAAAAGATAGTGCGATAGTGCTTTTACTCTTATCACTGGATTTGCCTACGTGGGAAAGTGGAGGGGAAAGAGAAAGTAAGGCACCTGTGGAATAATTAATAGTAAACTTTAACATCCTGTATTGATACACTCATTCTGAAGTAAGATGTTACTCCAAACCGGTATAACAGTATGTAGAATAAGAGCACACTCAAGTGGCCAGTCTAAAATAGTTATTACATTTCAATTCACATCCTGTGTTACTCTGAATTAATTTACCTAATTAGACTAGGGTTGTGAGATACTGTATGAAATGTTTCAGTTTTGTAGAATACAATAAAACATGACAGAGCAATGAATGACATGTTAGAGTAGCAAAAGGTACCTTCAGTATAACTAAAATAGCAAAAGGTTATCTATCTTCAATGTAATGTGAACAAACCTCCAAGATTAGGAGGGTTCAGCAGGGAAAACTGCTTGTTGTGAAACTACAGGTGACAGTAAAAATTGAGTAGTCTGAAAGTAAGGTGAGATCTTCTGCAATGAACTTCCAGTTTTAATACAGCTATTCTGTAGAGGGAAACTTGTGTCAGCTTATACTAGAGATCTCCTAAATACTCACTTTTTTGTGTGTGTTTTCAAGAAATAAATTTAAGGACATTTAGAAACAATATTTATCACCAGCTTTGAAAAATAAAAATAAACCTATTTTCAAGATATGGCTAAGGGCTACCTTTGATATATTTTCCTGAGAATTTACCATTTTCTGTCTTCCTTGTTTTAATTTTTGGGTTGTCAATTTTTTGGGATAGGAAAGCTCTTGTGTTACACGAGTGTTCTGTTGCATAAGAACTATTGGAAACAAAATGATAAACAATGTTGTCAAAATAAATGATAAAATCAACTGACAACTCCTAAAAAAGGGTCACTATGCTGTTGTATGCACAGTCATCTAATATCCAGATGTCAGCATTTAGTAATAACTCTGAATTTGTATAGAACTACATTGTTCTTACAGTATTATCTGAGAAAGGTTAGACTTGGAGGAAGTCTTGTTCTAGCTTCCAAAAGATAAAAACAATCTTACTGCTTAAAATGTAACTTTTTTTTTGTGTGTGTGTGTATGAAAAAGCAAGCCTATATTATAGTGACGGAAAAAATGAAACTTCTACATGTATAAACTATGTGCTCATGAAATATTCCAGTTAATATGACAGTTTTTTACATGCTGGTACTTCTTAGGAGCAGTTAGAAGGAAAGACCCTTTTCTTGTCTGCTTATCTACATAACTTAGTCCAGGAAAAGAATGATAGCTGCAACAAGTTTATTTTCAGATATGATTCTGAATTTGTACAAATTTAATGTGCATAACCTTTTGAAGTTCTTCTTTACTAGTCCACTTCTCAGGGTTTTCCTGTTTTTCTCCAGTTTCCATTAGTTAATTGATCTGATTTCATTCATGTCAGACAACTGGATATGTTCTGTGTCACTGGAAGACATACCTGGTGGTAGGCACTGGATTTTGGCAGCTGAATGTCACGGGTTATTCTGTAGACCCTGTAGTGAATCCCTACTAGGTAAATGATTATCACTTGGATGTGAAAATGTTTTTTTTTCACTGTGTATTTGCTCCTGAAGTGCAAAAGTACATAACATTCGTGGTTGCTTAACTGTATTTACTATTGTTTTTCCTGTTGCTCTAGTGCCTGGCTCAGAGGCAGTCAGATTTACAAAATCTGCCTCTGTGAGTATATAATGACGTTTTTCCATAGCATCTGGAGGTTGTGACAAGGATAGACTATGTTTGTATCAGCTTAATGCATTAATACAGAGCCATCTAGTAGGATAACATAAATTGGCTTAGAACTATTAAAGCACTTAAACATAAGATCCTGTGTATGACATTAGGAACAAGGTGTATGATGACAAACATCTCTGCATTGTTTAATACAATGAAGATAAACACATGCCCAAATTTGTTAACTGTTTCTTTTACAGTGACAGCTAAGCAAGACATAATGGCTGTGCATTGTACAAGTACATTGCACTTAAGCTTGGACAACAAGGTTGTTGCATTTACTCTTTTCCTGCTGAACTTATGCTGGTTCATTAGGGACTTTGAAGATGTTTCAGTCACAGGTAGAGGAAACAGATGACAATTACAATAGCCCTTCAAAGTTCCTTACGACTTTATTTTCTCTGATCACTTACCTGGGAGGTGGTCCAGTCTCAGCAAATTTGAGAGCCAGAACCTCTGATGAAAGACAGCATTTATGTGGGATGCTTCTATCCGTGCTACCTTCTTCAGTGTCTGTAGAAGCTCCTGGTCAGGACACAGAAGACTGCATTTAGCACTGCTGCAATATTCATTGCTTAAAAATTCATCCCTTATTGCCTCTTGGATGGAGAAGATTAGTAGACAAGACAGGAGATCTAGTCCACAGTACTAGATGGACTGTGCTGATGTTAATGAACAAATGGGATATCATTCAGGGTGGTATCATACAGAGTGCATAAACTCTATGAGGATAGCGGGAAAGCAGTAACAAGCATAATAAATAATTACTGGGAAAAAAAAATATGTTTATTATAAAACAAGGATTTACTTTTGTTAGGATGATAGGAAATAAGTGCCTGGCAGCCATTAGAGTTACATGCATGTCTTAGATATTTAAGTCATCTTAGGCAACAAATCCTCAAATTAACTGAGTGTAATTTCAAACCAAAGACCTCTGCAACTTAAACTTTCTTAATGCTTTTGCTTTATTTTTTTTTTCAATATGGTTCAGTCTGAATTTGTTCATACCAAGCTTTTATGATCTTGGAATTTTATAAAGGTACAAATACATATATAAATAAATAAGGTATAAAAATAGAAGTATGGTTATAAACATATGTCTTTATGCCTGTTATTCTGAATAATAGAACTGCAATCCTTACAAAACATCAGATATGGTTTTTTCATACCACATTAAGCTGCTATGGCACTCTACAGCAGCTGGACTGCTGCAAGCATCCACAAACAAAGGCAGCCAGGAGAAATTCTCCCTGGATACTCCAATATAGCTTGCTGCTGATGTAGAAATTCACTTCTGGTCCCATACAAATTCTAAGGAGTTCTTGTGGGCAAGGATGGGATGTTACTTACTGTCATTAGCAACTCAGGGGAGGCCACACTGCAATATTTGGTCATCTCCAACCTTGATCCACATAAGTGAAGTCATCCTTTCTGTCCTAGATTGTGCTGAAGAAAGCTACAACAAGTAACTGTACTCTTTGAGTATACTCTGAGCAGTTACTGTAAAGTCAGAGCTGTTTTGAATGTACTAAAACCTGAAACCATGCCTTTGAAAACCTCAGGCAGTTGCCAGGACATGGAAGTTTGGCCTGAAGAAGTCATCTCCCTGAAAATGACTGATGACTAAAGCTCTCAAAAGATGTTCAGTGGGTTACTTCTCTAGCAGAAGGTACCAAGCTTGTATCTATTTCTTAAACCAGGAGCTAGATAATACTGTTAAAGTATATGGTTTGGTATGTGACTCTGACATAGTAAAGGTGGAAATGTGTTTATGCCTTAGGAGCATGTGTCTCCAGAAAGAGGAGCTCTAGCAGATGAGCTGGCCAAAATTCTCCTTGTCTCTTCTGCATAGCATGTAATATATAGAAGAAAGCAAGTATCTTTTTCAGGTTAACACCTTCCTTCTGGGCCAATTGCACACAGAGCATCTAGACTTGTACAAGCTGATGTGCCATGAAATCTGGTAGCTGAATTAGTGTTCTTCATAATCATTATACTTTGACATAAGTGAATATGCTAAATAATAGCTCTGGTACTTATTATTTAATATGTTTTGTACTGGGTGTTACAGTAAAATTATTATTTTTTTATCACTTGTATTTTTCTATGAGAGAATTTCTTGGATGTGATCTGAGTGTTAAAAAGCAGCTGACTAACAGTGTGGAAAAATACACTGTTTATTTTTAGACTTTTTTCCCCAGCAGAATGATAAATAGTTTCATTGCCATTGCTTTGCTGTAGCATACAAAAGGCAACGAGCTGTGTCTGTGAATACCCCTCTCTGTTGGTTTCAGTACAATGCAATATCTGTGCTAGCATCTAAACAACTGCTATAAACAGTAAAATGATAAAAGTGCTATCTCCCTGTGAGCAATACTCTTGAACTGTAGTAATATTTATCCCCCATTAGCAATTTGAAGGTTTGATGGGAATTTGTGAGATAATAAAATGTTTAGATATATACATTTATATATATGTATTCAGGAAAATATGTAGGTAATATATACATATGTATATTTCCTTGCTAACATTTTTCTGGCATCTATCCAGGTTCATGGGAATTGAGAACTAAACTGAGACAAAACATCAATACAGAATTAATAAAGCCACAAATACAGTGTGATTTGAAAAACAAGTAATGTAATACGCATATACATTGCATTTCTGTTTATGTAGTTCAGGCCAAGTAGACGCTTGCTAATTTATTCTGATAGGCTCTTCACAAATGATAACAGGAATGTAAGACTAGTCTAACGTCTTTCCACAAGCTTGAGGCTAGCCACCGTATTAGAACGCCAAACTGAGGGAGAACGTCCATCTCAGCATCTGTCCTGGAGCTTATTTGTAGAGAGTAAAAAAAAAACAGCTACTGAAAACTGTTGGCTTTTTCTTCTTATCCCCTTGCATTGAAAGATTTCCTTTTCAACAAGTAGAATCAAAAAATATGTAGGTAGTGAAGTGGTGCTTTGGGATACTGAAAAACAAAACAGAAAGCTAAATCAATGAAAGTTACTTAAGAACAAACACAATTCTGCAACAAGTGAACCTCTAACTGGGCATAGCAAACAAACAAATAAAACCGGTAGAATTCTGGGCCAGGAGTTATCACTGAAGCTGTGTAGTATACCTGGAAACGTGCCTTTGCATGTGGAAGGAAATAAACCATGCAGCTGCCAAGAGGCCCAAACTTCCAATTCACTACAGCTTTTAGGGCTTTAGGGCTCAACACAGATTTACCAACACTGTAAAAACTCTGTTCCCATATAGATTGAAAAAGAGAAATAGTTTAGAAAATAGGTGCTTCATCTTATGATTCTGATTCTGATAAAGAGACTAGGACAATGTAAGCTAACACCTTATTCTCATAGCTATTTTTGTCTCCAAAAACAATTGTCAAGCTTTTTCTAATCTGTACATTACCATCTGGACTTCGGCTATTTTCTTGTGGTTTAGGAAAATAATAATATATATTAATTCTAATAAATATTAATAATTTAATACTATTTAATAATAGATTATTTGATTACTAATGGTTAATACGAATACTAATGGTTAATACAACTCATTGATAATAAATATTACTACATAAGTGCTAATAAATATTAACATTAAATAATAGATGATAGTATATATCTATTTAACAATCAGATTATCTTTCCCAACTAGATATGTTACACTTTCAGATACTTCTCACATGTTTTAGAAAAAACAGAACTTAAAACTGAATCAACCAGTTTTTGCTATCATCTAGGAAATTGAGAAATTCAAAAGAGAAGAATTTGAGTTGAAGATAATAGTAAAACAAAAAAGTAAAGATCATACAGTAACTCAATAATACAACATTGTTGTAGAAAGGAAAGGGTACCCTTCTGTTCCTAAAAATAAAGAACTCGGGAAGGTTACTCCACAAAACCTGATAATATAAATTGTGAAAACAGTGTATTCTTCCAAAAAATAAGGATATCTTCCCACAAAAAATTCCCGTTTCTTCAACAGAAACTTTCATTTTCCTTTAAAAAGATTTAAAATGTTCTGCTGCAGAATTAGAGATAGCAATACATATATATGTCAGTGCATCATATGTTTCTTCTTTAGGTGATGCATCTGTGAAGAAAGAGTTTGACTAAAGACAGATATATATATATTTTTTTCCAATTTATGAGTGAGCTGTTAGTAATGATCTGTAACCTGATCATAATTGTTCTTTGTTTATATGAGATGCTGTCTCTTTAAATATTATATACTCATTATACAACTGTGTTGCAAATAGGAATGAAATTAAAGCTGTAGACCCAAACCATTGAAACATTTTCATGTGTGAATATAGTGGTTTATATATGTTTGTGTGGCAGAACTGAGACCATTGCTGTTACTGTACTAATATTATGCATATAGTAATGTTAGATTATCATAACATCTAGCACTATATCAGATTTTCTTTACACTAGGACAAGATTCCAGTGAATTTAGATTTGTCTTTGGTCAGTGCTTCAAACTGTGTATGTGCTGCTTAAAAGTTTGCACAATTAAAAGCAGCACTTTTAAAATTTGGCACTTCTGAAAAGAATATTATTTCAGGCAAAATTAAGAATGCAGACTTGTGTTAATGTACAACATGCTGTAGATAAATGACTTCCCTGTGCTTCTCATTATAGATTTAACAAATAGAGCTCATGGTATTGCTGTATTGCACTACACAGTAATATGACGTTTTCTTTTGCAAATAATGATGAATAAGTATTAAATATATTTTATCATAGATAATCATTAAATACCACCAAATTATCATCACTTCGCATAACTTCTCTCGGAGGAAGAACTGTTTCTTGGTTTTGTTGTTGCCACTTCCCAGGTGCAGGACCCAGCACTTGTTCTTGTTAAACTTCATGCGGTTGGTGATTGCCCAGCTCTCCAATCTGTCCAGATCTTTCTGCAATGCCTTTCCACCCTCAAAAGAGTCAACAGCTCCTCCCAGTTTAATATCATCAGCAAATTTGTGCAAAACACCTAGACCTACATCCAAATAATTTATAAAAACAACAGTACAGTACAATTTCAACAGTACACATCTGACCTAGAGCAAAATAAACATGAGTGCAAGACTAGGAATTCGATGTTTCCTTTTGTGTTACATTTGCATTGTATGTCACCATCAGAACTCTAATTTTTTAAAAGGTAACTGTTGGTGACCTCACTATAATCATATTTAGAATACAAGATTTCTACCAGTATGAATTTGTACTTGACATCCAGCTATGAGTTCTCTGTAATGTACAATTTTCCCTGCAGTGAAAACTGCCATTTACTTTTGGCAGAACTTTGCTAGTGATAAACGTTAACAGCAAGTTGTTGGAGGTGATATTATTCATTTGCAGGTAGAAAGCACATTGCAGCAGATTTTCTATAGAGCTGAAACCTATTTGCACATCTTTTCCAAATCTTCTGTTGAATTTTAAATCTATAAACATGTTGGCTGGGAGAAAATCTTCCTGTAAAAGCACTAAGTATGACTAATGTTGCCATGGACTATCACGTTGGTTAGCATGTTAGGTTGACCTTGGCTAGCCATCAGGTGCCCTCCACACGGATCTCTCACTCTCCCTCCTCCACAGGACAGGGAGAAAATACCATGAAACATCTTGTGGGTTGAGATAAGGACAAGGAGATCACTCACCAAATACAAACACAGACAAAACAGACTCAGTGTGGAAAAGGTTAGTTTATTGACAATAAATAACAGTAAAGCAGTGAGAACTGAAAGAAAACTAAAACCTCCTTTCTCTCTATCCTCATCCTTCAGTTTCCTCTCCCTGAGCTGTGCAGGGGAATGGGAGGTGCAGTCAGTCCATAACACTTTGTCATCTGCTGCACCTTCATCGTCAGTCTCTGCCCCTGCTTCACATGGGGTCCCTCCCATGAGATGCCATCCTCCCCAAACTGATCTTGCGTGGGCTTCCAACAGGCAGCAATTCTTCAAGCATTCTTCAAGAATTCTTCAGAATTCTTCAAGAAATTCTTCAAGAATTGCTCCAATATGGGTACGTACCATGGCGTCCATCCATCAGGAGCAAACTGCTTCAACCCAGATCCCCCATGGGTGGCAGCTCCCCCCAGATCCCTTGCTCCTGTGTGAGCTCCTCTCTGTGGGCTGCAGTGTGAAAATCTGCTCCACTGTGGTGCCCATGGGCTGCAGGGGGACAGCCTGCTCCACCATAGGCCTCTCCATAGGCTGCAGGGAAACTTCAGCTTGGGAGCACCTGGAGCACCTCCTGCCCTCCTTCTGCAGTGACCTTGGTGTCGCTGACCCTGCGGACACAAGGCTGTTTCTCAGTCCTCTCTTCCAGCTCCTGTTATGCAGCAGTTTTACCCCATTCTTAAATCTTCTGTCCCAGAGGCACAACCAGCATTGCTCATTTGCTTGGCTTTGGTCAGCAGTGGGTCCCTCTGGGACTTCTCTAACATGGGGCAACTTCTGGACTTCTCACAGAGGCCACCCTTGCAGCCCCCCCTTGCTACCAAAACTTTGCCACATAAACCCAATACAGTTATAGAAAATATCAGGAACCATTTAATAGACAAGGGAAGCCTCTTGTTTTCATTCAGTTTGCTTTTAATAAGTTGTATATTGCTCAAGACATAAAACTTGTAGACTGTATAAGGAGAAGCTCATACTTCAGGAATATAATAAGACCATTTTTCCAGTCACTTTCTTAAACAACTAATGCACTCATAATAATTGTAAATGCAACTGTATGGATACAGCCAGTATCTCCTGACAAAGTATCAGAGGTATCAAATGTCTCAATACCTAACGTTCAGAACTCTTTTTGGTTCGATTTGTTTATTTCTGGTGATGGACTGTGAAAAACAATTGCACTAGTTCAAACACTGGACATATGAGTAGGGTGGAATGTGAACTATGGGTTTTGCTTGAATTCTGTAGTGAGTAGGAAGTTTTCAAAGGGAAAAAAATCCAGACAAAGAAGTGAAGAAAGTACCTTTTTTTTTTTTTTTGTTCCCTCTTGAATCTGAATACTGGCTTTTATTCTTAATGTGAAAACACAGAATTGTTTTGCTGTTCCAACAGAAACTGGGTAATGACTAAAGTAGGGATTAGCAGGGTAGGGAACAAAATCATAGTGAGAGAGACAGAGACTATATCTTGATGTAAAATAATTGACAAATAGGACTGATAAGTATTGACTTCCATACTTGATAACCATTGCTATCAAACAATATCAGACAATTTATTTTGTCTGTTAGTAAGAAGAAATTGTTGTGGTTTAGGTAACATTTTTTTTCTTCAAACAAGTTCATTATTACGTTTCTTAAAGCATTCATGGTATTTGTATTATCATCTTAAACTTCATTTTGCTGATACCTGCTCATTATCTACATGGTTCTGTCAAGAAATCAAGTGGGTCTTATTCTATTTCTTTGTAGGCATTCAGGAATTATTTAATTAGTCTTTTCTCTGAAAATCAAAGCCAAGTAATAATGCATTATAACTACTAAGTACTCATCTGTACTATTTTCTAGGGTTATAGTTTTATTCATTTGGGTTCAGTTGATGGGAATGTACTCTTCAGTTAGAGAGTACTTGAGTGCGTCTATTTTCTTTAGCAGGAATTAATAGTTAAGATTAAGTCATGTTATAGCTTGTCAAGAATTTACAGAATTGCTATGCTTTAGATTCACTATTTTAGTCCATAGATGGATTTTGGAATAGCTTGTTCCATTTCTCAGCTGTCAAAATGAAGACAGTCATTGAAGAAAGTCATTGACAAATGAAGAAAGTCATTGACAGTCAATGAAGACAGTCAACCAACAGATTGGTTGCCAGGAAGCAGGGTGGGAGTGTTATGTTCTCAGTATTAAGATACAGATTGTATAGCAACTGATTATTGAGTCTGGTCATCTGTAAATGGGTCCTGAAATGTTCATTGTTGAAGAGAAACACATTTACACAAAAACTGAAGTGAAAGACTACCACATTACTACTACATTAACACCAGTGAAATCAAATATTCAAAAGATAGAAAGTACTGGAGTTAAGGTTTCCTTCGTATTCCAAAAGTATCACCCTAATACATATGCACAGTTATATAGTCTTTCATTACATGATTGCATGCTGTCTGTTGAGCATGCGAAATACAGTATTTTCCTTCTAAAGGTTTGGGGATGTTCTGGGATACAAACAGATGTATCCTTGACATAATACTTATTTCCTGGAAATTTTAAACTTCAATGATGATGAGTGCTACAGATTTACAAAGAAAATACATTTCAATGTGAATAAAATGATATTTTTTTCAGATCTTTCTTGGAAATGTTTGGATAGTTTAGCTAGAGATTTTCCTGAAAGTCTTGGTGGGAGGAACCAAACTGGCATACCAAATTCTAACTGGTCAAGCTGAAAATGTTTAAAATATGTTTAAAATGGTAAGTAACTGGAAGCCAGAGCCTATAGTGAGAACTAGGGAATGACAAGGTCGAGTCCCTTTGGGTTAGGATCGGCAGGGCCAACAAGGCTAGCGTCCTGGTCAGGGTCTGTTATAGACCGCTGAACCAGGATGAGGAGATGGATGAGGAGTTCTACAGGCAGCTGACAAAAGTTGCGAAATCTTCAGCGCTTGTTCTCATGGGGGACTTCAACTTCCCTGACATATCCTGGAAGCACAACACAGCCCAGAGAAAGCAGTTTAGGAGGTTTCTGGAGAGCGTGGAAGATAGCTTCCTGACGCAGCTGGTTAGTGAACCTACCAGGGGTGGTGCCCCGCTAGACCTTCTCTTCACAAACAGAGAAGGACTGGTGGAGGATGTGATTGTCGGGAGCTGTCTTGGGCAGAGTGACCATGAAATGGTGGAGTTCTCTATTCTTGGCGAGGCCAGGAAGGGGACCAGTAAAACCGCTGTATTGGATTTCCGGAGGGCTGACTTTGTGCTGCTGAGGACACTGGTTGGTAGAGTCCCTTGGGAGGCGGTTCTGAAGGGCAGAGGAGTCCAGGAAGGCTGGGCGCTCTTCGAGACGGAAATCTTAATGGCGCAGGAACTCTCTGTCCCCACGTGCCCAAAGATGAGCTGGTGGGGAAGAAGACCAGCCTGGCTGAACAGAGAATTGTGGCTTGAGCTTAGGAGAAAAAAGAGGGTTTATAATCTTTGGAAAAGTGGGCAGGCCACTAGGGAGGACTATAAGGATGTTGCGAGGCTGTGCAGGGACAAAATTAGAAAGGCCAAACCTCATCTGGAGCTCAATCTGGCTACTGCCGTTAAAGATAACAAAAAATGTTTTTCTAAATAAATCAACACAAAAAGGAGGACTAAGGAGAATCTCCATCCTTTACTGGATGCGGGGGAAACTTAGTTAAAAGAGATGAGGAAAAGGTGGAGGTGCTTAATGCCTTCTTCGCCTCAGTCTTTAGCAGCAATACCGGTTGTTCTCTGGATACCCAGTACCCTGAGCTGGTGGAAGGGGATGGGGAGCAGGATGTGGCCCTCACTATCCACAAAGAAATGGTTGGTGACCTGGTACGGCACTTGGATGTGCACAAGTCGATGGGGCCAGCTGGGATCCACCCAAGGGTACTGAGAGAACTGGCAGAGGAGCTGGCCAAGCCACTATCCATCATTTATCAACAGTCCTGGCAGTCGGGGGAGGTCCCAGTTGACTGGTGGCTAGCAAACATGACGCCCATCTACAAGAAGGGCCGGAGGACTGACCTGGGAAACTACAGGCCTGTCAGTTGGACCTCAGTGCCAGGGAAGCTCATGGAGCAGATTGTCTTGAGAGTCATCATGCAGCACTTGCAGGGCAAGCAGCTGATCAGGCCCAGTCAGCATGGGTTTATGAAAGGCAGGTCCTGCTTGACGAACCTGATCTCCTTCTATGACAAAGTGACGTGCTGGGTGGTTGAGGGAAAGGCTGTGGATGTGGTCTACCTTGACTTCAGCAAGGCTTTTGACACCGTTTCCCACAGCATTCTCCTCAAGAAACTGGCTGCTCTTGCCTTGGACTGGCGCACGCTTCATTGGGTTAGAAACTGGCTGGATAGCCGGGCCCAAAGAGTCGTGGTAAATGGAGTCAAATCCAGTTGGAGGCCAGTCACTAGTGGTGTTCCCCAGGGCTCGGTGCTGGGGCCGGTCCTCTTTAATATCTTCATCGATGATCTGGACGAGGGCATTGAGTGCACCCTCAGTGGGTTTGCAGATGACACCAAGCTATGCACGTGTGTCGATCTGCTCGAGGGTAGGAAGGCTCTGCAGGAGGATCTGGATAGGCTGCACCGATGGGCTGAGGTCAACTGCATGAAGTTCAACAAGGCCAAGTGCCGGGTCCTCCACCTGGGGTGCAATAACCCCAAGCAGAGCTACAGGCTGGGAGATGAGTGGTTGGAGAGCTGCCAGGCAGAGAAGGACCTGGGAGTGATGGTTGATAGTCGGCTGAATATGAGCCAGCAGTGTGCTCAGGTGGCCAAGAAGGCCAACAGCATCCTGGCTTGCGTAAGAAACAGTGTGACCAGCAGGGCTAGGGAGGTGATCGTCCCCCTGTACTCGGCTCTGGTGAGGCCGCACCTCGAGTGCTGTGTTCAGTTTTGGGCCCCTCGCTACAAGAAGGACATCGAGGTGCTTGAGCGGGTCCAGAGAAGGGCGACGAAGCTGGTGAGGGGCCTGGAGAACAAGTCCTACGAGGAGCGGCTGAGGGAGCTGGGCTTGTTCAGCCTGGAGAAGAGGAGGCTCAGGGGCGACCTTATCGCTCTCTACAGGTACCTCAAAGGAGGCTGTAGCGAGGTGGGGGTTGGCCTGTTCTCCCACGTGCCTGGTGACAGGACAAGGGGGAATGGGCTCAAGTTGCGCCAGGGGAGTTTTAGGTTGGATCTTAGGAAGAACTTCTTTACCGAAAGGGTTATCATAGAATCATAGAATCATAGAATATCCTGAGTTGGAAGGGACCCTTAAGGATCATCAAGTCCAACTCTTGACACCGCACAGGTCTACCCAAAAGTTCAGACCATGTGACTAAGTGCACAGTCCAATCTCTTCTTAAATTCAGACAGGCTTGGTGCAGTGACCACTTCCCTGGGGAGCCTGTTCCAGTGTGCAACCACCCTCTCTGTGAAGAACCCCCTCCTAATGTCAAGCCTAAATTTCCCCTGCCTCAGCTTAACCCCGTTCCCGCGGGTCCTGTCAGACATTGGAATGGGCTGCCCAGGGAAGTGGTGGAGTCACCATCCCTGGAAGTCTTTAAAAGACGTTTAGATGTAGAGCTTAGGGATATGGTTTAGTGGGGACTGTTAGTGTTAGGTCAGAGCTTGGACTTGATGATCTTGAGGTCTCTTCTAACTTAGAAATTCTGTGATTCTGTGATTCTGTAACTATATTAACCATATTTTTGTCTTTTCACAATGTGTAATGGCACATAAATGACCTCTAAGTCATCAAACACAGTGGTTTGAAATTAGGGAATTTATAATGGTGAGAGTGTTCTGATGCTAATTAGCTCTAGTGTGAACGCTTACACTGGAGGTCAGCTGTTCTGAGTTTTGTCATCTGTTAATGGAAAACACTACAGATTGTGAAATGGCTGATGAATCTACCAACTTTCCATTGTCTCACAAGAGATGAATGTGTATTACTTGAGTAATCTTCTGTGTAGATAATGCTCTTCTGATTCAGACTTGTAGAATCCCATGTGACCAATCAACAGACCCCAACAGTTGAAGACGTTTCAGAGAAGATGGGCAAGAGTGAACTCAGGGAAGAACAAAAAGAATGAGCATAACTTGTCACTAGAAAAGCTGATCTTGCCTCAACAAAGAGGACTCTGGGGTAACCTTTGTTTTTGATATACAGTGGGTCACAGAGTTGTTTAAGTGGTCTTTTCTGAGATAAATCATAGACAGTAATATCTTTCTGAGCTAGCCAGACCAGCATGCAACGTGGGAAAATGTATATGTGTCTCAGCCCATTATCAAGTATAAAAACCGACCACCCAACAAAAAGAGATTTGAAGAAACCATCATGCTGACTGCTCCTGATGATTTTCTTGTTCTTCATGTGTCTGGGAATGTTTTCCAAGATTAGCTACTCCAGCCACTTTTTTTTTTTTTTTATACATGAACTATCAGTTTCATCCTTAGTTTTCTTCCTAAATTCGACACATGCATTCTCACACAGTTCTTA
The DNA here is from genome assembly GCF_009819795.1 of Aythya fuligula. Taxonomy (NCBI): domain Eukaryota; kingdom Metazoa; phylum Chordata; class Aves; order Anseriformes; family Anatidae; genus Aythya; species Aythya fuligula. The sequence goes on from NC_045566.1 coordinate 94,022, forward strand.
CTGAATTCAATATGATACGAAGTTAGAATTGTCCCTTTTAATATTATGGTACCTCTGCTGTAGTACTTTTTCATATTGCTTTTAAAAAAGTCTGTATTATTGCATTTTTCTTATCAGTTTATTAGATTACAGAGAATATTATAAATAATTTTGCTGAGTTTCTGTTCTACCATGGTTATGGTTCTTAACACAGCTTCATGGAGGAACAAAACGACGGCATGTAGAATCAATCATTTTTTCTTTTAAGCTCTTCAGGGCATGGATTCTGCTTGCATATCTATTTTTGCAATCATAGAATAGTTTGGGTTGGAAAGGACCTAAAAGATCATCTAGTTCCAACTCACCTGCCATGGGCAGGGATACTTTCCACTAGACCAGATTGCTCAAAGCCTCATCCAACCTGGCCTTGAACACTTCCAGGGATGGGGTACCCACCGCTTCTCTGGGCAACCTGTCCCAGTGCCTCAAGCACCTCCAGTGTGATCTCTATCAAATGTCGAACACTGCTTTTGAAATGATCATTTTAGCTATTAAAAATCTTTATTAGTTTTCACATGTTGAATTATACATAGATATATGAATAACCATCATTTAGTTTATTCTAACTTGTGTTCCCACGAAGGCTTTTCTTGGTTCTATATCTGTCTTTCTGACTGCACCAGTTGATGCTCAGTGTTGGGGGTCTCCAAACTAGTTTTTAGGCCACTGTTTTTCTCCTTGAAGTCTTTTTCCCTAAGATCGATGACATCATGAACCATTTTTACTCAGTGGACACCAAAATACGGAACGCAACTTTTTAGACCCAGATTAACTTTTGAGTAGAGTTTCACTTATGCTATGAAAAAACTGTCATTGATATCAGTAAACTTCAGACTTCTTTTCTTCCCATTTTCTCCTCTGTAGTGCAAATTAAAATTGCAGTAATAAATGATAAATGCCTGAATATCTCAAGTAGGCCAGTTTGCCACTATGATGTTCAAAAAAAGGTAGATCAACCAGAAATCTGTAAGTATCTGCTTCGTATCAGTAAAATAGTGACAGGACCACTGTACTCTTGTAGGTAGTTGATAAATTTGGAATCGTTTGTCAAGCACTCAAAGAGTCAAATAAAGGTTATAGAAATTTCATATGAAAATTAGAAGGTCAGTATGGATTTAAGATATCATGGTAAATCAGGTTTGAGACTCTGACAAAAGTCATGAATTTGGAATAACAGGTAATTGTATGCTAAAAGGAAAGCGTATACTTAAATTAAACCCATTCCTAAATGCTTTCTTGAGTTCAGCTATAATTAAGAGGATAGAAGAAATATTTCCTCAGATGGAATATGAATATCACAGTATAACTATTATGAGTTGCACTTACATTTACACTGAGAGGCCTGATCAAGTTTAAGTAGGTAACATTAATTCTAACATTTATTAACCTTTTAGATCTTTTAGCATTAACTGTGTGTATTTTCAGGGGCTGCTGTAGCCTTTAGCTTACATGGTTTGTGCTATTGATGCATGTCTACCCATGTAATGTATAAATATTAACCAAAAAAAGATATTTTTTTTGTTAGTAGTAATTCTTATTTTATCTGTCGCTCCAGATACAACCAGATGGACATATTGGAGTCAGCCATTTCTTAGAACCTGAGGCATCTGACTGAGGCAACAAGTGACAAGTGACTATTATTTAACATGTCTTTTTTACTTTGATAAATGACTGACCTTCTTAAAGGAGAGTTGTGTTTTACAATAAAGTTTCTATCAGGAATGTGCCCAGGGACTTCAGATCTAGACTAGAGATCACTGGCATTGTAAGTTCACATAAAGGAGATTTTGCTAAATTCTAAGTTTAATACCTGTAAAAAAACCCTAAGCTATATTAAAGCAAATATCTAATTTCAGCATTATTTTATGTGTCTTTATTAGCTGGATGTGAATGAACATAAATGATAGAGAAAAAAAAAAAAAGAGAAAAAGAAATCAGGTACAAATACAATAGTAAAGGATTATAGTTGCCATAGAATATGTGCTATCTTGAGCTACTTTACAGTATTACAACAGATTTTTTCTTTGTTTCTCTTTATTTGTTGTAGTTGTAACTGAAATAGTGTTTGACTACGTGTGGGTTTTGGAAATAGAAAACAAATTCTGCAATACCATAGTCCCGGTGGAAAAAAAAAAAAAAAAAAAAAAAAAGAGAATTTTGGGGAGTATGTATTCATTTTCTTTAAAAACAAGCCAAACCCCTAGAATATATTTTGGGGGCAGTAATTTACCTGGGAACTGGATAGAAGTATGAACTTCTTCCAGTTACCTTCAGAGTTACTTTCCTGATCAAATGGTTCCAGAATCAGGCCCCAGATACTGTATATTTCCCCTAACACAATGGCAATGAGAAGTTTGCATCATAATGATTTCTGAAGCAAATCTGTTCAGTGAAACACAAAGGATGTAGGAGTATGTCTATGTATTTCTGTCATCATCAGCCCATAAAGTGTATCCATTAATCTCCAGACTTGCTTACATGGCTGCCATACATCACCTGAGGTGCTGTTATTCATGCTTGCATGCACCTGTTTCCTCATTTCCTGGAACAGCTCTGTGAGGCCTTGCAGTGAAAGTTGAGCCAGCTGCTAACCAAACCTGTTTGTTTTGAGGTACTTCTCACTCTGATCAAACCTGGCTGTTACTTCCCATGGACCTGCAAGAACACTACCATTAGCACAAGGAAAGAGATCTGGAGCGGGGTGGCTAGGGTGCAAGACCAACCACTTGAGTCCTGCTTCTTAAGTCAATTATCTCTCAACCTGTTCTTAAGTCAGTTATGTCTCAGATCAGAAACTGAGCCTCTCCCAGCAAACATATGTATATGATTGCTGTCTTAACAGAACAGTCCTTTCTGGTAGAAAGGAAGTGTTTTGTCTGCTAGCTAAGTGTAGGTTATGCAAGTGTTGCCATGTATCATGCGATGATACATGGATACATGTCACCTTGGAGTGTTAAAATCTTGCATATCAGAATCACAGTGAAGAAAATCTCTCCAATTACATTATTTAATTGTTAATAATTAACAAAAATTACTTAACTATGCATATGTGTATGCACACAGACACATGGAAACAAAATAGGTAAAATACAATCATTATAAAATTGCTAGTAGTAGTTTTTGTTGTTTTTGTTTTTCTTTGCAGATTTGGAATATTTAGTGAGAGCTAAGAATAAATTTTAATTAATGTATTTCACATATATAGTATAGATATAGTAGTATCTTTCTCTTTGATTACTTTTTTTTTTTTTTTTTTTTTAAGAGATTAGTGGATAAATAGAATACTAATGAAAAAAGTTTGCTATAATTACATACTGTAAAATCTTCCCTTCGCACACTGACATTTTAGCGTTGCAATACCTTTAGTTACTCTCAACCAGAGGATTATCAAAATTAATGCTACAGTGTGGTGGTCAGCATAGAAGGCAAATTCAGATTGCAGGCTATGAAATTTATGTTGGTGTGCAGTTCCCTCAAGATCTCAAGAGGTTAGGTTCATGTACAAAGCTATTCTGTAAGCTCAATTCTAATTTAATCATGGTAGTTAGAGGCCATGGAAAGAGTGCTAGGACCTGCCCTTTCTGCAAGTAAATATGTCCTCACAGCACTTTGTAAGTGTACCAGTGGGAAAGACAAAGTATAATTCTTCATTGCACCAGTAATAGAGTTACTGGCCACAGAAGCCTACCTTCCTTCTATAAACTTTAATGTAGTGAAGTGTGTTAGAAGCATCTTCATTGCTGAATATTAGCTGTGTGATGATCTGAACCAGCATTTATGTTTGACATACTGCCCAGCTTTTGGATCCTTCTCTTCTTAAGATGTTACTAAAGCCCATGCTACCATTCCTGTAACAGAAATGGACCTTGGGTTGGGTTAGCATTGAGGAACCTTTCTTTTGAACAGCATGTTGTTTAGATGGTACAACGTATTGTAGAAATGGTACTGCATGACTTATCTTGTCTAATCACATTTTCACTAATTCTACATACCTTATGGTTGATCCACATGTAATAAATAATACTTAATATTGGATTTTACTTCTTTAATCATTCCAGTCTAGACTGAGCATTCAGGACTGATTTATTTATGCCACTGTGTCCATGAATTTACATTCAGATGTTTTCATTCTAAACTGGTATGCCAATAGTATGAGAAAACAGAATCATAGAATCATTTAGGCTGGAAAAGACCCTTAAAATCATAAAATCCAGCCATCACCTATCATTACCAAATCCACCACTAAACTCCATCCCTAAGTGCTACATCTACATGTCTTTTAAATACCTTTAGGGATGGCAACTCCACCACTGCCCTGGGTGGCCCATTCCAATGCCCAACCACCCTTTCTGTGAAGAAATTCTTCCTAACATCCAATCTAAACCTCCCTTGGGGCAAGTTGAGGCCGTTTTCTTGTGTCCTATCCTTTGTCATCTGAGAAAAGACTCTGACACCCACCTCACTACAACCTCCTACCAAGTTGTAGATAGCGATGTGGTCCCCCCTCAGCCTCCTTTTCTCAAGACTAAATAATCCTAGTTGCCTCTGCTGATCCTAATATGTCTTGTTTTCTAGTCCATTCATCAGCTTCATTGTACCTAATATACCTAATACCTACATGTACTTAATTGCCTCATTGAATCCATTAAAACCAGTTATAATAAATTGAGTTTTGTATATTTTGCTGTTGAAACTGAAGGTGGAATGTGAGCTAGCTCTAGGTGCTTTATAAAGTAACTTGACACCTGCATCTGGAGAGGGAGATTATTTTTATAAGCACTTCTATCAAAATGCACAGCACTCTGTGTAGAGGGTTGGGGGTACATCTCTGCAGCATGTGATTGCAAGTCAGCCTATGTTCGGGTTAAAGACTCACCAATTGGTACTTCAGTAGACTAGCTAACATGCAGTTTTTCAGACTTTATCCTCTTACATTCAAAATAATTCAAATACTTTTCCACTCATTATTCAAATCATAATTATTATTTATTGTAGCACCTAATAATTAGTTGTATGGAGACATTATTTTCCGCTTCATTGTAACTATCTCATTAATCATGTATGTTGGAAATACTGAGAAATTACGTTTAAGAAAGAAAACCTTTAACTAATATTGTTTTACTTTAATAATTTTTAGTCTTATTACCTAGGAATAGAAGCTGGCTCAATGGATGCAGACCAACTTGGCATAATTTATGCATTTAAGGGTCTACAGGGACAGAAAAATCAGTAGTTACAATTGCTGCCTTTTGTCTAAGAACACATTTGGCTTTGTTTAAACTCAAGCTTTTGATTCCAGAAGAATTTTTATAAAGACAAAATAGAGAAAATAGTGGAAGTCTGTTCTTTATTAATAAGCAGAAAAAACTTGGAACAAAGGGTCACTTTTGACCATTTCTGAGCAACTGCAAGTGATTATTTGCTCAAATAAATTCTTAAATTGAATCTGCCTGTGTTATCATTTTGTGAATGCCTTCACTGTTCCAGATACATAGAGCCATTGTTAGCACTGTTAAGACTACAGAACACATCCTACAGTAAATGACAGTAGTGTCAGAGATGAAGGCAAAAACAATGAAAATGTGGCTTTCCATTAAAATACTGGATCTAATTAACATAATCTTACAAACTCCACTTGTAACTACATATCTAATGGTTCAAAAACAACTATGGAGAGCTGGTGTTCTGTTCATTATACCAGACATTGTGCTGTCTGTAGATTTTGTTCAGAAAGGCAGACATTCATGATCATCTTAAGTACAGTGTTATACAAATTTCAACAAAAGCAACAATAGCCATGAGACACCAAATCTCTATTTGAATATTTTTGTATATAATTATTTATTATTAAAAAAAAAAAAAGAGAAAAGAGTACTGCTACAAGGTGTGTATATCTGTATAGAGAATAGAAAGGGAATTAGCACATGTCTAATGATAAGACTTTTTAATCTTATCAGTGAGTCATTCATTTTCTGGACAAATCTATTTTTGCCTAACATGGTAATTGGTCTAAAGCATAACCAGTTATTTTTGTGAACAGGAAATTATAGTCATTATCAAAGGTCAAAATGCACTGAAGTGCTAATTATTAAGTGGATTAGATTTTGTTAGTCCTAAAAGTGTATGGTGGAGCAGTATTACAAGTCTAATCTCTCCTTAACAATAAATTACAACTTGCTCTAGAGCTGAAGGTTGTTTTGGGGTCTTGGTTGTAATTGTGAACTCATCAGTAACTAAACATGCTCAACAGACACATTCCCAGAGGACTGCTGAAATGAAAGAGCAGTACACGTTTGTGTAAGGCCAGGAATAGAGTCACAAAGACATAAGGAGCAAGAAAAGGAAAAAAATGAAAAAAAGAAAAAAAAGAGAGGTTAGCTGGCTTGAAAATTGGGACTTCTGAAAACTTTCTTTCAAGACACACTTAAAATCTAAAACATTAGAACCTTATCTTACAGCTTTTGTCTTCTGAGAGCTGGATATGTAATTATGACTGAAAAATGAAACAACAGTTACATTTCTGAATTATGGAACAAAATCACAGAATCACAGAATCACAGAATTTCTAGGTTGGAAGAGACCTCAAGATCATCAAGTCCAAGCTCTGACCTAACACTAACAGTCCCCACTAAACCATATCCCTAAGCTCTACATCTAAACGTCTTTTAAAGACTTCCAGGGATGGTGACTCCACCACTTCCCTGGGCAGCCCATTCCAATGTCTGACAGGACCCGCGGGAACGGGGTTAAGCTGAGGCAGGGGAAATTTAGGCTTGACATTAGGAGGGGGTTCTTCACAGAGAGGGTGGTTGCACACTGGAACAGGCTCCCCAGGGAAGTGGTCACTGCACCGAGCCTGTCTGAATTTAAGAAGAGATTGGACTGTGCACTTAGTCACATGGTCTGAACTTTTGGGTAGACCTGTGCGGTGTCAAGAGTTGGACTTGATGATCCTTAAGGGTCCCTTCCAACTCAGGATATTCTATGATTCTATGATTCTATGATAACCCTTTCGGTAAAGAAGTTCTTCCTAAGATCCAACCTAAAACTCCCCTGGCGCAACTTGAGCCCATTCCCCCTTGTCCTGTCACCAGGCACGTGGGAGAACAGGCCAACCCCCACCTTGCTACAGCCTCCTTTGAGGTACCTGTAGAGAGCGATAAGGTCGCCCCTGAGCCTCCTCTTCTCCAGGCTGAACAAGCCCAGCTCCCTCAGCCGCTCCTCGTAGGACTTGTTCTCCAGGCCCCTCACCAGCTTCGTCGCCCTTCTCTGGACCCGCTCAAGCACCTCGATGTCCTTCTTGTAGCGAGGGGCCCAAAACTGAACACAGCACTCGAGGTGCGGCCTCACCAGAGCCGAGTACAGGGGGACGATCACCTCCCTAGCCCTGCTGGTCACACTGTTTCTTACGCAAGCCAGGATGCTGTTGGCCTTCTTGGCCACCTGAGCACACTGCTGGCTCATATTCAGCCGACTATCAACCATCACTCCCAGGTCCTTCTCTGCCTGGCAGCTCTCCAACCACTCATCTCCCAGCCTGTAGCTCTGCTTGGGGTTATTGCACCCCAGGTGGAGGACCCGGCACTTGGCCTTGTTGAACTTCATGCAGTTGACCTCAGCCCATCGGTGCAGCCTATCCAGATCCTCCTGCAGAGCCTTCCTACCCTCGAGCAGATCGACACACGTGCATAGCTTGGTGTCATCCGCAAACCCACTGAGGGTGCACTCAATGCCCTCGTCCAGATCATCAATGAAGATATTAAAGAGGACATGAGATAAAATGAGACATGAATGATTTTTATTTATTTTTTTTAATGTGTTGCTCATTTTAACAACATTCATGATGTCTAATTTTCACAAAATGTTAGTTCACTGGACAAATACAGCTAGCCAAAAACAGGCAAGTGTTGGCTATTAGTTTATATCACTACTATTAGAAATGGCTGGTTATACAGAGGAGGACAGATCATCAAAACTATGCATTACTGTTTAGGCTCTGATTAGTGCAATTTCAGAATGGCTTTTGTGAATTAGACACTAGTTTATTCAGAAGGTTGTAGGTCTGACTGTATTCTTGCAAATTTAGCGAATGTGTTTTATACAAATGAAATAGTGGCAGATAGATGATGTACACATGGTCCAAAATAATCTAGCTTTTGTTTCCTTCATCTGACATTTTTCTATCTGAAATTGTATTTCCTTTCCCAGTAGAAACAGTAAAGTGGGGTAATTATTAAGGTAAAATATATAACGTAGATATTAATGTAATGTAATTATTATTAAGTAAAGGCTGTTGTAATATCCTCCTTCTGAGGTTATGAAAGCTATTTTCATGTAATTAAAGCGTTATTTTAAAGATGAATAGAAAAAGCCTCAGCTGGTATAGCATTTTACATCATAAGGTAAACTAGAAAAGGTTGTAATGATATGTAATGTTATAGTGCATTTAGAGCTAGAGAATCAGCTATGAGAAAAAAATCAGTCTAGTGTCTGTCTACCCGGATCAACTGGAATGAAGTAGCCTGGAAGCTGAAACCTCTGTTGTTTTCTGATCCTTGGTAGAAAGCATTTGATTCTTATTTATAAACTTTTTTTTTTTTTTTTTTTTTTTTTTTTTCCAGTTAAAGCATCATTAAAGGCTTTATGTTTTAGATGCAGTGTTACTAAAACACGAGAGAGCATTTCAAGGCCAAATACCCTTCCTAGCTTGCTTAATTAATAAACATGTTGATAAAAGGGGATATTTACCGAAACAGTAACATAAAACAAAACGGTATGATATCAGCTTGCATTTTTCTACAGTTAAACCAGTCTTCTGTGCCCAATCTCACTTGGACAAAATGTCTTACAGAGTCACAGAATAGTTGAGGTTGGAAGGGACCTCTGGAGATTGTCTAGCTCAACTCCACTGCTTAAAGCTTGAACAGGTTACTCAGGGCTGTCCACAGCCAGCTTTTGAGCATCCACAAATTTCACAACTTCTCTGAGCAACCTGTTCCAGTGTTCAGTCACTGTAACAATAAAAAGGTTTTTCTTATGTTTCTTGTGTCTATGTTTGTGTTCATTGTCTCTTGTCCTTTTATTGGAACCACTGAGAAGAGTTTGTCTCTGTTTTCTTTACTCCTTCCCATCAAGCAATAAGATACCCTCTGAGCCTTTCCTTTTCAAGGCTAAACAGTATGACTTCTCTCAGCCCTTGCAACTGCTCTATCCTGTTTTGTGACGTAGTTAAATTTTGACTTCAGTGAGAACTTCGTTCACATACAGATTATGAAGTTAGGTCTGAGGTGAGCACGGAATGTACTGAAGTACTCTTCACACACACTTGACTCCATTTTGGGAACATAATGATAGCTGTCTTTGCTTGGAAATTCCACGGAACTTGTAGCTGCAGTAGTTCCAGGACAAGAATGAAGAATGGAAGTTAGGAGGCAAAAGAACAAAGTTTCATCTCTACAGAAGAATTTGGGGGAACAGCTAAAAAGCACATTGAAATACAAACATTAATTAAGTCCTGGAGGTGATCCAAACTGCCTGCAAACACTTCCGATGTTTAGAGATATATTGTAAACCCCCAACCTGCTATCACTGTTCTCGATGGCCTGGCAGTATTGCAGATTAGTGATCAATTAAGTTATAGTATATTAAACGCCTAAATTTTCAAGCCTACTTTCTGTGGGTAGTAACATGACAACTGGCATATTTCAAAACCTGCCCAGTATCCCATGGTGTCTTTCATATCAGAAGAATGTGAGATATGGACCTTTGAAATGTGATCACATCAGGCTAGTCAAATGGGCAACATGTCAATTGTACAAGTGCTACCTCAGGGAAAATGTTGTCATATTCATGGATGAACTGATGTACTAGGTATACGATGTGTTGTCATTCAGTCTGTCTTGTGGCTATGAACTGGAGAACATCATACTTCTTTAGATATTTGACTAATTAGGACAATGCTATAACATTGTTTGAAGTTTTGCATTTTTTATGCCTAACATATTTCTTGATTTTGTTCCTACACTGGAAAAACTACACTGTCTGCATTCCCTGTTGGGCTGTCACTGACCTTAGGACTCCCAGGTGATTCTGTCCATGGTATGTATACGTATAGTGCTTAGGGTCTGGGCTGCTTGGGAAGCAAAGGAGACTGTATGATGGGTAAAACTGGCACAGTAGTATGGCCCTTAAACAATTGTCTTTCATTCCCTCACCACCCCTCCAACTTCCCTCTTTTCCTCTCTTTTATCATGGCCTTCAGTAGGTGATACTTGTTTTGTGAGCAGTGCTGAATGCCCTCAGCTCCACTGTAGTCAGTGGCAGTCACTTTTTGAAACTTAGACTGAATCTGGGTGGAGAATTGTTACTTCTGGTGTTTGCATGTGAAGACTTGCATCCTTGCAACTGTATAAAGAAAAGGACACGTAGGTGATGAGGTGGTCTGTTTATCTCCCCATCTGCCACCTCCTCTTCCCTCTGCACCCCTCAATTTTTCATAAGTCATGAACTGGTATCTGCAAGATTTTACAAAGTAGTACTGGATTCAAGTATCATTTGGCTTTCAACACTGCCTAGTTAATGAATACACCCTGCATGATTCTTGCCTCCCTAAGCAGTCCCTAAAACACGCAGTGGTGGCTGTCCATGGACAAATGGCTGGGGTGTAGTGGTCAGGAGTGATAAAAATGAAATTCCAAAATACAAAATTAAAAAAAAAAAAAAAAAAAAAGATGTAGTGGAAAGCTGATGGACAACTATAGGAGGAAAGGAGCATGGGAATCTGGAAATGAAGTGCAAGAACTGTGTGGGAGTGGTTAGAAAATGTAGGAGACATTTCAACTAATGTCATTTGTTCTGCTGTTGAACCACAACTTTTTTTTTTTCCTTATGTGTTAATCTTTCTGAAAATTCCTGAGAGGGAATGAATTTATGCTAGTCTAATGCAGTAGCAAATGTATAGCACAGTGAAGAGTCATTCCCTTCGCTGTAGCTTATTTAAGAATGTATTGGACTGTACATTAATAAAAATTTGCCTGTTCTGGTTTTTATTGCTCATTTCTGCAGTTCTGATTTTGTAAGTTGAAAAAAAAAATGTTAAAAATATTTTGCTTAGAAATCTGGATGAGTTACTGTTGTCATATGGTAGAGGAAATGTTTTTTCATTACTGTTAATAGTTTTCCCCTTACATTATTACTATCAGTGCAAGCCAAGCCACCAGTTAGATCTTTCTGAAGCTTTGTATTTTGAGAATTTCTAGTAAGAAGAATGATGAGTACTTTTGGCATCTACCATGAAAAAAATTACTGCTGTGTAATGGCTTTATAAGATTTTTTGTTGTTGTTGATGCTAAAACATTAAAAGGAAGGGGAAATATTTTTTTCTCTCTGAAAGAAATAACTTACTGTTTTGACTGTGTGTTAAGTATCAGGTATTGGAGTAGGGGAAGGATTCTTGGGTTCTCATAGCACTATGAGCTACCTGAATGTATACATAATTGCATTTTCTGACACAGTGACACTTGCAGCTGTGTAGAGTGCTTTTCCCACTTAAGGGAATGTCTTCCATCCCACTGTTCTGCAGTGTGGGACTCAAGTTAGAACTCTTGCATCCTGAGTGGGAGGAGTGCGTTTGTACAGTAGGAGACAGACACCATCATCTCTTTTGGCATTTGCGTACTTAGGGAAAGAATGCCTTGTTTGTCTATGATAGAAACTCCAGCAAAAGAGTCGCTGTGGATTTTGCTCAGAAATACCCAATACCCCTATGGAGGATTGAGCTGAAAATGTGCTTATTTATTCAGGGTTTTTCTGTTAGCTAGTTGGTCATTGTGTGCTTCAGTATGCTGGATACCTCTGCCTTGTTCTCAGACCTCTGTTTCAAATTAGATGGCCTAAGTGACACCGAGCTGTGGATTCCACTGCTAGAGCCCGGAGTCCCTGAATTTAATGACCTAATATTGGCATTTCTTATTATTTTACACCCTCCCCCACCCCCTCAGCTTCTCCGTATACCATTTTGTTCAACCTAAATAAATGTTTCATATGTGAAGGCAATTTTTTAACTTATTTTCAGATTTCTACTACATTGATTTATAATACTCAAGCTACTAGCGTTCATATGCATCTGTGGCTATATGAAGAAACAAGCAAGGGGTCTCTCCTGTTGTTCAGGGTCTCCAACAAACAAGACAGATGCATAATCTACCCTACCATGTAAGATAGGATCAAGACATTAAAACTCTAGTACAATTATTTAATGCAGTGATATTGCTAACTCACATTTCATTGTGTGGCATCCTTTCACCAGGACTTTTCCGTGATTTTTAATTATTTGAACATATCTATTTACTCCACTAGGGGGAAGCAACACGCACAAGTAGAGCCCAACAGCTTTCTAAAAAAATACTCTTAAAAAGCCATGCTTATTCTAGCCACATGCACATGTAATTGTTGACCAACGCCAAGGAAGAAACCTGAAGATACTAATAGTTATTTAAACAGGAGTAGCATTTTATCAGAGTTGAGTAATATATTACTGGCAAACTGACATGTTAGTATTTAGCAGTGTCTGTTGTCTGTTCAGGGCCTTCTGTTTCTGTATTATAATGTTATAATGAGATTAACTGAAGTAGCCTTTGACAGAGGTGCAAATGAGTAGGAGAACAGTAGAACCACAGAGCTGTAGTCATTTGCTTTTTTTTGCTCCCTGCTCTCTCTCCCCCTTGTGTTTGTTTGTTTGTTTGTTTTTTGTTTTGACATTTCCCTAACAGCAAAGTAGCAGGAAGCCTAGCCTTGGGAGGTAGTTCAGCATGAGAATACAACCAATGGTTAATATTTTAGAAAAGATCAATTACATCCTTACCATACTCTGTTACTGATACTGGTTATGCTAAATATCTCATTTGGTAAACATTAGAACATTGCTGTGATGTTTTATAATAGCAAAATTGGCTGTCTGCATATCACATGCATATTTTGTGAACTATAATATAAGATCATTAGATTTTGTCAATGTGTAGTATGTGGTTGAAAAAATTTATGTTTGCTATTTCAGCATGTAGTCCATTCCTGATTTGTAAAATTAATATAGGAATGAGTATATAACAGTATGCATTTCACTTTATAGAATTTACAATTGGTGTTTTAATCATATTTCACAGAAAGTGGAAATTTCACACTGGTCAGGATCACCACATTGGGATTCTGCTTGCTTGTAACTAAAAGAAGAGCTGGCTAGCTCATTAAGAAAAAAGGTTTTGGTTTTACATAGTGAATACAATGCCTTGTATTTCATTTTAGTATATACGCATTACAGTATCTAAAACAACAATGCTAAGACTTTCTAGCTCTAACTCATCTGTTCTACACTCCTGTGCTATGCAGAAATATGAAATGTATATTCCATTAAGAAAATAATTCAGTGAATGATGACACTTTCTACAGATATGGTTGACAACAATGAATATGCAGCAAACAGTTTATATTTTAGACTAAGATGTGGCAGAGTAAATCTTTTTTTTTAAATCTCCTTGCATGACTTGTACTTTGGGGGAGCTAGTCATGTGTATAGAGGAGGAAAGATTGGGTCAGCTGTGAAATGTAAGGAGTATTTTCTGTTACAACAGCACAGGCTCCAAAAGCACAATAATTGATGGCAGTGTGATACCTTATCCTTGGTTAGCAAATCATCGGCATATTGCACAGAAAGCTGAATATGGTGCTTGCAGAAGTAACATTCAGACATTTTATTCCATGCCACGTTTCAGTTCTCTCTGAGATCTACCAATGTAACAGTTTGAAAACACTGATTTAAAACATGCAGTTTAATTATAGCTGCCTAGCCAAAAGTTAAAGTGTACTGTTAAGAGCATTATCCAAATGCCTGTTGAACACTGATAGGCATGGAATATCAACCATATCTCTAGGAAGCCTGTTCCGGTGTCTGAGCACCCTCATGGTAAAAAAATTTTCCTAATGCCCAGTCTGAACCTCCGCATTGCATTTTGTGCTGTTCCCATGCATCCTGCCATCAGTTTCCAGAGAACAGAGTTCAGCACCTCCCTCTCCACTCCCCTCAGGGAGCTGCAGAGAGTAATGAAGCTGCCTTTTGGCCTTCTTTTCTCCAGAGTAGACAAGGCAAGTGTCCTCAAGGCAAGTCTGTCATCATAGGACATGCTTTTCTGCCCTGTGACCAGCTCTGTTTCCCTCTGCTGGATGGTTTCAAGGACCTTGGCATCCTTTTTATGTTGCTGAGCCCAGAACTGCATGCAGTATTCAAGGTGAGGCCACACTAATGCTAAATGTAGCAGGAGAATCACTTCTTGACCAGCTGGCAGTGCTGTGTTTAATGCACCACAAAATGCAGTTTGCACTCCTGGCTGCCAGTGCACACTGCTGGCTCATGTTGTTGAACCAGTATTGGTTCACAACCAAAATGTTGCTAGAAGAGGTAGCTGCAAAATGCCCCAATGCTAATAGATGTAGACTAAGGTAGAATTAGTTTCTGTGAAATTTCTGAAGTTTCATCAGTGAAAAAGAAATGTATTAATATGAATTATCTTTGTTATGAGATGCATAGGGCTGCAATCTATACACAAATGCCTGATGTCTACCCATAAAGGCAAAAATACAGCAGAGACACCTAATCACTCTCTCTGTTTCTCATTTGCATTTGCTGTGGTATTAATTACCATAGCTAGTATACTTCTCAAACTGATAGAAATAGAAACCTCGTCCATTGATGGCTGAAATTGACATTCACTATAGAAATACTTGCAGTCAAATAATGGGCTATGATTATCCGACAGACAAAAAAAGTTCGAGCAGGAAGAAAAAAAAAAAAAAAAAAAAAGAGATTTTAGCTGTTACAAAAAGTCAAAATCCGAAAATTTATTTATGTGACATTTTATAAGTGGTGTCCAAGTGCAGACACTTCCCTTTCTATGTACATAGTGTAGGATAATAAGAGCTAGTAAGAGTCATTCCTCTTTAATCACACTATCAGACTGGCTTGAAGTAGGTGGGCAAGGCACTGAGTCATATCTTTCTACTTAAGGAAATGCCTCCCTCCTTTGTGAATTTCCATTGTGATCGGAGAACTCTGTGACAATCAGCTTTACTTTAAATTGTATTTAAATAGTATTTTTGTGTATTTGTGCTTGCTGGGGAGAACGTGCCACCAACACAGGAGAACACAGTTAATATCTCACACAGACAACCTGCTAAAGTGATCATGAATGGGGATGAAGAAAACTACTATGGAAAACATGGTAATTTATGTGCTTTCTTAGAAAACAATTCATAAGGGCCTGATCTAAATCTCATTTAATTCAACTGGGTTATTTCTATAAACTTTAATAGACTGGGATACAGCCCCAAATGTTTGTTTTTATAACTTCCTCAATTATTAGCAATATCCTTATTTTTTCCAGCATAACATTTGAAAGTTTATTTAAATTGCAGATCAAAGGTAGACAGTATATATTTGCCAATTTTTATTTAAGACAGGTAATTATTAGTCTTTTTTTAATTATTAAATTAATGCAGTGATAAACTGCAATGTTTAATTCAATTTGCTGTTTGGAGTCAGAATTGGTAGATCAAATATCCTGTGAAATATTTATATTAATGGCATTATAATTCAAAATGCAAAAGTATCCTATTAAGCAGCCCTGAAATAGATCTGCCTCGTCTGCGAAGACTATAATCTCAGTTTTTAATACTAGCAAAAAAATTACAGTAGTTATGCCACATCACTGCTTTCTTTCCTTACACCTTCCAAACTCCTGAAGCTTGGAATTTGCTTTCTAAATGTGATCTTTGGGCTTTTATAGTTAAGGAAGTGATTTACTTTTACCAGGAGATACCTATTAATAACATAAAATAAATGTTATTTTATTATCTTATGTTATTATTATTATTATATTATGTTATGTAATTTTAAAATAAGATAAAATAATTTATCCCACCCCCTGAAGAATCTTCTCCATTTTTAAAAGAACGATATTAAAAAAAAAAAAAAAAGTAAGGGATTTGATTCCTAATTTGGAAAAAATGAGAATGAAGCAAACAACATACTGATTTATTTATTATTATTATTTTGCAATAAAGTATATTCCCAGTTTCTGTGTTTAAATCCAAGATTTAAAGTTTCTGCATTTAAATCCCAGTTCCTGCACCTGGGGCACAACAACCTCTAGCAGTGCTACAGAATGGGAGATGAGTGGTTAGAAAGCTGCCTGGGAGAGAAGGACCTGGGAGTATTGGTTGATAGTCAGCTGAATATGAGCCAGCAGTGTGCTCAGGTGGCCAAGAAGGCCAACAGCATCCTGGCTTGTATAAGAAACAGTGTGACCAGCAGATCTAGGGAGGTGATCGTCCCCCTGTACTCGGCTCTGGTGAGGCCGCACCTCGAGTACTGTGTTCAGTTTTGGGCCCCTCGCTACAAGAAGGACATCGAGGTGCTTGAGAGTCCAGAGAAGGGCGACAAAGCTGGTGAAGGGTCTGGAGAACAACTCTCATGAGGAGCAGGTGAAGGAGCTGGGGTTGTTCAGCCTGGAAGAGGCTCAGGGGTGACCTTATGACTCTATGTATTTACCTTAAAGGAGGCTGTAGCGAGGTGGGGGTTGGTCTATTCTTCCACGTGCCTGGTAACAGGTCGAGTGGGAATGGGCTAAAGTTGTGCCAGGGCAGGTTTAGAGGGCAGGTTTAGGTTGGATATTAGGAAGAACTTCTTTACTGAAAGGGTTGTTAGACACTGGAATGGGCTGCCCAGGGAAGTGGTTGAGTCACCATCCCTGGAGGTCTTTAAAAGACGTTTAGATGTAGAGCTTAGTGATATGGTTTAGTGGAGGACTGGTTAGTGTTAGGTCAGAGGTTGGACTCGGTGATTTTGAAGGTCTCTTCCAACCTAGATGATTCTGTGATTCTGCTTATGTTTTGGTAAGGAATATTCCAGTGATGTTACAGACTACTTTGGTCAGTGAATTTTAATGTACTTTAGAATTTGCATATAGTTACTCTTTCCTGTGTAAACTGCCACATTCTTTAATGGATTTATGTCAAGAGTTGCATTACAGAGGGGCACAGTTTAAGTATCATGGCACAGCAATGTGCCATGATAAACATAGTGACTTCTGACAATGAAGAACAGTTCTTGGAAGAAGTTTGCCTTGCTGCAATAATTATACTGCTGTTAGTGAATAATACTATGTTACAGCATCCCTCTGCTTTCTTGATGGACAAGAAAGTTTCCATTTGAATCACAGCTCATTATCTGGAATGCTTTGTCTGTTTTTATTTTCTTGCCTATGAATTAGAGATACTAGTTTTTATTGTATCAGTATTGTGAAGTTCACCTACACTTGAATATGTTCCACAAATATATACATCTTTTGACATGGATTTTCTTGTTTCCGTTTCAGAATCAGGTATGATATAAATAACAAAACTTGAACTAGTTACAATGTTAGACACTCTGTTAGTAATGATTTTATTACAGTGAGAAGGACACTGCAATAAACATGTATCTTGCCCAACTTGTTATGTTATAAAACCATTCTATTTAATGGAGACATTCTGGAAAATCAGGAGATTGATTTGTCAACAGGCTTTCAACAGCACCGACTGACTGGAGAAACATCTATAAGCAAAATAAAAGTATGGGTTTCCCCGCTGAAAGCCTATCATATTTTTAAAAATCTAGCTTGTTCCAATGCCAAGAGGATCAGGTATCTATCTGAAAAGTAAATAATATGTAACACATTAGAAAAGATGAAGTACGTTCAAATAGATTTGTGATGTGCTAGGTCTTGGCTGGCTGTAATCATAATTACAGCAATGTGGGGCTGGATGTATCTCAAGAGATCCATTTGGCCATCTTCGTGCTGAAACATGGTACATTTTGCTATTCTGTTCCCAATGGGTGTTTGTCTAATCTGTTCTTAAAGCTTATGGTGAGGAAAATCAGAAGTATGCTTGAAAACCTATTCCAGTATTTAACTGCCTGTGTGCTCTGAAAGGTTTCTTAATGCCTAATCTAAACCATCTTTGCTATAAATGAAGTTGTTTCCTCCTCTTTCTCTGATAGAGGAAGCTGAAGATAAATGATCACTGTAATTTTTGTACAGTATTTGAGGACCATTTTTTTGTCCTCTCTCCCTTAATCACAGTCATTGAAGTTTACATTCATTTACTTCTTTTTGTAAACTTCTTAGTATCTTGCTTTTCAGTCAGTCCTTCTACTCTTTCCAGTTTGTTTGTATCTTTTGAAATTCTAGTGCCGTGTTCTAGATACAGTTTTTCAGCTGAGGTCTTACATGTCCCAAGCAGAAGGAACAATGACTTCACCAGTCATGATCACCCTTCTTCAATCAGTTGTGCAATTTTTTTTTACAAAGGCATTGCTTTACTGACTCATTCTCTCTTTGTAGTCTGCCATAATTGTTTAGGGTTGTTGATGTTGTTAAAGGCAATTATTCTATATGGATTTGTAACCTGAGTTTGTCTTTATAACTTCCTTCGGTTTATGAAAATCACACTGAATTGTTAAAATGTTTATCAAAATAATTTTGATTCTGTCTCCGGAAGCATTTTAACACTTGTCACCTGCACGATTTCTAAGTGTTCATTCTATTTTTTTTTGTTGTTGTTCAAATTGTTACGGAAATTATAATAGCCCTGGAAAACAGGTTGCTCCAGTAGTGAGGTTGTGCTAGCTACTGACACTCAAGAGTGAGATTTTGGAGTCAGTGAATGGTTTGGTAAGTGTTTGCCCTCAAAAGCAAACAGATTGTAAGAAAGAATTATTGGGAATGAACTGAGATCAAATGAGAAAAATCATTATATATTTTATAAATAACAGCCAATGTGTACTGTGAATATCCTGTGCAGTTCTGGTCTTTCCTTTTCCAGTGATATATAGTAGCACTGAAAAAGGTCCAGAAAAAGAATATCAACATGACCAGAAGTGCGGAACAACTTATGTATGAGAAACAGCTAAACAGACTAGGACTCTTGACTCTGGAGGACAGATTAATAAAGAGGAATATAGTAAGAACCTGTAAAATTATCAGTAGCATACTATGCTACAGGTATGAGCTGACTGATGGCAAGCTTAAAACAAACAAAAGGAGATAGTACTTCAATATTTCATTAATCTGTAATAGGGCATTGCAGATTCTGAAAGTGTGTGTGAGTTAAAGAGATTTATGAGATAAAAAGAAATTCACCAACAACTACTAAATACAAAGTCTGTTCAGAGTCTTTGGTTCAGAAAAGTGCTGAGTTGCAAATCTCTATAATCTTAGAGAGAATTTTAGGAAAATACCACTGTTAGTCTTGATTTTGCATTTCTCCTCAGGTGTTCACTATGGCCCCTTGAAAAATACAGGTCATAGGTTTGATGGAACTTGTGATCTGGTGTTGGTGTTCTTACAGGTTAAACTTGGGTCCTATATGAGCTATGTACAAAGGCTCACTTCAGTATGCCTTATGCCTAGAATTTATCAGTAGGAAGTATTATAACGGATTCTGAATTGTTCTGTAGAGAAGTTATTTTTTATATGCTTAATTTGTAGAAAATGTTATATGAATAGATTCTTGAAAATACAGGCTTTGGCCCAGCATAAGCTATTGTGTGGAACATTTGCTTTCTGGAGCGTGGTGGATTTCCATTGTCACTGAGTAACAGAATAACTTAAATCATCCACTCTCCAGCATTTCTGTCATACTTGGCTCCTCCAAAGTTTTAGCTTTCCCAATCTCTTTGTTAAAATGTATTTGTTTTAGAAGCTTGGTGAGGTGGAGCTGAACAGCTCAGATAAAGAGCAAATAGAATTGCAAGATCTGCTTTGTTTGTTGTGCTGGTCTGCCAGTATTTTGATAAGGTTTTCTGATATAAACCAAGAACAAAGTCTAGAGTTAGTAAGTAAATTTTGCTTCTAATAAGTTTCTGAATTCTTCTCTAATTGAACAAAAACAAGTATTTTGTTGGTGGACTAGGAAAAGTTTAGGCTGGTAACAACACCCTTTAACACTAATTGTATTCTGAAGAAGAGATCCTTAAGTAGGCAGCGAGACGGTACTCAGCCATTTGTATTGTAGCAATGATATCCTAATGAAGAAGTGATTTTTCACTGCACATAATTTGGTTTGGTAAATCCTTATAATTATTGAACTTCAAAATACCCTGGAAGTCTGAATAGCTTTAAAATCATGGTCTTTTAAATGAGGTAGAATCATAGAATCATTAAGTTTGGAAAAGACGTCCAAGGTCATCTAGCCCAGCTGTCCCCCTGCTACCAATGTCACCCACTAGACCATGTCCCTAAGCACCACGTCCAACCTTTCCTTGAACACCCGCAGGGACAGCAACTCCACCACCTCCCTGGGCAACCTCTTCCAATGCCTAACCACTCTTTCTGAGAAGAAATTTCTCTTAATTTCTAACCTGAACCTCCCCTAGAGTGATTTGAGGCCATACCCTCTTATCCTATCGCTAGTTATCTGCGAGAAGAGGACGACCCCCAGGTCCCCACAACTTCCTTTCAGTAGCCAATGTACAGCAAATGTTTTTGAAACTAGAACATTGCTAGTAATTAAAAACTAAAACGGCAGATGGTGTTACTCCATGCAGGGCAATTTTTTCATCTCTCAGGATCTGTGAGTAAAGACAACCAAGTAATCTGCTTAAACTCCAACCCACAACAAAAGAAGGAACTTGAAAAGGAAAATTTAAACTCTGCCATAAATTTTTGTTATTATTTCAGAAGTGAAATCACACTGTAAGCCTTTGTATTCAAGTCCACATTTGAAACACAGATTGGAGCTAGTATTTTGTAGTTTCTCAGTAAGGTTTGCTTATTTGTAGAGAGGATCAATTGGAACTATGCTAACCGGGATAGCCATCCATAGAAATTTATCACAGTTAATTCCTTTCATCTGTAAACTCAGGCTAGATGCTACCACCTGTTTATAGGAAGGTCCTGACTTGACCGTCTTGTCAAATATGACCTTCTGAGGTTCATACAAAGCAACAAACATATTCAGGAACGTATGCGTTTCTTCCCCAGGATGTTCAACACCAAGAGCTTGTAGCAAACAAATGTTATTTGTTGAAGCTACTGAATGTAATATTTCTTGATCAAAATAGCAGTACAGAATACAATACGTTATAGTAATGTTGGCAAGTGTCCTGTTTTCAGCTAGGATAGAGTTAATTTTCCTCCTAGTAGCTGGTAGGGTGCTGTGTTTTGGCTTAGGAGAAGAGTGCTGATAACATGCTGATATTTTAATTGTTGCAGAGCAGTGCTTACACCAAGCCAAGGACATTTCAGCTTCTCACTCTGTCCTGCCAGCAGGCAGGCTGGGGGTGCAGCAGGAGCTGGGAGGGGACAGACCCAGGACAGCTGACCCAAACTGACCAAAGGGGTATTCCATCCCATCTGATGTCATGCTAAAAAATATATAGGGGTGGCTAGCCAGGACTGGGGGGCTGGCTGCTCAGGCATAGACTGGGCATTGGTCAGCAGGTGGTGAGCAACTACATTGTACATCGCTTGTTTCGTACACATTATTATTAGTAGTACTATTATCATTATTATTATTATTATTTTTCTATCTTAATAAACTGTCCCTGTCTCAACCCACAGGCTTCATTTTCCTGTTTCTCTCCCCCATCCCAGAGAGGGAGGAGGGAGGGTGAGCAAACGGCTGTGTAGTGCTTAGTTGCCGGCTGGGTTAAACCACAACAGCAAGATGCTGGACAACAAAAAATCTGATCCATCTTCCTGTATTACTTATAACCACAGAATCATTGAGGTGATTGGGAGGTCTCTAGTCTGACATCCTGCTCGGAGCAGAGTCAGCACTGAATTTCTGCAATCTCCAGCCTGATTCTTGTCATCTGGTAAGCCCAATGCAACAAGGGCAAACCTGTGATGCTGGTATCTAAAATAAAGTCCCGTAACCAAAGAAGTAGGAAGTAAGAATAACTGCAAAGGTGGAAATATAATGCAGAATCATAGAAGAATATAATGCAGAATCATAGAAGAGACATTTAAGATCATCTAGTTCTTAAGTACAGAAGTGACTCCAGACTGTCATTAGATTTTTAGAGAAAAATCAGAAGGGCGTAGCCTGCAGCTCCAGAGAGGTAGGTTCATTTACTTGCTGCCAAACACACTTTGTGTGCAGCTGTGAGATACAACTGTTGTCTCTCAAATATCAGCAATTTTATATTGTGAACTCTTTGCATAGGTGTAGTGATAGGATGTACATTGGAAATAATTATGTGGTAAATGAGAGGCCCTCATTTTTTTATGCTAGAAGAAAATAAGCTTTGATCTTCTCTACCAAAATTAGGTAATCATATTGGTGAATTACTGATAATGCTGACATGAAATTATTTTAACAGAATTGAGTAAATAGGAATATATAGAAGACATTCTTCAAAGACTGCTATTAACTCCCCCCTCTATGTAAGTTTTATTTTTAATAAGGACATGCTTTTATGCTGTTTTATTTTAAATGCAGGTGAACCAAGGAAATTTGACCCAAAGTTCAGAGGACCTATTCATAACAGGTAAATATCTTAAGTCATTCTTTTTTCATTCAGTTGGGTTTGTGGTGAACAGAGCATAAACATTTAATTTACAAAACTTGTGAAATTGATTCTGCAGTTCTTTTTAATCCAGAAGACTATCCTTACCACACTTAAGCAATATTATATGTATGCTTTTAGTTCTTTCAACCTAAATGCCAATTCTGTATGCTTTGTGTTGTCTAGTACCTGCTGTCTTAACTTGAGCTGATGTAAGCAGAACTGTTAGTTATCAAATACTACTAAGCCTGCAGGAACTGGTGGCGCAATCTGTATCTGTGCAGTCTGTGGTGTTGTTATATTCTGTGGTCCCTTGGCTGGATAATGCAGTCTGTCTTGTTTCCATATAGTATGGGACTGGAAACCAGACATACTCTATTCTTCAGTTTGCAGCTGGTTTTCCTGCACAGAGGGATGAAACTGTGATCATATGCCAGGACAGCTTAACATTTTTACTGTTATTGTATTCTGATCTAGTGAAAGGTGTCCCTGCCAATGTCACAGGGGTTGGAACTAGATGATTTTTAGAGGTCCCAAACCATTGACATTTTCTGCAATTTCAGAGATATATATGTGGTATTCTACCATTTCATCACTTTCTACCATTCCAAAGCAGCTTTTAAAAAACAAAATCACATAAAACCATCCCATAACTGATATGCCACATTTATTCAGTGCCTATCATAAATTCCCCGGTGAGATGATATTACTGGAAACGCTACAAAATAGGTCAGTTCCCTATACAGTGAGGGCATGACCTCATTGTACAGTAGACCATAAGGCAGTGATTCCTAAATTGGTACATACTAAGCTTACATTGCAACGAGGTGCATCTGGGTTTAGATTCAACATATTGTTTTTGCAAGACACTCAAAAGACTTACCTGACTGTGTAGGGTCATCAGTGCAGAACTGTGCAGTAGACATGTAGAACTGTAGACATACCCTTTAAGTAGTTTGTCTTTTTAAGACAATGAATGTTTGTTTGTTTTTTTTTAATTTCATTTTTTTTTTTCCAGTTACTGAGATGAAGTGATTAACAAATGACAATCTTTTGAGCAAATAAGGATTAGCTAATTCCTGTGAACAAAATGCCTTCTCAGAATATATTCCTAAGAGTTCAACAGGAGAAAAGTAGGATTTTGCCCTGAATTTGCTCCTGACTTTGGGACTTCCCACTTTTCTGTAGGAGGAGAGAAACTGATGTCATTTAACCCTGGCAGGCAGATAAACACCACACAGCTGCTCAGTCACTCCTCCAGTGGTATGGGGGAGAGCAGTGGAAAGGTATGAGTGCAAGAACTCATAGTTTAAGATAAAGACAGTTTACTAAGTAATGCAGAAGTCGTGCACACAAGCAAAGCAAAACAAGGAATTCAATCACTACTTATCAGCAGACAAGTGTTCAGCCAATTCCAGGAAAGCAGGGCTCATCATCTGTAGCGGTTTCTTGGAAAGACAAATGCAACCACTATGAACGTCCCCTCCTTCTCTTTCTTTCCTGCCAGCTTCTATTGCTGAGCACAGTGTCATATAGTATAGGATATCCCTCTGGTCACTTGGGATTGCCAATCACAGAATCATAGAATCATTAATGGTGGAAAAGACCTTCAAGATAATCTGGTTCAACCGTGACCTTACTACCAATGTCACCCACTAAACCATGTCCCTAACTGCCATGTCCAACCTTTCCTTGAACACCTCCAGGGATCGTTATGCCACTACTTCCCTGGGCAACCCATTCCAATGCCTGACTACTCTTTCTGAAAATGTCTCATGTTTTCTAACCTAAACCTTCCCTGGCACAACTTGAGGCCATTCCTTCTAGTCCTATCACGAGTTACCTGTGAGAAGAGGCTGACCCCCAGCTGGAGATGTATTCCTTCCTCACACCAGATCTATGATCAGTTTAACTGAAATCATATGAGACAGAAAAGATTTGTGAAAGCAATAGCTGGCATCACAAAAATATCTAGCACAACATGTTTGAAGTCTAACCTGTCTTTAATTCATCAAAGGCAGAAATTTACTCCAAACCAACTTGCGCTGCCCCCAGAGGTTCGCTGGTAGAAACTGAATATGTTTGCCACCTCTCAGTTTCTGAATGTACGAATACTTGCCTCATTTCACAGCCCTAAAATAGTCTCTCTCTCTCTCCCCTTCCCTTCTATCCCACCACTTCACTCACTGAAAGTGAGCTGCTTGAGTGTTAAAAGGGACTAAAGATTTGCATATTGTATCTAGTAAAATAAGTAATTATTTTTTATGAGCAACAATTAGTCTGTATGACTAATGAGTCTCTATGTTTCAAAATTCTCTGAAGCTACCCAATAAAGTATTTATTTATTTATTTATTTATTTCAGTATTTAGTTAACAGTGATACTTGGCCACAGGGAGTTTTACTAGGACCTATACAGGAGTTTGTGTCGTACAAAGAACAGAAAATCCTGTCTTTTGGTAAAGTGTTTATGGGTACTTACTCATTGTGGGGTATACAAAACTATAAAGTAAGATTAGCACAAGTAGATGTAATCTTTAATTGTATTTAGTTATCATAAAATGAGACCTCTGAGAATTACACTAGAAGAGGATCCTGAGATTATAGGAGTTGTAATTGAAGTATTTATGGTGGCATATTTCTCCTTAGATATATTTTATTAAATCTTGTGTCTCTTATAAACTGCTCTGATGCCAAGCTTCAACACAGTGTCTGAACAGACTTGGACAATGAACAGCATTTCTGTCTTTAAGTAATTGTCCTTCATTAGATTACTG
Source organism: Aythya fuligula (assembly GCF_009819795.1). Taxonomy (NCBI): domain Eukaryota; kingdom Metazoa; phylum Chordata; class Aves; order Anseriformes; family Anatidae; genus Aythya; species Aythya fuligula. The sequence continues at coordinate 119,436 of NC_045566.1, forward strand.
TCATACTAACCTTGAATCTGTACCAGCTTTGCCTCACTAAAAATTTATTTCAGTGATTTTTTAAAACTGTATCTCTCTAAAGAAACGAACAGGAGTTTTCATTCCTTTTCCACACCTGAAAACACTTTTCAAGATCTCCAGTTGTTTAAAAGTTCATCTTCTTTATGCTAAAGAATAACGGTTGTTCATAAAAGGAAACGTAGACTGGAAAATGGAAAGAAACATAGCCACTAAAAATTACTGTTTGTCATTGGAGTTTGCATTCTGAGATTTCTTACTTGCAGTCTTCAGCTCTCATCCACTTGGCTCCTTACGTAGACTCTCAAGCAGAACTAAATATTGCTCAGTTTATGAAGACACTCTTTAACATGAAGAACACATTAGACTTCCTGAAGTGATTATTGCTCACTCTTATATCAAGAAAAAAAAAACAAGATACAGCTTTGATCAGGTCAGAACAGAAGCAGCTTATTGCTACAGCTGTAGGAGAGAGTAGAGAGCAACACTGAAGTCTTCTGCCTATGCGAACTCTGCCCAGGCAAGGCAGCTACAGATTTTACGTACCTTTAGGTTATACAACCTGCTCTTGACCAAAACTGTGTCAGATAAACAGAATATTGTAAGTAATAGTGATTGAAATACTTCAGATGAGTAAGGTCAAGACAGTACATCCTTCTACAAATAATTTTCTCCTTTGTTAATGAAATTGTGCTGACTGGTGAGACCATTAGTTGCAAATATTTTTTAGCTAGTGAGGCCTGCAAAGACCTATGAAGCATGTGCTGCCACACGTCTTCAGAAGTAAAAACTTGTGAAGTTAGCTTGTGAAAGAGAAAATTGGTCACTGTAACTGGAGACCTCAAAATTTGTTGTCTCTGTAAATGCATACTTGCCCTTCTCCTACCTGCTTAAGTGTTCATGTTTCATATAAATTACATCTCTAGAATGACTCTGATCAGGGTCAGATGCTGGAAAAAAATGATTGTAGTGATCCATATCTCCACTCCTCTGTCTGAATGAGCTTGATATGTAGACCAAAAAATTAAAAACAGCAATTGAATTGAATGCTGACTTCTCAGTTTTCAGACTGGAGAATGTGTTTTTTAGCTTGTCTGCAAATAGAGGTATGGCGCTCCAAAAGATTTTATCTATTTATTTATCTATCTATCTATTTATTTATTTATTTATTGTAGAGAATGTTTTGGTTGCACTAAATGAGGTCAAACAACCAAGTCAGAAAAGTCAGAAATTTGTGCAGAGATCAGGGTAGGTAGTTAGATACTGGCTTTTTTTTTTTTTCCACTTTTTTGTTATTTTCCCAATCATAACCTATTTATAATGCAGGTAAGCTGTGCTGGATCATCATCTCAACATATTGTTTATAATACCTGATACCAGAATTGATCTCACGTTTTCAATGTTTTAACATACCATTTGTTTTAAGAACGTTTAAGCCTGTTCTTCCATATGTTTTTATTTCTGCCTACAATTCAAAAGACATATATATTTATTTGATGGTCTTGCAGTGAAAGCAGGACCTTACACCTCACATGTGATTTTGTGAGTAAGACTTCAGAAAATAGTAAGTGCAGATGCAAACATACTTATGTAGTATATTACGATGTGAGAATACCCTATGGCACTCATTGTTTTCAAAGGGTCGTATTAGACACCTTATTTTTTAAAAAGTGTTCCCTTCTGTCCCTAGGCATTGTACAGACATTATTTGCTGTGTAATCTTCATAGTCGTCATTCTGGGTTACATTGCATTAGGAATTGTGGGTAAGTAAAAACAGGTATAGTATGTAGTAGTGCTTTCTCATACCCAGGAGAAGCAGCTTTGTGAACATCAGTACTTTTAACTGACATGTCCCTTTTGCTTATATCTACATAAAGCATTCAGTTCAATAAGTAATACCTTGCTTAGAAGCAAATCATGAATTTACATTAGAAGCAAATCATGAATTAACACTCAGTGTCTGTTGTAATTAGGGAGACACTCAAATCCACATATTTATGATAAAAAAATTAAAAATGAAGTATATTCAAGAAAAATGACATTGATAATTTTGGTAACATAAAGTAACTGTGGTGGAAAAAGCCTTTCATTTGTCATTAAGCTGAAAGCAAAAGATAGAGATAAACACTTTAGTTTTCAGAGGCTTTTTGTTCTGCAGATTACCAAAAGAACCTATATGAGCAGTGAATGGGGAAGTAAAAGAGGTAACTTCATTTACTATGAGATCCAGAGTTGTTTGCATATTAAGATATTCATTAGTAATACCCATTTTATTTTGTGTGAGAGAATTGTATAAATGCCTGTATGTGAAAACACAAATAATATTGTGAAAGTGTACTTGCTGTGTGTCTGCATGCTTTGCTGAACTCTAATTTATTTCAAAATAAGAGGTCATCTTCAGTACAACTCATTAGTCATGAATTGAGCCTTATGTCTTATTACAGAAACAATAAAAAGTACATTTCTGTATTTTCTTGTGTGAAGACCCTTCTAGATTCCTATTAAATTTACCTTGAGGAGTAAGCAATAAATAAATGTAGCTTTATCACACAGCTGCAGTGACTGAAAATCTGAATCCAATTTTGCTCTCAACGTTGTATATAGCACATAGGTTTTAGCTGTATGCACATCTGTTTAACAATGGAGTAGAATTTGTTTAGGTATATGTTTCAAGAAGAGTTAAATGTAGTCTAAGTAAAAGGTAGTTAAATCTCCTTGAAAGATGAAACATGATAATTTTTGATACTGGTCTTTCTTGGTCCTGCTTCAATGATGGCTGCTGTTAAATGACTTTACTGAATAGAAATATTTATTCCAGGATTTACTCTTTGTTTCATTCTGTTAATTTCACAGATGAGCTAATAGTGCCAATTTAACAATGTAATTTTATTTCCTATGGAACTGGCTTAACACTACATACATATTTCTGAGACCTTGGGTTTATCTGGGTGATATTTTACAGAAGTTAGCGTCTTAATTGATGATGATTTTGATTCAGAAAGATATACATAAAAGGCAACAAATAAGTTCTATTGGAAACGAGCCTCATGTTCCAAAGGACAGATTAATTTGAAGTAATTGCTTTTGTTGTATTGCTCAAAAGGATGTTTATACAACTTCAGTGTATTCAGCATGGATTTACAAATTCTGCATCATGTGTGCCACTACCTGCTTCAAAGCATTACTAAATTGCTTGTGTTAAAAATCTGTTAGAACAATTTCTCAATTTTCAGGTTAGGTTCTGCACACATTAAAACATTAAAAAATACATTTAAGAGAAGCAAATTAATAATGTGAAAGACTGCCCTTTTGAAAGTACACAGTAGAGGGAATGAAGCAGATAGTATAAACAGATTTGTGGTTATTTTTTAAGTATCAAAAGATGCCACTGTTCTAATCACGTTTTTTCCTTGACAGGGAGCTTTCCATCCTTTACAACCAACAACATAGCCCTAGAGCACAGAAAAAGAGGAGTACACCTGATAGACATTCAGATTGACAGGCAATAGGTATTTTTGATACTGTCCATGTGTGTTGGCTCCACATCAGTAAAAGCGCTGACATAACTGCAAACCTCCTGACAACGAAATGGTGCTATCATATAATGTCATGCTGCTGCTCTGGGGGTTGGCTCAACTGTGTAATATGGTTCAGCTGTTCTTTAATTTTCTTTTTTCATCTCATTTTTGTTTGTGCCAGCACTCAGACCACAGCCTTATGACTATTAGAATGTGCTCAGAAAAAAAATCTGAATGACTGGATTCTGTTTTATTTAGTGCTTGATAGTGGGTCACCAATAGTACAGCAAAACACACAAAACATGCTGCTCTGTCAAACTAGTTCTTATAATAGCCTTCTTCCCTCAGTCAGAATTGTTGAATTAGATACTTATTCTGCACTGCTTATGCCAGAAAAAAAAAAATTGTGTATTTATGACATGGATTTTTTCACTGTCATTGTTCTCAGTTTGCAAAAAAAAGTGGCAGAGAAATGTTTATTAATCTTGATGTTTAAGGCCTGGCACAGCCAGTGAAAGAAGCACATATTTTCTCTTCTGGTCATTTCCCTTCTCCTTCTGCTGCTGAGTTAATCAAATGCTAAATGTTTATGTTGTAAAGCGGACTAATTCTTTTTTGTTTCACTTTGGAATTTAGCTGAGAAGCGTCTTCCTCTGTTGACCCAGCAGCTGATTCCAGTGGTGGAATTTCATAAAGAAAAGTGTGCTCAATCTATCTTTTAAATCAAATTAGTTTAGATATTGTTTTAGTAAAAACATGACTGAATCCTCAGGCATACAGGACAGCTACTGCCAAGCAAGAGAAGTTTTAGAGAATTTGGTAATGGCAAAGCAGGAACAGTCTGTACAGAAATTCTATTGAGAAGTGAGTAGTATGCTCCATCATTTATATTCTACTATTTTCTATTAGTAATTGAGAAATACACTGAAAACGATGAGTGATGAAACCTGAGACCAAGGATTGACACAAACCCTGTGAAAAAGAGACTTTTGAAAGATTTCAGCAGAGCTTCTGTTGCAACTGAAGAGTGAGAGGATGATACACTGCCCTGCTAATTTAATGAGCAGAGTTTTATTCCTGATGGCTATATTAGTCCATTGAAACAGACTGAAGGAAGTAAGCCTGAATCACATTGACCTTTCTGGTGGAAAGATCCTTAGGAAAAGATTGCTGTGTACATAAGCAATACACTGAGACACCAAACAATTACTTTACATTGCTTATCTCCTTTTTCCCAAGTTTGTCTGAGGAATTAAAAATAATTCCAGGTTTAAAATGCTACCTTAGTAAGGGGTATTATTGGCTGTAGCAGCTACTTCCAAATTATATGTACAAAGGATCTTTAAGTCTTGCTACTAAATTCTCATCAGTACTTTGGAACTGGCATGGTGGGGTTTATCTCCACTGGTTCCTGTTTCATAAAGTGTCAAATAAAATAATAATTTAAAACACTAATTTTTAGCCTAGGAAAACACTGATGTAGAAGAGTCATTTAACATCATACAAATAAGGCCTGAAAGGCTTTTCAGATCTGTATAGGAGCTTGATTCATTTGAGCTCAGATTTTTAAGTTTATGAAAAGTAAGGTCTTACTAAAGTATAAGGAAACACTACTTATTGTCTGAATCACAATGGAAGAAAGTGTACATGGCATAACTAACAGACAACAGTGCAATCACCAGAGAGCTATGTGATGTCATGCATACATACGTGTAATTGAGTTTTCAGTTGCCTACAGGTGAGAGCTGATAGTTCATGTCTCCTGAATGTTCCCATTAGCTAGTGTTAATGAAATAAGTAAGTGGGGTTTAACAAAGAAAAAAAATAAATGGGGTTTAACACCAGTGAAGCACTTCAGCTTTCTGTGAGCATCAGAATACCACAGTTAATCTGAAATGCGATCAGTCTGGAAGTTCAGAAGTTGGTTGTTACCAGGCAACAAATTTAAAAATTCCAGAACACAAGCAAAATGAGATATGTTAAAATAAACTAGGGGATTTATTTTGGTAACTTAAAACCATACAAGGTGAAAAGTAACATTACAGATTCTCTTTTGGTGGACGTTATTATAACTACTTGCAAAAGTAAAAAAAACTATGTTGCGTATCTGTTCCAAACATTCCATTAGATTTGTAATTTGCTGCTCTGAGATCTTGTATAGGTTCTGTCTCTACTGCACATATAATAATTGTTATAATAAGCACTATTATTCTCACCAAAGTGACCTTGAGGAAAATGACAGTTTCACAGTTGGCTAAATTTAATGCCACAAAGTGGAGAGAAAATGGTGTAATTACAGAGAAGCAAATTCAAGGTAGTATACATAGGTCAAAACCTAAAGTTTGGCTTCTGGCATTCAGTAATGTATTGCACAAGAGAGGGAAAGCTGGGACTGAAAACTTCGTAATAACTGCAATCTTTTACACATAATACAGACACAAGGAAATGGTTGTTAAGAGGATTTTTTTAGTGTTCTCTAGCAACCTGATTTTAGTGTGTTAGCTCAGGGTACTGATAAGGAATTATATTCTGGAACTATAGTTTACTTTCAGATGATGCTTTAGAAAAATGAAATTTCTGTGACTTAAAGGCAGATCAGCAATTGGTAGTCAGTAGTTCAAAGACTAGTCATTGGCTAGTCATTAAGGAAGCTTTTTTTGTTTTGTTCTGTTTTTATTTATTTATTTTTTCGCTAGGAAATCTACAAATCAATACTCTTCAGAGGCAATCAACAAAAATTAAAATGATACATGAGAGGTGACATTTTCATGCTAGTAAATTTCAACTACTATCAAGTTATTGCTATACACTTTACTGTAATGTTAAAAGATATATGTGTATTTGCAGCTTGGGTGCACGGTGATCCTAGGAAAGTGATTTATCCAACTGACAGCTATGGGCAGTTCTGTGGTCAAAAAGACACCTTCAATGAGTGAGTACTAAATCCAAATACCTATCTTTATGACTTATGCACTAAGAACAAAAAGTGAGGTTTCAAATTCTCTCTGTGCAATTGGTTCTTGTGCAAAGCTGAAGAGACAACTACACTTGATTTCCTCTTCTTGTATTTATTCCAAATAAAATTCATAAATAGATTAATCCTTCGGTGCAAATCTAGACACGAGTTATTACTGCAGTGCAGTTGTTCTCATTCAAAGAATATTTTTGGTAAAGTATAATTATAGCTGATTGCATCACTGATTGCATTGAAAGTGACTAGCTGGCTCAGCTTCTGGCTGTGAAGTTTAGGATATTTAATAACCATTTGAGAAATTCTTCTGTCCACATTTGGATAAATGTAGTCCTTAAAGCATTGTAGCCAGGTTCTCAGTTTCTCTCAATAAGCTCCAAATACCATAAAAGAACATATGGTAAAGGTCTTGTTTTCTGCTACTGCTTATCTGGGGATAGTGGAGAGCAGAATGTGTGGTCAGGCAGCTGTAGCCATACCTTTCTTGGAGATACCAGCCAAACAGCTCTGTTTAATTGTCTCAATTTCCTAATCTCTTAGCTTTGAAATTACAAGAATTAAATTTATTAGTTAATATCAACAGAGTATTTCTGCATGAAAACAGCTGCTCAGGAAAGAAGGATATCACATTATTGTTTCCTCTGAAAATCTAAAACTTTTTTATGAAACAAAATTTAAGAGTTTTGTTTCTTTTTTAAAAAAAGAGGCTGATGAAGGGACTGCTCAAAGGCTAATGCAAAAGGGGGGGGAGCAGTAGAGAGGAAGTGGAAGCAGGAGAGAGAAGAAGAGCTAGTACTTTGTATCCTCTCAAGCTCTTTTTAGAGAGGAAACACAAATGCTAGGGACTGTAAGAGGACAAGACCTGTTGCACTCTCTGACTAAGATTCTTTCTAACAGTTGTTGGCGAGTGACCAGAAGAGTCCTCTTCCTCTATGAAGAGAAAGAACTAGGAGCAAAAGTGTTCCCCTTCTTCTGTTCTTTGCTCTGTCTTTGCCCCCTCTCTGGTCCATGGGAAGCAGCAGCAGCTAAATAGGTTTGGTGGTCTGGGGCATACAGCATCCATGCACTGTGTGTGATATGTAGCCAGATTTAATTCTGATTACCCATTCTCATTGCCTCTTTCTTTTTGTTATTCAAGTCTTCAATTATTTCTTACACCATGATTTCCAGTCTGTATTTTATTTGCCACATGGAGGAGTTCTTTATAAAAAATTAAGCCAAAAGTTACACAATATAATTTACTAGAAAAGGAGGAGTGTTATGACAATATTAGTATTAGGGCCTGCCAGGAGGCTCCTCTGAACAAGTCCCTCTGGTTCCCAAAAGTGGAGGTGTGGGATGTGCTTATCAGTCCTTTATGGATACCATAAGAAGTGAGAAAGACTAACCCATAACTATGGTTTTCCAAAGTCCCTGCAGGCTTAATCTGTGATCTCTGAATTGCGAAGTGATGACAGTCTCTGTGATTTGAATTTTTTGCTTGGAACAAGCATCCCCAGCAATCTCACTGAGCAGTAGAAAAGAGGAGCCGATAAGCCAACACTCACAGTTTGTGAAAAAAGAAAAAAAAGGAAAAAAAAAAAAAGAAAAAAGAGCTGAACTCTAATGAATTCCATGTATTCAAGTTAATTCTACTTTGTATAGAATCTTTGTGTGGAACTTTATCATTAGAGTATCTTTTAGGCCTCTTCATACTCCACTGTAAACCATCCATTAATCTTCATGGAATCTGTAAGCTTGTTTTGCCTTCTACAGAGCATAGTGTAAACATGGAATACAATAGTGTTTCACTGTAATGGACACAGACCTAGTTTTCAGTGGCTGTTTCCTTTTGTTACCTATATGCTTAATCTTTGTTTTCTGCCGGTAATATCAGCAAGTGGGCTAACACATCTGAAAAAAAAAAAAAAAAAAAAAAAGATTTCATTAATGGCTTAGAGAAGTTTACAGACTGTAAATACTCACAATAAACTATCGGAGAAAAATGACATTTCAGTCCAAAATTTTATTATTTTGATTTGAAGAAACAAAAACTAGTGAATTGTATTTGCTAATGTGCATGTTTTGTTAAACAGCACATAATAGAACACACTGCACTAAAAACAAATTACGCATCTAAAATGTCAGGCAGTTGACCTAATCTCAGTTTTAAAAGGAGCTTGAATGTATGATTGCTATATATACAAAACTTGCTATATAATGGCTTTGTAGACATAACCATATTCAGCAGCTCGCTGTATATGTCCTAGAATGGGGATTACCCCAAAAGCACTTCATTATTAATATATCCATCCTATTCCCAGGGCAGAGCTCTTTCTGTGTTGCATTGCCTTGGTTTGCATCAGTGGTGGCTCAGACAGTGTTGTATTGTGTTTTCTTGCACATCACAGGCTACAGGGGAGTATATGCATTACTAGCCAGACCACTTATCCTCAGGGTACTCATCCTCCCGACCTGGAAGTCTGGGAACATAAGCAGAAGCCCCCTGCAAAGTTCAGGTGGAAACAGTTAGAGACATGGACTGTCACAAGTCCGTGGGACCAGATGGGATCCACCCAAGGGAGACGAGGAAGTTGGTGGATATGATTGCTGGGCTGCTTTACATCATCTATCAGTGATCTTGGTCATCCGGAGAGGTCCTGGATGACTGGAGACTTGCTAATGTGACGCCCATCTATAAGAAGGGTCATCAGGAGGACCCAGGGAACTACAGGCCTGTCAGCCTGACCTTGGAGCCAGAAAAGGTGACAGAACAGGTCATCTTGAATGCAATCATGCAATGTATGCGGGAACACCGAGGGATCAGGCCCAGCCAGGATGGGTTCATGAAAGGCAAGTCCTTTGAGTACTGTGTTCAGTTTTGGGCCTCTCACTACAAGAAAGACATCGAGGCCCTGGAGTCATCAGTTTTCAATAAATCCAAACTGAGGTGACAGCTACCTCAAGGCCTCAGTTTCCAGAAATTGTCAAGTGTGGGGATTGTGGGGTGCAAAACCCTCAGGCTGTCCTTTATATCAAAAAAAAGGTTTATGAGCATTGTTTTGAGATTCTACAATCATTCCGTTTCCTGGCTATCTGCTTTCAGTATCCAACCATAAAAGCTTTTGATTGATTTTGGTGCCACCTTCTGCTCAGCAAAGTAATCAACTTTCACAATGTAATGTTTTTAATATGCAGTTTCATTGATTTTGGTGCCACCTTCTGCTCAGCAATATAATCAGCTTTTACAATGTAACATTTCTAATATGCAGTACATACACAATATATTCAGTACAAGCAAAGGAACCACAGAGTTTTGCAGAGGTGTTTTACCAAACAGTCTTTCCCTTTTTAGAGGCAGAACTGCAGACACCTTCTAACTCTTATAGTACCTAGGGTTGTTTCAGCTTAAACTCCTGACTGTGGAAAAACTGTTCAAAATTAAAATTCTTTATTAAAAAAAGATTCTGGTTTAAAAGAACATTCAGTATCTGTTTGGGATTTGTCTTTTGTCTTGTGTTTGCAATATGTGCATTCTGAATAAAGGAATTAAAATACTAATTTATGCTATAAATTTTGGTGTGGTAGGATGTGTAAGCACCCATATTTATAAAATTAATTATCTTGTATTCTCTTTATAGGAACAAGACCATTCTGTTTTACTTTAACATTCTGAAATGTGCCAGCCCAGTAGTGTTAATAAACCTACAGTGCCCTACAACACAGGTGAGTGAAATACAGAGCTAAGATATTTTCCCTGCCTCTTAGTCATGGTGCTTAGGAACTAGACATACATTTGTATGGATTTTAAAATTGCTTTTCATGTTCTGTGAAACATTATATGATTGTTTTACAGATGACATGTATAGCATACAGTATCTGTCACCTGTGATGGTCAGAAGAAAATAAATAGGAATGTACAAGATTGGCTATTTTGGATCAGCATTGAATAAAAGTCTGTCTAGCTGGATAAAGTGACTTGTTATTCATAAATTTATCACAGGCAGCTGTTCAGTAGTAGTAAGTGTATGCAAAAAATAATTTTGATTAACATCAAGGATTTTCCAAACTGGATGTGTACAAGAAAATGTACATATCCCCAGTGAGAGCAGTTTCTGGGTATAGTTAGATCTTATGGTGCTTTCAAAATTGAAAAAAGATTATTTTTGGCTAATGCCACAGTACTCTGTTAACTGTGCTGCAAATTACTGTGAAGCTGTGAAATAATCCCTGTCACTGACCTCATGTGGGTTAAAATTGTTCTTCTGATCTTTTTAAAATTAGACGATTTTATTGACCTGTTTTGCTGAGCAATTGAAGGGTCCAGAGGGCAAGATGTATGAGGAACAGCAGAAATTACTTGGATTGTTCATCCTGGAGAAGAAAAGACTTAGGAGAGGCCTCATGGCAGCCTGCAGTTCTCTCACAAAGCGAGCAGAGAGACAGGCATTGATCTCTGCTCTCTGGTGATGTGCGATAGGACCCGAGGGGACAGTCTGGAGCTGGGACATGGGAGGGTCAGGCTGGGTGTTAGGAGACGGTTCTTTACTAAGAAGGTGGTCAGGTACTGAAACAGGCTTGCTGGGGAAGTGGTCATGGCACTGAGCCTGCCAGAGTTCAAGAAGCGTTTGGTCAGTGCTCTCAGAAATGTGCTCTGATTTTTTGGGTGGTTCTTTGGGGACTCAGGATTTGGTCTGGGTGATCCTTGTGGGTGCCTTCCAACTTGGGATATTCTGTGATTCTATGTTTCAATAATTCAATTGTACAAACAGTTATATCGGTTCATTTTGGAAAGCAACAAATTATGTCGTGGGATTAAGTTGGGAGTTAGGAGCAGGACTGCTCTGATCCACCCTTGCTGCCAAAGTAATTGTAGCGTATAAATGAACTAGGTGATAGAATTTGGTCTCAGTCAGCTTGACAACATTCAGAGAAATCCAGTGCTACTTTGGATGAGGGCTGTTAGATAGTAACCAATTTACATATGGTAATTATCTTTTTATTTCACTGTCATTTTGAAGTGGTTAAATTCCAGCTTGTCCTTACTCCTGATCCTAGTCCTTGCTAGATCTTTCTGGCCCATCAGTTAGTGTGACTGTATGGACTATTTAAAACAGCTGAAGAGATGGGTATCTCCAGGAAGGGAGAGCAAGAACCCTCTTAACACTATTCAGGTGCTGACAGAGTGGAAATTTTATCATCATCAAATTTGTTTCAGGATTCCCCACCTACCCACAATCAGACACCAGCATTATTACCCTGCAGCCTTTGGACTCTTTTGTTACTGGAACAATTCAGGCTGTCTAGAAATACTGAGTCATTATGTGGGAATTGGCTAGTACTGTGGTCAAGTTGGTGGTGGTTGTGAGTCAAGAAAGGTGGAATACTTCTTGAAACGGAGTTTGGGGGAGGGAAGATAGTTACTATGTTTATTTTCAGACATATATCTCCAAAGCTGAGAATGTTCTTGATTGCTGTTTGGTGCTGCAGAGGTTTAATACCCTGGTATTTTGCGAAAATGCTGAAGAAACTTTTCTTTGATAATACCTCTTTTGAACTGCAGAGATCTTTCATTCCTGTCCCTTTCTCATCAAATAGTTCAGGATAAAAACAAACAAACAAAAACAAACAAACAAACAAAACAAACAAGAACTGACATGGGAAGAGCTTCAGTTCTAGAGTAAGACTGGATTTACAAACTGTTATTACAGTTCACTGGACCCACAAACAACATATTTCATTGCCTGTTTCATAGGTGGGAAACTGAGATTATGGTAAAGTGTATACTCATAGTCACCTGTTGGCCCAACAAGGAAAAAGCTCTTCTTTCTTTGCTCCTTGCCTTCTGGGTAGTCCACAGGACCATAGTACTCATCAAGAAAGATCCTCTTACAGCATCTAGCCTCTAGCCTGTTCCAAGGATTAGCCTGTTAATCTAAGGATTAACCCAAGATCTTTTCCCAATATTCCTTTAGATGAACTGTATGTGGCAGAATGCCCTTGAGGTGAAATATAACTGCAAACGGCATCTCTCTGGTACTTGGGTAGCAAAGCTTTGCAAAGGGTGTTTGAACAGCACAGCTTTGGAAACAGAGAACAGCCTTCTGGAAAAGGCTGAAATTTCCTAAGAAGATGGACTTCAAACTGGCTTACAGCAATAAGCAACACTGAAGAGGTCAGCATAGCTGTACACTTGCATGATTCTAGTGACCAGGAAAGCCTTTAGAGCCTGTGTTCTAGGGCAGCTGCTTCTCCATTACCTAATCAGAATCTCTTGAGTGGATACATTCATCAAACCCCAGCCTTCCCTAAGTTTCGCATATAAATCCTATTTATACTGGCTGTACCTGCTGCACTGTGAATTTCATTCCTGAAATGTTAACCTCACTTGCTTTGTAATTAGAGATTTGTCATTAGTCAGTCATAAAATGTTACCTTTATTTGAGTGATACACACCTAATTGAATGTTATCTGTGGAGATGTATTAGACTGAAGAAATTGTGTAGAAGGGTAGTTTAGTTTCAGCTGCATGAGACCTTTTTTTTTTTTTTTTAAAAAAAAAAAAAAAGTGAAGTTCTTCTTATAAATGTAATGGAAAGAAATGCCATTTATCCTGTGAAAATAGCTGCTGCACCACCTGGCTCATATAACCAATTATTATAGAAGGTCTAAAAAAGGTTATGAAGATGCTGAGGGGCCTAGAGAACAAGACAGATGAGGAGCAGCTGTGGTCCCTTGGTTGGCTCAGCCTAGAGGGGAGGAGGCTGAGGGGAGGCCTCATGCAGAGGGGCAGGTACTGATCTCTGTTCTCTGGTTACAGTGACAGGAGCCAAGGGAACAGCAAGGAACTGTGACAGGGGAGGGTCAGGCTAGGTGTTAGGAAAAGGTTCTTTACTGAGGGGGTGGTTTGGGTGCTGGAACAGGCTCCCCAGGGCAGTGGTCACAACACTGAGCCTGGTGAAGTTCAAGAAGCATTTGGACAATGCTGTCACACAGGGTCTGATTTTGGGGTGCTCCTGTATGGAGCCAGGAGTTGGATTCAGTGATCCTTGTGGGTCCCTTCCAACTCAGAATATTCTGATTCAATGATTCTATATATGCTACTACTGATGGCAGCAGAGGAGGGCCCCCAATTTTTTCCTTGTGCTCAAACAGAAATTTTGTTTTGATTAGACTTAAAGCTCTGTGTATGTACCAGAATGTGTAGAACCTAAGAAGATATGGAGAGCAGCTTGATATGCCAGATATGAGGAGAGACTTTGAAATGTATTCTATCAAACAGTTTTAGAATTATTCATCTGGAGATTCAAAAGCAAAACTCGTGTGCCTTCCTATATACTACAGTATTGCTTCAGACAATTGCATAAAACTGTGCACTTTTATAGGTGACCTTTTTCTTTCTTTTTAATTACATTGACTTTTATTACCTTTCTCTGCTCCCAGTGCATCTTTACTCATTTTTTTTTCTTTTCTTGTAGCTTTGTGTCTCAAAGTGCCCAGACAGGTTTGCAACCTATATTGATGTTCAGGCTTCCTACAGATATAAACCAGATCAGTGGAATTACTTTAAGCAGTTCTGCAAACCTGGTTTTAACAATCCTCGCAAGGTGTGTATGTATACAAAGGTGATGGAATACATTTTTTTCTTCAAGCAATATGTAATACACATGATTTTACTGGGCTACATCAGAGCTTTGAATTATTTCTGTTTCACCATATAAGGAGTTGTCCTGTATATATGGTTTGATACTGATTTAATCAAGGCTTAAGTATTGTATGCATACCAAATTCCCCACTCTTTCAGTGGATACTGTTTGCTTGCAAGAATATTTGCAGCTACCTGTGTAGGTACAGTACTGTGGCAAGGAAGTCTCCAGTAGTTAGGTACTCCACAGCAGTAGAGAATATGTCTCAGCCGAGTTCTTAAGGCTGCTACATCATCTACAGCTGCATAGTCAATATTTTTTAGCTAGGAAAATTTAATCTATCCTTCATATAACTGATTTTGCACTGAAGCGTATTGCAGTATTTCTTCTGTCTTTAAAAAACCTTGTGAATCAACAAAATTGTGTTAGCTTTTTACTCTACTTTAAGAGAAAAAGTGAAGAGGAGGCAAGGAACAACTGCCCAGTCACCTCGGACCTAGATAAAGATACAAAATGAGCAGGTCTTTTCTTTTTTTTGTCACCAGAAAAGGCAAGGAAAATAGTCTTTTCCCAAATCACACTGACAGTTTAGATTTTCACATCGTGAATGTGTATTGCAGCTCCACCAGTCAAGTTCAGGGAGGAAGCTACAAAACCCAGTTTGGGACATTTTCTCAGACTGGGTGAGAAATGAAAAGCATTTAGTTATTCTGTTATGTATTCAGCATTCCTATTTTTCCTCTTTTAGTCTGTTGCTCAAGTTCTACGTGATGAAGATTGTCCTTCGATGATCATTCCAAGCAGGCCTTGTGAGTGGTTCTACTTCTTACACACATCTTAGCAGAGTATTAGCGTTCACATTAAAGCACAACTCTGATCTGAAAAGTAGTCTGTGGCAAGCTCCCTAAGAGCTGTCTGTTATCTGATAGTGACTACATGTATTATTCAATCTTAAACAGCTTGAAAGTATAAAGATTTTTATTTTTTTTTCTAACTGCTGTCTGTGAACATTCAGCATGTGATCAGGTCAAGATGAGCTCTTTTTTGTTCATGAATCGTCACTAATAGAAAAAGATTTACAGTTCAAATTGTGTCTTTTAAAATATGTGAGCAAGCAACCCCACTGGCATCAAGAAAGTATCATGAATGTAAGAAGGATCATATGGCCAGCTATTAAAGTTCAAATGATACTTGAGCACAATTACAATGCGGCACAATTATTTGTTATGATGCTGGCTCTGCATGGCATACAGATCAGTAACGGAGGAGCCAAAAGGTGTTTTGGTCACTCTGGTCAGCAGGTATTTCTGAGTAGATAACCACAGATCTCAGAGTAGATCTCAGCTACAGAAGTGTAATATCAAGAGTATCTGCCACTGACCCAGAAACTCATGCAAATAAGAAATTGCTGTTTATTTTTCCATGCTTTAAAGTAGGCATCATGTAAATTGGGGGCAGGTTATCAACAAGAGGAAACATGGATTCTCTTTAATAAAAATAAGAATTTTTATTGAAACTGATGTGCTCACCCAAAAGGCAGAAAATTAATTTGCAAAGCTATTAGCTTCTTTTAGATGACAATAGGGGGCAAACATTACAGGAGAGGCATGTTACTTAATTATATCCTCACAATAATTGGTAGAATAGATAGTCTAGACTGAATATTGAACTCTGGCATCAGTTTATATTAGAACTAAATAAAGAAAGCACAGAATTCTTATATAAAGTTCAAGTTCAGCTGTGTAGGAGGAGTGACCCGCTCTTCCTTTCAAAAATGAAAACCAGGACTTCTTGCACCAAAGACCAAGGCACATAAAGAAAGTATGTAACCATCTCTCCTTTTCTCTCTTTTACAATCACCACCTAGTTTGTCTTTTCTATTTTCTCCTCTCCAAGGATATCTAGTGATAACATCTGGTACAGCAGGTCATCTGGCATATGAAGCACTGATGCTTGCTGCTATGTCTTGGTTTGGGTGCTAGTACCATTTGTGACCAGTTATGCTGAGTCTGTCCCCAGGGGCTGGTTTGATTATTGCTGTGTAAATGACATATTTGAGAAGCAGCAGTTTTTGTAAGCTGCCTAGATACTGGCAAAGAGAAAGTTCTGTATTTATTACAAATTCTTAAAGTGCTACAGATATTGTTACTGTTATTTAGTAGCACATAGCATTGCCGGTTGAAAGTTATGCTCCCATCATACCTGAACTTATACAAACATAGGACAAAAAGCCCCAGAGCATAAAAACATTATCTTGAATATAATGGTTCTTCTAATATTTGTCAAATGCAATGTGTCAATAGATCATGAAGTGTAAAACAATTGACTATGAATCTGAAATGATTTAAATATGTTAGAATTTGTTGCAAAAAACAGGTGATGAAAGTGGAGCTCATCATGAAATGTAATGTGCATCCTTTGCTTTGATATTCTGAATAGTTCTTAAGAGATGCTTCCCAGACTTTTCAACAAAGAATGGCGTGCTAACTGTGGCAAATCAGACTACGTTCAGAGATGGAAGAGGGAAAACAAGAAATGTAACTGATCTCAGGGAAGCTGCAAAGTAGGTTTTACTGTTCTTTACGTCTAATTTGCTGCATTATAAGATTGTAAAATAATTTAGGAATTGAAAAAATAATTGGAATCTGTTGTAGCAAATGGCTGAAGGTAACCTGGCAAGATTTACTAGTAAATGGTCTCTATGCCTGGGCACCTGCATAGTTCTAGTAAGGGAAACCATCATTGTGTTATAAAAAATGAGCAGGGAGCTAAAAGTTTTAGTTTGATTGTCTCAAAGTGATTGGTTTTCAGTTTTTAAGTCATTTTTCTTGTTTTTCCTAACAAAAATTAGTGTTAAAGAAAGCTAAAGAAGGCATAAAATTAAACCCTCTTTGTCTTGGCTATTCCTTCCAATGATGGTTTTTACTCTGGGCATTTCACCTCTTAAGGGTGCCCCCAGTTTTTAATAATATGTCTAATGGTCAAAAAGTGATGTACTGGGCTCTGATGCATGGTAACACCTCCCTTGCAGATGGAAAGCTAGCACTTCCAATCCTGGGTATTAACCAGGATGAGAAAAAAATACCGAACAGCTGAACTTTTCCAGCTTCTGTGAGTCCTCATCCTGTCTGAAGAACAGGGGTACCTCTTCATGCCTCTCAATCCAAAACTGCCAAACTCTAGCACCTTACCAACCCTGATAACACCCACACCTGTAAAGTTCCCTTCTTCTGGCATGTACAACCACATTGTCTAGTCTTACCAAATCTTTAATTTCCTTTTAGGAAAACATGAATGTGGCTAAGCACTTTGTGAGATAGGAAAACAATTCCATAAATTCAACCTTTATCTTCACTGCACTCTTTTCTGCTTCTCTGCTATTAGCAGTCCTGGAGTCACAACTGTGTGGCTTGTAGCACACTGCAGATCTTAGTAATACATGATTTTCTTGTGACATAATAAGCAATTATGGTGATAAAGTTGGTGATAATCAGCACTCATAGAGCTTTTCTAGTAAAGCTCTATCAGGAACAGTATAGACTTTTTAATGCAGTTTTTTTTAATTTATTGAGGATTCTTAACTTCAGAAGAATTTTCTTTGGCATGATTCTGATTGATGTTGGCGTAGTTAGAGAAATGAAGCAGGAGAATAGTAATATGATCTTACTAGCAATATTTCAAATTCTTTCACTGGGCCTATTTGTTGTTAAAATAAATTCTGCTTTTTTACCCAAAACAACCTTTTTTTTGGTTTATCTTTTCTCAGCGGCATCAATAATGTCTTGGATGCACGATCAGTTGGAATGAAAATTTTTGAAGACTATGCCATTTCTTGGTATTGGATACTAATGTAAGTTTTTAATGGGAATTTGTAATTCTTCCAAACACCCTTTGGACTGTACAGGAAATGAAAAAATACGGATCATGTATGTGTTTGTTACCAATCCTACTTTTAAACTCAAGGAGCAACTGTAACTTCCTGTCATCACATGATGGTAATGTTATGATTTCATACATGAGGTAAGGATAGCACAGCATATATACATAGAATGTCAATTGATGTGGAGTAGGTTTTAATATCCTATGAGGAAAAGTGGGAGGTGGTATGTTGCAGGACCCATCTGTGTGGTAACTCCAAAACTGAAACTCTTACAGACTTTCAAACCAATTTGAAGTGTCTAAGTGCCATTGGTATTTATATAAAACACAATTTCTAAATTCATACTGCCAATTCAATGTATAGTTAAATCTATTATAAATCTGCTAGCCCCAATTAAGTGGGCAAAGCAATGTCAAGAACAAGAAGTATGGAATAAAATTAACTTTGTCTTGCAATTAATATTCACTAATCACCAATCAATAAAAATACAGCACTGAAACAGAAGTAGTGGTGAGCTACTTCTACTACTTCAAGCTTCAGTTTAAGGCAAACTGTCTGTTGAGGACAGTTGTTACCATGCTCTCAGTTTTGGTGTTACTAGGACTCATGTATATCTAAAGAGATTTAAGCAGGGTACTGTCAGTACTTGCACAGGTAGCCTACTGCTTTCAAGAATAGAACCATAAGCTCCAAAACTACAACTTGTTTTGAGGAACATGTTCTGAGTTTTAAACAAGCCATTCGCCACAAGCCATTTCACACGAGGGAGACTTTAGGGGCAAGGATGTAACGCTAGCTTACAAAGACTTAAAATATAAGGTGATTTCTTGTCCCTCTGCCCATCTGGCTTAGTTGGCCCCAAACATCTCAGCGTTTTTGACTCTATGATCAGGCTGTCCCACATCCTGTCTTTGGTAACTGGCTAATAATACTGGGAACATTCAGAAGGGAAGTTATCAAACACAGGCAAGAGATTTTAAATTTTTATGAGTATGTACTCAATACAAAATTCTGATACAACACCTACAAAAATTCTGAAAAATTAAATGTTCTCTGAATCATCTAAGCTGGATTTTTGTTGAAGGGGAATTACTATTCACATTGCTTTAGAATGCCTCACCTAAAAGTAAAAAGACTTTTTACAGTTGTTTTTTCCTTTTTGACTTGCCTTCTGGGAGTGTAATGAGAATAAATATTTCCCTAGTGCAGACTTGAGAAAAAGAAAACAGTCTGTAGTTATGTTTCATAGGGGTTCCATTAATAGATCATATAAGTCAGCTCTTACAAGTTTCTTTTTATGCATCACAATATCCTGATCATTCCCTGTTGTGATGGGTAAATAGTCACTGTTTTTCTTCCTAACCTTAATTATCTTTGTTTAGGAAAGCTCCTAGAATGTCACTTTATTAAAAGTGTTCCTTTCCAAGTAGGGATTTTTAATGGAAGACAAAAAACAGTAACGTCCTCCCACACAGGTAGTCCTCTACTTCAACTTTCTATGCTGTAGACTACACCATGTCCTGAAAAAGGCAGTGAGTTGTTCAGCTGGTGTAAATGACTAAAAAGTCATTTTTGGTGCTAGTCCCATTCAGCTGAGCTGAGAACCTAGTGTATACAAACATTTTTGGCTGTGCCCTGTGAGATCATCATATCTAAGCTACTGGTTTCTAATAGCAGATGATATCCAAGAGGATCTATTTCATAACAAAGATTTTGAAATACAGTTTTAAAAATCATTCTCATGTGACACAAAGTGACCTTCACTTGGAGTAACAGGCATGGAAGAAAGGGAAGATTCTCACACTTTTTCCCCCCATGTTTCTGTCTCCTATCTCTCCAGTGGGTTGTTCATTGCAATGATTGTGAGTCTGCTCTTCCTTGTGCTGTTGAGGTTCACAGCTGGGGTTCTCTTCTGGATTTTCATCTTTGGTGTGATTGGAATTATAGGTTATGGTAGGTATAATCTTCTAGTTTCTGAGGCTATTTTTCCTTATTGCTTAAATCTGAACAAGGAAAATCAGTAATTATATCAATTAAATGGTACAACTGAGATAAATAATGCTCAGTTTTGGACACAGTTTAGTGAGAAATGCTTAAATGACAGTGAAACGTAGTAAGAATTCAGCTGTGCTGACACTTAGCACCAGATATAGTAACCTGAATTATTTACCTACGGTATGCTTAATGTATATGCATTTGCACTGATATTTCTTTTTGTACATGTGATTTTATAATTGACTAATTTCTTGGTAATGCATTTTTGATTTTTGTTTACTGACATGTTGAGGACATAATACTTGGCTTGTAAAAATATTTTTAAAATTAATTTTAAATATTAAATATATATATATTTAAAAACTTGTCTTTGCGCTCTTCAGAAGCACACTTTTTGTGTTAATTGCTTCTTAAAAGGCATCTGGCATTGTTACTGGGAGTATGATCATCTCAAAGGCATACCTGGATCTGACCTCACTGTTTACGATATCGGATTCCAGACAGACTTCAGAGTGTACCTACAATTGAGGCAAACATGGCTAGCATTTAGTAAGTGCCCTTTAAAACCTGTATCAATTAATGGATATTCAGGAGAATCAATCACTGTCTTTTTGCAGTGTTTGCCTTGTTAAAACTCCTTCAAACATGTCATTCAGACAGGTAAGAATTCTTTTTTTTGTATTGTGCAAAATACCTGGTTTTAGAAAGGATAGTAGTGTATTTGGAAAGGGAAATACTGCAATCACACTGGTGATGGCAGTGAATAATGATTCTGGGAGAGACACAGAAATTAGATTAATAACTATGCACATCTTTGTGGAACTCCTTATGATCAGATCACTGCTTTTTTTTGGAGGCTGCACTTAGACTGTGGAACGACCCTTCACAAATTTCATCATCTTTATTTTCAAGAGTGCTTCATTGCCTTCTCTTACAGGGTCATACACATCTGTTTTTAAAATAAAATTCTACTGGAAGAAGAAAGCGTGCACATTCCTCCCCAGGAAAGGAGGGGCAGAAGAGAGAACAAATATGTGGCAAATATTAATTGCACTGCAGTTACTACTCTATTAGAAGGCACATGAACAGTATAACTGGGATGGTGAATGGGACATAGCCTAGACAAAAACTGTTATCTGAATTAATAGAACAGTATATTGCTTAAATCTCCTTTCTTTGCTTTGTGTTTTTGTTGGATCATTGAGCTTGCGAGACATTTTCCTATGTACTGTTGAGGCAAATCTTTTTAGTATTCTATCTCTAGAGGGCCTTTTGACTGTATTATGTTTTTCCTTGTAAGTCTCCAGTCTCTTCTGCTTCCTGATTCTTAGCAGCCAATGTGTAGTTTATCTAGAGGTCAGTGTCACTTTCAGACATATAAACTGAGGTACTCAGGAACTGTCCAAATGATTTGTCCAAAATCACCCAGCAAACCAGTTAAATATCCTTGATGAAAATATAAGTCCTCTCAGTCCTAGTCTAGAACTCATCATGTTTCATTTTTTCACAAGGGAAGAAATCACACTAACTTAACTGAAATGAAATGAGACCAACTTTAAAGAAAACTCATTATGTTTTCCTTCATGAGGAACTTCATCAAAATAGGTGCTAAAGTGCATGTTACAAAAACTTTGTTCAGAACAAAATCTGTGGCTCTGAGCATCACAGTGGTTACTTGCCACCTACAGTTCTGATGGCCAGGAATGCTGATAATATTTGTAATCATGTTTTAAGAGTATCTGTGTATATCTCTGTCTGGGAGATATAAAATTTTTCAGGGAGATAAAAAAAAAAAAATGCATGAGAGAAACACACTCTTCATGAGAGTTAACTCATCATCTCCTTTTTATTTTATTTACTGTATTTAGACACTACAAATTAGCTGCAGTTAAGTATTAACATGGAAAATGCTTGTTTATGAAAAATATGGTTTGTTATGGGTAAGCTGTATTTAAGGGCAAATGGTACGGTCATATTTCAGTGCATGATTATCTTTGCCTGAGAATGCTATCTTCCATTTTTCATCTAAAATTACAAATGCTGATGTCAGGGTCTTATACATTCTAATTCCCTGCATGTAGAATTGCCCTACACTGGCACTTACAAAATTGTGAAATAGAATTGAAGATTTGCAGCTGCAGTGAATGAGAGGGAGAACTGCTGTAGCAGAGCATCTAGTGGAGTTCATGAGCAATAGTGTAAAATGCAAGGCAGGAAAAAAAGCAATTTACAATTCTTGATAAATTATTATTTTTTTTTTATTTACAGTGATAATACTTTGTGTTGTTGAGGTCATAATAATACTGATGCTGATCTTCCTAAGGAATAGGATTCGGATTGCTATTGCACTGTTGAAGGAAGGTAGTAGGTATGTTTGTCTGATCTTAAAATACTTTTAACTTTATTAAACGATCTCTAGGGTATATTCTTCCTGAGTTTCATCTTGCACTACAAAGAGCAGAAAGCTGAGAGTAAAAGCACAACACTGGGTATGTTGAGAACATTAGGCAGTATGTGGAATGCTGGTTCTCTCTTAAAGAGGTTGTATTTGTAAGAGTTTTCTGTTTTGCAATAAGACATTTCTTAGCTCTCAGTTTCATGCCTTAAGAGCACATATACAGCTAGTGGTACCATGTATCCTGAGTGCAAACAGGTGTATCAGCTGAAATGTTAAATGCAGTACATTATAATAGGAGGAGCCTGGGGACCTATTGCTGCCAACTTCGCTCTGTAACTGGACTGTCTCCAAAATGACATACAGGTGGTGGAGTTTTGGTGCTTTTTTTTTTTTTTTTTTTCAGTGATTTTTATTTAGAAAAGACTGTCTTCTTCTGTCTCCAATCCATAGAACCAGAGAACCACAGAATATCCTGAGTTAGAAGGGACCCACAAGGATCACTGAGTCCAGCTCCTGGCTTCACACAGTGCAGACATGCATAAATCTGCAGAGAGAAAAGGAGGCTTCCATTACCAGACATTGCAAAACAGCTCAGTCCAAGATACTTCTTTTCAGCTCTGAGCAAATAGGAAATCAGAGCATGTTTTTTGTTGTTGTTGTTGTTGTTGTTTTTTTTTTGTTGTTGTTGTTGTTTTTTGTTTTTTTGTTTTTTTAACCTGAAGGCTTAGGAGACCTCTTCATTTTATTTTTCCTGAAATCATTACAGACTTTGCAGTAGTTCCTATGTTATACAGTGCCAATCATAGAATTGAGGAGGGACCCTCAAGGATCATCAAGTCCAATTCCTGGGTCCCCAGAGGACCTCCCTAAATAAATAAATACACACATAAATAAATAAATCAGTTCAGATCGTGTGTCTGAGAGCATTGTCCAAACTCTTTTTGAACTCCATCAGGCTTGGCACTGTGACCACTTCCCTGGGGATATGCTTAGTTATTTTTAAAACTAGGTTTGTAACAAAGGGAAAAAGGACTTGAAAGATCAGGCCCTTGAATTTCATTTCAAATAGGCAAAGGTCTGATTGGCAACTACTGAAAGCATCTTCCTTAGCAGTAGAGCTCTGTTGTTAGAGTACATTGACTTAACTCTGAGTTTACCTATGTGCACTTGCTTACAATTTTCTGCCACCTCCCTTGGCACTGTGGTCTTCAGGAATCAGGATCTGGGATTTTTATGACAGGATTAACAAATACGGAATTTCTGTATGCAGTCAGATATTGATTTCTTATGCTACTATGCAATTAGGGCATAGCAGTTAAACTGGACAGCACTAAACTATGTACTTTAATTCTTGTTCATTAAAACCTGGGAACACTTTCAATACCCTGCAACATTTTTGGTTTGTAGTCTTGACAGGTAGGAGGATTTCAGAAATTTTATAAACTTCCTGCTGAGAAGTAGTAACATTCTATAGTTTTTCAGCAGCATAGAATGGTCACTTGAAGATGATATTTTTATACTCGTGAATACAGATGAGGTGAAACAGGCCTTACAGAGGGATCTTGACTAATTAGAGGGCTGAACAATCACCATCAGTATGAAGTTTAACAAGAGCAAGTGCGGGATTCTGCACCTGAGAGGGGGCAACCCTGGCTGTATGTACAGACTGGGGGACAAGAGGTTGGATAACAGCCCCAGGGAAAGGGATGTGGGGGTTCTCGTTGATGTCAAGTTGAATATGAGTCAGCAGTGCACACTGGCAGCCAAAAGAGTCGAGTGTATCCTGGGCTGCATTATGCACAGTTGAGCTAGCTGGTTAAGGGGAGTGCTTGTCCTGCTCTACTCAGCATTGGTGCAGCCCTCACCTTGAATACTGTATACAGTTTTGTGCACCACAATTTAAGAAGGACATAAGATGTTATGAGAGAACATCCCAAGGAGGGCTACAAAGATGGTGAAGGGTCTAGTGGGCAAGGTGTGAGGAGCAGCTGAGGCCCCTGGTGTGTTCATCCCAGAGCAGAGCAGGCTGAGCAGAGGCCTCGTTGTGACCTGCTGTTCCCTCATGAGGGGAGTGGAAAAACGGGCACCGAGCTCTGCTCTCTGGGGACGGCGACAGGACCTGAGGGAACAGCGTGGAGCTTGGACAGGGGAGGGTCAGGGTAGGTGTTAGGAAAAGATTCTTCACTGAGAGGGCAGTTAGGCACTGGAACAGGCTCCCCAGGGACCCCTTGGTCATGGCAGCGAGCCTGGTGAAGTTCAAGAAGTGTTTGGACAATGCTCTCAGACACAGGGTCTGATATTTGGGTGTTCCTGTATGGAGCCAGGAGTTGGACTCAATGATCTTTGTGGGTCTCTTCAACTCAGGATATTCTGTGATTCTAAGAAACACTATTTAATTACTGTAAGCCTAAGAGACCATGCTCTGTATTCAGGAAGATGAAAAATAAGTTGCTAATGACTGGAAATCAAGTTATGTTTCTCAATACTGTTTAACTATTCTTTTAAAAATGTTGCAATTATAATACAAATAATTGACTTGAAATCCAAAGTTAGAAACAATTAACAGTCAGTTTGCTGGAGTAACAGCCTGTGGTTTTAGTAGCAACAAACAGGCCTATTAAAAGCTGAACACTGCTAATATGTTGTGATTATTTCTCAGAAAGCATAAAAGCTATGTCCTCCTTTGTGACTCTTAATGTACTTTTACATGCATAGACTAGGATGGAATTTGACATGTTCAGGATCTTAACATCTTGATTGCATGTTCCCTTGTATTCCCCACATTCACTCACCCCCTACATTTACTTACTAGTTTAGCAGCAGAAGCTGAATAAGTTTGTCTCCTTTTGTATTTTGGAAACTGCTTCTTATAAAGCAAATGACATCAGAAGTACCACAAGTTATAAGAGGAAAAACCGTGAGCAATAGTAAGAGATGAAAAAGCTTGTGATAAGCTTATGGGGTCACTGGAAAGAAAACTTAGACAAGTGGGAAGAGGTACGTGAGTGTAAAGGTAACCAACCTGTAAGCTTCAGTGAACAAAAAACATGCACTCCACCATCACATCCAGTGAGATAACAAGCTAAAGGTATTAGCCTGTGAGACACCATGGTACCCAGAGGAACAGTCCCTGGTGGAGTAGCAATTAGTATGCTTAAGTTCCTGCTCACTATTTACATTCTAGCCACAAAAAGTACTAGTAGACTGTTGCCCTCTAAAACATCAGACGATGTACAAAGGGGTTCCTTAAGCTGTAAACACTGCAAGGCTTATTATTCTTTCTGATTTCCAACAGCCAAATACCAGCACCACTCATTTATGGCACATACAAGAATGGTGTTTTTACCCTGCTGAGCAGCTGAACTCCACCACATCCACTTCCTCACTCCCTCTCCTCAGAGAAAAAAGGGGAGAAAATGTGATGGGAAGGGCTCAAGGGTTGAGATAAGGACAGGGAGATCACTCACCAATTATTTTCACAGGAAAAAGATTCAGCATAGGGAGATTAATATAATTTTTTGCCTATCACTACTGGACTAGAACAGTAAGAAACTAAAAGCAAACTAAAAACACCTTCCCCTCCATCCACCCTCTTCTACCTCTTTCCCCTGAACAACACAGGGGAACAGGGACTACAGTCAATCCCTAATGTTTCATCTCTGCCACTCCTTCACAGTCACTCTCTGCCCCAGCTCCAGCATAGGGTCCCTCCCATGGGATGCCATCCTTCCCAAACTGATCCTGTGTGGCTTTTCACAGATAGCAGCTCTTCAAGAACTGCGCCAATATGGGTCTGTACCACAGGGTTCATCCATCAAGAACTAACTGTTTCAACATGGGTGGCAGCTCCTGTCAGAGTATGGGCTCATGCATGGGCTCCTCTGCACAGGCTGCAGCTCCAGCCCAGAGCCTGCTCCTGCAGGGGCTCTCCATGGGCTGCAGCCTTCTTGAGGCCACATCCACCTGCTCCGCCATGGGCTCCTCCATGGACTGCTGCGTGGAGATCTGCTCCATGTGGGACCCATGGGCTGCAGGTGAACAGCTTGCTCCACCAAGGACCTCTCCACAGGCCACAGGGGAACTTCTGCTCAGGTGCCTGAGCACTTCCTTCCTCTCCTTCTTCACTGACCTTGGTGTCTGCAGGGCTGTTGCTCAGTCCTGCAGTCCTTTCCCAGCTGCAATTGCTCAGCAGTTTTTTCCTTTCTTAAATATGCTCTCACAGAGTTGCAATCAACGTTGCTTATTGGCTCAACTCTGGTCAGCGGCAGGTCCCTTTTGGTGCATAACATCGGGCAGCTTCTGGACTCTTCTCACAGAGGCCATGCCTGCAGCCCTCCTGCTACCAAGCCCTTACCATGTAAACTCAGCATGAGGAAAGTCACAGTCATGGGAAGGTGTCGGAATGTCCTGGAATTCTGAAGAGAAGTTCAGTGCTTTTACCCAAACTAAATAATACTTAAGACAGGAAAGGAACAATGGGAACAATATCCCAAAATACAAAACAGTAAGGGGTAATTTCAGGCTATGTAGGGGCTGAAGGGAGAGCATAGGATCTGATCAGAGTGGGACATGGAAATAAAGGATAATGTCTGCAGCAGTCAGCAAGCAGATGTGATTGAAATGGGTTTATGACCAGGAAAGAGCAGGATCTGTGAAGCAGTAATGGAGAAGGAGAAAGTAGAAGACAGGCTCAAACATGGCAAATAAGTGAAGTCATCTGTACTGCTGCCAATAGAGTGGTAGAAATATTGAAGCGAAGATATATGAAGGCAGTACCTGCAGTGTTTTGAGATCCCAGCACTAGATTATGCTACCATTATCAACAAGTAGTTCAAAGTAAAAAGGATGATGTTAGAAGCTGATAAAAAGCTTTTTTTTGCTTATCTTGTTATAGCTTACGTGACGTTTTCTTTCTTTCATAGGGCTATTGGCTATATAATGTCTACATTGTTCTACCCAATTGTCACCTTCATACTCATTGCAATTTGCATTTCCTACTGGGCTGTGACAGCTGTGTATCCTTCTGTCTGTATACATCTCTGGAGAACAGTCTTCTGCTCTGCAAGAAAAAAATCATTCTCTGTGATATCACCTTAACCAAACCCATGTCAATAGGGCTATTTGGTCACTTAGCACTTGCTCCACTGATGCAGGATTGTTCCTCACTGCACATTTGGGACTGATGTACAAATCAGACAGTAGACTTAATTTCATTAAAAAGAACTGGACTAAAATTCTTGCCAAGGCATAGAGGATCATGCAAGGCCTTAGTACACTACATAAGGTGTATGTAGTGTACTACAGGTGAAAAAAAGGTGAAAAAAAGCCCTCAGCAAAGAGGAAATATGGCCATTAATGTGCTGCGTGCTCTATAGGCCCAATGTTAATGGTCTCTTAGCTGGGGAGGCTGCTGGTGTTTTTTGTTCAGAAAAGTATAGGAAAGGAATGAGAATATATAATGCATTTAGTCCTCTCTAAACTGCAGAACAGCAATAACTGTTTGCTCCTGGAACAGCAAGGGTTTAGCAAGAAATCAGAGAGGGAGAAAATTGCTTTTTTATAACATTTTTTTTCTTCTTTCACGTGCTAAGAATGCCAGATTTTGCTGTTCAGGACAATGTTAATTTATTCTTCTGCTCTGTGTCTACTTCCACAAAAGTATGAACCATCAAAGACACACTGTATAATCTGCCTTACCATAAGTAGGTGTGCAAGAGAGATTAACACAACCTTCAAGGTTATTCTCCTTGCCCATTCTGGCCAGGAATTATCATAGTTCAGGATTGGAGTTTGCCTTAGTTCTCTGAGTAATGAGAATATTACATCATACCTGTCAGCCCTTCATGTACATATCTGCACAGCAAAAGCAATTTTTCTGTTATCTGCACATATTCTTTAGAGCTAGTGGTTCCCCACTTCAGAGTCTTAAGTTGCTCAAAGCCTACAGTTGTGTGATTCCTCCTTAAAACATTTAATTAAGTTTTTTAGCTACATCAGGAGAACCTGTGTATAAAGTAATGGCTAATCAAACACTGTGCAAGTATGCAAACCTGACTTGTGACCCAGAGGTAAGTGTAACTAATATTTACTTTTATTTATTTATTTATTATTTATAATAAATGTTATACTAATTGCATTTCTTAATTCCTATTAGATGCAATGCTAGTAGAAAACATGCTTATTTTAAATAATGTTTCCTCATGTTAAATCTGCAAATAGTTCTTCAGGTTAACACTTCTTTGTTCAAAGCAATTTACAGATATAAACTATTTTTTCTTCTAAACTGTCTCGTGAGACAGGTAGGTATTAATAGTTTACAGGGTGAGGGAGGGAGACACAGAAAAACAGATTTTTTTGATAGGTGTTCTCAAATTTGCGAGGCTTCTATTTCATTGTCCTTTGTTCATTTTAATTCAAATGTGGTAATTTACCGAGATGCAGATTTTCAAATGAATAGTATATATATTTTTTAAGCTGAACAGGTTTTCCTTAATGAAACTGAAGCATATTAGGGCCACAAAGATGATCCTAGGGCTGGAACACCTCTTCTATGTAGAAAGACTGAGAGAGCTGGGTGTGTTCAGCATGGAGAAGTGAAAAGTCCAGGCACACCTTTTTGTGACCATTCAGTACTTAAAGGGGTCTTAGGAAGAGGGTGGAGAAGAACTCTTTACTTGGGTAGATAATGATAGGACAAGGGGGAATGGTCTTAAACTAAAAGAGAATAGATACAGATTAGACATTTGGAGGAAATTCTTCACTGTAAGGGTAGTGAGGCACTGGCACAGGTTGCCAAGAGAAGTTGTGGATGCCCCATCCTTGGAGGTGTTCAATGCCAGGTTGGATGAGACCTTGGCCAACCCGATATAGTGGGTGGCATACCTGCCTATGGCAGGGGAGGCTGGCGTTAGATGATCTTTAAGATCCTTTCCAACCCAAGCCATTCTGTGATTCTATGCTGCTATATTCTATGATTCTATATTTGTCTTAAAAGTAGATTTCTGAAATTCATGTTCCATTTTTGTTGGTTTCAGACGTGGTGAACAGGTCTGTTTGCTAACTCCTTAGTTTAAAGTTAAGCACCTGAATAAGACATTAATATAACCCCCTAAATATGTAAACAGGTTGCATACTGTTGGAGTGCAGTGTTGAATAAGCTAATGAAACATCAAACAGAATTATGTGATTTTTATTAAGTCACTAAATTTCAGAGACTTTCTACATGGAATTTGTTGCTTATCATTCTGGTTTCTGTTTTTCTTTCCATACAGACTTTTAACACAACCAACGTTACCAAATTATGTCCAGGTGCTCAGTGTACTTTTGCATTTTATGGAGGAGAAAGTCTGTACCATAAGTACATCTTCATCTTTCAGTTAGCTAATGCCTTTGTTTTTCTCTGGCTGGTAAACTTTGCAATTGCACTGGGTCAGTGTACCCTTGCTGGTGCCTTTGCCTCTTATTACTGGGCCTCTCGAAAACCAGCTGATATTCCACTGTGGCCACTCTTCTCTTCCTTTGGACGGGCAATAAGGTAAGACCATGAAGCTGGATGTAATCCTTGTTATGTGTTCAACAAGTGCTGTTTTTACAATTTGGTAAGCCAAATGGAGAATATCAAATGAAAATGTTTAGTCAGGAAAATGTAATTTCTAGGGGAATACCAAATCCATTAGCCCAGTAGAGGCAAGGCAGCTGCAGCTTGATGTCCCTCAGTTCAACCAGTTACAAGACAGAGCAGGTATTCCCAGTAGGTGCAGACACCCAGACACATGTATACAACAAATATATACACAGCTGACCATGCAAATCAGCAGACTTGCACACAGAGCACTTGCACAAGCAGCACTAGCCCCAGTAACTTCATCCTGTTCCCTTCTGATCAGGACTCCTGACTGTTGAGGATGATGGTCTGTTAGTATATGTAATTCCCACTAATGGACTTCTATCCAATTGTATATATATATATATAATATAAGGTGCATATACCACCAGTAGCCTGGCTCAGACACTTGAGCTATCCAGTAGCTGGCTCCTGGATCCCCTAATTCCCAAGTTGCTGGCAGCTGTCTATGTGACCCTGAGGCCCATGGCCCCACTCCAGTTGCTGTTACAGACTCCATCCTTCATGGACAGACACAAAGATACACAGACACAGAAACACACACACCCCTCTCTGTAACCCCCAGACATTATGGTCTCTCTGGAAGTTGTCTGGGACTCCTGGTTCCTCCTGTAGTCAGCCTCTCCAGGTGACTTTCTCTTAGAGACAGACACACAAACAGGTCTCAGTTAACATGCAGACCCAATGGTCTCTCCAGCAGTTGACCAGGACCCTCAGGTACCTCTGGCAGCCAACTCCTCCTGTGGTCTCACCTTTAGAGAGACACAAACATACTTAGCTCCCAAGCTACTTAAGCTACTCACTTGCTAATCAACCTTAATATCCACTAGCAATCACACTCACATACTATTACTTGCTTCAGGTGCTGGCATCACAGCTCCACTGGCCCTCTGATGTGTGGTCTGTGTCAAGCTGCTTGCACTTAAAAATCCATCCCCACACACATCCACACAGAAAAGAGTCCCTCACCCATGAAAACAGAAATGCGATTTAATAAGGTGGGTCAGACTGTGCTGATCAGGTGCAGTGCATGGCCACAGAAGGTGTACTAATGTGTAGCTGTTTACATGCAACATTTTATCCCCTTATTCCTCATTTTTTCCCGCATTTATTCCTCCTCAAACTACAATGATTCCCCTCTTAACCTGCCTTTGATTCCTCCCCAAAATATCCCATAGTAAGTCTTGTGCTATCCCAAAATCTTCTAATTCTCTTCCCCTGTATCCCATAATTTGTCCAATATCCCTAGTCATTAACACTGCCCAGTCCAAAAAGTGCTCAAAGAATTCAATTCCATTGATTCATCTTGATGGTTTTCACATCTCGGCCATGGGGCTGATGTCTCTTCTGGGACAGGCCGTCTTTTGAGTGCATCGTTTGGGTTCCCCCACCTGACATTGTGCCCCTGTGCTTGTGGAGATGAGCCTTTCATGGGACAGTCCATCTCCTGTGATTGGCATGGGAGGAGCAAGGCAGTGCATTATTCAGGCTGCACACTCCACTATTTTTGCTGTGCTCCCCCCTCTCCATGCCCTAACCTAATGGTCATTAGAGGCCAGCAGGACCAGGGAGGATCATCCCCCTGTACTCTGCCCTGGTGAGACCACATCTCAAGTACTGTGTTCAGTTTTGGGCCCCTCACTACAAGAAGGACATCAAGACCCTGGAATGTGTCCAGATAAGGGCTATGAAGCTGGTGAAGGGCCTGGGACACAAGTCTTATGAGGAGTAGCTGAGGGAACTGGAGTTGTTTAGTTTGGAGAAGAAGAGGCTCAGGGGTGACATTATTGCTTTCTACAATTCCCTGAAAAAAAGTTGTGGGGAGCTGGGGATCAGCCTCTTCTCGCAGGTAACTAGTGATAGGACTGGAGGGAATGGCCTCAAGGTGCACTAAGGGAGGTTTAGGTTGGAAATTAGGAGACATTTCTCCTCAGAAAGAGTAGTCGGGCAAGAGTAGTTGGAATGCATTGCCCAGGGAGGTGGTGGAGTCACTGTCCCTGGGGGGGTGTTCAAGGAAAGGTTGGACATGGTGCTTAGGGAAATGGTTTAGTGGGTGACATTGGTAGTAGGGTGATGGTTGGACCAGATGATCTTGAAGGTCGGACATGGTGCTTAGGGAAATGGTTTAGTGGGTGACATTGGTAGTAGGGTGATGGTTGGACCAGACGATCTTGAAGGTCTTTTCCAACCTTAATGATTCTATGATTATGAAACATTTGGTGCTTCCTGTCAACCTAAAGAAGGATGGCCTGATTCATGAAGTGCCTAGTTTACTAATAGCAATTAAGGAATAAACACTTTTAAAACATAGGTATAAGATTTACATAGTCATAATAATCTTTTGATACGTAAAGCCTATCTTGACATTATGAGATAATTGATTCACAATCTACCTTATAATTAGGCTCCTATAGTTATCTGCCATGGATACTCTGTCCAGTCTAGGATTGACTTTATTCTAGAATAATTTATTTTCCAAAACTGCTCAAAGGGATTGAGTAAAAGTGAACAAATTGTAGTGATCTAAGTTGCACCACACGCTCTAAGCAACCTGAGATAAAGGAGCCATTACTACTTTGGCAGAGGAGTTGGACCCGATGATCTCTGGAGGTCCCTTCCAATCCCTACAATTCCGTGATTTTGTGATTACAGCTTAGCACAGGCTTTGTACTTACCTTTTTAGCTGATAGCTTGTGATGGTAGGGAACGTTTAGCAATGTCATTGTGATTAAGACATAAAGTATAACTAGAGGCAACTGCCGTGATGTCCTGGTTTCAGTTAGAACAGAATTAATTTTCTTCCTAGTAGCTGGTGGAATGCTGTGTTTTGGCTTAGGATGAGAAGAGTGCTGATAACACCCCGATGTTTTAATTGTTGCAGAGCAGTGCTTATACTAAACCAAGGACATCTCAGCTTCTTGCTCTGTCCTGCCAACAGGCAGGCTGGGGGTGCAGTAAGAGCTGGGAGGGGACAGACCCAGGACAGGTGACCCGAACTAGCCAAAGGGGTATTCCATACCATCTGTCGTCATGCTAAACAATATATAGGGGTGGCTAGCCGGGGGAGGGGGCTGGACTGCTCAGGGTTAGGCTGGGCATCGGTCAGCGGGTGGTGAGCAATTGCATTGTGCATCACTTGTTTGTACATATTATTATTAGTAGTACTATTATCATCATTGTATTAATATTATTATTATTGTTATTATTATTTTCCTGTCTTATTAAACTGTCTTTATCTTAACTCACGGGCTTCACTTTCCATTTCTCTCCCCCGTCCCAGAGAGGGAGGGGGGAGGGTGAGCGAACGGCTGCGTGGTGTTTAGCTGCCAGCCGGGTTAAGCCACGACACGTGAATACAAGCCATTAAATAGCATTTAATTTGTTTCAGATACCATACAGGTTCACTGGCATTTGGAGCCTTAATTCTTGCAATTGTCCAGCTTATTAGAGTAATACTGGAATACTTGGATCACAAACTGAAAGGTGAGATTTACGAATCTGCTCTAGCTTATTAAGAACTCCTTTTGTAAATGATTTCATGACTTTACCAAGATGTTATCTGAGCAATTAAAAGAGATAAATTCCACATTAGCACTAGCCATTTTAGTTCAATTCAAAATCAATGAATGTATGCTGATTTACTCAAATTGAGTAAATTGGGAGTTTAATGCAGAATTCATTCAGGACATGAATATGACCTAACTGAAAGCTAGTGAGCTAAACAGGTTAGGAAAGAGAGTCCGTAGAAGAAAGAAAATATTAGAACATAGAAGAAAAGAAATATTTCTGGTTTTGCCATAATGTAAGAATTTCTTCTGAATAGATTTCTTTGTTCTGAAGGCTGTTTGTGAATTCTATGATGTACTCTCTCCTTTTTTCAGGTACACAGAACTCCTTCACTAGATTCCTACTCTGCTGCCTCAAATGCTGTTTCTGGTGTTTGGAAAAATTCTTAAAATTTATAAACAGAAATGCCTACATCATGGTATGTGTTGTCTTTGCATGTGGTCTCCCCTGTCTGGGATGGCAGAATAACCTAGTTACTTCTAGTTGTTCAACAGCCAGCAGTACTAGAATATGCTGAATAAATAATGGCATTTATAGGCGTTTTCAGGAAATGCATGTGGTACTACCATGAAAAAGTAAGATTTTTTTTCCTTCTTCTAAGCTCAGCCTTTTCTTGACTGTCTTTTTCCATACTCCATACCTCACAAAGTAAGTGGAAAAGGATGGCATAACTGGTTAACATCCTCTCTGAATCAGTGGGTGAAATCCTGATTTCAACAAGAATGTTATCTTGTTTTTTATTGCATGTTGGACACTTCTTTGTGGTGGCAGGATTTGAATAAGGAAGTCAGAAGGCACGTGGTATCTGTATTTGCTCCTGGAAGTCAAAAGCACAAATTCTACTAGCAGCAGCAGTGATGTTACTCTGAAATAACCCTTGTTATTTCAGCTTCCTGAAGACAAATTCCAGATTTTCACCTAAATAGACATACACAGATTTAACCCTAGGATGTTCTGACCTGAAACAATTTAAGTGATTGAAAATGACAGTCACAGATGTTATCTCAAAGGAAGTGGCTGTAATGAATCTATTATAAACCACTGTTCTAATAAAAGATATTTCAAATTAATGCTGTCTTGAAGAAGAAGTATTCTTTTTGAGTATCTTTTTTACAGTTGGCAAACTGACTGTACTAGAACCAGAAGAAGTTTTCTAGAATATCTTACCCTTGTGGACACTATTCCAGAAAGAAAAAATGTTTTTGTTCCTGTATAGCTTTAGCTGCTGTGCTTTATGCTGATGTAAATCTACTGACTTTGATACTGGTGTTGCTGATTTATTCTCAAGAACAGAGTCAGGTTTAAGTCAATATCTAAATGGGTCAACTCACTTTTGCTCTACAAGCACCTGTTCCTTTCCGCTGGCTATAAATCTTACATGGGTAACTAGCTAAGTGAAAAGAATCACTCAGCAAGTAGCATTTTTACTCTGCTTGGAAAACTAAGTACTGAATCTGCTGCCTGCAAGATCACAAGGGGTAGCATGCTCACAAACAGGTGATTTGGAGGGAAAAGATGGATGATATTCTGTTGCAGCTTGATGGGAAGCATCGATAGATAGCAGGTCATTGGGGGATTGTTCCTTTATGTTCATCTGAGTGTTCCATGGCCACAGATTAAAAAGAAGTATGCATTACATGTAACATGATTCTTAAATACAAAGAGGTATTCTGATTATTTAAAACACTTAACAACTACTATTGTTTTGCAGATTGCCATATATGGTAAAAACTTCTGCACCTCAGCAAAGGAGGCATTCTTTCTGCTCATGCGAAATGTGGTGAGGTAAGGGGCCATCTCTCAGTCCTTGGAAATGTCAGGATTCTCTGTATTGCATGCTGAAGACACAGCCTACTTCCTCTCCCAACCCTACTCCAATTATTAATGTAAGCTGGTTCTGTCCCATGACACGACCATCACTTCTAAAAGCCAGTGTGTAAGAGCAAGCTCTCTGGCACAGTAACCTTTACAAAGTTGATCTAATACAGCAGTTTTGTTTTGATTGCTTGTTTAAAATCCTAAGCACCCAATAGATTGTAATAGTGTCTCCAAGGAACTAATGGAGTCGCTGAGAGGAGATCTATGGGTATACAGCAATGCAATACTCATAATGTGTTGTTTGTGTTTCTTGAGTGTTTGTCCACTTGCTTTCTCTCAAAAAGGAAAACTGAAAGATCAAAGTCTATAGATTGCTCCAGAAAGCCTGGGGTGTTAAAATGTGGCAAGAAAGAAGAGGGACTCAAAAACAGTGTATTTAACATAACCAGATCTTCCCTGATGCTGGGAACTCCCCAGGTCTGTTTCCCCACTACCAAGACTGCTGCCAGACTCCCTGTTCTCACCAGTACTTTTCTTCATTGTTCTTGGCTGTTCCTGTAATACAGTGGGATCAAAAAAGAATGGGAGAAGAACTTGGGAGCAGGCCATATTGATGTCATAGCAGACAATCTAAGCAAGAGTCACAGTAAAACAGGTTAGGTAGTTTATTTAGTGAAGAACTGGGAGGAGGAGAGGAATGGAAGGGGATGCTGAAAGACAGCAAAATGGAAACAATGCTTAAGAAAAAGGAGGAAAAGATTGGAGATGTGAGAATTGAGTACATATCAGAACAGTGCTGGCCACATTGTGTAGTGCTTGTGCAATAGGAAAGAGAAGCTGCATTTGTTTCCTCTCAGAACCACTGCTTCACTGTCCCTTGTGCTTCTGCTCTAATCAGTAAAAGCAACAACTAAAATATAGGGATATAATTTTACGGTTTTGAATAGAAATTTTTTTATCTTGTGTATTTTGCTTCTATTGTTGAACTCTGACAGGCTAATTATGATTTGTTCTTTTTAATAGTTACAATGTTTATTTTTCACGGTAGTCAGTACTGTATACTGCAATCTGCATAGCATTCAGTGTAGTCATGAGACTGAGTATGCAAAGCTCATTTTCCATTCCATTATTTACCTAAAGTTTCTGGTAAGACAGGCTGGCAGGATTTCAGGCAGAAACTCCCTGCTGTTGCTTTCAGTGAAGGCTGCAGATTTACTGTCAATTTTTCTGTCTACCTCCATTCATTCATCTGTGACTGTCCCTCTGCTTTGCAGCCTCCTACCTTCAGTGTTGTACAATATCTTAAGATAGTTCTGTAGATTTGGCATGATCTGGAGTGATGAAATGTGGCCAGATGGGACCAAGTGAAAAGAGGACATACCAGCAATCTACACAAAAATTGCTTTTTGTTATGGTGTGTACTTTGCCTCTTCTGGGCTGGTTTATCTGTGACCCAAAAGAAAGATTGAAATAAAGATACATTTTTATTTTTATTTTTATTTTTATTTTTATTTTTATTTTTTATATCATCAAGAGCAATGAACAGTTTCCAAGTACTGTGGCAGTGTTGCTGCATTAAGGCCTAATTCAACAAAAGGCTCAGTGTTTTTTTTTGCCTCACAGCATTAGGTTATAACAAAGTCCATATCAGTGTTGCTCTTCTGCATTGTTATCCTATCAGTCTGTTAAATCAGCAGTAAACAGCTTCTTGGCCACATTTTGTCAATTACCCATAGTTGTAAGGAAAAAGAATACAAATGTCCGGTTTGTGATGGTTATATATCATTTGTCTTTTGCTAAACAGAGTCGCAGTTCTGGACAAAGTCACAGACTTTCTTTTATTCCTGGGGAAAATTCTCGTTGCTGGTGGTGTAGGTAAGCTAATAATTTTTTTTCCAAATTGTATGTTCTTATTTTCTGCTACCTACAAGTATGCCTCCCATATTCATATATGCTTAGTTAACAGTTGGAGGTTCTCCTTGGTCTGACTATTTGGGAAGCTGTTCCCATATCCAAAGATTTGCAAGATTGAACTGAAACAAATATATTTTTTCCCATTTTTTTCTCTGTATGGTCATAATAATATCAATTAGATGAAGAGGGTAGGATTAGATTACATATACGGAGGAAATTCTTTACTATGAGGGTGGTGAGGCACTGGGACAAGTAGCCCAGAGAAGTTGTGGATACCCCTTCTGTGGAAGTGTTCAAGGCCAGGCTGAATGGGGCTTTGAGCAATCTTGTTTAGTGGGAGGGTTTTAGTGTCCCTGCCCATGGCAGGGATGTTGGAACTAGAAGATCTTTAAGGTCCCTTCCAACCCAAACCATTCTATGATTCTGTGATTTCTGTAATTGCTTTTACTGTGTTTGCATGGGTTAGTAGCACAAGGACTTCTGCAGACAAAGCATCATAGCTGGATCAAATCAAATTCACATCCAGTAAGTCAGTCATAATCTGTTCTCCCTCCGTGAGAACTGAGCAAACTTGCACATGACATTCAGCTGGTACCAGACAGCACACATACAAGAGGAGATGGTACAGATCTGCAAGAGATGGGCCTGAAGCTCTGCTGTATAAAAGTCCATTCAAAAGAATGTCCAAGCTATAGGAATGAAATAGAATATTTCTAACATCTTCATAGAGTTTTCTTTGTTACCACAAAATATCAAAAAACATGTTTTGAAAATTTTGAAAATTGCTATGATAAAAAATAGATTTTTAAAAAATTTAAGCACTTCCAGAAATTCAAGTTGGCAGTATTTAATTACAGCTTTTCTAAAGTGTGACAGCAGTTTCAAAATATTGTTACACTAATATACATATTTTGTATTCTGTATACTTTAAAAAATTACTAATGAATGATATTTTTACTAGAAATGGAAAATTAATGCCAGGACCACATCTTTTTTTTTTTTTTTTTTGTCATTACTGTTGTGTGACTTTCAAGATGGGGCAGCAAATTTGATTCGAAACATATTTTCTGAAATGCTAGCCATAAAATACTGAAATTCATTCATGTCTTCTTTCTCTTTAAGATGTAGTGGATTTAAATCTTTTTGTCTGTTTCTGTTTTAAATGCATTGTTCTCTTCTAAATTTATTATTCTGTTTATCAATAGCATTGTCATTTCTCTTTTTAATCTGAAATAGTTAAGTATTTCTTCAAGCAATGAAATCTAAAGCAGCGGGAATTTGCTCTCTTTCTTCCTTATTTTAGAAAAATCCACCTGGTGGTCTTAGTTATTATTCCATTCTATCGTCTTTTTCATCATTATTTATTAAATCCAGTAGAACGATGAAATAAACCAATTGATTAAAGTCATTTTGGGCCCATGGATATCTTTACAGTAATTGATTCATTTACATCTATCTCTCTCCTGTTCAGAATACAGATCCAGGAGATAGTATGGAGGAATAAATTGTTTACAAGCTCTTGTAAAAACCAGCCTTGGATCTACTGTCTGTTGTTTTTTTCTCATCCATTCTTTAGTTGTTAGAAAATCAGAGTAGCCCTAGGAATCACTAACCTTTTGTGCTTCTTGCAGGTGTTCTTGCATTCTTTTTCTTCACACAGAGAATACCAATCTTTGCACAGGAAGCACCAGCATTAAATTACTACTGGGTACCATTGTTGGTAAGACAACTGTCTAATCCTCTGAACACTGCAGGCAACCTGAGGTGCTCAGACGAGACAGGGCATGTTCTGGTAACAGCTCCTGTCATGCTCTCAGTGACATACTACCCACTGAAGTGAGGAGTGAACTGCTATACTCTACTCCTCTGGGTCCTTCAGGCAGAAGTATCACTGCAATGACTCTGCACCTTCAGAGAAATTAGTTTTCACATCTGCTTTGCTCAGACTTTCCAGATAGCAAAGGCTGGTGGTGAGGCACCAATGACAGGGGGGGATTATAATGAAAAAGGTCTGTGATGTGTGTCTTTCTCCTTGTAGCCCTCACAGACTCTGGAACAACTCCAGGATGAGTCATTCTTTAGAATAATATCTTGAAGGAGTTCAGAATGTTCTTGGCATATAATTTCTGTTGGAGTTGAAATGGCTCCAATTTGGCAGCTGAAAAACTGGTGGCTACTGCATGTTAGGATACAGCGTCTTGAACATGTAATACCTTTTCACATCAGTAGTAACATCTGATAGAATTATGGAGCTGCAATTAATTCTACCAAAATTTGCTTAGCAGACTAGGCTTCTAATTTGTGTTAATACTGCCATATTGATGACAAACTAACATTTGGGGTTTTATTGTGCTTTGTTTTTTTTTTGTAGACTGTCATTATTGGCTCCTACCTTGTTGCACACGGGTTCTTCAGCGTCTATGCAATGTGTGTCGATACGCTTTTCCTCTGCTTTTGTAAGTACTGAGTTTTGTTTCACTAATATCTGAAAGCATTCTGTGGCACTCTCAAAGGGACTACTGTTCAATTTTTCCAGTCAGAGAATACTAAAATCACAGAATCACAGAATCATCTTAAAAGAAATCAGTTGATCTCAAATTAGGATGTAATTATAAGAAGAGGATATACTTCTTACAGAACACGTTCCATTTTCTAGACTTAGAGGATTAAAGAAATAAACATACTAATTTATGTGATGAAAGTCATTCTGGTAGGTCCAAGTGAAAGTTACGTGACAGTGATTGTTCT
The DNA here is from genome assembly GCF_009819795.1 of Aythya fuligula. NCBI lineage: Eukaryota > Metazoa > Chordata > Aves > Anseriformes > Anatidae > Aythya > Aythya fuligula. Next base: position 159,513 of record NC_045566.1, read on the forward strand.
CACAACTGACAAATTATTACGTACTAAGGGAATACTGAAATAGTAACAGTCTTATCATATCCACAGCGATCACTGAGGTAAAATAAACATGATAACACTGATTCTCCTCTTACAGTAGCATATATTCCTCTGAATCATAACCATATTTAAACACTCACCTTCTTAACTCTGCTTCTCTAGGAACTAAAGTTAGGATAAATTCTGGAGATACCGGGGTGTCAATCACAGGAACAAGATCAGTCAGAAACATTTTTTTGGCATCCTAATATGCAGCTTTACCGCTATAAATAGAAAGAATAGCCTACTGTAGAGTATCTGTATTTCACTTCTTACCTCTCTGAAAATTTAGAAGTGTTCCCACCAAACAAAGCAAGGAATCATGATGATTTTTTCTAGTCTATAAGGTGGTTACATCAATTGCAAGGCAAGTGAGAAATCTGGACACGTGTGTTCATGTATTGCCATCTGTGCAGGATACTGACAATTATACTTGGGTGTTAAGAATAAAGATACAAATGGATTATGTTTGAGTGCTACAATGGCACCTGAGTCTCAGTCTTGACTTCTGTAGAGTTGTAGTAATGGCTGCATTTTCTGAAGGAATCAGAGCCAAATAATTCAGTCACATTGTTGATTTCACATCAATAGGTAGCTAAGCACCACTCCAATGGAGGACAGAGACAGGGGTGGAAAATATGATGAAAAAATATGATGAAAAGAAACTAATAAAATATGATGAAAAAAGCTAATGGGTTGAGGTAAGGACAGGGAGATCACTCACCAAGTACCGTCACAGGCAAAAACAGACTTGACTTGTGAAAGATGGAGTATATCATCACTTAATAACAGAGCAGAGCAGTAAGAATTAAAAGTGAAATAAAAGCATCTTCCTCCACCCCTCTCCTTCTTCCCTGGCTCAGCTTCACTATTCATTCTTCTACCTCTTCCCCCCAGGTGGTGCAGGAGAATGGGGAATGGGGATTGTGGTCAGGCTGAAATAATACTTTGTCATATACTGAACTGTCAAGGTGACTCTCTTCCCAGGCTCCAATGTGGAGTCCCTCCCATGGGATGCCAGCCTTCCCAAACTGATCCTGCATGGGCTTCCTACAAACAGCAGCTCTTCAAGAACTGCTCCAATATGGATCTATACTACAGGGTCCATCATTCAGGAGCAAACTGCTCCAACACAGCTCCCATGAGATCATCTGCTCCTATGTTGGCTCTCGCTGGGCCACAGCCTCCTTCAGACCAGATCCATTTGCTCCATCGTGAGCTCCTCCATGGGCTGCAGTGTGGAGATCTGCTCCGCCATGCACTGAAACAGGTTGCCCACAGAATCTGTGGATGCCTAGTCCCTGAAGTTGTTCAAGGTCAGGTTGAATGGGTCTCTGGGCAACCTGATCCAGTGGGTGGCATCCCTGCCCATGGCAGGGAGGGGTTGAAACTAGATGATCTTTAAGGTCCTTTAAAAAATAAAAAGGTCCCTTAAAAGTAGTTATGTGCCCATCTCATTATTTTAATTTCATATTCTGTTTTACTTCCCATGCTTCCGTTTTGTACTGGACAGTAGGAAATCCTATATGATATTGTGCACTCACGGCATCAGGTTTTCAAACGAATTTCATCTTAATGAAGAAGGGTCCAATTTTAAAAAGTGCTTAAATCCAAGTTTCCCTTTAGGACAAAATGTCAGGCTGCTTTAGGAAAACTGGCCACCAGTGTGTAAATATGAGTGTTCCTGAAAATTTCCACTTATAATGCCAAAACAAAGAAATGGAGAATAAAAAGGATATATTGCTGTAATTTTAAAATGGTTAAATGTGTGTGTCTTTGCTTTGTGTAAAATAAATTCTGGCTTGAGAAAACAGAATTTTTTGGTGTCCTTCAGCAATTTAACGCTACAACTAAATTGCCTTGAGATTTTTTTTAAATGTTGGTTCTTTTGCTGTCTCCCTTCAACTCTCTCTCTCTCTCTTGTGTGTGTGTTTGCATTTGTTTGCACTGCTGTTTGCTGCTTTGGCTGCTTTTGCTGTGTAAATTCAGGTGAAGACCTGGAAAGAAATGATGGATCTACAGCAAAACCCTACTTCATGTCAGCTAGCCTTCACCGAATTCTAGGGAAGAAGGAACTGAGCCCTAAGAAGGCAGTAGGATAACATACAGTAAACCTCAACATCAAAACAGTATCAATTTTAATCAAAATATGTATAAAAGGCACAAGTAAAAACAGTACATGATGCTTCTGGTTAATGGGTGATTCTTTTTTCCTTTTGCTTACATCTAAAAAAAAATCAGCAACATTGGTAATATTTAACTAATTTAAACACTTAAGCTTGTGAAACAAGGCCACGTTTTAGTTTATAGAGTGCCTATGAAAAGGAAAATGTAAATTTGAAGCTTTTCTAAGTCTATAATAATGTTTTAATAACTTTTGTAACACAAGTTGCTGCCTTAGATGACAGCAGTTTTGATAAGATTTCTTTTTATAAGTGTATATTTGTAAAAGATATTCAGGCAATTTTTTGAAAGCACTACAATGTAACCTAATTAGCCATAAAAAGATAGTTTGAGACTCTCTGGTTAACCAGGAGATGCTACTAAATTTGTAAATATGGTGCTATGATTGTATTTTTTTGTACATGCTGGTTTTCAGCTATTTAAACTGTGATTATACATGCATTAATGATGCCCTACACTGAAATATGTAGTAATATTTTAGTCATATCCATGACTATTTTAAGAAATGATAGTATCATGTAGTCCCACTGAAGGAAATTGGAGAAGACTACAGTTGGTACTGATTTAAGTGAAGTTTTCTATGAGTAGTACTTAAAAGATGATATAATTGAGAAATAGTCTTTTAGTGCTTAAAAAAAAGTGAATTGTGGTTCACAGAAAAGGGATTTCATCTGGTCCCAGGTAGTGAATGTATCATTTCTAGCTGTTGTGTAAGAGGGAGGTGCTTGTACTATCCCCTATCTTTAATCGAACTCTGATTATGTTCTACATTATGAAGACATTGAGCTGCACTGAAAGGAAAACCAAATTCAGACTTTTTTTTTTTTTTTTTTTTTTTTTTTTTTTTACTTGAAGGAAAGTCTTAGCTCTGTTATGTACACAAGGAACTTCATTGCATTTGCCCAGCTGACAAAGGCTTCTTAGTAGGCATTGCAATGACCATGTGGATTCTAAGAGCCAAGTGTGCTCTTTCTGCACACTTTTCTCTAAGCTTTCGGTGGCTCACTCAGTAAGATGTGAAGATAAGACATTGAACTTGAGTCTTACATGATACAGGATTAATTAGCTACCAAAAGATGCTCCAAAAGATTCAGTGCTCCAGAAGATTATTGGTTATTAGAACAAAATCTTTTCAAAAAAATCACATTAACATTCTGTTCAGGTCTATGAACCTCCCTTTAGTAGAACTATCACTGAGGTTAGTAACATCTTTGTTCATAGAATTAGTCTTACGCTCTCTCTGAATACTTTTCAACTTTGTTACTGCCATGAGCTGAGCTGGAAATGTTCTAACTTAATCTCATAACTACCCAAGGAAACGACTATATTCAGGTGTGCTCCTAGTTTTCATGGTTTCCCCAGTACTGAATAAGGTATTCCATAACAGTCCAATTACCAGGACTGTCATGTGGCATACTTCTCCTAAATCTATGACAGGAATTCAGCTGCTGGAAATAGTTTTCCAGCCCAAGGAGTCCTTTGGTGTCATAAAGAGAAAGGCAAATTCTTTTCCAGATTATTTGAATTCAAATTTCTGGGGAAATTTATCAACAATACACATTCCAAAATGATTTTGCTCCCTGACTTATGGCTCTGACTGTCCTTCATGCAACAGGTTTGAGGTTAAATTAATGTACAAATGATTACCACCCATCTTCTTGAAGTCATGGACATGATAGGATCTTGAAATCCTGTGAATGGAGGTAAAAGTGACAGGATGCTTCTATGCATTCTCTTATCCAGCTTCCACTGTATCTCTTTCCCCTGAAGCAGAAATGAGTGTTTCATTTTTGAACTTAAATAATGTAAACTAAAGACATAGTTTCAAACACAGCTAATGACTGTGGGAACCTTCAGTTTTTGAGAACCCCACTTGAGATACCATAAATTTACAGAAACGGCTGAGAAACATAGCTTCAGAAAATAGACTAGTGGTTTTCACTGACGTTATCATTCCTTTCTCATCACATGTGTGGCAATGAATATACAACCCCCCATTGTTCTAATCTTGTCTGAGAATTACATCAATAACTTTATGAGGCATGTGTCACCAGTCCATGATTAGATAAGCTGCTGGTCTGTGATTATGGTCCATGCACTAATTATTATCATTTTTGACCTACCATGTAATTAGTTTGCAGCTGAAGCGGCTGCATTAAGTGATCTATATTTCTCTACTGGACTCCAATGTCTTACTGGGATCTCAGCTGAAAAAGTGTATTTCTGAATACAGTATGCTTTTTTATCATATGAATGTAACCATAGAGTTTATTAGGAATAAAACATAAAAGAAATAGTGTACAGTTATTTAATTAGAAGACTTTTGTAACAAACCTATGCATTTACTAAAGGAATTTCTAAAAGTGAAAGTTTTAAATTGCATTATTATTTATATACAGTAAATATATGTGTGTGTATAAATTGTTCCACTCACTATTTTGTGAAAATTAATTATTTAGAATGTAAATGATCATCATTTATGAGAATAAAATTTAAAAGCCATTTTCTTAACGATATAGTTAAGAGAACTGTGAAAATACAAAGCAATACCATGCAAATTTTGTAATCAATAAACTGAGTAAATAAATCATAATAATTCAATAGTAAAATTGGCTTCTTAAAATAAAATGCTATTAATGAATTAAGTAGAAAATAATGCAAGTATTTACTTGGAAAAAAAAAAAGTTTTAAGACGAGGTTATAATAATGGTTCCTAACGAATCCTGTGGGACAGTGTCTGAAGACTTCCACCATGGGTACTAGTAGACTGGTGGCCATGTTTTTGGATTTGGACATTTACCTTTTTAGTATAAAATTTAGAATTCCATTCTTCACTTTAAAGTGGAACACGTGGCTACATACAACACAGTAAAGTATGTTATATAGTCTTTGATCCTCAGCCCATGGAAGTCAGTGATAAAATTTCTACAAGGCATGGGCCAGCCTTGTATAGTGAGGCTGGTTATTATTCTGTGTGCACAGTCCAGTAAGTGGCAAAATTTAAGGAACTGACAGCCTGGATCTTGTGGTCCTGTGGTTTGCAAGGGCCTCAGCAGGTGGTGGTGGGTCTTCTGTGGTCCTGCCCAGCTATTGACTAGGTGATTCTCCTCCTAGGGAAAGAGTTACAAAGACAGGATGGCTCTTCAGAAAGACCCTTTTACATTAATATTTTATTTTTTTTTTGTGGCTCTTGAACAAGCAGAATGTAGAAACCAAGAGACAGGAGAAAATACCCACTGTCATATCCACGCAATCATGTTTGCTTTAGTTATGGTTTGATTCACTGTGTCTCCTTGTGACACATTAATGGACGGCTTTTATTTGCATGTATTATACCAAAGTTTTAATGTCAAGCCTTCAAATTTTGTAAAAAACAAACAAACAAAAACAAACAAAAACAAAAACAACAAAAATGCAACTCAAAAAAAAAAGTAAAGAAAAAAGTAAAATGGAATTATTTTTCATACTGAGGTTTTTTTTCCAAGTATTATTCAGCAGTTGATTATTGTGAATTGGGTGTTATAAGGATGCTGAATAGTCTTTCAAACATTACTATTTAAAAGTATGAAATATTTTGTTATTGCCTGTTCTGTAGTAGAACAGTAAACTGAATTGGCAGACACAATTTCAAGCTTATTTTGGAACAGTCAATAAGTAGTCTAAAGATTGGTTATCACAGAAGTGACTATGAGGAACAGACTGTCTTCTGTAATGTAGAATGTCTCCCTTTGACCAATTGCAGGTCTCTCAGCCTGGACAACTGTATCCTCTTTGACAAAGTGCCTTAACTGGCTATTATTTTACCTGGCTTATATTTTTAGGTCTATTCACATCACATAAACTACACAACAGAAAAGGCTAGCTAGAAAACACATGCTCTCTTTATTTGAATTTAACTGACAAAAAAAATTAATTGCAGAAAAAAATATGAGGCATATTTAGCCTGCATAATGCAGCATACGCAATTTTCCTGTTGCTGTCATCAGATCATGGAAGTATACTGTGTGGTCCAGGAGAAAGTATATGACAATTGTGGTGTTGCAAATAATTAATTAGAAACAATGTAAGACTGTTCCAGTTTTAGTAGTAGATTTTTTATACCTTTAATTTATGGTATAATGAACTTCTGGGTATGGCCCATTCTGCTTTCAGTTACAATGATCTTACTCATTGTCCTTGTGTAACTGCAGGGAGAACTGGGCTATTGCTACTTAGATGAATAAAAAAGCTAGCAAATACTATCCTACTGTAATACATCTATTTGTATGTTCCCAAGCATAAAATTCATTCTCCATTTTAAGAATGATAATTTGTTGTTCTGGAAGCGTTTTATAAATTATTCCAAATTTTTTAACTTTTTATACAGGCGATTTTTGAGGTAATAAGTAATTTGTACTGTGCTGTAATCAAATAAGAAATATAAATGTTTCTTCGTGTATATGATTACTATTACTACTACTATTAAAATTGTTTGTTACAGAAAGTCCACAAGCATTTGTCCCACATATAGAGTTGTAAAATCACCAAAAGTCTATTTAAGGTTTAAGAAATGGAAGGGAGGTTACTGTGTGTTTCACTAATTAATGTGATTGTTAAGGTTATATTATTATCTTGCCAAAACCAAATTAACATGAGCACATGACAGTTTGAGCTCTAAAACCTGTTTGCTTCTGCTATGCAGAAATAGGAACCTATTGTTTAAATACCTTTGGTAACTAAAGCGTTTAATATTTAATTTTGTTGTTACTCACTGTTTTACAGCTCTTGGGGATTGTTCTAATAAAGATTTAGATACAAAGCAGAGTACGCCTGTTTTATGAGAAGCGCTGTGCAAGGCAGGGCGCTGGTCCCGCTTCAGCCGCCAGCAGGGTATCACCAGCCCGCAGAGCAGCGGCGGGAGAGCCCGGCCCGGCCCGGCCCGGCGCGGCGCGGCGCGGAGCGGAGCGGGGGGGAACGCCCCGGGCTGCGCTGCGAGCGCGTCGCGGGCAGCCGGAGGCGGGGGGGGGGGGGCGGCCACAAGCGACCGGCGAAGCGGAGGCGCCGCAGGGAGCGGCCTCGGGGCGCTGGGCACGCTCGGCGCTGCGGTGACTGCCTCTGAGGGTGGGAGTCGCGTCCTGCGGCGGGGGGAGGCCACACTCCGCTGCGCCTTAAGGAGTGGAAATTCTTAATGCGATTTGTAAAGGCTTGGGGGTCGTTTGTTCTGTTTATGATTTACATTTTTTTGAACCGCAGAAGAATAATACATGACTTTTTAGCTGTACCTGTTTTGAAATCTTGTTTTACCAGACAAGACAAAGTTTAAATCAGCCAAATTCACACCTTGTAATTTGATAGAACTCTTTTTTTGGGGGGGTTTAGCAGACTCACTGAAAGCCATGTTTTTCTGCTGTCATTGTGTGACGTCCACAAAACTTTTATCATGTGCAATGGGTTGACTGAGCCCCTTAGCTTGCACAGGAAATACTGCCGTAGGTGTTGAAATCACAGATGTAGCTGTAGCAAGCCAGAAGTGCTAGTCTCACCAGTGGCCCAGTGCCACAAATAGGGGAAAAGGGGCAGTGTCTCTCTGCCTGCAGTACATTTTTCTGTCTGATGGGAAAAAAATGAAATAATGAAATGAAATGAAATGAAATGAAATGAAATGAAATAATAAAATGTAATAGCATTTCAGAGATGAGGATGGATTTCAGCAGAGGCAGCACAGCAGTACTGGAGCAGTTATTTGGAGCCAGGACAAAAGCAGAACTTGAGCTCAAGGTTAATAATTAAGGTATGGATGGTAAGTCATTCCATATGTGTGGAGTCTTTTCTGAGGATGCTTCTGGCCTTGAGCTATCAGCGCAATGAAATTGCAAGATGAAGTTTTTGAATTAGTACAAAAAAAGATATGATGACAACTGGGCATGGCTGTCATCTCATTCAGAGTGGCAACTGCTATGGTAGGAGACAGAGATGCCTCAGTGGAGAAAGCATGGCTATCTGTTTGGGATTCAGTGACTGAATGGCAAATAGATACATTCAGCAGATTCATGGGGTACACAAGAAGGTTTTATTTCAGAATTGCAGCATGTCATTTAAGGCTAAACATTCAATGTATTAGGCTTACACCGGAGGATGCTACTGCTTAGAGAAAGCTAAACGCTGTCATTTTAGTTGGTGGGTTTTTGTTGTGCAGTCGGCAATCTCGTTGATCAGTGGCCACAGCAGGAGAGCAGTGCTTCTTGTACAGCACAGCTTGCAGCAGCACTGCAATGTTTTGCTGTGCACGAGTCTCAAGATTTCTGTGCCTCAGGAAGTGGATGTTTACCAGTGACAGCTGCTGGAAAAGTAAAATTTAAGTGGTGACAAGGTAAATAGCATACAGAGAGGCAAATGGATCAGCCCTGCAGGTTTGGATGTGGTCAAGTTTATTCCCAACTAGGGACTGAAAGCATGGCATTGCTCGTCAGTCGAGGGAGGTGATTGTCCCGCTCTACTCTGTGCTGGTGTGGCCTCACCTCGAGTACTGTGCACAGTTCTGGGCATCACAGTACAAAAAGGACTTGAAACTGTTGGAGAGAAGGGCAACGAAGATGGTGAAGGGCCTAGATGGGAAGTGGCTGAGGAGTGGCTGAGGTCACTTGGCCTGTTCAGCCTGGAAAAGAGGAGGCTGAGGGGAGACCTCATCGAGGTCTACAGCTTCCTCATGAGGAGGAGTGGAGGGACGGGTGCTGATCTATTCTCTTTAGTGACCAGTGATAGGACCCAAGGGAATGGTGTCAAGCTGAGGCAGGAGAGGTTCAGGCTGGGTATCATGGAGAGGTTCCTCATCAAGAGGGTGGTCACGCACTGGAACAACCTCCCCAGGGATGTAGTCACAGCACCAAGGCTGTCGGAGTTTAAGAAGCATTTGGACTGTGCTCTTAGTCATATGATCTGAATTTTTGTGTAGGCTTGTGTGGTACCAGGAGTTGGACTTGATGATCCTCATGGGTCCCTTCCAACTTGGGATATTCTATGATTCTATAAACTACATAATAGAACTGTAAAAACCATCTTCAAAAGGATACTAGTGTTTCCTGAACATGATTCAGCAACTGGGCTGACAAAGGCCACGTAACACCAAAGGAGGAGCAAGCCCTGCAGAGAAGAGTGACCTCCTTATTGCTTGGAAGAGCTAAAAGACACTTTTGCTTTACAGTAAATCTTCATGAAAGCATGCATATTATTTTTTTATTAACATTTTGATCAGATGCAAATATAGCAAATATATGTATATATGTTCATTCCATGCTTTTTGTTCTGTAAAGCTTCAAGCTCACTTCTGACCATAGTGATAAATAACAACAACATCAATAATAGTAAAGCACTGTGTATGCTCAAGTACAACATCATCTTTTGGGTTCAGGTAATCATGTATAGCCACGCAGAATCTATCATAGTGAACTTGCCGAAAGATACGTTTGTAATATAAATGATATTGTAAGGGAATTTTGGAGAATAGAGGGCCTTTACTATGTGTCTCATATATACATAGTTATTTTAACTAAATCTGGATTTTTTAAAAAACTACCTCAGTATCTCCTTTTAACACACATGGTCTGTTGGAGCTGACTATACATATATTGTCCTTCAGAAAATGTCAGGCTTACTAACAAAATTGCTTTCTTACCTTCCTTAAAATGTGTTTTCAGACTGATGTTTTATATCTCACATGATTTTCTTACCATCCATATCACATTTAAATCTACCACTGGCTGCAGGCCATAGAAACTTTAAGCCACATCCAGATGAATTCAAAACGTAGCCTTGTTTTCTCTATTGTACCAGAATTCTGATTGCAACTCTTTCCCAGGGATCCTACATCTCTTTCAAGGTTTGTTCTTTCTAGCTGCTGTTATCCAAGGGGAGCCTCATACCACGTAAGCCTCCCTTGCAGGCATGAGGTGCAGTCTGATAATCCATGCTGCCACTTGGTGGGATGCAGCATGGCTGCTTGGTTTTGGTTGGTATGTCTGCCCTCACCCCTGGCAGGAGGGAGATGGGAGGAGACTCATCACTGCCCTCTTTGGCACTACGCATCCTAATTGTGCTGCAGTTGCACTGGACAGAGTAGAGATGCTGACTGACGAAATTTCTGCTGAAGAAAAAAATTACACCATAACCGACCTGTTATAGTGAAACAGACCCTCGTCATAAATATAGGATCAAAATGTTTCTGCTTTTGACTTGGCCAGTGTGTCATGTGTACCACCTGTGATGTCTTTACAGTTTGACTTTGCAGATGAACATTACTGTTAGTGCGTTTTATTCTAAGACCTGGCATGTTGCTCTGCAAATCCACACAGCTGCAGATGGCTTGGAGAGAGAAAGGAAGAGACTGTTTTATACAGTGCTTCATAATGCAGTTTCTGGTTGCCATCATTTTCAACACATCTGACCAACTCAATTTCCTGTCTTGAATCAACTTTCTTTTCATTACTTCCCAAGTTCTTATTTCTCTTGGTTTGGCTGTGCTCTGTGGGTGATTTTAACTTTGCAGTCTGAAAGAGCCCAGATTTGCTATTTGGAAAAGAATCTAAGTAGTCTCAGGAGAAGGTTGTGCATTTAATTTGCTTCAAATGATAATTTAAAAAGATTTTTTTTGTTTGTTTTTATTTTACTTTTTCCTTTTACATTTCATGCAGTTTCATTTTCTTACAGAAATACCAAGTACTTGAATAGTACATACTGGTATGATTAAGCTCATGAGTGTTGTTTTGTGAGAATACTAATAACAATCCAAAAAAGTTTGATTTTATAATATAATCCTCAACTGTAGTGATTCTGGAGCTTTAGAAAAGTAGGTGTTACCTTTGTGAGTTTTATATTACTGGTTCTTTGTGTCCAGAAGTGGCAATTCTTTCTGAACTGAAGTCATGACAAGAAACTGGTAACTGCATGTTTGCAACCATTGTATGGAGTAGGTCTTATCATTTTAGTCTGCTACAAAGAAGCCTGTGCAGATTCCTGCAGACACACTGAAGATAAAAAAGAATATTGAAAGGTAAGGTTTCTACAGCTTTGACTATGTGTAACATAGAACCAAAATTACAAAATTTGTTATTTAAGTTAGTATTTTGGGAGAGTGGAATGAACTTTCCAGTAAAATATAAATAAGAGGAATTAGCCCCATGAAATAAGTAAATTCCTGTTGGAAACCTCACTGAATATGCTCAATGGAACCAAAGTCAGTAACTGTGGAGAGTAGTGTTGTGCTAGAACCGTGCATATTCATGACATGCAAAAAGCTGGATCAGCTCCTCATGACTCTATTTAAAAGTGCCTCTGATTTTGCATTGCACTGCTCAGCTTTCACACACCTTTCTTCCATGGAAGTGAACTGTGGGGTGGAATCTGTCTCCGACTCCCTTAGCTTACCTTTGTAGAACCTACTCTGCAAATAGCTCTGTTACAAGATGATGTAATTTAATCTTAGTTTTAAGATGGAACAACTGCTTTTGTCTTGTCCTGAATTTTTACAGGTACTGTCTATGCTGCAGTTTCAGTGTGTGTGTGTTCCTTCCTCAGTGAGCATTCTGCATGAGAGAGACTGCAAATGCTTCTCAGTATAGTTTTGAGAACTGTTAATAGAATGATTGCAATAACAATTTTTTATTTGTCAATGGTAAATTAAAGTTCGGTGGCTGTGTTACTGTAAAGAGGATAACTCTTCAGTCATTGCAGTGGCTGCAGTACTAAAGCTAGGGCATGGGAGACTCACCAAGAAGAGCAGAGAGAAAAAAAAAACTGTTGGGAAAGGGATACCTTGCAGCTTCTTGGTCTTCTGTTTATGGAATCACTCAGCTCTCACATACCATTTAACACGAGTTCAAAATCTGTGTGGTCCACTAACTATGAATGCTCACATCTTAGCTGGTTCTGCTTAGTATCACATAACATGTATTTCCAATCAGAGTTCATTTAAATAAAAAGGTTATTTTTGTTTATTATCACATTAAGTTAGAGCTAATTTTATGTCACCCATAAGAAGTTCTTACTCAAAAACTTTTAAAAAAAAAGCATGTGGCTGACAAAGTACTATTTATTTGCTTATAACTGCTTATTGTATTACATTTTAAGTGTCTGTGTACATAACATAGGAATGCTAGCATTTCTGCTTACTATGTCTGAAATTATTAAAAAAGGTGGCTGTTAGCTTTTCCTACATTCAACAAATTACAGTTTACATCCTATTTAAATAATATTTTTATGTTTAGTTTTCTTGGATAACTTGCTCACTGATAATCAAAAAATAAAATAAAATCACACATTTCCTTGTGTGACTTTTTAATGAAGTAGCTGTCTTTCAAACACAATGGCTTAATTTTCAAATTTGAAAGTGTAACTTTTTTATACACTGATGTACTCTTATTTGTTCTAGGTTTATCATATTTTGTTTATAGGAAGTTTGGAGCAAAAGACAGATTTTTTTTTCCATGAGATAAACTTTGTAGAAAATATTGGTGCATTGTGTGATGTCAGCTGTTATAAGATACCATTCTTGGGGGTAGGAGGGATTGTTCCCATTGAGATGTAGGAGAGCTTTTTTAAAAAAAACAAACAAACAAACAAACAAACAAACAAAAAAACACAACAACAACAGCAAAAGCAAGACAGCACTGTCCAAAACAGATCTGATACATAGTAATGTACACCCCCAACAGGGAAATGTTTTTTATGAGATGTGTGGGGGAGAAACCCAGGGAGAGTTGTATAGAGAGGAATGTGTTGTTTTCAAGCAGGAAAAGAAGTTGTAAGATTTTGAGGTCTTTTCCCAGGACTACTGTTGCATTGCTGTATGTTTATTCATGTAGATGAAAAATAAATAAATAAATAAAAATTATGGGTTGTAGAAGGGAAAAGATGAGCTCCAGAAGGGAGAAAACTAACCAAAATAAAGGCTGAGAGAGCTAGGGCTGTTCAGCCTGGAGAAGGCTCCATGGTGACCTCATTGCAACTTTTTATAAGACTCCTTCAAGTACTGAAAAACACAGAGAGCAACTTTTTACTCAATCAGATAATGACAGAACAAGAGGGAATGGTTTTAAACTAAAAGAGGGGAGATTTAGATTAGAGGTTAGGAGGAAATTCTTCCCTCAAAAGGTGGTGAGGCACTGGCACAGGTTGCCCAGAGAAGCTGTGGATGCCTCATCCCTGGAGGTGTTCAGAACAAGCTGGATGAGGCCCTGAGCAACCTGATCTAGTGGGTGGCATCTCTGCCCATGGCAGGGGGGTTAGAACTAGGTGATCTTTAAGTCCCTTCTGACCCAAACCACTCTGTGAGTTTTTTCCCCCTGTCCTGCTGAGGAGGGGGAGTGAGAGAGTTGTGTGGTGGGTACCTGATGATCAGCCAAGATTAGCCCACCACAAGCCCTTGTGTGTGGCTAACACCACACTCCATACTCCCTGGAATTTATATGGCTGACCTAGACTCCCAGATAGCTGAATGCATGCATGATCTCCTTTATGCAGCGATGGGGAAAAGTATTATATTTCTGGATGTTGTGCTTACACATAGAGACGTATCTGGAAGAGGCTATAAATTATATTGACAGTATTGCAGCAGCTTATAAACAATTGAACTTCTAAGCCTGAGCTCAGAAAAAAGAGTTACTTCCTTTGTTATGAATATATACTGTCAGGTACCTTGGACATTTATTTTCTGCAACAAATCTCTTAAGCAGCATGAGAGAACTAAGTAATATCAGGCAGTATAGCAGTATATTCAATGCTTTAGTCAAATAGAAAAAATGTCATGTATCTTACAAATTTCCTTGCTGAACTAGCCAAATACATACTTAGAAAAAAAAAAGTCCAAATGAAGATGTCTGCACAGGTCTAAGAAACAACAAAATAATGTGAAACCAACTGAATGTTAGTGGTATCTATCAACACAAGTTTAAGTATATTTCAATATATAAATAATATATTTATCATAAAATAATATTTATTGTTTACATATATTATTATATATTATAAAATATAAATATTATAAATAAAAATATAATTAATATATTTTATTTAATATTTTAATAAAGTATAAGACTTTTTTTTTTTTTTCCTTGTACTTAATTGTGCCTGTGTACTTCTAGCAGGAGAGGGATAAATTATTTCCTCTTAGATATACTAAGGCATTAGCTATGGAACAAAACCACTAAATAACATCATCCAGGAGAGCTTGCATTTTTAGCTCTAAAAAAGCTGGGATTTGTATATGCTATAAATACCTTATATTCTAGGTAATAACTCTGCTCCACTATAAGGACAGGATGCTGCAACACAGCAATGCAACACAAAATTAGCTGACTTTTAGCTTTCCTATTGCTTAGGAAACTCTAACATCTATCCATATGTTTTGTCCAAGATGATCTGTTCTATGGTAGTAGAGTGATAAGTCTCTCATAGCTGCTGGATGATGGCAGGACAGCTCAGTGAGCACCAGTTCTTGAGAAGTCTTCCATGTGACTGCAACCTCAATCACACACAGAATCACACAGAATTTTCTAGGTTGGAAGAGACCTCAAGATCATCGAGTCCAACCTCTGACCTAACGCTAACAGTCCCCACTAAACCATTTCCCTAAGCTCTACATCTAAACGTCTTTTGAAGACTTCCAGGGATGGTGACTCCACCACTTCCCTGGGCAGCCTGTTCCAGTGCCTCACAACCCTTTCAGTGAAGAAGTTCTTCCTAACATCTAACCTAAAACTCCCCTGGCTCAACTTAAGCCCATTCCCCCTCGTCCTGTCACCAGGCACGTGGGAGAACAGGCCAACCCCCACCTCGCTACAGCCTCCCTTGAGGTACCCATAGAGAGCGATAAGGTCGCCCCTGAGCCTCCTCTTCTCCAGGCTGAACAAGCCCAGCTCCCTCAGCCGCTCCTCGTAGGACTTGTTCTCCAGGCCCCTCACCAGCTTCGTCGCCCTTCTCTGGACCCGCTCAAGCACCTCGATGTCCTTCTTGTAGCGAGGGGCCCAAAACTGAACACAGTACTCGAGGTGCGGCCTCACCAGAGCTGAGTACAGGGGGACGATCACCTCCCTAGCCCTGCTGGTCACACTGTTCCTGATACAAGCCAGGATGCCGTTGAAACAAGTTATTCAAGATATATTTGTCAAAATCATTGAATATAGTGAAAACATGAGTTATATTGAGCTAAAGTTGTTGGAAAAAAGCCAAATCAACTACTGAAAAATCTTTTTGCAAGAGAGCAGTCTGGAGGCTACAGATAAAGAATGTCATTCTGCATTATTACTGGGTCTGATCCATGTCAAGAGAAGAGTCACTGGTACTAGACTAGTGGTTACAATGCAGCCCAGTCAGGTTGCACCAAGATTCCTGCATCTAGAAATATCAAAACACGTTGTATATTCTTGGTCAAAGCAGCCTCCTCTGTTGCTAGTTGTTCAGAAGACATAGCAAGAAACAATTAGAGTAGCTTTGCTGGCCTTACAAGGTGTGTTGTTTTCTAATTGAAATGCAGAACTTGAAACTAATTGAAAATAGAAATTAAAAATAAATGTTTGGGTGACAACACTTTACCAGAAACTGAGAGCACCATACCACTTTTTACACCTACAAGTAAGCAGGGATTTAATTCTGCTAGTCTTGTATCTGAAACATAAGTCAAACCAAACAAACATTAGCAAGATGATGTGATCTCTAGGTAGATAATGTAAAGCTTTCTAAAACCATAGGATACAATACATAGCATGACTCTTTTATTGATGCTGTATTTGGATTACTTTGAAAATAAATCTTGCACTATTATGGCTGTTGAATGCAGCTTATAAAAGCAATATTAGTGGATAGATCAATCTACTAGCATTGTGCAAATGCTGGACTGGTGCAGAGTTCATTTTGTCACGTGACACATGAAATATTCAGTTCTTAGCTTAACTTGTATTCTATTCAAGGTTTCATGTACTGTAGCCAATACTATTTCAAACAGAAGATGGATAGCTTTCAGGAAAAAAAAAAAAAAAAAGAGAGAAAAATCACAACTCATACTTCAACATTTTAAATACCTTTTCATATGTCTAGTGATTTTCAGTTATGTCTCTTTTTATTGTTGATCCAACTCTGTGAGATGCAAATCTCTTGGGAAGTCTGTCAAATGTAAGTAATGCAGAAGTTTCTGCACTCAGAATGAGAAAAGTAGAAAAGGTGGGGGGTTAGGAGGGGAATGTAATCTCCATTCAAAGCAAACTAAGCATGCAAGGCTTATAGATATTACTACTATGAACAACCACATTATAGTTTGTCAATAGAAACGTTGGCTGAAACTATGTATGTTCAGGGATGAAGAAATATAATCACTTCAGCAACTTCTTTGGGAATACTTAGTTTCTTCCTCTTAAAGTTTTGCTGGAAAAGGATCCAGGTAAGTCTGGTGCTATCCCTGAAGGTTTTACAAATTGAAAAATCTCCTCTACTAAGAGATTTCCTCCCCTCCCCCCCCCCCCCCCTTTTTTCTGGAATTGCTTTCATAAAAGATCACATTTAAAGCCATTTGATTGTGTGTTTAAGATTGTCTAAATCAGGATCAAGTGTGGAGTACAAAAATCACCATTCCTAAATAGTTAGAAAGATTATAGTTAGAAAGATTAAGTGTTGATGATGAGCCAGCTGGGGATAACATTGGACACTAGGATAGAGAGTGAATGCATATGAGAATTAAGAATTACTTTTCTCTTGGAAAATATTTGTGATGTGCAATTTATTTAAAATAGAGGGAAGGAAACATTTTATAGGGGTCATTTTAGCATATGTGGAAGAACTAAGAATGACTCATCAAGTCTTTAACTTAAGTTTATACAGCATATCAGCCTATAATAATGCTTTTCCCCACAAGAGAGTAAAAGCAGTTATCATACATTTGTATTGCAGTTATTACTACCAGACTTGTTGAAAAAAATCTGTAAACAATTTTAAAGTAACGGGTGGTTTTATAACAAATGTACACCTCCAGAGCTTGAGATTATGCTGTTCTAAGTAATCCTAAACATACCTGCTTTTTCAAATATGAAGGGCTGAAGAAAGCACAATCCAAGTACCTACAGCATTCCTGTTTCTTTTACCCTCCAGAAATGGAGGGCGTGTTCTGGGCTCAGTATTTCCTAACTGGGAGAACATTAGTTACAACATGAGTTGTAACTGAGAAAAAGCGTCCTCTTATAACTTAACAGAAAAACTATTCTGCTTGAAGCAAGGATAGCTACATAAGGCAACAGAAGATTGTAACCAGCCTGATGGATTTGGGGGGGAGCAGTGGATATTGTCTTCCTAGACATTGGTAAGGCTTTTGACACTATCCACAAGATCCCTCTCGAGAAGCTGTTGAAGTATGGCCTGGATGAGCTTACAGCAAGGTGGATCAAAAAATCAAAAACAGGCTGAATGACTAAGCCCTGAAAGTATCAGTCAGTGGGGTGCAAAATCTAGCTGGAAGCCAGTAACAAGTCAAGTACCCCTGGTGTCAATGCTAGGTCGGCCCTGTTTAAAATCTTAATGATCTGGATGATGTGGTAAAGTGCACCATCAGCAAGTTTGCAGAAAACATGAAACTAGGGGGAACGGCTGACTCACCAGAGGGTTGTGCTGCCATCCATAGATACCTTGACATGCTGGAGAGGTGGTCTGGCAAGAATCTCATGAAATTCTACAAGAAGTGAAAAGTTCTGCACCTGTGGAGGAACAACCCCAGCACCAGGACATGCTGGTAGCACCCAGCTGGAAAGCAGTTTGGCAGAAATGAACCTGGGAGGCCTGGTGGACACCAAGCTGAACATGAGCCCTAGCGTGCCCTTACTGTTAAGAAGGCTAACAGTGCTCTTGGTTGCATTAGACAAAGTATTGCTAGACAGTCAAGAGAGGTGATCTTGCCACTCTTCTTGGCATTAGTGAAGCCATACCTGGAGTGCTGTGTCCAGTTCTGGGTTCCCCAGAGTTTCCTCCTTTGTTCCTTGGAAATCTTCAAAAGCTATCTGGAAGAGGTTATGGCAACTTGCTGAGGATCTTTGCTTAAACAAGGAGGTTGAAACAGATGGACCCAGAGGTGCCTCCAACCCCAGCTGTTCCATGATTCTGATTCTGTGAAGGTCACGCTTTAAAACTGATATTAGAATTGCATTCCATTACCATGTATTGAAGCAGTTAAAAGTGCACTATTGCAATGGATACCCAAAACAGTACCTTGTTCTTTGATGTTCAACTTGAGAACATGTGAAAGACAGTTAAACTGATCATCATGTTTTGAGTAACTATTCACTGATTATTTTTTTTTTTAAAAGGAAACAGGAGAGTTAAAAAAAATGTATAAGCATATATTTCAGTGTATATCAAGAAATTGAAAGCAGTTGTTTCCAGTTTTAATGTTGTACTATCTTTGTCTGTCCATAGATGTCACTATTCTGGAGAATCATCCAACCAGCTATGGATTTTAGAAACCAACCAAACCAGTGTTTTTTTCTCTTCCACTGAAATTAATGATAAATTATTTTAATTTTTCTAGTAAGCAAAGATTAAGGTGCTGTTAGTTCTCAAGTCTTTGTATGACAAACCAGTTGCTTTTTTGTTTTCTTAAATTCTAGAATGAACTGGGGTTAAAAGGTAACTAGCAACAACAATAATACACGGAATTAAATTCTTATGTTAAATTTTTGAACTTGTAAGATATTTCTGGTGCAGGTGCACAGATAATTCCCAATTAGTTGCCCAGGAAGTTCATATGAAACAGCTGGATATTTAGAGTTTAAGTGTACACTACTGTAATGAGAGCTGTGGTTGAAAATCAGCAGTGTGAAATAACACAACCCTTTAGCAGAGGCTGTCAGTGCTAAGGCAGCGGGCAGCAGGCCACATTCTTGCTCTGCACCAGCCTACAGCGCAACTAGAAGCATTTCTAGGTTGTTACTCAGCGCCACTACTGCAGCAAAGAATGGAAAAGATCACCTCAATTGTTACAGCAGGCTACATATGCACTTATACAAAAGACATAATGAACAGCTGTCATTTGAATTAAGGATAGAATCAAGTTCATCTGTCAGACTGGTCTGACTTTTGAGTCAGTAATAAGACTAAATGTGATGCAAGTTTAAAAAAAAAAAAAGAGAAGGAAGAGGGAGACAAAAGTACAGATGCCTACAAAATATTTCGGGAAACCACAACAATGTTATCCCTCAAACACCCATTTGACTATCCATACTTATAAAATCACTGTGTGTGTCCTAAGGAGCAATGGATTGCAAGATAAACACAAGGGGCCAAAAAGGCATACCACAAATCCAGAACTGAGCTGTAAAATGCCCTAGACATTGGAGAACATACAGGAATCACCAGTAACTTCAGAAAGGACAATTATTGATAAGTGACAACTATTAATAAGTTACCCACAGATGCAGAAAAATAATAAATAAAGGTAGAAGTGTAAGAAGATCAATTTTCCTAGCCTTTAAGCAACTCTTCAACGTAGAAAGAATACAGAAAAACAGGTGATGGTTACCGTAATGCAAATATATAAAACAGCATGAACTTCTGGACAATGAGACAAAAAAACACTAGCAAATGTCATCAAGGGTAAAGAAAAGAGTATTTGTACTTTTATTAATAAAGCAAGAGTAAAGCTGGTGTTGACTGGTTGCTCTGAGTTAAAACTCCTGTCAGTGAATACAGGAATGGCATGCTAGACCTTCTACTGCATCAGCTTTGACCAAAAAAAATAGTCTGTGAACAAGTTAGGGCCAATGCCAACAAAAACTCTCTCTCTTGAAGTTTCACTCTAAATGTTTTTGGGTAGACTGGACCTGCTGCACTTCATCCTGGGACTGTAGAGCTAGACAGAAACCTTTACAAATTACTAACTCATTTTTAAGAGACACTCAGTGCTTAGATCTTAGGGAATGGGCAGAAGAAAGCCAGGGAATTCAACAACATAGTTTAGTTTCAGTCTAATTATTTTATTTGAGAATTAGAAAATCTTAACCAGACTGACAGAATCAACAATACAAACAGTAAGACTATCAAGTTGGCCCAGAGTCCTTTTGGCAAGGGTAACAGCTGTGTGGGTGATCAAGATGCTGTACATGTCACATTCTGACATAGGCAAGATATAGAAATAACCTTGGGTAGAAAAGTTTGAAAGTAAGTAGCTGCAAGCAACTCAGATGATACCTTCTCCTATTTAAAAAATGGAATTACAGAAGAATCAGGCTCCAGCCAGTAATTTAGTTAATTATTTGGATGACAGTATAAATAGATTTAGTGAATTTTCTGACAACACAAAACAAGCAATACTGGGGAATGCAGAACTGTGATTCAGAATGATTGACAATTTAGAGAAATAGTAATAAAGAAGTGGGGTGAAATTCAGTATGGCAAAATATAAGCTGCTTACCTAGGCTGCAATAATCTATGGAGAATTGTAAACAGGAGACAAAATAAGAGCTGGTCACAAATAGAATGTGCAGTGTAGTGCTATTAGAAGAAAAGCAGTCATCATCCCGGAACACATAGCAATGAGCAATTTATATGCCCTAATCTTCCTGCTGAGCACCATTAAGGGCTTTGCTAAAACTGAGCTGTGCTTCAAGAAGATGGACAAAACCAGAACAGAATCAATTAGACAATTCACATATGCAACTTAGTACGGAAAACTCAATGAATCAGACAAATCAGAAAAAAATATATATTTTTATTTTTATTAATTTTAAGTGCCAGATTTCCTGATGGTTCTGTAAAAAATTTTAACATTGGAGACATTTAACAACAGTTTAGACAAAGTTCTCTATGACCAGTATTTGTTCATTGGACTGAAATGTAGACTAGAAAATATCCAAGAACTTCTCAGATTTGTCTGTGTTATGAAAAAAACATACTTCCACTGAGTAGACGGAGTTTCAAAGGATTTATATCCCAGTATTTAATTTAAATACTAAGTTTGAAATATCTCTGAAGGATCTTGAAGATTCTAGTGCAATAGATATTTCTGTATCCTGCTTCTGTACCCTGCAAACTGAACTACTAAATTCTAATAGCAAACGTCCTTTACAGATCTTGTGAAACTTGTACTGCATAGATTTTTTCATCTGTATTTTCCCCTCTTCCCACAACAGGTTGAATATAATGAATTTTAAGTTGTATTTTGCAGTGTAGTTACAGTTACTTGTCCTGACACACAGTAATACACGAGCCATCCCCAAGAGCGTATTGGCTATATAGGTGAGGGAAGGAAGGGAAAGAGGACTGGAAGTTGATAGCCAGTCTTCTCAGTACTTTCAAGACAGAGCTTTGATTTTGTTAGTGATATTTCTTCATTTGAGAACCTCTAGGTGCAGAAGACATTTTACATCATTAGTTCCATTTTGGATTTCTTTGCTAAGTTTCAGTGTAGTTTGTATGAAGTGCCATTCTACCTTGTAGGCTAAACAGTTTAGGATCAGAGGGATGAATGAGTTCTTCTGCAAAATAACCCAAGAAGTAGAGCACTAAGCACAGCTCTACATTATTTTCTGTTCAAGATACATTACTTCTAAGTCACATGTTAAAACCAATTTATTTTGTGAATTAGTTTATTTCATACAACATTGCTTTTCAATTTTAAGTCAAATACATTGAGCCTAAAAGACACTAAACATACTATTTTATACTCCTGCTGCAGCAATATCCACATTCTTTTCCTGTAAATGCATCCCACAAATTTTCTCAGCCAAGCAGTGTGTTACTCTTTTAAAGCAGCAGGAAGCAGTAAGAACAGCTCCAGTGTCAGAGGAGTTCAGCAGCACATGCTATCAAAAATGCAAGTGAGCACACAACCAGCAGAAAAAAAAGAAAAAGCATTCAAACTTGCAAGTCATGGTACAGCAACAGCTTCAGCTGAGAGCACCAGACTAAGACTCCTGGTTTTCCATACACCTTGTCTACTCCATGCAGCCTATTCAAGGCAGGCCAGCAGCACAGGTCTTATGTTCTCAAAGGCAATGCTCAAAGTCCAGATCCTCTCCTGGAACTTCCTATTTTCAACTCCACATTTCTCCAGCCTCACTTTCTAAATAGCTGCTCATCCATTCACAGTAGCCAAAGATATCTCCTGCTTCCTATTTTCACTGGGAAGTGAGGAAATTGCTCACTGTTTACTTTAATCCTACTCTAACTGTGGAGCTAGACAGAATGGGATGTTTCATAAAGAGGTCTGTCCTTACTTTGTCTTAAGAAACCTGAAGATGCTTACGTCCTTCAAATTAGGAATTACTTTTTTTTAAAGAAAGAGATTATGTGTGAGTCAAGCTGCATTATAAAAACATGACAATTGAGTAGTATTTTACATTACCAATTTGTATTAAGAACTAAATTAGCATCAGTTAACATTTAACTGAAAACCTTAGCAGTAAGGTCCTTACCCTAAGGTCCTGTCCTTACATATCAGACAACAAAACAAGAACCTATCTGTCTACTGCTATGCATACAATTTTGTATCATGCAGATATATGGGGCTACCTTGGGTACTGAAAGTGATGCATTCAGGTCAATGTTCCACCCAGAGAATTTCAATGACACATTGGAAGAAAACAAAGTCAGTCAAGTTCTACAACACCCTGTGTCTTAAACATTGTTTGTGAGACATTGTGGCAGGGTATACTAGCCTAGAAAAAGCATTGTGCCAGTGCAAAGAGGTTACTTTTGCTACTCAGATTAACTTGAGCATCTGTGAGTAGCACTGCAAATAGTGCTGACATTTAATTTATGGAACATGAGTAATTCAAAGCTTGGCATTGAAATTATGCTCTTAAAAGCCATCATCTTCCTGTGGTGGGAGAATATTACTTTTATTAACACATTGAAATGGTTTGACCAGAACAGTTACGAAATTTGACACATTAGAGATGCTAACTCAGTTGGAGAGGAAAAAAGGACACACACACACACCTTCAAAAGTATGATTTCCTTCTGATGCAAGTAGAGTTTAGGTGTGCAGATTGGATCTACCCGTCTTAAATCCTGGAAGGAAACTAGTCTGTGAAGACAAAAATCAGTTCAGTTCATGGTATACGCTAACCTTTAACCATCAAATCAGCATGTCAAAACATACTTTTCAATTAAGGCTTAGCACAGCAACTGTTAAACACAGCATACTTTCCAGCATTTGACAGAATTCCTATTTCTATTAGCATGCAGTTTGATACAGGTCAGTCAAAATACTGAACTAGATGTTACTTTAAAAATGCGGATGACTAACATGTAATACTTAAGTAATCTTCCTGCTTAGCAAAATTGGAAGGCAAAAACCCTGACAAAAATCAGAAACTGAACTAGTACAAATGTCAAATACTAAAGCGGATTTAAATTTAGTTCCTCCACTCACTAACTTAGGTCACAGTTAAAATCTGCCCGGCATATCCACAATTTCCCTCACACTGCAGGTGTGCACCTTCACCCTCAGGAGAAGCACTGCTGTGTATACTTACATTAAAGGAGTACTTATCTGAGGTGTTTCAAGACAAATTTAAACTCATTAGAAGGACTTTTAAAATCAGGTAAGGCAGATGAACACATCTGAAAGAGTCTGGTGCAGCCTAAGTATACCAGCATCCTTTTCTTAAAATATGAAGATTTAAGTTAAACGCTTCACAAATAATCACAGTGCAGCCATAAACACAGCAACATTTTTGCTTAGCATGCTACAGCAGAAACTTTATTTAGTTCACGTTGAAAATATTTGCAACAAAATTTTTTGTAAACTCACAGAAATAAGCTTTAACATATAGGCTGTATACAACTCAAATACAGGTAATACTTTTAGCAATAACTTACAGATACAAACTAATGATAAACTACAATTTCACAAATAATTGTAAACATTTTGCACAATTGTCAGTCCTTTCTTTTAGGCAAAGTGCTCTTTTGATGACAAATAAATTAACAAATACATAACTAGAGTGGACTACTTCCAGACAATACAAAAAGGTGTTTAATAAGGCTTGTAAACAATGTAATATTTATTTATGCAGAATCCATAAAAGTGTCTTGCAGGCTAAATACATACTTACATACCTGGACAGCAGAAGTGGTCTTGAAAATGCTTTATATGTTAAATAAAAAGTTAACATTAATACCTTTCCAATGATATTTTTCATATACAATAAATGACTTAAGATTACATCCTTAATAGCTTATATCCCTGACAGAAAGGAATTAGGTATGACTTATTGGCAGTTGTGTCATTGAATGGGGTAGCAAAGGCTGGAGTCCAAGAGCTGTAGGTGAATGAGCTATAAAGACAGAAAGATTTACTGGTCAACTTCATTGGAGGTAGAAAAAGATTATTAGCTAGTAAATTAGCTACTAAAACCCACTGGGTAAGTAACAGTTTACTAGTCCTCAACCAACTAAGCAAGCTTTGTTTTTCTAGCCAAGTCTGACACCAGGAGGCACCAGCTGGCATCACAGACACTTCCACCAACCCCGCACTTTGGGCCCAGTGTTCACACGCCTTCATCCACAGCCCACCTTACACCACAGTTTTTGAGAAGAATGAACTCAGGCCACACATGCAGCTCAGAGTCCAGTGCTTCCAAATCCTTCAGTCTCTCCTAATCATAAGTAGGAGACAAAGTTGACTTGCCAGGTCAAACACCACACAATCACAAACATTTTTGAAAACCAGATTCCTCCCACCTCCACTCCCCCACCCACTGTGCATCACTGTGAAGGAAGATGAAGTTTTTCAGTGCAGTTGCTGGATTTAGTACACATACAATTCATGGGGTAAGAGTTGGGGGCTGGATAGTGAACAGTTTT
Source organism: Aythya fuligula (assembly GCF_009819795.1). Taxonomy (NCBI): domain Eukaryota; kingdom Metazoa; phylum Chordata; class Aves; order Anseriformes; family Anatidae; genus Aythya; species Aythya fuligula. Next base: position 184,569 of record NC_045566.1, read on the forward strand.
CACTTAAATTAAATATGGGGGAAAATACACCACAAATACTTTAAAGTGTTTGACTTCTCATTACTAACATTCACAGTTTGGAGGAAGTACAAGAAGTGGTCTTCACACACAGATTTTCAGCTGCACTATTACAGTGAAGGACTATTGCTAGAAGTGGCACACTTCTTAATGAGGCACAGACAGCAAATACAGTTTTGAGATATTCTATAAAGAATACTAGAAATGAGAAATCAGTAAGCTTCTTTAACTGATGCTTGGTAAACTGTTCTCACTACAGTCAATAATGATTTTACTTGGATATGGAAAGTTGTTGTACCTACCATCCATATAACTATGTAGAGCAGTTAACATAGTCCCATCTTGGGGTACATATGCTGAGTACGCCATTTCTTCTAACATGGGTGGAGACAGCCTGGAGGGCTGAACTGCTGTGACAGGAGCAGTAGATGAATGATTAGGACTAACATGTTTCTTATGGCGTGCTCTACAATTTTGAAACCACACCTGAAAAGGGGGGAAAAATTTACATCATGTTGATCAATTGCATTCTGCTTTGACATGAACTTGATAAAAAAAAAAAAAAAACAAAAAAAAAAAAACAAAACAAAAAAAAAAAACACTCAGATCAGTTAGTTAATTTGGCCTTCAGCATAACACTGACAGTCCAAAAGAAGAAATATCCACTCTAAGACCGCATGGTGCCTTAAGCACATGCAGAAAAGTCAGGAAAGCTTCTGCAGCAACCAGTAGCCTGCAGAGGCAGATAACAGGCACTGGGAGGGGCTGCATGGTTCCTGAGGCAAGCGCCTGGCTGGACTGAGGAGCAACACCCACAACAGCCCAGCAGCACAGTTTAGACTGCTGCCCCCAGACACACAACTGGACAGATCCGTCTGCGCCTGAACACTGTTGGCCGCAGAACAGATTTTCACAGGATACCAGTTTTACTTTTTCATGCTGAGAAGCAAGCAAGCTTCAACTTTTTTAAAAGCTTAATCACAGCTACCTGATACCTCGCTTCTACAGAAGCGCTGTCAGTCTTCTGAGCTAGGTTGAGACAAGGGAACCGCAAGTTCCTTTTTATTTACAACAAAATTTATAAATTATATCATATGTAAAAATATTTGTATGCAAAAAGAGCATGAATATAATGATTGTTGAGAGGCATCTTCAAGCAAAGTAAGAATCTAAGTTTGTGTTTCTCACAGTTTTGAATTGTTTAGGCATATATTTCAACTCTGCTCTCTATACCACTAGATACTTAAATCACTAGATCCTTAATCCTCATGTCTGTGTTACATATCACAAGCCATTTTCAAGAAGTGCAGCTCTTAAGAACAGGCTACTGAAATCACAATTTTATATTTAGAAAAAGCTTAGTGCCAATTTATATACTATTTAAGCTAAGGATTTTCTTCCTGGAAGATAAATAATCCTCCACACAAAACACAAGAGGACTACAGCAAATCATCCAAATCAGCACTTTGGTTCTAGACCTACTCCTGACTAAGGAAGTTGTCCAAAGTTATATTAAAACCACCAGATTAGATTTTTTAAAATCTCACAATAACTACATTCCTATTGTTGATTTATCATCAACCATTCCCAATGGATGAGTATCAGATTGCTAGTCAAGTAATTTAGCACAGTCACCTGTATAACACGCCTGCTCAGGCCTGTTCTTTCTGCCAGTTTCTGAAGTGTTTGTGCATCTGGATTGTTGTCCTGAGCAAACTGTGCTTGCATAACCTGAAAAGGAAAGATAAGAGATTACAAGTTTTTATTTTTGTGCAGTCTTGAGAGTGACGTTATAGACTCTTCTCAGACTATTACCCTCCTCCTTCAATGCTTTCAGGAAACTGCTTTAACCACTAGTCTCCAGACAGTCCCCAGTACATTAGGAAAACAAAAAAATCTGCAAAAAAACAAATCCAAAATATAAGCCCCTTTTTCTGTTTATCTGAATCAAGACATTTTTGAGAAATGAAAGAAATGAATTCTGCTTGGAAATAGCCAAACATAGACAAAGTGTTCTGTTGTGATTGCATGAGAAAATCCACTGTAGAGTGATTCAAACATGCTTGATAAAGAAAACATCTTAAGCATCAGACCACAGTGCACAGCATAAGGAAGGAATGAGCTTTGACTGGCCTTCCTGAACTTGTCAATCACTATTGGCATCTTGTATTATATGGAGCAACTCAATCCTCTTTTCAGCTACATGGAGGATGCAGGCAACTTGGAAGCTCTTTGTGCCTCGTTTACTTTTCACTAATGAGAGACACACACGCTCCACCCTGACTGACCTGCACTATGCAACTGCTTTGCTGGATTCTTCTTTTTAATGAAGACTGAAGAGAATACTTGTCATTATGATATCAGCTACAATTTTTGAGGAAGGACGAAGCAGAGATGTCAACCTGGCCTGCATCCTAAACAACTCTGAAGCCTGTAAGAGTTTACCTTATTTAAGGAAGACTTAGATTTCTGTGGGATTTCTTCAGCAACTTAGTAAACTAGTTTCTCATTTCTGTATCTTGTCCCTTGACGGTCTGCATATTTTGCCTATTTCAAGGATTCAGACTACTACTCTTCATGTTCAGAAGTGTTGGAACTATTTACTTTCCAACTGAATTCCATACAAAGACAAAGAGCACAGATACCCTTCTGAACACGGAGTACTTCACAAAGCACACTATTATACGCTGCCACTCTGACAGTGGCTCTTTCCTCTGATACTTCTCTTAGTGGAAATCAAGTCTTATATCAAGGAAAGGTACAGAGACTGAGGCACTGAACAGACAGCAAGTGTCTTAAAACAAGAAGCCTGACGAGATCACACATTCACTGAAGTAGGTAACAATCTATTTAAAACAGGAAAAGAGAACATGAAAGTTTCATTGATGTCAAACCAGGAGGAGTCCCGAATACAGTTTCTGCTCGATTAGTTGGAACTATTTCCCATTCAGTTGGTGCTGGAAAAGACAGACCCCCTTCTCCAGAAGTTCAAGCTTAACATCCTTGCCTTATGCCGTTTTCAGTTTTTTTTATGCCATTGTCTCCAGTCATGGGTGAAATAGCAAACCAAGCTTTGAACAGCCACGTCTTGTTATACAGTGCTGCTTAAATGATGCACATTATTATATCTCTGCTTAGTTTCCCTCAACTGTTTTTACCATGGACAAGAGGAGGACAGGCTGACAAGATAGAACTTAAACTGAGACACCAAAAAAACAAAAACAAAATGGTAGTGTAGTGGCAGTGTACATCCAGAAACTTGCTGAAGATATGTTATAAACTGAATGTGGGGATGTGTAGCTAGAATTAGGGAGAATGCTGTAGCTTCTTTCCCACTACAGGTTGAAGCCTCTAAGTCTGGTCTCACTACTACCCTTTTCACAGGGAGCTGGTCATGGCCCTGGTCATGGTGTTTTTCTAATTTAGTGAGCTGGTGATCCAGAGGGAGAAATTACTCATATTTGAGGCAGTCCAGAGCTAACTCTTGCCAAGATAGCAACAATAAAAAACCTTGAAAGCAGAGCAGATGCAGGCAGTCCCCATCCCTCCCCCTTCAGGGCAGGCTTGACCCTACAAGGAGTTTTTATTTGATACTTTCAGACTTCCTAGGCTCCCACTTCCCTTTCATCTTGACAATGGAAAGGAATATAACTAGTGGTTGAGCTAGTACAATGGGATATTGAAAAAATGTGTTTCAATAATGCATGATCAAGAACAAATTAGACAGTAAGAGAACTGCTGCCAAGAACTTTAAATACACTTTTCCTGTATTTTACTCCACCCAGTTCTGTGAAAAAGTCCCCTGTTCCCCCCACTCCCCCCCAAAAAAAGAAAAAAAAAATGCAGCATTAAATACCAAAGCTAGGCTCTTGAAACATGACACCAAGACTACAGAGCTTAGTATGTTTTAACAAGCAGCAGCAAAGCTCAAAAGATACTTTGAGAATTAGTATGCCTGTGAAGCATTTTGTAAAGGCTGAGAGAAGGGGAAGAGAAGGAAGAAGAGCAAGGATGAGTCCCTATTGATAGTCTATCTTGCTAGTGCATATAAATATAGCCAAGACTGTAATCTGATCTAAAAAGCAAGTATTGACATGAATTAGATGCTGAATTATACTTTAGATGAAACAACGGTGATAAGAAATGATAACTACTGCTCATCTTCTTTATAAACCAAAGAGAAACAAGAAAAAAGTAATTGACAAGAGTTGAGCTATGTTCACATGAATATCAGCAGGAACCCAGAATACTTACCCATTTTGAGAACACACACTTTTACAGTCTTTATTGTACACAACAAAATCCAGGCTTCCTGCCTCTTAATGTCTTTAAGTCATACAGTACCCATCTCTAGCATAACTCTTGATGCTACGTAATTCTAAAAATATTCTCCATTATGTGTAGTGATGTAAATGTCTGATCAAATAGATGTAAACCAAGCAATCAAAAAATCAACCTTTTTGTTTCCACTCTGCAGGATTACCAGCTGCCCTCAGGGGGAAAAAAAAAAAAAAAAAAAAAAAAAAAAAAGCTTGAAGGATAACTATTTCATATGAAACCATTGAAACTGACAAACTATTCCAGAAACATGCTCCGTCTTGATAGTTTATGAAATAGTTTAAAGCGTACAAACCTCTCTCTCCCCCCCACCACCCCTCACATCTGTCTTCCTATCAGTTCAGGAGTTATGTCCTGCATAAATCTGAAATACTCAAGTTTTTAGCACTGCATTTACCTGGAGTTGATCTGCTGTGAAGCTGGTCCGAGCTCTTTTTGCTGGCTTTGGATGATTAACATCTTGTTCTGTTAGCAATGCTCCTTCCACATTAATCCCATTACCTGAAGCATTAAAAAGAAAACAATGCTGTTGTATCCTAAGCATTCAAATTATGTTGTTCATAAATCAGACTGTCCTCCAACAGTAACTAACAGTAGCTCACCAGCTGAATTTCATCTTGAAAAAAAATTGTTTTGCTTAAAGTTAAATTGATCTGGCACCATCACCCATAACACCCCAATAAACTCCCTTGCAAAAAATGGAAGGGATAGAACCCACATGACATTTTATCAGTGAGACGTGCTTTACTTTCTCTTCCTTGGGATAAAAAACAAGTTACACAAACTTAAAATAAAAAGAAAAAAATAACTTTTATACATCAAATAATTTGCACATTATTTTAATTCAAGAACCTGTGCTTCCAGCCTTTGTAAAGCTAGATAATTACCTCTTTTAATAAGGAAGATGAAGTAAAACCCAACAATTTAATTAAAAATAAGCCACAAACAGTTCTTAAAAGCTGGATGTTACCATTTTCAACTTCTCTTTTCAGATTGTCCAACATGCAGTCATAATGTACTCTACAAAGGACTTTCTCTTCGACCAAAGCAAATTCCTCTCCAGTAGAAAGTTGTCTTTTGCAGGAGAAGCAGGCAAAACACGCCAAGTGATATACATTTCCTTTAGCCCTCCGGACCCAGTCAGTAGAATGAATGTGCCTCCCACAGCGGGAACAGCGGGTGCCATACCGCCTGCAAATAACAAAGGCCAACAGAAGGCTAAAATCTCAGACACTAATCATCTTGGGCAAAACAGTCACCCCAGGAGTGTCAGTGTCTATGTGATGTGGAAGTTCAGCTGAGATCCACACCAAGTTCATTGACCACACAAAACTAGGAGGACTACATAACTGCATTTTAACTGCAACAAAATCAGCAAGTCTGTATGTGCAATTTTAAGGCAAGATTACTACTGAACTACAGAAGTTAATGATTTCCTTAAGGCAAAGAGCAAAACTTCTGAACTATAAAACGAATTCAAAATCCATCTTTCCTTTTACAAAAGCAATCTCTTTCAAAAGCTGTCAGTGGGAGATAAAAACAGCAGACCTCACATTCAAAATCCTCCCATTTATTCAAATATATTTCACATTACCGTAGTGGTAATCCAAATAATTTAGCTGTATCATCCTTCACTAATCATTTTGACCCTTTTAGCAAAAGGGGGACAACCTACATCTCCAGAGTAATTTCCTTAATTACCATCATGTTTATGATTTTTCATCCTTAAAAGAAATTCAAATATGGACAAACATTTACATCGCTACTGTAGAATATTGCTCTTTCAAGAGAAAACTAGCAACCAGGATATGTTGAATTATGTATAAGCATTCTGAAAAAAAAGTCTGCAAAGATTTTAAGTCCCATAAAATGTATTTTGTTCTTCCAAATGCCTGCAGTACTCAACCTGCTCCCTCCCTCCATGTCAAAACTGACTAGCTGACCATAATCCATTCACTACACAGGTAAGAATCCCATAAATATTTTGGTATGGGGAAGTACTAGTGGTCACACCAAAATTAACAGCAATTTTTTTTTCCTGCTTACTGAACTGAACATTTGATATCTTAAGTACTGGGGCCAGAAAGTCTTTTAATGCTAGCCAGAGTTAATAATATTCTTCCTTACATGATCAGAAATTAATCTTGAAGAGCATTTCACATTTAAATCAAATTGATCATAGAAAGGTATAACCGCTGCAACCATCTTAAAGATTTAGAGATTTATTTCGGGTTGTTTTAGTATTTCCATGGGATATCCTACGTCTTATACCAGTGAGAGTGATAGTCCAAACAGAAAGTCATCTCAACTCTACCTTGTATTCTCAATCGCCCTTAGGTAATGCTATGATAGATTTACATGTTTACACAATTTTTACATTGCACGTGATAGATTTACAACTTTATTTTGATAGGGACTTTGACTAACATTTCCACCCTCTGTGCGTACAGAGGTAAATTATTCTATAAATGCAGTAGCTAGGATAACTTAAAGGAAAAAAAAAAAAAAAAAAAGGACTTGGTACGTAGGTACATTAGGCAGACTGGGGGTTTCCCAAATCCCTCTACAACACAAACAAACAAAAGACCAACTCAGTAGTTCAATTACTTAAACTGGCAACAAGAAAAAAAAATCATATAAAGATAGTCTAAACACACATTTTAGTTACAGACAAAGCAAAACCTGACAAGGAAGTGTGATATTTTATCTAACAAAATTATATTGCTACATGATATACCTGAAATAATCAAGTTTGCAGAAGATATCTTTATCTTTGATGTAACAGCTGGTATGCCTTCCTAGAGACGTTCTGCAGACACTGCATGAGAGACAGCGCACATGCCAGCAGAGGTCGTTTACCTGCAAGAACACCAAAAGAAAGATGCTTTTCAGTTTGTAAATACAAAACACTAATAGTAGTGGCAGAAGGCCTTTTTTTCTTTTTTCATACAAACAGAAAAGACTATAAACAACACATACTGTGATTCACAGAAAATTTATCTTCAAGGCAAAACTGCCTATAGAACTGCATACATATTAGGGGTTAATGAATTTGACAAAGGTCTTCAGAAAATGCTTTCATGGCTTTGTAATTAAAAGCACAGGAAGAGGAAGCAAGAGATTCAAGTTCTACGCAGGTATTTTGTGACCAGTTCTGTTCTCACAGTATTACAGTAACAGAGCAAGTTTTGGCCTCACATGACCTTACTGCTAACTTACATGCTCCTACTTCCCAGTCAGCAGAAACTCCTGCTTAACAAAGAACAAACTTTGCAAAGTGATTTGAAATTTTAAAATGAAAGTACCGAAGCAAAACAGAAACAACATGGTTTGTCAAGTAGAAACACACCATGAAACACACCATATCATCAATTGTCAATTTCTGATAAAGCTAAGTTAGGGAATAGATTGAAGAGCTTCAAGACATCAGCAGTTTTTTTATAGCAAATTCAACAATTGTTTAAGATGTAATGCCCGCAGTGAAATTAGTTATAGTCATGGAAAGCAGTAGCCAATCAGGAGTTTTGAAAAGCCATGTATAAGTTATGTGGAATTTTCATTTCTTCATTCTTATAAAGAAAATTCTTTGTCATGAACATGTTGTGCATTACACACCAGCTTATAACTTGATTTAAACACCTAAGACTCCCACTGACCACAGAAGTTAAGTAGTAGGTGTTTATATAATTCTAAATTTTATAGGAGAAATTACATAAAGCAAGCAACCAGCAAGTTAAGATATACGAATTTTTAAGTGTCCTGTGTCCATTTCTCATCCTATAGTAAACATTAAGAACTTCAGCCCATATACTGTGAATGGCAAAACAGCAGATTTGAGATAATCCAGGATGTTCCTTTCATAAAAATGCTGCCAGACAAGCCACAGAGAAAGAGAAAGTAAGGTATCAAATCTTACAGATCAGGCTGGAAAAGCCTATTTCAGCCATTCTTGAGGTTTTAATATTACATCTTGCAGCTGCTCAATGCTCCCTCAAGATTTATTCTTGTTGGCAGCCATATTTTCATAGACTGACAAATTTACACCACAGTATAATGTGAAACTGTTGATAACAGCTGTCACCAAATTGAGCCTCACAACTATTCTTTAAAATGGATGCACTGCAGACAGACACAGGACAGCAGCTTTTGGGCCAGACCAAGCCCACCCAGTGCTTCTGCACACAAAGACTTGCCAGGCGACGCCCACTACAGCCCACACCAGGACCCCTAGAGAAGGCAACGGGATCCCATGCACAGCCAGGCTGCTGGCACACAGCTCCGTGCAGCATCAGCGGTGCAAGGCACAAGCTGACATCCCACAAGACAAAGCTCGTTGCACTGACTGCTCTTGAGAGGCTAATGCTCTTCCATAGAGGAAATCAGTAGCTTTGTTACATGCCCAGGTTGATGTCATCCTTCTACCTTCTTATTTGTTAATTTATAGGGCTGAAATTAGAATACACGCTGATGCTGATTAGCAAGATTACCAGGCTCCCACCACAGATTTCTTTTACCACCTATAAAGAAGGGAATAATGTTTGAAGTCTAAATAATCATTTAGAAATCTTTCTCTCCAAGCCACACTATCCCAGTTTTTCAGACAGAAGACAGTGATGTAAACAGTGATGTAAATGACCTACCTAAATATCACCGGAGTTAATGATGACAGAACCAATTTCTGTCAGCTCTGCTCCCAGTTCCACAGCACACTTCGTGTGCAAAACCAGCCTACTGCAACGGTGACTGGGGTTTACTAGCACAAATGATATACAGCTTTCCTGAACTGCAACAACCTTGTTTTAAATGAATGCCAACCCGACATACACGTTCCTTTGACCTTCTTATCACCACTGAGGTCTAAAGCAAATGATCTAAACAGATTATTTTGATGTTTTCAGTGGTGCTATCAACTTTCTCTTTGCAGGATATATGACTTCGTTTAAAGCTTCACCTATTACAATCAAGTGACTGAAAGAAGAATTTTCTAATCTCACTTTTGAAAGTGGAGAGGCAAGACTCTGATCCAGGAAAACTAATGGCTCTAATCCTAGAGGAAAATAGCCACCTCCCAACTGCCTTAAATTTTATACTTAGAGACCACCACGTTTTCGATTTTAAATAATCTTGCTCAGTCCTGAATGCTAAGACTAGCAAAACTGCTCTGCAATCACACGGATTTCCTTCTTCTACAGATATTAGTAGAACACGTTTTAGAGGAGTAGCTCACTTCCACGCTTCTGAATAGGTACTTTTTGCCTTTAGATTCATGGCATCTCACTAAAAAAAAAATAAAAATATTATAAAATAGCTAATAAAAAATGGGTCGTGCTACCACTGCTTAATCAGGAGCATAAAGCACAACCAGAAACTTAACCATGTACTGAACAGTGTTCTTTGACGCTCCTCATAGAGAACGTGAGAAAAAGCAGCCCCAAAACAGAAAACTGTTATCAAAACATAAATACCACTTCAGCTTTCCTGAAAGGCCCAAACCTCACAGACGCGTGCAGTTAGTGCAGTTAGCTTCATGGCATTAAGTGCCGTTTCTGCAGTAGTTCTACTCACATCTGCAAGCCGAAGGGCATACCGTCTCGGCTGCAGCGAAAATAACGTGCTAAACGTTACGGATGCTAACTGCCAAAGTACCAGCGACGAAGGGAAGCGGTTCGGAGACAAGCGAGAGAAGGGGGGCATGTTTCCTTAGAGCTCGTTTATCCGCTCGCAGCGCTGTCGCGTTTTCTCGTTGAGCTCGGTTTCCGAGGATCTTCATGTGTGCCGGGAGCCAGCACGGCTTCGAGGCGCCGGACGCCGCTGCCGCGCCAGGCTCCGCCGTCCCGAGCGCCGCCCGCCGCGGCCCGGTCGAGCTTCCCCCCGCACCGCCCGGGGGCGGACGCCGTGCTCCCCCCGGCCGAGGGCGGCCGGGCATGGGGCTTCGCCCGGCCCCCGCGGCCACGGCCCCGTGCCGACGGAGGGGCGGCGCGGGTCTCGGTATAGACGCTGCAGTCTCAGGTCAGGCCGGAACCCCGCCCGAAGGGCAGGGTCCGGCGGGCGCTCTTACCTTCAGCAGATATTTGTCCACGATCTCCAGGCCGCAGCTGCTGCACACGCACTTGTTGGGGGCGCAGCCGGAGCCCGAGGCCATGGACCGTGGCGAAGAGGAGGGCGACAGCGCGGCGGAGGAAGAGCAGGAGTCCTCGTCGGCCGCCGCGGGGCTCGCCTACGGGGGAGCGCACGGGAGACCGCTGTCAGCGCTGGCGGCAGCCAGTCTCGCCCGGCAGAGGCGGGGAGCTCCGGCCGTCCCGGCCCGCACGTATGCGAGTACCTGCAGGGCCCGACCGGAGCCTCTCCGCTGATGGTCGCGGCGGCAGCCAGTGCTTCTCCGCCAAGCAGGCGCAGCCGGCGGTCCCGGGACCCCCAGACTTGAGCGGGGAGAGGCGGAACCCGCCAGCCGGCACGGGGCTCCCTCCTGGGACCCGCCCCGCACCGGGCACCGGCGCCGCGCTCGCTTCCGTGCAGCCCCTGCCGGGCGACCGCCGCCCGCTCCCTCTGTGCCGCCGCCCCGCTCACCTTCTCCGAGGGGCCGCCGAGCGCAGGAAGATCCTTGTCATCCAGCCTGCACACGAACATCGGGTCGCTCTTCCAATACATGGCACTACCCTACCGCATACCAGCTCCGCGGCGGGGGCGCGATGAGGCTGCTCCGGGGACCCTGCTCCGGGTCTCTGCTCTCAGCGCCTGCAGGAAAAAAAGTTTTGTTTTCAAGGGGGTGGACCCTGCCGCGCGGGGACCTGCCTTCCGCGGGCTCGCTGGCCTCACCTCCTGCGCAAAACCCGCCTTCTGAACAGAGCGAGATCGTTATCTGCACCAGAGAGCCCGCGCCAGGTTTTGTTCAGCCAGCCAAAAAAAAAGAAAAAAAGAAAAAGAAAAAACACCAGAGGACACCCCCGCCCCTCCCGTTTCTCTTCAGTGTTTGCTACGGCTTCTCTCTCCCTCCAGTCTAAACAAAGATTCGAGTTACATCTCTCTCCGTATTAGCAAAGAAAAACGCGACAGAAAGGCTACGTGTGAACGGGAAAGGTTTTTCCGTCCTGCTGAAACCTAAAGCCCGATCGCATTCCTATAGCTTAGAGAGACTCACAACTCCTAACTCTGTTTTGCTGTTTCTACACTTCTCTGCGCTTCCAAGATCCCATTACAAAACCTTTCTCAATAAGCTAAAGAGAGAATATCTGAGCTGGCCAAAGGCTGTAGCATTACTCCGGTTCTGAAATTAAGCCTCAAAGATCACGGATGTTGCTAATTAACATCCGTGTCTTTGTTCACGCTGTGGACAGAGGCTTCTAGGAGCCGGCTGTTCACATCTCTCCGGAGAACTAGAACATTTTTCTTAGCGGAGGGGGTTACTTGTATGCTTTTTCCGCGTACACATTCCCCACAGAGAGTGAGTGAGTGAGTGAGTGAGTGAGTGAGTGAGTGAGTGAGTGTGTGTGTGTGTGTGTGTGTCGTGTCGTCCCCCTCCCCCCCCCCCAAACCAAATACTGCTAGCATACTCGGGACGTTTCAGGGGAATAAAGCAACAGCTTGTCCATCGCAGGTGAGGTAAATAATCGGGGTATCTGCTTCTCTGCACGTACTTAACTAGACAGGTGTTTTTAATTAAAATTCTCGTTATGTTTCCACACTTTTCTCCCTCTCTTTTTGTTTTTGCTCTGACGATAGATGTGAGACATTTTGTGACGTTTCCATAAATCAAGCTGAGAAAGTTGCCCGGACGGTTGGAAATACTGAGTTCGATAAAATAGAATTCTGCTTTTGAAACGTTTTAGGAAAGGACTAACCCCATAATACTTGCTCTTCCCCCCACCCCCCGAAATTTTTGTTTCAAATTCTAGGCCCCGAATCTGTACGACTGTAGTTGACTGCGTGGCGGCGCCGAGCCTTAGTGAATCCGGTATGTCCCGAGTAAGTCTCTCGTTTGCCGAGCGCTAAAACTGATCTAACCCTAGACCGAGTCTCGCTTAAATTTAGTCTTAGGATCCCTAACAGCTGCTGCCGCAACAAAGTCTTTCAGACTGGCAGGCAAGTAGCGCTCTTTTCTGACTACGACGAGGTTCAGGATGGCGCGACGGAAGCCAGCCCAGTCGCAGGGGCGGCGGAGCCGGCTGCCTCGGCCGGGGCTGGGCGCGGGCGCGCAGCCTCCGCTACGCCGGGAGCGGGGCGCCGCGGGCCGGCCGCAGGCGCGCTCCGTTCCCGCTCCCCGCCCCGGGCACGCCGAGCGGGAGGGTCCGACGCGCCCGTCGGGTCCCCGAGTGTCCTCGCTGGCGGACGGGGGACCCTGTCAGTCCCGGGACGCCCCGGCCCGGCCCTCCTCGCTCGTCTGGAAACTGCTTACGGGCATCTCCCCGTGGGGCTCGGGCTGCTGCCCATGCCGTCCCCCAGCCCGGGCCGCCGTGCTCCCGTCGCGCCGACCGGATGGCGCGGTGTGGGGCGGGGGGATCTCGAGGGCCCGCGCCGCCGCGATGTGACCGGCACAGCACCGCAGGGCGACGTCCGGGGACCCCGGCTGCCGGAAGCTTTCCTCTTCCCCGGGAATCGCCGCTGCGAATCGGAATCGGGGCGCGCAGCGGAGCTGCCCGGTCCCAGCCCGGGAGCCGCTCACAGTGGTTTCATCTCGGGACTCCCGCAAGGCCCCCTCTGCTCCCCGTCCGCGGCGGGACGACCTGGGCTGCCGCTGGCCGAGTGCTGTGGAGACGAGTGCCTCGCGGGCTCCGGCCGGGAGACGCGCTCGCCCGCGTCGGGCTCGGCCCGCAGCCGCAGTCAGGACGGAGCCCGCGGGGACCCGCTCTCTGCGGCTCTCTCCGTCCGTGACCATCAGAGGTATGGCATTAGAGCTATCGTCTGTTCTAGACGGCGCGACAGAAAACGATCGTCTGGTCTGGGGGCATCCAAAGAAATGTGCCGTGGAGGAAACGGGATAGAGAGGCCTGGGTAGTGCCGGCGTGCAACCCCGAGACCTGCACCGCTGCAGGGCCGGAGCAGCGCCGTTTATTGCGCGTCGGTCCTTTCCCCGCGCTATTTCAGAGTGCTTGTGCGCGTTTCGCGGACGGCTGAATATTAGATTTCGATAAAATAACACCTTTTCTGTATGCGTACACCTTTTCTCCAAGACAAATATAGCAGTTGGAGACAACAAAATCAATACGGGCGTTGTTCCCCGCGGGAATAGCAAACGTGCAGCGGTAATTCATAAATCGTGTGTCTGGAGGAAAAACAGAGTGTACGGGAGATTTCTCAGTGTTTCTTGTTTTCGGTGCCTGGCTCCGCCAGGCGACGAGCGGGCGATGGGGAAAGCCGCGGATGCACTGGCGGCCCCCCCGCCCAGCTCCCTGCGGCAGCCCCCCGCCCACATCCTCGGTCCCTTCCGCTGCCGCGGACCCGCCGCTCCCGCGCTGGGGTGCAGGGCTCGGGGGGCTCGCCCAGGACCGCCCCGAGGGCTGCGCGGAGCCGCGGGCCGAATCCTCCGTCCCGAGGCCGGCTGGGTCGGCGGCCCTGGCGGCGCAGGAGCCACGGAGGGACAGCAGGATAACGCGCCTTGCGGAGACAGGTAGCGGAGCTTGGGTATTGCTATGGCTGGGGGTGCTTCGCAAGAAGGGAATGTATTTGCCGAGCTTGTTGGAGAGAAGAGTTCTTTCCGAGAAGAGGTCAGAAATGCTAGTGTGTACATGGGGATGGACGCGGACAGCGCATGGGCTTGGCTATCCGGACTCCACCCGTGCTTCTCCTGTACGGTTTTGTCCCCTACCTTTCCAAAGTCCAGTCTAAACTTCACCATTTAACAGTTACGCGCCCTCGCTATTTTAGTGAATATTCCTAGTACAGCATCGTTTCTGAGAAGATGAAAGCACGTAGATACACAGAGTTTAGTGAATCGCCAGCTTCTGCGCGCCCTCGTCTCCCCGGTGCTCCATGCACATCGGAGGGAGGCACGGCTCGGATGGTGCTTCAATCGCGCCGCTCAGCGCCCCGCGGGCCCCACGCGTGGGAACCAGCTGAAGCGCCGCAGGGGCGGCAGGTTCGTCGACGGGCTGTCAGCAGGGAGAGACGGGACAGGAAGGGAACTTGCCGGGGACAGACAGTCCGTCGCGGCTGGGCCGGGCGGGGCGGCCCCAGCCTTGTCCTGTCGAGGCTGCGAGCGGAGCCGAGCGCTGGACAGCGCTGGGAGGGAGCGCGGGCTTGTGTGCGCGGATCGAGAAGGAGCGGAGGACTCCCACGGGACTCTCCGACGGGGGGACTGCGCCTGTTTCTGATTCCTCTCTCTCACAAGTAATGCGAGGATGTGTGTGGGGGAGAGTGCTAATCAGTTACACGCAGGAGAGATCTCTTAAATATCTGACAGCAAGGCGCAGCACGAAGAAAATGCTGAACGCGGAGAATAAGGGTGGTTTTAACGAGAGGGTATGGGCACATGGGCTTCTTAATCTCAGACTGCACCGTAGCGCAGATGCTGGATGTTTCTCTCTGAAGGGCGCTCTAGCGAAACTTCCTCTCCCGCGAAAAAGTCGGGCTGCTGAGAAATTAAAAATGGCATCGTGGTCAGTTTACGAAAAGCGGGCGCTGAAACTAAGCTGCGGTAAAGCTGGGCCGCCCACCCCCAGTAGTCCCGTCGCGCACGGTCCGTGCTCGCCGCCGGGGCGATACCTCCCTGCGGCTGCCTCAGCGCCGTCCCCTGCCCCGGGGGTCCCCGAAAACGACGGCGGGCGGCGAACCCGCGCTCCTCCAACTACGCCTCTGCTAAAGATGTGCTGGAGGAGGTGCCGGCCGGGGGCGCGGAGGCTCGCGGGACACGGCGGGACAAGCGTTCCGCTCGCGGCGTTTCGCACGGCTTGCGAGGGAGCGACTGCGCCCCGGTAGCGCAGCTGCGACCGCGCCGCCCTCCCCGCGGCCCGCCTCTGCCCAGCCTGGCGGCGGCACCGCTCCGCGCTGCCTCGCCGCCCCCAGCGGGCCGGGCGCTGTCCCGGCGGAACCCCGCCGGTCGCGGCCTCCCCGCCACCTGCCCCGAGCCTGTCCTGCGCTGGCAGGGCCCCGCTGGAGCGGCAATGAGGTTCCGCAGCCCGCCCGACGGCTGTGTGCCCTCATCTCGCAGTCTCACCTCCCCGTTCGTTTATGGACCTCCAGATCTCTCCGTGCTCCCGGAGGGAGGCTCGGGCGAGGCAAGGAGGAGGGACTGCGCGTTCTGCTCTGGCTCTGTGCGGTTTGCTCCTTGTGCAACCGTGGGGCCATGTGGTCACTTCATTTGCCAGCAGCTGTCTGGCAGGAGAGACAGATCGGAGAGGAGAGCCTGACAGCTATGCGGGACAAAGTTCACTTCCATGCACGCTCCCCTCTCCTGTCTCAGCCATCCTCTTATACGTACTTTGATACTTGCACACCTGCCAGTATCCAGAGGTTTTCCATCTGTAGACCACAGCCCCCTGGGTTGCGGGGGCCTCTGAGTGCTGCAGCAGACAGGCAGTGGAATCAAGCCAGCACGCTCGGGCTTGCTCTTTGTGAGTTTGCATCCCCACTGGCTCCAGCCATTGGAGAAAGCTGCAGGGTTTGGACTAGTCCTGAATTCTTGCTTCTGGGCTGGTTTAGTGAGGGGTAAACCAGCCCAGTCTCTTAACAATAACTTGTTTTCCAAATCTAAATCTGTGTAATGCACTTTTATTGGGCCAGGCTCTCTGTCTTCAGTTTGTGGGTCCAGTATCTTCTGAAGCTGTACACATGTGGCTTTTGCTCATGACTGTTCCAGTGTGGAGCTCTGTGTTGCTTAGTTGGGAATGACCAAGTCAGTCAGAGGGAAATGTCTCTGTGTCCTAATCGGATGTGTGAGCTGGTGGTTCTTGTGCCAATGTCCGAAACTTGATGCAAAGCTTTTTCTTCCTCACTTCCTCCCTTTCTTCCCTTTCTTCCATTTTCTTTTATTTTCTTTCCCCTGTAGAAACATGGAGGCAGGGGAGGCAAAGAGCAAGAAGGGAGGTAGTGGGATGCAGCTCTGCATCGTTTTAGAGAAGTGGCCCTTGCACTGCAGAAGTAAGTGTAGGGAGTCGTTCTGGCACCCCAGAGTGTAACTGCAATAATTTTGCCTCATTTACTTAGGTCTCACTATTGTGTATTTGATTTCCACACCATGAACAGACTACCTGGATGAAACCTATGCATGTTCAAATTAGGTGTTGCACCTATGCATTCTTGAAATTGCAGTGAAAACCTTTATCTATAAGCTGACCTTTTAAGCATCCGTGCTAATTGTGTCATGCTGTCATTCATTTAGGGAAAGTGCCAGGGACAGAGGAAATTGGAACAGCGATCACATTATGTAAAAGAGCTCTTTGCCCTTAGCATGCTGTAGGGCAGAACCTAAATGGAAACCATCGTTGGCTGTCTATGAATACACAGCTACAAAACTTACTGCCTGTTTTCGGTTGTAAGGATGTCCTGTTTTCTACAAGCGTAGAAAATCTATGCTGAAGAGCCTGAAAGGTACCCCTGAGCTATCACATCTACCCGCTTAATTCCTTTCACTTCTGTTTATGTAATGAATAAACACTGCTCTCTGGCAGGAGACCTGGGCCGTCAAATGGAAACGCGTGTGCCGAGGGGCGGAGGGGGCCCGCCGGAGCTTCTCGGCTACCTCGGTCACCGCCGGTGAGGACAGAGCCCCTTTCTTCTCCCTCACCCCTCTGCGAGGGAGAGGCCGCGCGGCAGCTACCCCTGCTCCGGGCTTCTGCGACACGTCCGAGGAGCAAAGGCAGCAGGAGGGCTGCGGGGGCCGGCCACGGGTCACCCCGACGCCGCCCGTCGCCTCGGCTCCCCGCTACCGTGGCCACCGAGGGGCGACCGGGGCAGGGCGCCCCGGCGGGTCCCCGCAGCGAAGCCTAGGAGGGCGGTCTGCGCCTGGGCGCTGGCTTTGGGGCGCGCCAGGGCCCCAGGTGGGTGCTGTGGAAACAGCGAACCCTCCGGCTGGCTCCGAGCCGTCTTGCGCTCCACGCTTCGCGAAGGGCCGCAGCTGCGCCCCGGCGGGAGCGCGGGCAGCGTGTGCGCGGTGCTGCACGCATCCTGCCATGCACCCCCGGCCCCGCACGGCTCCGGTCCCTCCGCGGAGCCCCCGCCTCCGCTTTCCGTGATGAGGGTCGGTGCCCTTGCGGGACGCGAGCGTGGGGCTCGGCGGCGGCGCTCCGCCGGGCGCGGTCGGGATGCCGCTGCCCTCGGCTTCCGTCGGGATGAGGTGTGTGTTCCCCGGGCCGGGTGCCCGCCGTGCTTTCGCGCGAATTGACAGCAGCTGCCAAGAGTGCCGGCTGGAGGGAAACAGCGGAGGTGGCAAACAAAAATATTTGAAGATGAGGCTACTGAAGGGAACCTTCCTACGCACTCCGAGGTGGAGCAATCGTACGTGGGGTACGGGGCGCTGCGGGACTGCCCTGGGGCTCCGCCGGGCTCAGGGCCGGGCCTCCGGGTGCACCGCGGCTCCGGGAGCGGCTCGGCGGGCGGCTGGCCCCCAGTGGGGTACGGCCGATTTCGAGTCGGTACGGCCGGCAGGGTCTGGCGCACACCTTTCCTCCGTTTGCCTCGCTGGTAATGGCTTCCTGAGAGAAGGGAGATTTAGCGTTGGCACAGTATCTCGGGGCAAATACAAATTACAGAAAGCAAATAGGGTCAGCACCAAATGCCAGCGGACCTGCTTGCATGAACTGACTTGTAGAGTAGGCAGCTGCCTTTGTCTTTCACAGGACCCTCTCCTTCATTTTGAGTCATGCCTCTGAATGCCAAGCGCAACTCAGCCTGGGGCAGGCAAAGGAAGTTAGTTACCTGTTTTAACGAACGAAAACTTTCCTCCCCCACAAGAGAGCAAATGCTTTTCAGAGAAAAATCGTATTTGCTGTCTTGGGATCAAATCCCACCTGTTTCCCATGTCCAAGGTCACAGTACAAGTTAAGCAGGGTGAATAGTATGATCCTCAGTCCCATCTTCTCATCCATGTATCATGCACTGAGCCAAAACAGAACCTTTAAAATGTACTTGCTTTTGTTTGAAATTTATTCATCGATTTCTAAGTGGCTAATTATTCACAGATTTCGTGATTTTATTATTATTATTATTATTATTTTTTTTTCAGAGCTCAGTTGCAGACATTCATGGGACTTTTGCCTCAAGTAGTACTCAGCTTGGTGAAAGTCAGGATTCAAAGACACTAATATTCTGACACTAATACTTAAGTCTCTCAAACTAGCCATGGATAGACATTTTGGCTGCTATATAGAACTTTGAATGACTTTGTCTGCTGCAGGATTAAGGCAGTAACACAGAGAATATTACAGTGAATGTCTCGTTGCACACTCTGGTGGGACTTCCTTTCAGCCTGTCAGTACAAAGGACTGTTCTTTGTGATGCGAATTAACAGACAGATTCACTCTATTTCAAGATGTAAACTCTATTTCAAAGCTTTCCCCAGCTAATTTATGACTTTACACATTGATACAATGTTCAGCATATGTGTATTAAAATGAAAATATCTGTTAAAAACAGCACATTTGGGACTCCCTATCCAGAGACATTTTGTTTGCTAAGTAGACAATTTGGGAAGGAAGCTCATGAAAAAAGGTGATTCACTTGTACCAGATCTGAAAACCACAGAGAACCTCCAGAAACAAGATCTCGGTTTGCTACCCACAGGTTACAATTCCCAAAATGTTTGCAAGTATTTACAAGTAGAAATATCAGGATTTATACAAGATTAATAATTTTGTGACTGGTATGTACAAAGTGCTACTGTAATTCTCTGAAATAAAATACATTTATTTTGAAAGAGCAGAGACAGTACAGGTGTTCAGCTTAGTGGTTTAAGTAACGATAAGGGATCTTATTCTTCATTGTGTTTATAATTTTTACACTGATGTAGCTTCATTAACTCTTAACTGGCACTCGTATAACTAAATGGGGAAATTTTACTTGTTGCCAGAGTGCTGTTGCTCCAGAGGAGAATGAAATATCTAGACAGAGTGACAGAGTGTATTTCTGGCCAGACATCTACTTTTATTAAATGTTGTGCTTGGGGAAAAAAAAAAAAAAAAAAAAAAAAAAAAGGTAATTCTAGACAGGGGACAAGGTATGGATAATGACATATAAGTTTAACATAACTCCTTTTGGCAGCCTGTTTTTTTTCTAGAAGTTTTCTGATACTAACTAATCTGTTCATACATTAAAGCACACTGATCAGGATTAAAATGCATCTTTGATCTGTAAGCACACTGCAGGTCTAGGAATAAGGATTGTTCTATTTTACCTTTGCTACAACTGTTGGGAATCTGGATCCAGTCCTATTCCTGTTGTGGCCAGCAGGACCCCAGCTATTCTGCTTTTGAAGAGCAGAAAGGAAGTGTTTCACTAAGCATAAGTAAAACTAACTAACCAACAAAAAACTCTGAAAAATAACAGAAGCGATCAACAACATAAAGAGCACATTTTACTTTTCATGCATGTACCTTAAATTTACTGTTTGCACATACAGGAGTTGTCCTCACTGCTATATGCAAAACTGCTTGTCTGTTTTGCAGGGCATAAGAGCCATTGTACTCTCTATATGATACTCTTAGTATCTCTTGTACCCCACAGAGTAAAAGTTGAACAGAAGATGATGTTTTACGGATGATCTAATGATAACCTTCTTTTCATTGCTTCAGTTTGGGATTACAAGGAGAAGAAAGTGACAGAGGGATTCACAGGAGATTTTAAAGACAACTGTTTGTTTTAATATTTGCAAATAAACATTCAAAAATGAGTCAGCTCTGGCTGGCTACATGGAAAAAGCTATACATAAAGCAGCACTTCACTGTCTGATGTTTTGCTGTTCCTTAATACCATCTGAATGTTGATGCTTGAGCAGGAGAAAAATTATTTATCTAACTTTCATGAAGAGAGGGACTAATAGGATGAAAAACAACCTAAGAATTGAATGGAGTACTGACTTGCAGTTAGGGTTATAAGACCATAATATTGTTGCTTTTCTTCTGCTGTCTTATTCATATCCAAATATTCGGATTGCCAGCAACTGGCCCCTGATGACATTGAGAAGCAGGCTTACAAAATGGAGAATGCAATGCACCTGTGCTCATCACACTGTACCTGAGAACCACAGAACTGTGGACTTTGTATTGTACTGCTCCTAACCACTGAAAGGCTCTCGGTATATGCAGCAGAGTCAGGGCTGAAATTAAGTATTTTTGTTAAGTGGAAAAACGACTCCCTGAAAGTCTACCTGTCTTGTGCCTGTCACAACAGCTGTGCTGTTGCTAAGGTCTGTTTGCTTTTGCCTCCCACACAGATGTGAGCAGAGTGGGGAGCCATAGCCCCTTTCTGTCTTATTTTACTGTTTATGCTCTGCAGTGACTTTTGCTATGTTTCCATCTCTACTTTCCATTGTTATTTTGGGAGTCTGGGTATCCTGATAAGACAAAATCATAGTTCAGAAATGGAAATTACATTTATCCTGTCTTTGCTGCATCCCATCTGGTATATATGCAGTTCATGACAGGGTTCAGGGGGGAATTTTCATAAAGACAACTGATCATGCACTGAGTCCCTGTGTAGGAACAGGTCAGGGCATATGATGCTTTATGTCTCAGCATTGGTGTTAAATGGGATGTGCAAGATCCCACAGCAAGCATCTCAGACAGGTAAATCTCTGCTGAGGCACAAAAGGAGAACATGTGGATTCTGTTCTGAGCTAAAAACTATGAAAGTACTTTTCAACTGTGATATGCATGACTAGATATTACAAGAAGAATGACATCTGTCCAGACAACTCTTGCATCCAGAGACCAACAAAGGTGTCGCTATAATGAAGGACTTCTTCCTATAATGAACAAGTAAGGAAAGTAGGTTTAGAATGACTGCTACAGCAGATACATGAAATAGTCAAATGTGCAGTGCCTGTCTAACCACAAACATATCCTCTGGAACAGGCAGAGGCACTAGTTACAGCTCATTCCTCCAGCAAGCTGGTGACTAGTCTGGTCCATGATAGCACTTCTTGAACAGACACAGAGCTATCGTTGGCTGTCTGAAGACTTTGAGGTTAACTTTGGCTGCATTCCAGCATTGCAACCTTTGGTCTCTGGTGCTCAGGTATCTGACCATCTGAAGATCAGTTGCCATGTGGCAGATCACCTCTCTTGGATTTCCTTCCTCTCATGTGCACTGCATGCAGCTGCAGGCTCCAGCTCTTGTCAGGCTCAAGGAGTGCAGCCCTGCCGTGTGGGCTCATGTGCACTTGCTTATGGTGAAAGGCTTGTCCCTGCAGGGGAAGACATCTGGGTATCACTCAGGGAAAAGTGAGATGAGAGGAGAGATCCATGATCTCCCACATCTAGTGGTAGCAGAACAGCTGGATCATCCAACAAATCTGCTACTTGCTACATTTCTTATCTGCTTTGTGGCAGGGTCATGACCTCTAGGCCAGGACTCACCCTGTGACTGGCAGAAGGTATATGAAGTTGTGTAGATCAGCAGGCACATATTTACAGGGTACTGTGTACGTGTGCAGAGTGGGGCTAATTTGACAGGCATAACAAGGGCTAATAACCCTCCAACCTCTACTTGTGGTGTACATGTAATATGATGTGTGATGGCAGAGACCATGCCAGGGCTCAGCTGTCCTAGACTGTCACACCACTTACAGCTCAGGTGTGACTGACACAGCAGGGATGCATGTACCTCTCCTGCATGGCTGCTCGTACTGCCATCCTGCCCTTCCTGCACAGCTGGAGTGCCCTGCTGTACTCTGGTGAGCTCCAGATCTTCAGCAACGGACACCACTTGCTGCAGTGCTGCACTTTTTATCAGAAGGGCTGAAATCAAGCCCTGTCCTGCCACACTGCTAGTGGTCTGCACACAGCAGTACTCATGTTTGTCCCTTGAGAGTGTCTCATGAGTGAGAGTTTTGAGATCCTCTTCAAATGGGGTCTTCAGGCCAAGAGTCTAATCATTATCTGGACTTGTGCAATGCCTTAGCTAGAGAAGTCAGTCTGGTTTCTGTGCAGGTAGGTGCTTGAAAATGAACAAAGCAAGCTGCCTTGGGGTGCGAGGGCTGATTGACCCAGTGTGCCCTGCAGAAGTGTCACTAACAACCAAGAGGGAGCTGACAGCACAGGTAAACAAAGCATTTCCATCTTCCTTTCTGTTTGAGCAACTGTCAGACACTGGTTGTATAGACAAGAATAATATACTGCATAATTAGAATAGTTAATCAGTGTAGGGCAGCCTGCTCTGCAAGTGTATCTTCATGGTTTCACTGAGCACAGCATCTCCCACTTTGTTACAGGAGATGTGGTAGGTAATTCCTTCTGTCTCACTTTCAGAGAACCACTACACACCAGCAACAGAAAATTAATCATTTTGGAGATCAGCTGAGATCAGATGCTCACACAAAGTGTATTAGGGTTTGTGTTAGTCCTCAGCAAGGTACATATAAAGATGCAAGGAGACTCCATTCATCTTGGATCAGTGGCAAGCTCTCATCTTTTTTGGGATCATCTGAAGGATAGTCCTCTTACACTGAGAGTTGGTAGGCCATGCTGGTGCAGGATTTGTCTGTTCATGACCCTGTTTCTATTGTTTTAGAAGAGAGACAATACACAGGTGAAAGCACAAGCTAATGGATCTGATGCAAAGTACTTTAAAGACCACAATGAAGAAAGAAGAAGGAAGCAGAATTAGACCAGCTCAATGAACAGAAATGATACTTTAAATATGTGCTGGCCTACATGCATAGGCTTCCTTTCATTTAAATTCCCAAATCAAAACAGTTATTTTAGGGAAGCATTGGGAGAGTAATGGATCCAGTTAAGGGGTGTAATATCTTCCTCTGCAAATAAGATACTGGATGAAGAGGTTATTTTAAGGTTATATACTTACAGTTCACAATACTAATAAACAGTTCCGGGGATAGATTACATAAACACACATGCATTTAAAAGTAGGTTTCATGTCAGTTTTTCACTGTATATTCAGTGCTCTGCTCTGCAATCTGAAACCGTGGATTCCAGCAGCAATGTCTTTGCTCCTCACGTAGGAGTTTAACAATCTGCAATGTGCATCTGAAAGATGTAATTTAGACCCAGGCTGGCCTCACATGAGGCTTACCCTGCTCAGGGTTAAGACAATGAATCTATTGACTTCAGCAGGGACAGGCCTGGGCCCACTGCCATCGGCACAGGACATTATCTAAACTAACAGGTCCCTGAGTAAATAGCTTGCAGTACCTCCGATGGTTGTTACTGCTGTTTCAGTCACTTGCCTCATATGTGGGTATTTGGTGATGGGAGGTTTAGCACAATATCCAGTTCCAGGTTTTGAATGGAAAATGTTCTCTAACACCCAAAGTATGCTGCAGACGGATTTCCAGGAGCTCCACACAGTCCTACCCACAGGCTGGCAAGCCCAGCACCTCCACTCACAGCGAGCCCCGGCCTCCCGGGAGCAACTGTTTCTCCAGCCCCTTTGCTGGCTAGTCTCTGCAGGGTGACAGCACTGGGCCCCAGGGGCCAGCGGGGTACCACATGGCCTGTGCTTGCATGTGGATCCTTCCCAGTCTCCCTGCCTGTGCCAGAGCAGCGACCCAGTGGCAGCAGTGAGCCAGAGCACAACCCAGAGCTGGCTCCTACCACAAAGAGATGTGGGGTGCATAATACTACAGTACACATCTGTATATGTGCTGTTTTTACAATGTGTGTAAAAACCTGTTCTGCAGATAAATCGTGTCTGTTTTACTTGGCTAGACAGAGCTTAGCCTCTAGGACATTTTGAGGCTTTTTTACTTATTCTGAACAGAACAGACCAGTTTTGAGTTCAACTGCAACTCCTGGATTGTAGTCACAGAGATTCAATTGATTGATTCTTCAGACTGTTTATATTCCTCTTAATATCAGATCTTTCATTTCTAAGAAAGGCCACCTTAGACAAATGGTTTAGTTCGTATAATGTGTTATTTACATTTTTGGATGCAAAAACTACTTGTGTATTTAGTGATGACAAGCATAGACATTCAGAGTTTAAAAAATGAAATTGTAGCACTGTTTGTGTAACAAATCCCGTGTTCCATACTCTGTCAGAATGCCCGCTGCCTTTAGTCTGAATAATGACTGCAAGATTTGGTATTCTCTCTGTGAATTTTAAGTTTCTCATGGAAATATGCTTATACACAGATGAAATACATATGTTTGTCTGAAAATGAATGGTTACATGGATATTTTAAACATGCTGAGAGAAAAAGTATAATCCATAGATATGGTTTTAAAGTGCACATAAAGTGCAGCAGTACAGGTATAGGACTTTTAACTTTGTTGTGGAGTTTATGATTTTAGCCTTTCATTCTGGAAAAGATTTTTTTTTCTTCAACATGTTCTGTGATCTTAAATTCTAAAAAAAATATTGAACAGTCTTATTAACAAAATCAAAATTCTGTATTGAAATGTTGATATTTTATTTTACAGTTTATTGGACAATATTAGTTTCAAAAAGTGAAAAGAAAAAAAAAAGTAGTTCAAAAGAGAAATAGAATGCTTTGTTTTACTGGAAATGCTTTCTCTTCATTTTTATTTTAAAACTGACATTCCTCAAAAGTGACATTGTTCTCCAAGATGTTTTGCTTTAGACAGGCTGATATGTTATGAGGTAAATGTGTCCATTGGAAAATTTCTGACTGATGTTGGTATAAAGTCTTTTTTTGTTTGTTTGCTTTTTTTCAAGATAAGGCCCAATTTCTTTAATCAGCTAGTTGAGTTTTGCCTGCATCGAGTCTCATGCACAAGTCTCTCCCTAAACATGGGTGGGATTCAGCTGTGTTGTGGAGGATGGGGTGGGATGGCTTTGCTAATGCAGGAGAGGAGTTGTGGCCAAGATACCGTCCCCAGGAAATCACCGCCTCAGCGGGAGGGCTTGAAGAAAAAGAAATCAAGGGCTTTCTTCTATTGAGTGGGCTAAGCTTTGCTGCTGTGCTATGGACTAAGAAAAGGAGAAACTTGCATGTTTTCTCCAAATCTGTTACCAGTGTGCAGAAAAACAACTGAAGCAACCCAAAGGTCAGAGAACACGTGGGACAAACCGATGAACATTGTGGACAGTTTATCGGTGTTGATGCAAGTGGTGGTCACAGGACTGACAAGGCTGGCAATGCCACTAGTGCCTGGGGGAACAGACTGCTCTTGTAAGAGGCAGCCCCATGCCATAGTGCCACCTCCTGCCCATTCCACGAGGGGCATACATCAGACCTGCAGGTACACGAAGGATGGGAGGGATGGGTGCTAAATCTCTACACACCTCAGGTGTCCTGAATGAATAACAATGCTTATTTTTGGCAAATGATGCACCCTTTGGTGAAGGCCTGTTGAAGACTATGCCACCACTGCCCACAGAGTACTTGGAAAGCCTCATATTCAAGGTGTTATTGGTCTTGATGCAAAGCCAATGGAAATAGCCACATGACATTTAATGGCCTCTAGAATTATCAGTTTTGGAAATGTAATGTCTTACTTAGTGACCTGCTTGATACAACCGCAACAACAAAGAAAAGTTGTTCAAATACTTCCAAATTACTGGCTCTTAAAAACATATACATGCCAATTTTTTTTTTTTTTTTTTTTTTTTTTCTTTTCTTCTTTTTGAAAGGACAGATAAGTTTCAATTGGAAAGTGAGAAGTTTGGCTTTAAGAACTAAAACATATCAAAAATGGAACGACTCAGAGCCTTCAGTCTGTGTACCACAGATGTTCCCCTCTCAGACAACTCAGGCTATGGTCCTCCTTCCTGCAGAATGAAAGCCCCTCATGATGTTGCCCTCAGACCCTAATGAGTTTAGTCTGCAGGATTTCCTCTTCTGGTGACATTATCAGAAGAAATTACTGTGTACCATTACCTGTGGCCAATGAAGGTTGACAGGCCTCCCTTCTCTCTCCTCTACCAAACTGCATGTGATTCCCTGAGACAGGAAAGTATTGCCTAGACTTGACCCTTTCAAGTTTCCCTCACCTCCACCTACAAGATTGCTGCAATTTCAGTGCTGTGTTCCCCTGTCCCATGCATTTGGAGAGTGCAGATGCTGCTGTGGTTGTTACAGCTGGGTGCCTTGGATGCCTGTGGGAGGCCCACTCCATGGAAGCCTGGGGTGGAGGATCTCCCATGGGATCACCCCTTCCGCTCCCTCCTGAGTGGCTGGGTTGGCCTCTGGCTCCACTGAGGAGGCATGTGGGTCTGCAAGCTGAGAAGGCTGAAGGGATGCAGTGCAATGGGAGTTGGTGTTTGCCCTGGTGCTTGTCCTGTTGCCAGCTCCACCTGTGTGCCAGACTTCCTGTGATGGCCCCGGCCTGGACCCTGGGATCTGGGCAGTAAAGGGCACAGGGGGGTGCAGGGCTTCCTGGTCCCCCTCTTTGCCTTGTGCGGCACACAACGCACAGTGTCAGCATGTTAGGATATTTGGGTGAGTGCTGCTGCTGTGTGGCATGGCCAGGTTTGAGGCTGGGACTGGGTCTTTGGTGCCTGCCCTGTGTCTTTGTGGTTTGTAGAGATCCAGTCACGTGTAGCCTCTGAATGTCCTCATTACAAATATTCTGTCTGATGGAGATACACTGCCCCATGACAGGCTTGTGAAGATGAACCTGGGCTTCAGAGCTTTTTGAAAGAAAAAACATATATGGGATTGTTCACGAAACACTCAAATCTAACTCTTCTTGGAATGACTGCATGAGATCTCATTCATGTATATTTTACAGCAGGCAGAGCACTGCTTTCTGGCTGTATAATACTCCAGGCTCCACTGCGCTGGGGCGTGCAGCATGATGCTGATCCTCCTGATCCCCAGCGGCATGCTCCAGCAGCATGAGTGATGGGGAGAAGTGGGAATTTGCTGCCCACAGGGTGGTTTGTGTGCAGCCTGGATAACCTCAGTGTTGCTCACTCTCATAGTACCTCAGGGACAAGCATGCCTAAATGTGTACTAGCTTGTTTGGGGGCAACAAATTTTTGTAACCATACCCTGTGAGCAGTGAATTAAGTCCTTGGTGAATTAGGGCAGGATTTGGAAACAGCTAAGTAAGCCTGATATGTGCTGTGTATTCTGTTTGTATACATAACCGTTCAATATCTTATGAACTTTCTCACAAAGTCAAACAACACCCCTCTTGAGGGAGTGGTTTTCCAGTTCTTACGAAAAACAAGTTGTGTGGCATCTGGAATATACAGAACTATAGCCAAACAACACTTTGCTATTGAGTCTTTTCCTTTCCCTCTGATTTTAAACATTTATTGCAAGGCTGTATCATTTGTCTTGAAAACTTCTGAAGGGTATACCTTGGGAGTCTTTTCTCTCTTTAGGACTCTGCTGGCCTCACTTTATGTCTTTTGGCTGTGTCCACAGCCAAGCATTATTTAGCCTGTGTTATGTGACTCAGAATGGTTTCAGTTTACATCCACTTTATCATTCTGTGTCGTCCATAATATTACTTTACACAGATATTTAGACCTATGTACAATTAGATAAAGTGCTAAAACTCTGTGCATGAGCTCTAAGGGCACTGTAAATGTCACAGCCTCAATTAAAAATGTCTATCTAGGAAAAAATGGAGAAGCCTTTTTGCAAAACGGAGTATCTCAAATCTTGTCTGATAACTTTGAGTAACAAAAGAACTGTCCTGTGGAATCAGTCCTGGGAGGGTGAAACAAGGTTCAGAAAAAAATTCTCATTTAAGAGCCTTCCAGCTTTAGTGCTTGGCTTCACAGAGGAGGACTCCAAGGAAATGGCAACCTACTTGGTGGGCACTCAAAAGAGGCATATTTTGCCTTGACTGTAACTTCATCCCTCTTTTCTTTCACACTATAGAGGAGATGCACTCTGTAGAGAAGGATCTACTATGGTTGTTAGCAGCAGTAAGTTCTAATATTTCTTTTTTCCCTGGCCCAAAATGCTGGACTGCTGGAAAATTTTCTGTGACTGTGTTTGAAAAGCACCACCCACTCCAAGCCCCATCCACAGGGAGGTAACCTGGCACAGCTGCCGCGGTCTAGCATGGATAAGAGAGGATACAGCAGGGATTACTGCTTCTTGTGGAGCATTTCTGTCTGTGGCTGCTGTCTCCCCAGGGGAACAATGGACTTTCCTGCTCCCAAGTATGCCAGCAAGTATTAGATGATGACTGGAAGCATTGTTATGGATTTGCATTTCTATCACTGCTTCTGAATCAAATAGCATAGCTTTCTGTAACTGTGAGGACTTCATGTAAAACTTGATATTGTTGTCAGTCACTTTAGTGATTTTATTTGGCCTCAAAGTTTTCTGTGGCTGGAGGAAATGCACTATGTAAAACTCATAGCTTCATCTGGTAGTGATTTGTCATTTACCATGTTGTGGGCTTGCTGCCAGGTCAGCTGTTGCCAAATGAAAGGAAGACCAGGGAATAAAACAATTATCAGGAAAAAAAACTTTGAAATGTTGCAAATGAAATAAATGAAGAATAGCTTAAAACTAAGATGAGGATATGTATAATCAATCACAGAAATCACGGGAGCAGGCAGAGAGGGAGCTCAAGTATCCCTTAGACTAGAGTCCTTTTCACACTCAGGGCACTTCATCATTATCTTTCAACCATATGTGATTGAGCAGACCACCAATAAAAAAATTCTTGTGAACCTGCAAAACTGTATTCACCTCTATTATATGTATCTTTAAGTGGGGTATCTATTATTAGCGGTTACAATGTCTATTATGACTACACATTTGTTCAGAGGTCGGAGCTAAAGTCCATGGCAGCAGGCAAAGAGAGAAAAAAGGGCAGCCTCTGACCGAAGGCAGAAACTGCCATAGCACCACACTTTCTGGAGGGAAACACAGCCTCTGGAAGGTCTCACAGGCCTCAAGCACTGCAACAGACCTCCTGCTCTTGTCTTTGAAAATGCAAGTATGGAAAATTAGTTTTGCCTTCTTCCAGCTCAAAGAAGCTGACTGGAGAAGACAATTGTTTGTATGATCAGTATCCTGGGGTAAGGAGGTAAACCAGGACTGGCATCCTGGGGTAAGGAGGTTATCTAGGGAGGTAACGAGAAAAGTCTGAAAGAACTTTTCAGCTACTTTCATGTAATCTCTCTGTTAACGGAGATGCTCAAGGATGTCTGGACACTGCTGGGACTGCAGTTCCTGCAGCCCTGTCCCCACTAGCAGTAAACAGCTAGCCTGAGTATCTGTTGCACACAGCCAGAAAGGAATGGTGCTTGAGGCAGGCTGCATTTCATCCCTTTTGGAAGTCAACACCACGCATGATGCTCTGTACAGCCAGGGCTAGCCCTCTGCAACAGCCTTGGCTGGCTAGTGGGGTCCAGCTGGGGCTTCTCCATACTTCCACAGCCCCTACAGAGCTAGATGGCCTCACCTCCAAGCTGAGAAAGGACAGACTGAACTCTTACAGGGTCTGTTAAGAGAGTGGGGTCCTGACCCCTACTTAGTGTGAAAAATAGGAAGATTCTCTTACTTGCGCTAACCGTTAAAAAACCATCTGTCAGTGTATGGAGACAAGCTGGCTTTCCCTTGCCACTCAGTTTATGTTCTTCATCTAATCATGTCCTTAGCTCTTCTGTTAGGTGCTTTTTCCTCTCTCAATCTCTCTCTCTATCTTTTTTTTTTTTTTTTTTTTTTTTTAAACTCGAATCCATTTGCTCTTCTGTATCCACTGTCTTTATTGTAGTTGTTCTTCCTGTGGTTACTACTGCTACTTTCCTCCCTTACATTGCCTTCCAAACCCACTCTTCCTATTTCTGCCTTTAATTTTTCTACTGCTTTGAGATGCATATTGCCTTAGCTACTTTTCCCCTGCTGTGCTAAATTGGTCCTTGAGGAAGGCAGTCCCTTCCCTCATCATATATCATTGCTGATTTTCCCTTGCAGAAAGGAGTGTCTGCTGTCAAAGGGGTAGTGGCCTTGATGATAGGTGATGATAGGTGGCTTCATATCTGTTATGGTTGTAGTCTTCAAGTACATGAGCAAGAGAAATTTTCTTTTCTTTTTCTTTTTTTTTTTTTTTTCCAAAGGTGCACTAGTACACAGAGAATAAGAAGCTTAAATTGAGCTGGCAGTGGTTTCTTTGTGATATCAGCACACTGGAATACCATTCTGTCTTATTCAGGAGGGCAGAATACTGCTGCTGATGATGTGAGATGCACCCCTATCCTATCAGCTGTTCTCTCCACCCAATGACTTAACTCATGCTGAATATTTATATGCTTTTAATGGTAGTGAACAAATTATTCTGTATCTTTTTGATATAGCTAGAAAAGCTATTAAATAGTGAGCCAAATGGAGGACTAAGATCAAGAAAATGTTAAATTTTATTCCAGGCTTTCTTAGTAGTACTGTACATAGTGTTATGTACAAACCTAATTTAGGAAATAATTTGAATTGAAACGTGTACGTACAACATGCACCAGAAGAAATATAAGTTTATTGTGCTTGAACTTTCAGTTGGTGAAAGACAGGATCCATTTAGAAATGGAAAGAAAGACTGCTGAGATAATTTAGAAATAGAAAGAAAGACTGCTAAGAAAGACTGCAATAACAGTTTAGAAATGGATTTATATTCCACATCTGTAGAACAATGACATATATATTTTTTCATATCTAGGAAACGTGGATCTCTTTTCCACGTTGTGCTTTAACAAAAGTGATGGTCAAGCTTTCCTAACGATGAAAATATATATGGCCACCATACTGTAAATTCTTCTTTTTAACACTGTGTTCATCTATTATCCTATTTTTGATCATTTGAGGTCACTTGCCCTGCGTGAAGTCTTGAAATGAGGCAAACTTATGGCAGCTGTTGGAATACTTTGGCAGATCTGTGGAGCTCATCCTTTGAAATGTATTTTAGTATGTATGGGTGCATTATTTGAGACAATAAGACTATGTAAGAAGTAAATAAATTAGTGTGGTTCAGCCCAGTCTATTCAACACTGGGGTGTGTCATGATGCATCGAAGTTAAAAAGAGGAGTTAATGGGAAGTCAAGATACCCGAAAAAAAAAAGTGTAGTGATCTGATCCAAAACTACCCATTTTATACTGCACCTTGCTGAGAAATTAAAATATTATTGGACTCACACCCACTGATTCCCTCAAATAGGGTCTGGTTGGTTAGCAGCTAATACACAGTTACTAATGGGAATGTGCATTTACCTCTGTTGTTGATGTTGTTACTGCCATTCTGCATAAACATAGACTGCAGGGGTTCAGATACTAGCTTTGTTGGAAAGACTAAGAAGCAAAGGTAAATGATGTGGGGGGTTGGCTTGCCTTCATCTGCCGCCATCCTTGGAGACACTGAAACCTGATCTACTCTCAAAGTTTCCCTGCTTTGAGTAAGGGTTGCCAGAGTGCCTTCTAAGGTTACTTCCAACCAAAATTATTTTACAATTCATAAGAGGATTTTAGAAAAAACTTTGAAATTCATTTGTCTTCTGTTACTACTGCATTTCTGTGAAAATACCCCCATTTTGAGTAACCGTCTAGAAAGATTTCAGTTTTTTTAATGACATGTTTATGACTAATTCACACTCCTGGATGAGCAATAAAACAGTCAAAATCCAGGCTACCAGGCTATGAATTATGCAGCAAATTATATATATATATATATATATATGTTTATTTTCTTAATCTGAACTGCAGGGTTAATCTAATATTTTTGTCTTCTCAAAACCAATGCAAATACCATTTCTAAGACTCCCTTAGTAGAATAATAATAATGTGCTTTGGAAACAGGAAAAAAGAGAAAAAAAAATACATTTCTAAACAAAATATCTATCCAAGCAGGTATTTGTTCTAAGAAAGACAGAGGGGATGTCCTGAGGCTGACAGTGGTCCATGTAGTTACATGAGCAGTAAGAATGGGAGGGAAGGGTAAGAACTGTCACTTTGTCTCCCACTGAAAGAATTTAGTGTAGCATTTTTCACTGCACTGTAAATAGTTATTAGAATAAGTGCAAATTAAATAGGCTTCCAGGAAGACCTTCACAGTATTTTCTGAGCCAACAATCTTACTACGATTTTCACAGAATCATAGAATCACTGAATACCTACAGTTCACCGGGACCTCTGGAGATTATTCAGTACCACCCTGCTGCTCAAGCAGGCTCACGCCCAGGACCACATGCAGTGCAGTTCTGAGTATCTGCACAGGTGGAGATTCCACAACCTCTCTGTGCAATCTCTGCCAGTATTTGACCACCTTCACTGTGGAAAAGTGTTTCCTTATGCCCAGATGGAGCCTCCCATATTTCTGTTTGTGCCCATTGCCACTTGTTCTGTTACTAGGCAGCTTTGAGAAGGGTCAGGCTCCTTCTTTGTCATTCACTCCCACCAGGTATTTATATACATGGTAAGACCATCCTGAGCCCTCTCTCCTCCAGACTGAAAAGTCTCATTTCTCTCTAACTCTGCTTATTGTACGGCCTCGGAAAGCAGCTTTGCAATGCACAAGGTGCAACAAGGTCGTTCCTCTAAGATGGTTTCCATCTCTCATCTCAGATTTGCCACCTTATTGAAACTCAGTTTGCAAAACACCAAGGAGTTTCTTGGAGGGCTCAGTGTGCCTGCAGCCACACTTGCTGCCTGCAACCTTCTTGTGCACTGTCCTTGGGGCTGTAGGGGCAGGGGCTGGGGGCTCTGGGCATAGTCCCAGCACAAGTGATCAGCTTGGCCAGTCTCCACTGGGAGGCTGTTTCTGGACATTGCTTCCCTCTGTGCTCCTGCCTGGACCAGCTTATCCACTGCTGCCAGCCAGAAGCTCAATTCAACCTGGTTCAGCTGCTTGGACATATTCAGGACATCAGGACATATGAGGTCAGATTCTTACCTCGTGTTTCTATGTTTCACCTGAAAGTTTGATAGTCATGGCTAAACTGTTCCAGACTGAAATCAAAAGCATGCTCTAACCAGCTTTCCAGTGTACTGGGCTGGGAGAGGAGAGGGGTGAGATCAATCAGGACATGGTGTGTCTGTGGACATATGGACAGTCTCTGTATGTATAAAAAAAGTTACAAATTAAAACTGATTAGAAAAAAAGAAGAGCCACAAAAATGAGATTCTTTTTGATGACAAGATCAACTTCTACTAAACTATCCACAGTTTAGAGTTTGCTGCCTTAAGAGGCAAAAGACAATCTTGATTTAAAACAAACAAATAAATCTCCCTTTTTTCCTGTTTGCTTATGCCACTATTCCCACTATGTAATCTGAGCATAAAGGAAAGCATGCTGCTAAACTTTCTGAAGCCTTCATTTAGCATCTGTATGAAGAACTTTAAAAGAAATAATACAAACAAGTTGAATGTATATAAGGCGTCTTGGAAGATTATATCACAGATAAGGAAAATGCTTAGGATTTTCTTTTTGTATGTGTAATGCCTTTGCAACCTACTCGCAACATTATTCCCTGCATGAGGGCCCCCTAATTATTTCATCATGCAGCAGGAAATTCTGGTAGGTCATATATAAACAGCCTGAGGCAGAGACCTCTTCATCAGATAGAGCGTGACATCTGACATCTGTGCAGCCTGCCGTTCGCATGCCACAATTAGCCAGGCAGCCCAAACACTAACTAATGCAGGAGCAACTGGGAGCATGGGGCTAACTGGTGGTGGCAAAGGTCTCCCTTAATCCAAAATTAAAACTTCTGCAGCCTATCTCTTCCCAATGGCCACAAATCCCACCTTGCCTGGCTAAGCCCATGCCAGGCAATGTACAGTCCTGACCCTACTCTGCAGCAGGCTCTCCCCACAGATGGGGCGATGAGCCAGGCAGACCCTGCCACCCATAGCAGCTGTGCCATGGCCAGGCTGGTGCGCTGAGCCCAGCAGAGGAACAGTGCAGTCACTAATCCAGCCAGTCTTTGTCCAGCTCCATGCTTGGAGCACCTCCTGGCACTGGTGCACTGTCAAGGACAGCACTGGCTCCTGGTGCCACCAGCTGAGAGTCAGAAATGTCATGGCGAGGAACAGCTGGAAGTGGGAGATGGCTAAAAAATCAGGTGACTGAGACAGATTAGGGCTCTGTGTCAGACATGATCCATGGCTGCTTATTTTTTCTTTTAATTGTACTTATTTTTATAGCTCCTCTGTAAAAAGGCAGATTATTTTTCCTAAAATGAGTAATGGTCAGTGGTATTTCCTTGGCACAGCAAATGGCTTCTTAGGGAAATTGTTGCAAGTAGCATTCCAGAGAGGACTTTGAAGTAAATGGAAATGTGTAGGAAAAGCACGTGCCAACAGTCACCACTCTGCCCTCCAGTATTTCTTACCTGAAATTCCCTTCCTCTTCACCTCTGCCTTCTTATGTGGGCGTGCCCAGGCCATGCTGTATGTCCAGGAGTGCTACAACAGCATTGCTAGCTCTGGCACTTGGTTAGTTCATCTGTCTTTCTTGGATGAAAGTAAGAAACCGCATGAAAAACAAAGGAAAGTTCTCAGCTTGAAGGAATGTCTTAGGGAAAGAGCAGTGCAACATTTATTTTTCCCTCCAGTGTATATCTTCAAATATACAACTCTATTTCATCATCATTATTATTCAGACTATTGCTTTATATTTTCATACGTCTTGGCTGTTTTGAATCAGATCTTTTTTTTTTCATATTTTTTAACTTCTAGTTTAACCTTAAGCCCAGTGCTAGTAAAATCTATGTTTAGCAGTTTTCTGCAGTCTGTTGAAATCTACTTACACAAGAAAATGTTCTTTCTACTACTGCATTTAAGAAAATGATAAGTTCCACAAGTTTTAACAAATTTAGGAGTAACAGTATTTGAAGACAGGCTCGTAGTCTTAATATAAGACTACTCAGGCATGAGCTGTGCTGAATCTCTCACTAAAAATCTCCAGACAAATGATTCATAATCAGTTACTTGTCAAATTTCAGTCATTCAGTAATTCCCAGGATTCCCTGAAAAGTCAACATTTATTTTCCATAGGGAAAGTGACTGAAACGGGTTAAGTTTGTTTAATGAAATCTGCTACTTTAAAATCAAAGTATATCACTAGCTGAAATATCTATTTTCTTTTACTGTTCTCCAATGTACTTTTTACATTATCTACATTTATAACCAGATAATTCTTCATTAACCTTTCTACCCTACCATTTTCTTATTGCATCTTGATAAATTTGACTGTTCATACATTCACTTTTAATTCGAAGATCGTAACATAGAACATTTTTTCTGTGCTTTGTGGAAGTTAAAACTTTAATATCTAAAATGTACTTTCTATAACCTCCATTTCATTTACAGCTTTAATCCTTGGATAATCCTGACCTTGTATACATATCTGTATTTCTGACTTAGAGTATATTCTTCAACAGCTTTTTTTTTTTTTTTTTTTTTTTTTTTTCAGGGTTAATAAAATGAAATGTTCAACTCTAAAGGTTTCAGCTTTTCTTGCTAATGAAAAAATTAAGACCTCTCTTATATGACTTCTAAGGTGAAATTCTCATCTATTTATAGCTTTCTCTGCTGTATTTTGCAGCCTTGGACCTAGGCATTTAGCTGGAAGCAACACCATTTTAATTTTTTATTAATCCATATACAAGAGCAGTATTCCATGAAGTTAAGGCTAGTATTACCAATGGCAAATGATGGTGCATTGCCAAAGTTCAAAGCATTCAGTTTGTTGTCATCTTGAAAATTACTGAATAGATAACGGAGCATTTCCCCCTTCAATAATTGCTGAAGCATCAGTGGTCATATAGGGGTGGGGGGTGGGGAACCTCTCAGTCAATTTTTTAATCATTTTTTAATCACTTTCCAATGCAAAAGGGAGCTAGTGTGCTGTTCACAATACACAAAACTGGTTTTCCCACCAAGATTTACCTACTGGAAAATAATACTATTAGATTTGCTGTAATCTACACTAGCAAATACAGAACACTTCAACAGTGACCTTGTCATTTTGAGTGTTTTTAAAAACATTCACAAACATTATTTTGAGTTTTATATTTAGAAGCTGCACTAGAGTTATTTTTATGATTCCTTCTGTTTTACACTGTCATACATCTGACAGTTCATGATAGACAATTGGAGAGTTTCTATATAAACTCCACTAAGCCTTGTAGCAATTACCGTTGATCCTTGTAAAATGACTCCTGCACTCCTAACAGGAAGGACAAAATGGCTTCTTTACAGGAAGTGGATCTTGATTTGTGGGTGCAATGTTACCCACACAACCCCTTTCAGGAACCTGGTCATGATCTACTTAGGGATGTAATTTGAAATCTGTCTAAATAAGGCTGAAGTAAGTACATGTACCACATAAGTAAGAACTACAGCATAGGTTGTGAACACTGCTTCTGTTGATTCTTTGTACTGATCAATATATCCTAGACATGGTGCACCATAAAATATTATCACATGATACATACATATTAAAATTTGCATCTTTTCAGAGCAATCCTATCTGCAGTGTTTTTTTAAGAAAATTACTTATTCTGTCAATACTTCTCAAGCAGTTTCTAATTTTCAGCAGTTTTCACAGTCAATTTCCTTCTGTTGCTGGTTACACTTTGGGAGTATGAAGCCTCCTGCTGAAGTCTCTGAGGCTCAGGACATAACCTTTCCCCCAAGGAACTCAAGTTGTCCTCATGTTATTGCCTACTTGTATGGTGAGCACTTTCAGAAAGCTCTCCTAGGCCTCCTCCAACAAGCCTTAGTTTTGCTAGAAGTGGCTGATCTATTACCCTAGTTCCAAGCCCCAACTCCCCAAAACTCTGCCTTGTAACATTTTGATGCCTGCCTCTGCACACGGTAGGCTAGCCATGAGCCTTTTGGGAAGTTTTCTTCGTTGCTGGCTGTGGTCTTTGGTTGCAAGTGCAAAAACAAGTAACGTTTGAGATCTAGCTTGCTAAAACACAAAACCACATAGAGTTTTTATTTGAGGCATGCAAATTAAAACCTTGGGACAGGGTTAGGGCTTTGGGGTTAACTTCTATTTAAAGAGCTGGTTTCTTCCTCAGGCTTAATTTCTGAAAACAAGATTTATCTGCCGCTTTAGGAGTGAATTAGACAGATACAATCTTAGCTCTGTAGACTGGGGTGGCAGCACAGCTAGATGCTGCTGCTCAGACACCCTCCTAGGTTTCTTGGTGTCCCCATATGGTTGGGCAGAAGCAGCTTTTAGCAGTGCAGAGAACTGTGGTGCAGCAGTCAGGTAGGAAATGAGGGAAAGCAGCATTACCCCCAGCCCAGGACAGAGGCCAACATCAGGGCCACCCTGAATGCTAAAAGGCATGATGGCTCTGACCAGCCTCACCTGGGCCTCCCAGCCACCTGTCTGCCCATGGTTCCAGGAGACACACTTAAACTCAGGCCCTGTCCTTCTGTCCTTGCCTGAGTGAAGTTACAGGGGTGCCTCTGTTAGATAGATCTTGGAGCTATACTGTAGGTAGCTTGTTTCCTGGATGGACCTTGGATGTAAGTGGTAGCTTATCTCCAGTTCTCTCTTTTGCCCTGTCTCCTGAGTGGGCTTGAAACCACATGGTAGTCTTGTTTCCAGTCCTGTCTCTAGGCCCATCTCCTTTTGATCCTGACTGTATTCCCTGGACTGACTCTGGACTTCATTCATCTCCTTGCCCTATCTAGGACTATCAACAAATGCAATTACCAGCACCCAGCTCTGCCTGCTCTGTTCAGGTGCTGTGGGATTGCATCAATCAGCGAGGGCACTCCTCACAAGAGGGTCACCCTCAGCTCATCACTGGTATGTGCGTGCTGCTCCTGGCAGCTCTGCCCTGGCACAGGCTTTCCTGGTGCAAAGGCAGTGAAGGCTGCTGTGGCTAAATCTGGGGACACGATCCAGAGATGACAAATAACTATGGGAGAGCTGGGCTTGGCTTCAACAGAACCACAAGCATTTGACAAGCCAGTGAGGCTGGGTAGGCTGAGCTGTGTACTCTGTCTGAGGATGTAGTGAGAAGAGGCTGAGCAAGGTGGAGCTCCAAGCTTCTGTCTCAGGAGACAGTGCCAACAGTGATGCACTCTGTGGAAATAACACAACCCAAAGCAATGTCTGTCATCTGGAAATGGCTACAGGTTACATCTGGGCAGGACTGTGTAGGTGCTGGCGAGAGAAAATGGCACAATGAAGGAGACAAGAGGAGCAGCTTACAAGGAGATAGGTGACCTGGAGGCTGGTGGGAGTTGGTGGTGAGCTGGAGACTGCTGCAGGCCATGGTGTGTTTACATTTGCAGTAGCAAGAGACAATTCCAGCAGCACAGAGCAGGTGCTCACAGGACTAGTATCTCCTGTTCTGGGTTACGGGAAAAGAAAGTTTGTAATAGATACCTCTGCTGATTAGGTTCTTAGTCCTATGCATTAGATACATCCAGTGGAAAGGCAGCAGTTTCAGGACATACTTTTTTTTTTTTTTTTTTTTTTTTTTTTTTTTTGTCAAGGGGCAGGACTCCTAAATTATTCTGTAAAAGCTGCCTCACCCATAGGCAGAGTCCACATGTGAAGGTACTTTGCCTGATGGGCTGGAGGTAAGGTGGTGAGCAGAAGAGGTATAAGTGACTTTTTCCCTACCATGGGGAAAGTCATCATGTTTTCCAAAAATCCTCATTTTCAATCTGTAATACATGAATGATCAGATTTTTAACTTAACTCCTGCAGTTATAGCAAGAACTTAACACTTAATAGATCTCAGAGGCTCTCCACAGGAGAGAAATTTTCCCTGAAATTGGTCCTCTCATGTGCCTCAGCTAGGTAAATATTTTCAACCGTGCTTCCACAACCTCTTCCTTGTGTGAACCCTCAAATACCGCAGGTAGGCTTTTGTTGTATTTTTTTTTTTCTTTAATCAGTAAGAATATTTTTAATATCTCTCTGCTATTTGACCAGCTGTTTTTGTTAAGAGTTTGGGAGATGGCTTTCTGTTCTTCTGCTAGAGCTAGCTGAAACTGGTGAGGGGTTACAAGCTGGTTAAGTGTGGACTCTCTGAGAGACTCTGCAGGTATGACTGTACACAGCTGAACTTTACAAGTTAGCCTTATTTCTTAGGAAGCAACAGAATGCTTCTTCCATTTTTTTTCTGTATAACTTTGCAGAGCGAATGCTTTCTATTTCCTGCAGTGGGAAACATTTGATAGAGATGGTCAATGTTAAAACATATTTTTCTCTACCTGGTGTTTCAGGTTCTGCCAGCTGCTGTTAGAAAAACGGGTCGCGCATTTGTGCATGCTCAGTGTTTCCTTGGGGAGGTGGCTTCTGAACACAGCTACTTGTACTTGGTACCTGAGATATTTTTCCCATGAAATGAAACAGTCTTTTGATGGTGTTGAGGAAGAGCCACAGCTCTGGCTAAAGCTGAGCAAATAACATGCAGTTTTATCTAAGTGAGATAATAGATCTGGGATAGCAGTGAATACAGCAGACTCTGAAAGGGTGAGTCTTGTTGATGAAGGAGATACCAAGATACACAATGAAGACTACAGGAAAATTGGTGTCTTTCATCTGGCTGCTGTGAGAACTACTGTGTTAAGCTGTCCTTGTTCAATGAAGTGTTTGAGAAACTAGTGGAGTGCATCACTGTGTCTGAATTACCTGTAGTCTCACTGCTAAATGAAGTTCCCAGAAGAGTGTTGACACAGCCGGAATAAAATGTGTTTGACTGTTGCTTGACAGCAGTGAAAAACATGCCCACACAACAGTGTAAGGTATCCTTAGAGGCGTTTTTAACTCTTTCCTTAGTTTTAATTTGCAGGTAGATTATATGTTCTTGAAATTCTGTGATGATGTTTAATTGTTTTTATTCCTAATCTTGCTGGAAAATGCTGGTATGGGAAACCAGTACAAGTTAACATGCTTGTTGCTCATGGTAGGCTCTCTACACCTCTTAGAACTGCAACATTGCATGTAAGAGGCCCTTGTTGTACAAGGTGACTGCTTCAGCAATTCCATCAGACCCATCAATCTGTACAGATGGCTACGCAGGCAGCTTTGGGGATGAGCCAGGCTGTTAGTGCAGATGAATGGGCAGAGGCATCTGTGGATGGTGATGGAGAAGAGTACGTTATTGGAAAACATGACCCAGAGTTCTGAAGCTCTGGTTATCCCTATGCCACCCAGTACGCAATAGCGGTGTTGTCCCACCTAGCGAGGCAGAAGGACTTTGCACTCTGGGAAGGGATGTTTCAGGCATGGAAAGATGTCCATGAACTGTCTAGGGGATCAGAATTCACATAGTGTGGGACAGATTCCATGGGTTGCTGGGAGGTAGAAAATGTAGGAAGAACTATAGTAAATTCAATACCTTACCAGTTTTTGAGCCTGAGTTGTACTTTTTTTTTTTTTTTTCTTAACCTGTACATGCAGTGCTTTTGTACTTCTGTCCTTATCTGAGAGCACTAGAGTGTTAATGTATCCTTTAGTATGTTGGGCTGAACTAAAGTGACTTTGATTTTCCTGTTACACAAACTCATTTGGCTGTATTTGGTGCATGTGTCCTTTTTAACCTTGCGCCAAGTAGGTACTGGTGCACAAGAAGCACTTTAAGAGTTTTCCAGCTAGTTTGCTATTTCATCCTGTACAGCTGCTCTGCTCAGTGTCTGAGGCCCAGCCCTGCAGGCATGGGCTGCTGATGAGTGATGGGTCAGGCTGTGAACTCCCTGGGTTCCAGGGGGGAATGCATGGATCCTGGACCACATGAGTAATGGGCTTGTAAGAGGGCTGGTATCACTGCAACTCTAAGAGCTGTTGGTTTGTCTCTTTGTCTGGTTCGCTAATTGGGCTTACATTGACAATAGTAGCTGAGTTCTGGGATAATTATTTTTCTGAGTGTGTGTATCTATGAGAGTTACCAAACACCTTATTCCAGATAAGCTGAACAAACAGGTTGTAACTGATTCCTATCTTTATTGCTCTTTTGCTCCTGTAGTTCACCTGACTGCACTCAGTGTGTCACACTGTATGGTGGGAACAGCACATGCTGGATTTGGTGTTATGCTATCTCACAGCTTCTTTCTAGAAAGTGGGATGCTGAAATTCTGATAAAACTAAGACAGGTTTGTCTGAGTTGATGAACGCTGCACTTTCTGATTCCAGTTTAGAAAGCCTCTCAGGAAAGGTTCTTGCTTGCATGCTTCAGAAACATTGAAACCCCTGAGATTCAAGTACCCATAATGCTCTGGCTTGATTAATGCTTGAGCACAGCACATACTTGGGATATTTAGAGCATTTATTTATTTATTCTGGGGCCATGTGTTTGACGTGTAGCTATTTATCAGGAAAGCCAAACATGTTCTGCTTTGGAGCTTCTGCCTATTATATTCTAGGTTCTAGGAGACTTACAAATTTAATGGGGGGACGGGAGGATGGGCGGGGCGGAGGGGAGGGGGAGGGAGAGAGGAACTATTAAATCTCACTGGTTCTTTAAAGCATAGGTAATTAGCTGTGTCTGAAACAAAATTCTCAGTAAGTGGTGCTGGGCTTCTGAGGAAAACAAGGATATTCCCCTCAGATGTTTGGCCAGCAGGTTTTGCCACAGACTCATCATCCCAGCAATCAGCAGAAACATGGTGTCTCTCAAAGCAGAACCTGCAATTGTGCAGGTAGGCTTCTGAGATCAGCTGTGTGAGTCTCTTAGACTGATGTCCTATGTGTGTAGAAGTGCCAGGTGGAGGCAGCACAATCTCCTTGGTTCTCTGTTAACAGCAGGTGTTTGGTTGTAAGTGTGAAACATTTAGCTCAAATCAAGTCTTTGTTCATGTTATAGCCCATATGGATGGTATCTCTTTAGGCAGTGATATGACTGTAAAAAAAAAAAAAAAAAAAAAAGATTAATTGTCCCTCTGTATCTATGAACCTATTAAATCTAGCCTCTTCTGAAATCAATGACCCCTGTAAGGAGGTGGGTCATTGATTCTAGTCTTCAGCAACATAAATGGGAACAGGGTCTTGCCCAGTGTTTCTGTGAAACCTAGTGGAAATGCAGAAAACAACCTGTTGAATAGGTGGAAGTAAAATTTGGTGTCATGTAGTCAGGGTGACCCCACTGAAGAGATCAGTCTGGACTTGACTCTACTTACCCATGCCTTTAAAAATCCTTCACTAGTAAAAGTTGAAATTTAATCATTAGTAATTATGTCATCAGCACCATCTGTTGGAAATAGTTGAGACTCAAGATGCTGAAGCTTTTTGAGTAATTTTGCCCTTCTGCACCAGAAAGTGTATGCAATGAATACCTCCTGCAGTTGTCTTATTGAGAGAAGGTAAAGATCTGTGTTTCTTCTGTCTCAGCACCAAAATCCTATAATTATTGCTGAAGGGGACTGAGAAATATCTTTATTAGGGATTATATCAATTTATACATACTGTGAATTGTTATTGGAGATAGTAAAGGAGGAAAACTATTCCTGTTTAAAAGATGTATATGCTGAATGCAAAAGCTTCTAAAATAAAAAACCTTCAAAAATAAAAAATCTTGTTATGGATGGGAGTTTCATGAATGACTTTCTCTTCCTTTTTTCCTCTTATTTAATGAAGAACACAGGTAAAATTGCAGATTCAAACACTTTTGAGCACTGGGGCAGGCAGGGGGTTGATTAGAGTTCTCTAATTATAACTAATGATAGAAATAACATAGGCTCCTGTTTTGCTTAGACGATACATGAATTGACCCACCTCACATAAATACAGTATGTATCCCCTTATTTTTCTATGGCAAATTATTACAAATCCAACTTAGTAAGCCATGCTGCTGTTTCAGACTTTTAAGAACTGGGCAACTCAGTCTGTCTTGACACCTGCAACTGTTTGCTGGGCTCTCAGTGATGAGAAATTGTATCCTACAATGGTGTAACAGTGGGTATTTGAGATTAAAGGTGTTCTCAGTGTGCTTGCTCTCATTTTAGTTGCAGCCTGGTATAGGACAGATTGATGTCTTGCTTAGGGCTGTGTGACTCCAGTAGCTCTGACTTGGGTGTTTTGGCACTTCCATGTGTTGTATTGTGTGGGCAGTTATCTAGAAATTTCCTCTGACTGGAAATGGGATGCTGCTTCTGTGGTGCTATTCTGAAACTTCTTGTGTGCATTTTAATATTTATTCAAATCTGTCTGTGTGCAACCCCCTAGGCAGCATAGGTCAGGAAAAAAAAAACACACTACTTTTTGTTTAGAAGTATTTGTAAATATCTTGTTTTGACTACATTTATTACCTTGTACGTGCCCTGATAAACACTGTCTTTGAGCTTTAGTCAATAAGCAGAGTGGTCAGGTCTTCCTTTACAGATGGCAGTGATGCCAGGGAGCAGGGAT
The DNA here is from genome assembly GCF_009819795.1 of Aythya fuligula. Taxonomy (NCBI): domain Eukaryota; kingdom Metazoa; phylum Chordata; class Aves; order Anseriformes; family Anatidae; genus Aythya; species Aythya fuligula. The sequence continues at coordinate 228,279 of NC_045566.1, forward strand.
TTAGGGGGTCCATAGGCAGGTGTCTTATTCTGCTCAGTGACTCCTCGCACATGGATATCAGCATGATGTGGGGGGCTGTTTTTAATAATCACCAATCCTGTTTGAAAGTATATCTTCTAATCCTGTTTGTTTTTTCTGCTAATGAACATATTCACTGAAGCAAGCACCTTATGTTGTGCAAGGTCTTAGCGCTAAGCAAAAAAAAAAATAAAAAATTAATACGTATCATTCTGTCAATATTTATATAACTGAACTACCCAGGTAGCTGTGGGAGAAATTACGGTGGCAAGAGGGAATTCTTGAACCTATGCCTGTCTCCAAAGGAAAAAGCTAGCATGCATTTGTAGCAAAGAGTGTGATGAAATGGAGAGCAGTAAAATGCATGGTATTTCACAGGTGAGCAGAGCATAGCTGGCCCTTTGTCTCTCTGCTCCTGGACAGACTGCAGCATGGTTATCAAAATGCTTCCTATTGCAGAGGGGCTGCCTGAGCACACAATACTCTGCTTTTGCCTGGGGTCTCTACCTGTCCTTTCCCTGGCTTGTGTCTGTGGGAACCACACATAGAGCTGCCAGGGTGTGCGGTGCCTGCTGTGGCTGGCCCTGCTGCAGGGCTGTTGGTAGTGAGGCTGGCTTGCTTGGCAGTGGTGGAAGGCAGGACTGCGATGCTTGCTCCACTGCTATGCCCTAGGTTTTCCTGTGGGGCATAGCTGCCCCTGCTTGAGCAGATGCTGGTGTTTCTCCCGAGTTACCATTGTGGCTGCTACCTTGGAAGGTTAAGGTTAGCTGGAGCCACAGCACTGCAAATGCATCTCCTGCAGCTCCCTGAATGTTTATCTCAATAAACATTGTGAGAACAGTGAGATGGAGTGCAAAAGAAAACCAACAATCTAGCACACAGACTGCAACTAAAAATCTTTTTTCATTTTTAATTTCCACAAGGATTCACATGTTTATTAAAATGTTAAAATCTATTGTCTCACACTTTTCTTAGGCTAATCCCAAAATTTGCTAGAAAAATTCCTTCTTATAGAGAATGCATTATATATCTTGACTTGTTTAAATAGGGTTCATAGTAGAACTTGGTGAAATTAATTACTTAAATTTTGCATTTAAAGGTCTGTCTGAATAGTGTGGCTTTGCTCAAAGTGAGAGTATCCATGCACAAGTGCTGCATAGTTTTTTAAACCTCAGGAGAAAATGAATATGTGCAATACATGTGGTGAAGTGTAACTGTGGAAATAGCCAAAAGAACTGTCTTTCCTGAAACCTGAATTTTGATTTGTTTTTGTTTCTTTGCATTTTGGAGTAAGTCTGTGTCCACTTAATGTTGCTTGCAGAATGGGAATAACTTCAGGATATTGCACAAGAACAATAATTTTTTTTCGCAAGAGTTAAATATGTGCCATGGAAGTGCTCTTCATGGTTTAGTTGGCTAAATTTTACCACCAGCCTGACCCTCTTTGTCGCTGGGGCCCTGGGCTCCTCAGTGTGGGTGTTGGATCACCAGTGGGGCCCCAGCAGTGGTGCTTCCCAGGTCTCTCAGCCTCTGGGGTCAGAGCACTGGCGGCTCTTGGGCCATGATCCCATCATCACAGTAGGGACCCTACCACCTGTAGGATCAGGGCTTTGACTTTTTTGAAAGCACAGTGTGGAAAAAAGAAGGAAAATGAGTGGTGGGAAATTGTGAAAATACGATTTTTGGAAGTTAATCATCTTGTCTCCTTACTTTCTTGCTGCTGTTTGTAGACTGAGTTAAGAAGAACGGATTATTGAATTGCATTTGCTAGTCTTTCTCAGATTAATATGATATATAACCTGGAGCCCACTTATTTTAGTTAAAGCATTTTAGCTACATATTTTTTCTTGGTTATGTCCTGAGCAAAGTCCATATAATTTTGACTTAGTAAGGGGTGTGAAATTACTCTTGTAGTGAGTGAAATAGCTCTCTTCATATATATTTTAAAGGGGAGGCCTTCTGGTTAGGGTCTCAAGATAGGATAGATTGCATTTCTGTTTCAGTGGTTAGAGGAACTCCAGAGAGGTATACCTTGATGAAAATGACATTAATAAATACATCAAATAGACATTACTGTTGTGCCTTTCGGTCTCATTGTAATGGGGGATTGTTAATGATTATGCTGGAACTCCTGTGTGCTCTCAAAGGAATTCTGTATCTGTTTAGCTGTTGATAAAATGCCACTGGAGGTTAAAAGACTAAGTTTGAGCAGCATGTGTTGTAGGTACTTTCAGTCACACCAAGTGAACATTTACAGAAGGCTGTAAGTAACCTACTGCCCTGAAGGACTCCTTAATAGTCTTCAAGAATTTAAGAAATTTACAGAAATGCTTTTGTTCGCCATCTTTTATGAACAACTCATAAATAGAACTTCCATGTAAGGTCTGATTTGTAATTTCCTGGTAGGGACTTAAATCCCACGTTTGGTGGGAACTGATATTGCACAGAAGTAATCACAAGACAATGAAAATAACTGCAATGTAAATTAAAAGCATAAAACACTGGAGTCAAGTGATTGTCAGGGAAATATGTTGTAGCTAGAGTAAAGTGTTAGGATTTGAAACCTTAGGAAAGGTTTCACTTTTTAGTCATCTATGTGCTCTAAGGTGTGTCATAATGTATAAAGAATCACAGAATAGTTGAAAAGGGACTTCCAGAGATCATCTAGTCCAACCCCCCTGCTCAGGCAGGGTCATCTAAAGCATGTTACACAGGATCACATCCAGGTGGGTTTTGAATATCTCTGAAGAAGGAAACTCCACAGCCACTCTGGGTAGGCTGTTCCAGTGCTCTGTCACCTGAACTGTGACAAAGTTCTTCCTTATATGGTGATGAAACCTCCTGCGGTTCAATTTGTGCCCATTAACACTTGTCCTATCACTGGCCACAGCTGAGAAGAGTTTGGCTCCAGCCACTGTACATCTAATGGACTGATTTTTGGCTGTATCACTTTTGAAGTTTAATGGATTAGTTCTGTTGACCTATGAGACTGTCCCCTCTTGTTCTCTTTTTCTTCTGCCTGGAGAACTCCCTTGCTGATGTGCATGCACATGAAATGTTTGTGCTGTGCTGTTCTGCTGTGGAGCTCTGGAGAATGCAGCCTAGACTTTCTGCAGCAACAGGAAATCCATAGCTTTCTGCTAAGGAGCTAGAGACCAAGGCAACACCAGTACATTCATTTTCCACACAATTCAGCAGTTCAAGGGAATTCTAGATGGTCATAATTATTCTGTTTCCAGTTTTGCTGTAGCAGAGGATGGTTCTTCTGACTTTGTAACACAGTTCTTATACTCACTTAACCATGTGATGATTATTTTTGATATATACAGTTGGTAACATTTTAAAATTCAAGTAAGGACTAGGGCTTATTACACTATGCACTTGAATGTATATTAGATTTCCTTGTTCCAAAAGTCTTACTGTGCATAACAAAGGAGACTGCAGGGATTTCTTGATATCATCATTTCCCCTTTTTCCAAAATATGCTCCCTTTTCCATTTTTGATCTTCCTTTTGGCTTTAAGATGCTGTGCCCTACAAATGCTGTCTGCTCTTGTTAGTATTTTGTTACTTGTAAGGCTGAGGAGTGATATTGAGTTGCTAATAATGAACTGGATGTCAGTTGCCAATACAACATGTCATTACTTCAGGATATCTTTGGCTTCCTTTTGCCTTGTCTTGGAAGTGAGCTTTATTCCTATCTGCTGTGGTTGCTGGAGGCTTTGGCAAGGATTTCTGGGATGACTCACCAGAGGAGCAGCAGAAACAGAGAGAAAGCAGATGAGAGAGAACGTTTTTCTTTCTTTTTTTTTTTTTTTTTAATTTAAATATGAGTTCAGTTGAGAAATGACTCTCTTCTGGGGCTGGGAGGGAAAGCAATGATTGCATTTGTGTCCTATGGCTGACATCAGTGCCTGCCCTTAGGCTAGTTATAAGGGAGGGGATTTGGTTTAAGGCTTCCCATCCAGCTGAGCTCTGTTATCCTCAGTAAGTACCAGGTGTGTGAGGTTTTTACTGGGGAGAGCTCTTCATAGCCCTCTGCACAAAGGGGGGTACATCACACCACTGGAATTCAAAGAAGGCATAGAGATCTATTTTTATAAAATTCTCTAATTCTGTGTGACTATGAAGGTTCAAGTACTTTTTCTTTAAACAAAGGAGATGCTGGGGAAAAAAAAAAAAAAGACCTGTCTGCAATACCACCGAAGGCCTTCAGTATCTGTGAAGACCTGTCTGCAATGCATTCTTGAGTAGGCAATATATTGAAGGACAACATCCTTGTCATCCAGGACCACATGCTTAGCTGTAAAGGGTACTGTTCTGGTTGTGGTCTCCAGTGGGCAGCTTCATGGGTGATTAGCCCTGTTTTTGCTTTTCCCTAGGTGCTTTCACGGTCCATATTTTCTTCCACTTCCATATTATGATTCTTTCATGACTAATGTCTGTACACGTCAAAACCCAATAAAATCTTTCCTTAGTAGGAGATTTGTAAATAGAAATAGCCCAGCAAGGAAGCAGCTTCTGAACACTGCAGAGATCTAAGTCCTACTCACATGTCACATAAATATGGTGTTGAGTTTTAAACATAGTCATGTTGTTGTCAACAGTGATGTTGCAGTGCCAGTTGGTGGTACCAACTGGACTAGTGAGACACCTCTCATCCTTCCGTTTGCTATGTTCTCTCCTATAAATTGGTTTTGAAATCAGTGGTTTTCCGTGACCAAGAGAGATGTCAAATTCAAAGCAGAAGTCCAGGAGCCACAAACAGGAGCAGTTGGCTTGGGATGGATGTGGTAGCAAGTTCTTATCCCTTGGGGAGTGAGTGTGCATGTATTTATCTGGAATAGCATTCTGCACTAATGACCTGGTGACTGTAAAGAACAAAGATGATCTAATGTGTATAGAAAGTGGAATCTGTCTGAGATGAAATTGCATAGGGAAAGGATGATAGGAGAAGCTTTCGTGGGGCAGTGACAGGTGTCTGCTGTAGGCCCTCAGGGTTGCATCTGGAAATAAAGAGAGATCTTTGCAATGTTATTAGAGAGATAAGTAGTACCAGTAATTGGATCATTACAGGAGACTAACTTTCCAAACATAGATTGGAGAACAAATGCTATTAACAATAACAAGGTCCAGATATTTCTACTTATGTTGATCTCCAGATTTCTTTGGATGTAGAAGAAATCTGGAATTGCTTTAAACCAAAGGTGTAAAGACTATTTGGAATCTTTATGGCAGACAGAAATAGATGTGGAGAACAACTCCAGACTGAACTGGATAAATGCCTCAAAAAGACATTATGAGTGAGTATAGAGCATGCAATGAAAAAAAAAAAAAACAACAAAAAAATGAGCCTTAAAGAGGAAAAAATGCAAGATAAAGTGAAGATTATCAAAGGCTATGTGAACTATATTTTCATGAGGAAATTTCAAAGGTTTAAGTATTCATGGAGGCTTGAAAAAGTAAAAGGAATATTAAAATATAGCCTATCCTAATAATAAGCTAATGCTTTGTCCAAGCTTCCCATAAATGTTATTTTAGCATCATGAGCTGGATGGCTAATGAATCAAAATAATAGGGAAGAAGACCTGAATTAGAAACAGTCTGTTGGATTAACCCTAGCCAACAGTTAAACACTCTTGATCGCTCCTCCCCACCTGCAGTGGGGTGAAGGAGAGGATGAGAACAGCAAAAGTGAGAAGAATCAGTCAGAAGAGAGACAGTTTAATACATGATGAGATTTAAAAAAAAAAAAAAAAAAAAAGGTGATGCAAAGGCAATCACTTACCACCTCCCACCAGTAGATCTGTGTCCGATCAGTCTCTAAGCAGTGGCCACCTTGGAATGACTGTTCCCTGGTATTATTATGTGATGCCAAATGGTACGGAGTATCCCTTTTACCAGTTTGGGTCAGCTGCCCTGGCTGTGACCCCTTGCAGCCTACTCCCTAGGAGTAGAGAGTGTGAAGCAGAGATTGCCTTGACACAACAAGCACTGTTCAGCAGTAGCTGAAGCACTGGTGTGTTCACAGTGCTGGTTCAATCACAAGTCTGAAATGCAGCATCATATGGGCTGCTGTGAAGAATATTAATTCCATCCCAGCCAGACCCAGAACAGTTTCAAGGATCTTGGTAGAGCTGAGCAGATCATGCTATCTCCACCTCTGGAAGAACTTGTGTGTGAAACGGCAGTGAGTTTTAGTGAAACTGGTTGAGGGGGTAATGTGTGATTACAGACCAGTGGAAATGTAACCTCTGGGCAGACAGGTACTATCTCATCAACCAGGCCAAGAGAGCAGAAATAGCTTTACATAGGAAAGGATGATGAAAGGTGTGGAGGTAAATGACAAACGGGTTAAAATACAACATGAATTTAGCAAAGACAGGTCTTCCCAGACTCTAAGACAGTATCCTTTGCTTTAAAACAAACAAACTATTCCTAGAAAAAGGAAATGCAATGAACCTGTTTACTGTTTATAACAAGGCAATTTTTACAGTGCCATGTGAAAAATTCCTGGTTAAACCAGTATTAGTTTCACTTTAAAATATGATTTTTCTTGATGATGGTTCTGCATTCATCTTCCGTGTCTAACTTAGTGAGTGAGGGACTGTTGTGATAGGTAAATGGTAGAAGACAAATTATTGAATTGCAGGGAGGATAAAGATAGATGTCTCAAAACCTCATTTATGGGGCCAGTCACATCTAATATTTGTATTGCTGTTGCTGGCAAAAAGCTCCAAAACTTGTGGTAGAAAATCTGGAGGCAGTACTAGAACAGAGAAGGACAACAACATAATGCAGGGAAAAAAGTAGTGATCTTAGGAACAATGTGAATTCTTATAACTTCGCGGCCCAATGTAGTAGTTGTTCTTGTACTTCAGGATGAATAATTAGTTGTTCTGCAGCAAGCAAGAAGCTTAGTAAATGGAGAAGTGAAAATGATTAAAAATTTGGCTGAATGTGAGCCACCATAGTGAGAACGGCAAATGTGTTGAGTGAGGTCGTTTCTGGGACAGGAGATGTTAACACTGTTGTCAGTAGTGCTGATCTGCTTAAGCAGTGACCAGCTGAGCTTGAGCCAAGCAACCAGCATAAGTAGAGTAACGAGGAGGCTTAAACAGACCAGTGTGTTCAGCCTGACAACCAGGAAAGTGTTGTGAGAAATGTAGGCTGATCATGCTCTGTAAGTGCCAGTGGAGAAAGAATTTTTCAGGCTGTAGGAAAATACAATCACAAGAACAGGTATAGCGTGGTGAGAAACAGTAGAAAGTCCAAGAATAAAGTAGGTCCTAGAGCTGTCTCCATGCAAGGAGACTTTGAGAAGGAATATGCCCAGGGTAAGGAAGTGAGATGGTTGCTAGGCTGGATGTACTGTGGCCTCTTCTGCTAGCTGTTTTATCCTCTAGGAGATCTCTCAGAGGGACTGGTTGCCCTGGGAAATGCAGGGCTGTAATGGTGCTGCATAACCAGAAAGGTGAAGAAAGCAAACTGCAGACTGTATCTGGGGTTATTGCCTACACCAGTGGTTTCTCAGAAGGATGTGAGGGGGTAATACCTTAGTTTAGGCAAGTGCTTGCTATCTCAGAGGCTTTTTGGGTGATTCAGATGATAGCACTGGAGCATCTGTGTGAATTCCAGGCCTACTGCATCAGTTCATCCTGGCTGTGCTTTTAGTGTGTGGCATGCATGGCCCTTCCAGCCCAGGTGCCAAGAAGTGCTGGGAAAGGTTGAGTTCATATCACAAGTGTGTATCTGAGCACTTTTATGAAAGTGGAACAAGAAATTAGCTGAAACTCTTCAAAGTGATTTGTTCAAGATCACTTTTTTTTTTTTTTTTGGTGGGCTGGTGGTTTATCTTTGATTTATTTATTTTTTCATCTGCTAAAGCAGAATTTTGCACAGGAATAATCACAGATAAGTTGTAGGTGTAATGTTACCACTGAGTGGAAAATGATTTCTGAAATGACCAAAAGGTGGAATGTCTTTTCTTTGGGTATTTCAAAGTAAACTCCAAAACTGAGGAAAACTGTCAAAGGGAAATGAAAGCTTTGTTACTTGTCCATGCTTTTGCCAGGAGCTGAAAACAGTCCTTAGCCAGCCATAGGTTGTTGCTTGCTCTGGCAGAGCACTGCCACACTCTTCCCAAAAGCACAGCCTCAAGCAGTGATGATTACAAGAATGTCCAAAAGCAGATGATGGCATTGAAGCCTTAATGACTCACAGCTGAAATGCCTTAGTCTTACTGCCCCTTTCTCCATATTGTGAGAAGACTAAACCAGCACATTGAGAAACACTTTTGCGTGACTTTTTTTTTTTTAGATTTGCTGCTAGAACAATTCTCCCTTCAGTAATTCCAGTGTTCTAAAAAAATTAAGGCTCGTACTCATTGAGGTCCATAAGCGTTTTGCAGCCAAGCTTCTGATTAGATTGAGAAGTACTGGATGGCTCAGTAAATGACAATATGACAAGGTTCGTCCTCTCTGGGATGATTCCAACTGGTTCAAATTCAGACCAGACTGATAATGACTAGCTGCTCTCTGGGGAACACGGTTTAGCTACCCAACTTGCTGTTGGAGAATGTGTGATCCTCCTATCTATGACCTCCACTGCTACTAAACTAATCTTCGGTCTCAAAAACAAGGCCGTGGGCTGAGAGAATAATGGGAGTATTAGGAAAGTGTTAGAGTAGAGGTGGAAAGCTCTTCTTGCTGGTATCACGCTATAAATTTAAATGTTTCTATTGTAGATGTTTTGGTTAGCATCAGCCTCTCACTGAGAGGTTGCTGTACAAATTTTTATTACAGGAAGGGAGACAAACAGCAAAACTTGTTTTCATCCCTTTTTAAAGTATCACCCCGAAGTAACTCCAGTGAGTTTCCTGGAGTTACTCTAGTTTAAAAATTGGAGAAAATAGAATAGTCTCTGCATAATACACTTCTTTTAAAAAACATTTATTGGGAATGTGGCACCTTACAGTGCCCCAGGAATCAATGCATATTGTCGTAATGATTGGAAATGTTTCTAACTCTGTAATGTTAAAGTCAAAGTGAAGTGGAAAAGAACATTAATGGCTGAGCATTTTGTTGGTTCCAGGAAGGAATATAAAAACATAGCACTAGTGCTAAAAAAAAAACATTGGCCTGAAATGTCTTGGCAAGGAGTTATCCTTCTATCCAAAGAGCCAGGGCTCGTGGTGGGGGGTCAGGTCTCTGCTGTTCTTGATGCCCCTCATACCTTTCTGTAATGCAATGCTGCATTTCCCTTGTGGAGGGGGAGAATGCCATTACATCTGGTAATGATGTTATTCTTATTGCATTCGTGTGTTGCACTGCTGTACAGACCTTGAAAACATACATTCAGCCATTTGATACAGCTTTTATTTCACTATACACATTCTCTCAATCTTCAGCTCTGAGGCATATTGACTTAATTCCTTCTTTTCTAATGCTGTGTGTGGTTTAATCACATCCCCAGGAAAAGGTGTAATTATTAAACCACAGGAAAGTTAATGACTGGTATTTGCTCTTCAGCATTACCCATTTTGGTGTCCATGGTTTGGCATGTCATCCAATGGGAAAACCAGCCTAGAGACAAAATGCTTAAATCACATATGATTTTCCAGTGATTTATACAACTCCCCCCTCCCCCCATACGAGTTAGAACAATAGTTTTGCTGCTTGTTTTAGAAATGTGTTTTTTGATCAAGCTGTATGGTGCTTACTGTGTGGCAGAACGTAATACCTGCTGAAAATTCTTCCATGGAATTATCCTGTCTCTTAGATGGGGGATGGGCGCTTCACCATATGCAAACTAGGTTCTACATAAAATTTGCATACTTGTGTAAATGTTGCCTGCAGTACTTGTCATTACACAAATGCTTAATTCAGGTTTTTTTTCTGAAATCAAGAGCTCCTAATGTACTTTGCTTATTATGTGTAAAATCCCTAGGAAATTCACTAACAATTGCTCAACATTTTCTTTACTGAAGGGATTTCCTGGTAGTCTTGCAATAGCAGTTGCTCTGTAGTAACTCACTGTATGTCTTATGAATTCTATTTAACTAAAGATCCTCTAAACCATAACAATTCTTATATTGGTCAAAAAGAAAGGAATACCATCCATTAAAATGCAACCTTTCTGCATTTAGTTGGCATTTTATTTAACAAATGACATTCTAGAGTCAGCTCTCTGCTTATTGCCTATGAGATTCTTTAATAATAATAGAAGCTTAGAAACAGGCCCAGTTTAATCAGTGGTGTGTAAAACCAAACAAGAAGTATCTGAGATGTGATAACCTGAAATGCTACTGTGTTGATCCTGTAGCCGCTTGCACACATGTGAGTCTGTCCCTGTCTTTGCTCAATTACCCATTCAAACCAGTAGATCAGACACTGGAGAGAGACTTTATGTATGGATAATTAGGGAACAGTCAGAGTTTTGCTTTTTGGGTGGAGGAGACTTGTGCAGTGGTTGTGCTTTATTATATATGAAGCTTTAAGGTGAAGACAGAAGGCATACCAGTAACAGATGGATAGCTTCTTCAGGAATTGTGTGAGATAAGGGGAAACACCCATGGAATAAGGTGCTATTCTTTATGAGTAAAGGTATCAGAACTGCAATGAATAAATTTGAAACAGCACCATTGCTTTAAATAAAGTGGATAATTGTTCTGAAAATAGAGGTTTAACAATATTTTTAGAGTGAAATTGTCATAGTTTACTTTGTTTCACTGAACTGAATAAGCTAGAATCAAATTGTAAAGTTGCTCAGTTGCATGCTGATCCGCTTCTTGAACATTTGTGATGCTTCTACTATTAAATTGTGTAGAACTCACTTCCCCCTTAATAGAGCTTTTAGTCTGAGCTCTATAAGGGATGGGACTGCCATTCCAAATTATAGAGACACTAATGAGCTGGTTCTGGGTTTGTGCACAAACTTCACACCAGTGGTATTCTGCTGTATTCACTTTAAAGACTGTTTTTGATTTCATGTTTCAGTTCAAGAATGTCAGGTTTCCTAATTTAAACTGACCTTCAGGTCAGAAACAGGCTTTAAACTTTTTCATAGGAATTTATGTTCCTTTGTGCCACAGAAGGGACATAAAGCTCTTCCACAACAGGGATGGTAGACTTCATACAGGTGTGAAGATTGCAGCTGATATGGGCACTGGTGAACCAGGCCCAGAAACTCATCCTCCTTCCGCCTGAACACCTCATCCATCTCCTCATTCTGGCAGCTCAGTGAGGACAGTCAGTGTCCTCAACACTCACAAAATTTCCACACCCTTTACATGTAGATGAGTTACATCAGTGAAAGTGATTCTTGGAGGAGGTATTTGATTTCCACAACCCACTTGGATGTTGGTGGGGGCCAAGAGGACTGATATACTGGGAAACTGGCTGCATGCTGTCAGAGGTACATGGCTATATCAAAATCTTAACTCAAGTAAATTAGATGGTTTCTCAATGAAAATGTGCATGGCGTGGGAACTGTTTCCATGTTTTAGGTAAGATGAAATCTAGGAATGTGCTTTTGTTTTTTATACATTTGGGGCTTAAAATAAAAGAATGTCAGCTGGGGAGTAGGGAAACAGTTGTTCAGTTAGCAAGTTTGAAAGTTGTTTTTGAAGCAAGAGAGCATTTTTTTTTTCCTCTCCTCCCCACTCTATAAATAACTCTTGGCAGGCAGAAACAACCTTGATTGCATGAGATGAAGTAGAGCAACCAGCAGGCTCTACAGCAGAATAAATGGCACTGTGCCAAGAGCTTCATCAAATGAATAATAGCTTCCACTTGACAATCAGTAAAGTGCCTCTTCTCCTGTGGATTTAGTTTTTAATGATGATTAGAGAGGATGGGCCCCTAAAATTTCTCTGGTAGAAATGACCTCCTATTAATTTCTGTTACTTGAAATGCTGAATTTCAAAGCTATTTTACAGCTGCAAAACCAAAGGCATTGACATAAAGGAACTATTATCTTTGTAATTGTAGCAACAAGTACTAAATTTGTCATTGATTAACAGAGACTTTTTAACTTTATGATCCTTCTACTGGCTATGTCCCTTATATAATGTTCTGAGCTTTCTAGATTGCTGTGCTTTGAAAGTAAAATGTTTTCTAGAGTGTGAAAGAATATCTTGTGGACTAGAAACCATTTCTGCGTTTCTGCCTCTTTCTAATTTAATTCTTTCACATATTTTGTTCTAACATTTGGTATTGAACATTGTGGATAGCTAGATGTCTGTTTCAGTATGTGTGGGATAGGAGAGTAGTTCCCAGGTGCATGTATTCAGGGTAGGTAGGTGTGCTTTGTCAGTGGGATGCTTCACAGACAGTGAAAACAAATACCTAAATCCTAGATGGATGTCATTTTTCTCATGAACAATGGGATCTTTCTCAGCTCAGCTGAGTAAGGAAACCTGTGGATTTTAATGCAGAAGGATTTTAATTGCCTTGATATCCTGGACCTGCAAACATATCCTGTGCCTTTTTTTTTTTTTTTAATTAGGAAAAGTAGTAGAAAGAAACTTTGGAGAACGCTCCTGGAGCCTCTGTGATGCTGTTTTAGAGGGTAGTTATAAGGCTGATTAGGTCTTGCTTTGCTATTAAAATTAGGGAAAAAAAAAAAAAGAAGAAATAGAAGCAAATTACACTCTAGGCTTCTGTCCTTGGGCTGCTACTGCTGTTGGTTTGGGACAACACGTGCTGCACAGTGTTTAATAACACAGCATAATTTTACAAAGCTACAAAACACTTTGTACAATCACCCCAGTGTTTCAAATGCCCTGAAGGTACCTGTTTCACTGCTAGCAAGGAGCCAAAAAGTGCTGCAGTACCTTGCAAGTGTCTGCCCTGATGGAGAGCTGCCTTGCACCACCACTCCTGGCCCCTGGCAAGCAGAGAGGAACTGAACCTCTCCTGTGGCCAGTGGGGCCCGGAGCCTCGCAGGGCTGGCTGACCACACCTCACTGGTGGGGATGAGGTGATGGGACTCCCCACTGGAGTCTCAGTTGTGCTCACAGGAAGTGTTGACAGCTATCGATAGTACTTAGAAGAGTGCTGAAGGGAAAAAATGAGAAAAGATTAAAGACTACTGTCCGGATCTCTGAATGTATGGTTAGGACTTGAGGAACTGACTTCTGCAAGTACTTTATCGCTCATACAGCTCTCGCTTTTTGAGATACGATTTAATAGCTTAGTGGATAGTATTGGTGATAGGAGGGTGGTTGGACTAGATGATCTTGTAGGCCCTTTCCAGCCTTGTGTTTCTATGATTCTATGATTCATGACTGGCACTTCAGTATAGTAGAACCATCCAAGAATTCCTGGTAAAAAAAAAAATTCCTTCAGACTGTTTCCAGCTGTCCAAAAAGCAGCACAAGGTAGATCTATGAGCTCTCAGTTGCGTATTTTTGTCTTGAAATGTCATCATTAGTTACTTTCCTAAGAAGATACTTCTAGGAAATCCATTTCCTACTTCATGCATTGCAAGGTATCTTCTTCCACGTTTACTTTCTGTGCTGGACCTGCCTGGCTGATTTTCTGCTCAAGGTACAATAGCCTTGGTTGGCAGATGAATAAGCCTATGTGCTTATGCCTGGGCAGTTTCACAGGCTGTCTGCCCTCCTTTCCTAGCTTGAATCCTCTGTGAATGGCTGTATGTGGGGTAACATAGCTGGATCCTGCAAGAGCTTTCTGAGCCTTTGGTCTGGTAATGCTTTCTCATGGTCCTTTGAACTTCCTTCCTGCCTTCTCCTACAGGTGTTTGGATGTGCAATATTAAACAACAACAACAACAAATGCTATTTTTGAACCCAAAATTGGAACTTTTAATTTAGGATATTGAAACTGTATGGTTTGGCAATTTGTCATAACTGATGTTTTCCCCCACATGAAAAATCAGTGTTGATGAATCAGCATATTTATTAAATAAACATTTTTCTTAAAAAGTTTTGGCAAGAAATCTCAACAGAGTAGGCAAACAGATAATCATTTATTACTGGAACTGTTGTATATGCATATGGTGAGAGTTGGCATTTTCTTCAATTTGTAATGATTGAAAATTGTTTTGCAAATCTCTTCTGTAGATACTTGTTTTGGCTGCCTTTGTGTGTTGCGTACTATTGTGTTTTTTGCCAAGTCAACAAAATAGCTAACATTTTGAATTAAGAGCTTTTCATTTGCAAGTTCAGGTTGTAGGTGAACCTTGCCTAATGCTTGCATAAAAGCTGCTGCGTCTCTGATTCCTGCTGTTGTGAAATTACATAGCATTTGTGTAGCAAGCGTGCTGCAGAGGCACAGCATGAGAAAGGGTGAGGTGCTGTTTTCCTCATGAGCAACTGCGAGGTCTTCTGTCTCTCTCTGGGGTCTGCAGAACCCCTGTAACCCTGGTGGAAGAGGGCTGCAGTTCATTGCTGGTGCTGGCATGCAGGGCTGCGGGATCAGGGGATGGGGCAGCAGGGCAATGCAGGGCTTGTGCAGAACAGGGATGAGGGTTTAATGTGTGTTTTTATGAGGATGCCGTAGTCCTTCTAGCTGTTAATAACTGGCCTCAGTTTTTGGATGCCTGTCCCAGACACTTCTGCATGCAGGTTTCCAGCCATTGCTATCTGCGGTACACAGGTATGACATGGAGATGCTCAGAGTATTATTGGCTGTGATGAGATTGCAATGATGGAACACAGTCTTGGGTGGATGGTACACCATTCTAGCAGCCGCTCTGCTCGCTGGTCTGCAGAATGTGCCTCCACCATGTCTTTGCAATGAGATCAGTCTGTTTTTTCTCCTTCTGCTACTGGGACCTCTACTATGCATACACAATCATGTTTTGATGATTATTGGCATAAGTTTGTGTTCATTTAGCATGTGGTGCCCTATCACTTAATCTAGAGTCCTCTCACAGATGATGTGTTACCAGCTAACAATGTATAAATTACATTTCTATTCTTTCAGATGTGTACTCCAGGAAATTTTCATCAAAGCTTTTGGAACTCTTATCAAGGTCTGGAGAATACAATGGAGTATCCAGTGCTGGCAACTTGATTTTGCTGAGATATCACAACATTTCAAAAATTATTTCCTGCTTTAAATTTGTGGGGCTATGACACTGTCTTGGACATGGCTGTGTGGTAACTGTTAAGAAATGCTTCTTTAACTAGTGATGTGTGTGACTGAGGCAACACCGGGCAGTGCTGAGGTAGTCATGTAACCTCTGTTTGCTGATGAGGGGCTAAGAGGCAGAGCAGAGGCAAGGAAGTGCTGAGAATATCGTGTTATACTAGTGGGAAGGACTTTATTTCTTTTCTCAACAGACAGAGGCCCTATAGCATACATTGTAGATCTGCAAAATTCATAATGAGATGAAATAGCAGCAAGAAGCATGCTTTTACGAAGTCCCTCCTACTGATGAATGTCCTTTGCATACTACTGCATCTTCAAGAAAATTCATCATTCTATTTAGAAATTCTTGACCTATTTGTTCTTTCTTTTTGCACCTTCCTTCGTGATAGAAAAACTTCCCATCATTTCAGTTGCGACTTCAGTGTAAGTGCTGACGCTGTCAGGATATGCTTGATAAGGTTGTGGCAGCCTAGTGCTTCTGCTTTCATATACAATTAAATGTATCTGGGTTATTGCAAAGACACTAGCATTGCCCATGAAGCTTCAAGTCACTGTACATCTGTGAGAGCCAAATGAGGCTGTAGATAGTACCTCACCCAGTGATGTTGCCAGTGCCCTGTGTCAATTTCAAACCAAACACATTGAAGTTTGAGTTTGTTTCAATGTCTTTAAGTTCAAACTTATGAACAAGATAAGAGCTGAAACCAGACTATGTGGCTTTAAACCACACAAGACTTTCCCTTGTGATTTTTTTTTTTTTATGTTTAAGCTTAGTTGAATAAAGTAATCAAAACACTCTCTATAGGAATAATAAGTTTTAAAGCATCTTATCCCAGAAGTGTGGTTGGGATAATTCGTGGTAACCTGAAACTCAGAGTGGTCAAAATAATTTATTGTAAGTATTAGGAATCAAAATTAACTTTAGAAACCAACCCCTTCAGATATTCTTGTGGTTTCAGCTTGCAGAAACTGATCAGATTCATTTGAAAAGCTTTGTGTCAAATGTACGTGCATTCTGTAGTTGCTCAAGTTTTAAAAATGATTTGTATTTTTTTTCACAAGAAGCCTACTGCTTCTCTATGTCTCCATACTTTTTATAATCATTAAGAATAGTAATTATTTCTCAAAGATCCTTCTCTCTTCCAATGTCCGTTCTCTGGTTACCTTAAACAAAAAGAAGCAGTCATTTATTTCAACAAATGGTAAAGTTATGAAATCCTCTGAAATCTAAATATTCAAGAAGGAACCAAGGATCTAGCTTTCCACAACAATCCTGCAATAGTTTCTTCAAGCTGGAGATAGATAAGCTCAGAGGTTTTGTACTGCTGCGAGTTGTGAGCTGCTACACATGTTGCAAAGTGGAATTATTGTCTTGAGGTTCATTCTTTTCTGAACTGCAGCTAATTTTCATGTTATGGGGCAGATTCCTCTATAACAGGTGGTTATAGTCCTATCTTATAGGACTATAAGATATAGGACTATATCTTATAGTCAGGACACGGAAATTTTGGAAAATCTATGCAACTGGAATTGAATCCACTGCTTTATTATTTTGGATTTATAATAATTTCTGCAGGTTTTATAGGTCTGATCTACATTTACCCAGCAAAGTGAGAAACTTCCTTCTCAGGGAATAAGATATGTCTTAATGCATTACAATAAATTGTTCCAATGGAGCCTTCACAAGATGTCTGAACTGAATAGACATTCAACCAAGTAAAACTATAGGCAGAAATGAAGAATTGAGGGACAGATCTTCAGGTGCAGTTAATTAGCTTATTTCATTGACTTTGCAACTTTTGAGCTGAGGGAGGCAGAATTCACTATACCTGTAACTCATAGTGCCTACATCAGCCAGTGAATTAACTAGCATTTTCTTAACTGAAATGAAAGCCAAACTACTTATGCTTTTCCTTTGACATAACATCTCCACATCGCTGTTCCAGAACCATTTCAGATGTGAACTAAAACTCTGGAGAACTGTCTTTGTTTGAGGTAGATGTGCCATAAATTAGCAGTGTCTGCTTCCTCTGCATGGCCAAAGGTAAACCCATCCTGCTTTGCTGCTGAAGAGGTGGCAAAGCTTTGGGTCTATTGAATAAATGTTAGAAAAGTCTGGCTAAAATAACGTAACAGTTTCTTGATCTCAGTATGAATTTGTCTTGAACTGGTGAACTACAAAGCTGTAATATCTAACAAGTGGGACGGAACAATATTTATTCCAATATTCCCAAGGAGCCCTGAGTAACAAATGTACATGTTCAGGGCTCTGCCTTGTTAATATGGGAGTAATAGACATTTGCTGCAAAATTTAAGAACAGAATTTGCATCCCTTGCTCTTGTTGTGGTAATTAAGATGACTGTTATTTCTCTGCTATCATCATACTGATCTTCCAAAAATGTGAAAGCTGTGCATGATGCAGCCCAGTGACTCACCCAAAAGAAAACAATGCTTAATTATCTTTAATAAAAGCTGCATTTTTCAGGAAATCTAAGCCTCAGAACAGCCATGTTGAGGCAATCTGGTATTTATCAGTGAACAAGGCCCCTTGTGGGGCATGTAAGTGTTTGCTGCAATGTATGGGGAAGCACTGATGGATCGCTGACTATCGGTGTCAGGGGTGGGTCCCTGGAGGGTGCTCAGCCATGGCCCACCCCTGATACTACTCAGTCCCCGAATTATTCCTTATCTTTGCCCATGGCTTTACTATGCATTTCAGTGAGAGCACAAACAACTGTTAGAAAACCCTACTCACTGCAGAAAGCTGTCAGCACTTGAAAACCTGCCAAAATTTAGGCTAATTATTTGCTAATTAATTTGATGGTAGAGGTGCATTTGAGGAAAGAATGAATATCCAGGACCCCCACTGATAACCAGGGCTGTAATGAACTAAATTCTGCTTGTTGTGTGATGAGCTAGCACCCCTGTGAAAGGTTACTGCAGGACTTACCTGTCGCTGTAGCCTTGTTTGAAGGCTGCCCAGATGTCTGAGGAGTCCTCTGCCCTTTGCTCAGTCACAATACAAATTGTTTGGTAGCAGCAATAGTTTACTTCTGTTTGCTACAGATGAAGCTGATGCCTCCTGCTCACCAAACTCAGCTGTTTTCTCTTGCTCCTGGTGCTTTCCTTTGCCTCTCCTTGTGTGGTATCATCCCCTCCTCGCACTAAGCAAGTTTCTCATTCAATGAAAAATATAGAAAAATCATGTTTCTTTCTGATTAACACAGGAGCTATGATGGTTCTGGTGCATTATGCTCACTGGAAATAACACATCCCTAGTGTTTAACTGGTATGCAGTCCTTGTCCTGGAGTACTTCCGAACTCTCTTCAAAGCTGCCTGGGACATTGCAATCTGTGTTAAAAGCACAACAAAAGTAATTAGGCACTGAAGTTACACCCACAATGTCTCTCACAAAGGACTATGCAGTGTGTTTTAGCCACCTCTCTGCCTTGGAGATGGTGCTTAGCTGTGTTGGCCCAGCAGAGTGGTCAGGTGGTTACTGCTGGAGCTCCGAAGATGACGGTGGAGAGCATGCAGCATGCACCCTTCCCTGCCATGGAGTCAGCCAGTGCTCATGTCTATGCAAAAACACAAAGGTGTTTCCCAGACCACTCCAATCAGTCTCCTTGCTTTGGCAGTGACTCTTAAGCCAGGTCACATGCTTTCCTCTTGCTTCAGTGGGACTTAAGCATGTGCCTATGTTTTTTCCTGGTTGAGAAGCCATTAAGAACAGATAAAATGCCTTGTCTAAGGTAAGTAAGCCAAAAGGATGGTTGGCATGGCAACAGCTGAACAGTGCTTCCAGCACAGAAAGGTGGAGTGCTAGAAGGAGCAGAATCCTTCTTCCCAACTGGCTCGTCTAGCTGATAGCTTCAGGTATGCTCCGACAGCCCCTAGATCCTCCAAAACCACTTAAATGTGGTCAGCTGTCTCATCTTGCTTAATGCTAGCTGAATGGTTAGTTAGTTCCACAAGTAAGTACATAAAAGTATCTCTTTTCTATAATTTTTGATCATCATAATATTTACGTAATTTCCAAGTAGACAGAGCTTAGCTTTTACTTGTGATTATTTTTTTTTTGTGGAATTGCTCCTGTATATGAAGCTAATTCTGTGTTTGATCACAGCGTTGTCTCTAGGCAGAGAAATATCCCATGCAGCTCCAAGAGGTTCTCAAGAAGATCAATGTGCAAAATTTTCAGTTTAGGAGGCTGTATTTTTTTTTTTTTTTTAAAGTTATCATGGGTGGTTTTAACAAATTGTATTACTTAATGTGTTGATTTTGATTGAAGATTATAATTCAAAAAATGACTTCAGTAAGACACTATCCAAGCACAGATTTAAGTCTTAAGAATGAGAGTTAGATCAATAAACCTCTCTTAATATACTTTATATGCAGAAAAAGAATCATTTATCAGTTCACTTACAGAGAGCTTTTAAAGATAGTGAATGAGGAGCCAAGTTTGTTTTAAACACTGAGCCTCTGAGATAACGTTATTGACCTGGCTGTGTTCCTCTCCTGGCAATATGACACAGCCTCCAGATAGTCCTAGAAAAGAAATCACCCTTCTGTGAGTGAGTGAGTCTGAAGAGAGCCAAGAAAAGGAGAAAATTCACATGACGACACTGTTACTCATGCTCATGGGTACCTTGCTTTTCCAAGAGCATAGACAAAGGAACTGTGTGCATCTGTGTGTAAATTAGTGGAATTCTTCTTGTATAGGCTGAAGAACTGTCATATTTGAAGTAGCACTTGTCAGTTCTTCAGGATCACTGTTCTCAAACAGGGAAGGTTGAAGAGATGTGCTGAGTCCTGTAACTTATCTCTTCAGGGCTCAGGTGTGAATAGCAACTTCTTAAGATGGATTTTGTAATGTTGTGTACATTCTACTGTGGGTAACCACAGGAAGTTATTTTCTTTTCTACTGTTAATTCCATTGCTTTTTGTAGTGTCCTTTAGCAAAGCTATAAGCTTTTATGTTTGCATTGAAAAACTAACGCAGGTCAAGTTTGTTAGTTACAGCCTTAGTAACTAACAAAACTAATACATTTTAATGTTGTAAGTGGCAAGTATGCAGGCGACTACTCAGTAGAGAGGGTTGCAGCATTCGGCAGTGTATACCCAATTCCTGGATTTTAGAACCAATAGAAATGATTTATGATAACTGGGGATGGCTTGTTTTGTTCAGCTGTTAATTTTAACTTTTAATACTGAAAGTTGAATAGGGACCTGGCAGCTGAAAATGTTGCATAAATTCAGTTTTACAGAGGATGCCATGACTATCGTGACCTTGCTGTTTATTAGGATGGCTTTGCAATAGTACAGTGTTTTGAAAAAAATCATTTCCATATGAGCATTGGTGTGAGATTTTACTTTCTGAATATATCTTCCTCAGTTTGTCATGGTTTTTGCTGCCATGGAGCTATGAGGAGGAACCTGTTTTCAATTGGTTGCCAGAATACTCACATATTTAGACAGCGCAGTTCAGAATTGATTTATTTTGTGGATATAAAGTTGCAGTTATAACATTTTATTGAACAATCATCATTGGTAAAGAAAAAGCTGAGGCATGCTGCAAAGAGATTAAATACCTCTGAACCCATGGGTTTTGGACTGAGTGATGCAATAGAGAGCTGTCTTCCCTTATCTGGTGGAAAAGGGCCTGGGACACTCCATTGTCAGCCTGCTAGGAGATCTTGATTTCATACTGAGTGTTGTGCTGTAGGTGATAATGGATCTTTGATGGACTATTCTGAATATGGGCAAAATTCCCCTTTGTTTTTGTTGCCGTAGTCCCTCTGTAGAAGCAGTTTTTTTGTTGTTTGTTTGCTTTTAAGCTAGGATACATCCAGGCTGTATGTTGGAGTAATCTGAACTGGATCACTGATCGTTACAGTGAGGGTAGCTTTAAACATTTTTGCGTCTCTGCTTTCCGCTGTTTCTTGCTGGACTGCATGTGCCTTTGAGCACAGATTAGGTGTGGAGAATGGTCTTGTGTTTGGAGAATGAGTCAAAGACTTGGATATTAACATTCAATTTCCTGCTGTGGTATGACTTCCTGTGTCCCCTCAGGTAAATTGTCCAGTCACTCATTGTGCCTCAATTCACATTCTGCATAGTGGTGCACATTGTTGCCTCTTAGGGGTTTTTATAAGGAAAAATATACCAAGTGTGGTGAGCTGTACAGCTTCTATGGCAATGCAAAATGCTGCCCAAGCCTTGGGATCGGACCTCCACTGGGTCGGCTGGGTGTTTTACTTTGGCTGATTGTAGTAGGAATTCACAGTCATGGAGTGCAGAGGAAAGGTTCAAATTAACATCTGGGTATTTATTATGCTCACATTCATCTGTCATCTTTGCTCAGTCTCCTACTCTGATTAAGCCATCCAGGAAAGGCTGGAAAGGGCTGGTTTTGTAATTAAGAAGGGAATGCGTGGTTGAGTTTCCTTTTACCTGTTGCAGAACATGGAGCACCGGGCATGAGAGACATGAACTGGATGTAAACTTCCAAGAGGAACTGAGTAATCATCTTAGTGATATTGCTTGCAGCTTGTCTGCATTTTATGCAGCTATAAGATTACTGGAGGATTGTTCACATCACTGTGACTGCTCGGATTCTGGGATCTTGATGACAGTTCCTTTCACTCTGTTTATTTCTCTTCTATTCATTTGCAAGAGTGCATATTTTCTAGTTTGTTTAAAGGAGTCCTGGTCATGTTTTTCCCTCCAATTATTTCTCAAAGAAGCAAACTTGAAAAGAAGTGTCTTGTCAGTATTTTGGCTTCAATCTTTGGCAGATTTTGAGTAAAAATGTGGCATGAAAGGTGTAAGCTTATACTATTTACATCTACATTGAATAGCTGGTAATAATGGATTTGCAGTGTTAGGTTTGTTACCTTTGAATATCAGTCAGTGTTTGCAACTCAAAAATACTATTTGCAAGTGTCTGACTGCCAAATTTTTCCAGGCTAGGTTTTGTCTGTGAAAGCACAGATAGCTGTCCACTAAGATTTCCATAAATGTCTCTTAACTCCAGCTGTAATTTTCCTGGAGATGTCGCAGAAACCTCAGTCCATTCCCTATTTAATACCTGTGTCCACATGTGCTCAGTGCTGTTGGTGCAAAGGCATTGCCGTGTGTTGTGCCAGTGTTGAGTGCCTGTAAGAGGACAAAGTCACCTCATCTCCTCTTGGGTAGCTGTGAGCTTTCCCAGCTGGGAAACCTCCATGAGGAGACAAGCAGGTTGTTTTCTCCTCTCCCCTGTGCTCCCTGAGGCTGAGTGAGGGCAGTTCTTCCCATCTGTTCTTCTGAGAGACAGCCTCTCACCAGGTTCCCCCCCAGACACCTGGCTCTCCAGAGCAGGACTATGACAATATTTGCTGTTGTCTGTGCGTCTGCTGGTGAGTCTGTGCACCAGCAAAGCTGATGTGGATCTGGCTCAAGTTCCTCTGCAGGGTGACAGCAAGAGGGACCATTCAAACCCTCAGTAGTGCAGATGGGCACAGAGGTTATTTCATGGTGATGTCTCTTCAGCAATGCCCTCTTATCCCAGGCACCCTTTCTTTCTTTCATCCTCTCCTTTGAATTTGCCTGTGCTTCTCCTTGGTCTCATACAATTTGCTGCTTTACTATCTCCTGACCCTTCTTCCCCTTCCCTCTTCAAGAACTTCTCTTTTGTAAGTCTGTTGCAAGAATATAAGTTACTTATTCCCAGCAAGGGATGAAGTAAAATGTAAATTCAGGGTCTCATTGACACCTTTTTGGGAATTTGGTAACATCATTTAAATGAGAAAATATATCTGCTTATGTTCTTTCCTAATCCTGATATCCCTCTTGCAGAGGACATACTCAATTCTGTTGTTTTTATTAATTGACCTGTCAAATCTTCAGATTGGTCTTGAATCCCAACACTGAAACTGGTTCTGTTCATCACTGAGATACATAAACACCATTCCCAAGACTGTGGAAACAAATAAAAACTTACAAGTCCTCAGGTAGCACTGTGACTTAGATATGCTTTGTTAAGGGCTCAGCCTGCCTCAGAGGTTCCATTGAGAAGTTTTTATACCTGATGTTTGCAAAGCAGCTAATCAAACTGTTCTGAAAACATCTTCACAGAGCACTGTGCTGGTGCAAGAGAGCTGGATGAGATAGGGTGTCTGGTACTGCAGTTTTTATTAGGACTTGTTTTACCTGCCACTTTGTGTATTCCAGTCACCCTTTGAGATTAAAGCTCACTTTACAATTGGCAACTGTAGTTTGCTCTATCGAAAAATGGGAAAAACAGCACAAAAAATGGGTAATATATTTAAGGTCACATGGAATCTACAGGAGAGCTACTAAAGACAGATGTCAAATTTCCCAATAACTGGGCCTCAGCTATAATCATAAATCTGTTTCACTCTCATTTACTTGTATTGTCATCAGGAGATGATTTATTAATCCCCAAAAGTTACCGTGCTGCCTATAGTAAGAATGAGACAATACAAACTATTGTCTGCTATACTTGCCATAATCTGATATAATTGTTTGTGTTAACATTCACATCTATTCATATACCTAGGAAACTTTTTACAGTTTACTCTTGCTTGCTCCAGTTGTCCATTCTTGGTCAAATAATTAAACCTTGATATCCCACTGGAAACCACCATCTATCCTCAGTTTACTCAAACAGTGCCCTAAGCAGGGGAAGTGTTTTGGTATAAACTCCAGGCTCTGTCTCTGTGGAAGCGTACTTTGCTCAGACTCCTCCGTACTGCAGGTTCACGAAACTGATTGTGAAATGTTCTGCTCTTGGTTTTGCCTTTAGTCCTTCTTCTGGTTATGAAGGATTTTTTTTTTTTCCCCTTCAGAAAAAATCTGTGCTCAGGTGACGGAGAATCTTGGACTGAGAGTTTTCTCTTGAGTTTGACAGCTTGTGATGTATTCTTCTTGTACATAAGCACGTACGTGCTTTTTGAATGTAAGGGAAGGTATGGGTCATCCAGAGCCCCAGCAGCTCTAAGTTCCTCAACAGAAGTGGATGTTGTGTGAAAAGTATCTCAATGTGGTGTTTTTTTTTTTTTTTTTGTTTTTTGTTTTTTTTTTGGGGGGGGGAGGGGGGGAGAGTCTGTGTTTCATGCTTGCCAGTATGCTGACACTTGATGGGGCTTTGGACACTGCTCTACTTCACAGTATTTTTCTGCTTAATAACTGCTTAACAGGTAACCTGTTTCCTTTTCAGCATTTTGTGAATTTGGAGGAGAAGAAACTGGAGGAGTTGACAGGGCTGCTGCCAAGTCAGACTATCCAAGAGTTTTAGACCAGTCATTGTTTCAGGCTCTGAAGCACAAATGAGTCAGAAAATACTATGTTGCTTGACATTTTTACTTCCTCATTTGTAACAGTGGGTGACCTGTATTCAGATGTAGGGGAAAATAAGCCTCCTTAATTTTGTGGAAATACTAGAGCTGTTCTTTCACCTGATCTGGAAGGAAGAGGAAAGGGTGCCAGAAACAGCACAGGAATTAATGACAACATGAGATAGTGAAGATATGAGGAATTGGCTTTTATGCCTCCTTGGATAGCAAAAGTATCTTTAAAAGTAGCTTGCAGGGAACAGTCTACTTGTTACACAGAAAAGATCTTGGAGCTGACAATGAGGAACGCTTCTTTTGTACAGCTGGTGTTTCTGAAGGGTAGGAGGACAAGCCACACACCCTCTACACCAGGTGAAAAGTCTGTGTACATGTAAGCCAGGGTAGTGTAGAGCTGGAAGCTTCTTCCTGAGTGTTTCTATACTGAAACTTTCCTTTGGCAATTTAAATTCTACCTCAATCATAGCTAGTCATAGGGATACAAGATGTTTTTCAGGAACATACTGGGCCTTTGCTGGAGGCTTATTATTTCCATCTCAACTGAGATTGATGCCTGGAGAGCAAGAAGAGGACAGAAGAGTTTGTGCTATGCAAAATCAATGTGACTCAGCAAGTGGTACCTAATTTGGCTGAAGTATGGCCTTTGAAGTGGTGGTTGGGACTGGAAGGAACCCAGCTTCCATGGGCATATGTGCCCTGCAGTGCTTCTGCTAGCACATGTCTCTGTGCAGACTGCGTTTATCTGATGTGGACTCTTATTTTGTGAGTGGGAGTACTATGTGAGAACTTTTAGCTGTTTTTCTTGCTCTCCCAGGCTGGCTGTTTATGAGGTGTGACATGGGCCGCAGAGGAAGGATGGAATTGGAAGGAAATGAGCTTGGACACTCTGTGGGACGTGTGTCCCAGGACTGGGGTCCTTCCCTGGCAGAGAAGCGTTTTCATGGATGGGCTCTGTGCCTGTGGGGGTTCCTGGCTGCTGTGCTGGGGTGCACCCACTGCTGCCTTCAACCGCAGGGCCCCAAAGGAAGTGCAAACACCTTGTGTTGCACTGCAGTGGGGTTGCAGTCGCTGACGGCAGCGTGAGAGTGGGCCACCTGCCATGAGCCCTGCACCAGTGAGCAGGTGGCCTGGGCAGGGGGTTCTCACCAGGGCCTCGCAGCTCCTCATCCTGCGTCAGCCTGGGGAGCCCCATGAGCGCCCTAGGGGGCTGCCTGGTAGCAGCAGCGTGGTTTTAGGGCCCTTCTGCCTGCATTGGACCCACTGCAGGGAAGGAAGCCATGATGTGAGATGTTGGCAAACAAGTTATCTGAAAAGAAACATTTGTCAGTTTGAGTCAGAGCCCTGCTTGCTTCAGTGTCAAACCAGAAAATAACTGGAATCAGGTTGAGTTTCTTTTTCGTTATTGAAATAAAAAGCTGGAGAAAAATAAAATAAAACAATTTTTAGTGTGGGATTTTGTATGTTTTTTTCTAAACTGCGATAGAATTTATGAACACCAATCTGAAGTTATTTGACTGAGCATTTTTCACCCGGCTCTAACTATAATATTTTAAGCTCGTTTTAAAAAGGAAACTGCTGAGTAAACGTTTTTGAAGTGCCACATTCCTAGCTGTGAAGATCAACATCTTTTCCAGAGAGGTAGTATTTCTTGTACCTGTCATTTCTGATTTGACTTCTGATATTTTCAATGCATTTTTTTCATTTAATTTGTGTGCTAGTTTAATCTCCTTACATTCACAACAGTAATAATTTCAAATAATTACTGTAATAGAACCACCAATGGTTGCTGTCAATTGTAGGAAGAATGAGGCATATCTGATACACAGCTCCATAGTAATCACACATCACTAAAAATATATCTCTATAAAATGAACAAATAAAAAGAAGTTGGTTTTGCGTTCAGCTATTGGAGTAGGAACCGATTTTCAATTTCTTGTTATTCTTAACTTTTGTACACAACATTTTACTGAACGTGTGGTTTTATTTTTTTTCATTCTTTCTACTTCATTTTTACTACTTAATTCTGAGAGACTGGCTTTTCATTTATGTATACTTGTGTTTTCTTCTAGACCCTGGCAGCACTGCTGGTGGTGGGGAGGGTCTGAGGAGGAGACGTGTCTGCTGGGGGACTGGTGATTTGCTATTTGTAATTCACTCCAAGCTCCAGCAGCTGTTTGTGTTTTTGTATTTTTTTTTTTTCTACCCCACAAGGCAGAGTACCAGCTCATTTCAGTAGTTTTCCTGATGCTCCCTGTGTCTCATGCTGTTTTGAGCACAGTGTGAGCTGTGTGGGTTTGGGAGCAGAGCTGCCAGCTGTGCGAGCATTTCGGCTTGGTTGGGGCACTTGGTGTGGTGTCTGTCCAAGATGGAGCACAGCTCTGCTGGTTCCCACCACAGCTACTGTCTGGAAGCTGCCTCTGCTGCTGGCTCTGGTGACCAGACTCACGCTGGCTCTTCACTATGTGCTGAAGAGCCAGCCACAGCCACTGATGGTCTGTCCTTGGGCACCAGCACTGAGTTTATTTCTCAGGTGCTCTTCTCCTGGCAGCCTCAATGAGGTGGTCTTCAGGGATAACATAATGAGGATGTCATTGTAAGTTAGCTCTAAATGCATTTGGATCCTGGAGCTATTTTTGGTTCAGGTTTGGTGGAGCCTGAGTGAATGCTGCTGTGTGAGCATGCAGGAGTCACTGCCTGGGAACTGGACTGACAGCTCTGTCACAGCTGCACCAGCCCTATGGGTCCTGCACAGTAGCTGGAAGTGTTACCAGCCCTGGCATTGCTCCTGCTACAAGACCTCATGGGTTGCAAAGCAGTTTGTTACTTTCTCTGTTGGTGCTTTTTCTCTGTCCTGTTGTCCTTCCTGTTCATTGCTCACCTGATGATGCTAAGCCATTTGTGGCACTGCTGAACAAGCAAGATCTCCTGATCTTGTGGGATCTTAATGCTAATAAGCAGTATTGGCCACAACCCCCATTCAAAACGGAAGATGTGCTCTTTTATCTTTGAACTTTTTAAAGCGTCTCATGGCTCAGCAGATGCTGACATGTCCCAGCCCTGTGATCATAACTATCCTGGATTCAGTCCTGTGTTGTGACTGTTGTTGAAGACGGGTGCAGTCCTTACTTCTCTATGGTGGTTGCTAAAAAGGCTCCTGCACGGACCTCGTCAACATGTGATTTGACTGCTTCTCTTTTCCTGTTTTCAGATTGAGAGCCTGAAAGCTCACATGCTGCCTTTTGGTATGGGGGTCAGACAGTCCCAAGTCTCAGAGAAATCAGTTGTGATCTCTTAAGTCCACCAAAAATTCATATGCGATTAAATACTCAGGTGCAGAAATGATGCTAGTGATGCTGCTTGAGAGCTGAGAGTAACCTGAGAGGTGAGGGGGCTCTGGATGGGTAGAGAAACAAAACCTGGCTCAGGTGAAACAGGCTCCTGCCCTACACCTGGGGAGAGAGAGAGGAGTCCTGGTGCTCCCAGGTGGGGCAGGGCAGGGCAGGGTGCTTGCTTGCTGTTCTGTGCATTTTTCTTTTTCTTTCATGTTTTTGAGATTATTGAGTAAGGAAGAAATTCCTTACTTAGAGGGTGGTGAGAAAAGAAGTTGTGGATGCCCTCCAACCCTGTAAACATTCAAGGCAAGGTTGGATGGGGCTTTGAGCAGCCTGGTCTTAGTGGGAGGTGTCCCTGCCCGTGGTGGGGGGGTGGGGTGGGGTGAGGGGTTGGAATTAGATGATCTTTAAGGTCTCTTCTAATCCAAGCCATTCCATGTTTCTATGATTCTGTGACTTGATTATACCTTTCCTGGGTGAGCTTTGCTTCATTGAATTATTAATGACATTGTTGCAACTTACTGTGTGCAAACTTCTTTAAATGATGACTTTTGTTGGTAACTAAAATAACCTTCCCAAGTCATACAAGCCAAAGAAGTCACACTGGAAGCTATTGTGGCAATAAATTAGCCACTGACACAACAAATACATGAGGGTCGATGGAGGGAAAACATGAATGTGGTTCATGTTCTTACTGAGCATAGCTGACCTTGGGGATTGCCAGGGCTCTGTGGCAAAGTTTGGGTGGCTACTTTGAAGTCTGGTAGTCATGGAGAAAGGTGGAACCCCAGAAATAGATTTTTTGTTTTGTTTTGTTTTATTTTGTTGTTTGATTTTGGAGGGTAGGGGGGATGGGACTAAAAAACATCACTGACCATCCCAATGTGCACCAGGACTCTTCATCCCCGCAGTGCTCCTCTGTGTGTACTCACAAAGGCCTGGGGTTTCTGCTTCTCTGCAAAGTAGGATCAAGCTTCCGGCCTGACATCACAGCAATGAATGAGAAGAGCTGTTTGGAAACCAGATTTTCATTCTAAGGACTGAAAATTTGTTACTTAATATTTTTTTAGTGTCATTTCTCCTGTCTTTGAACTTTGAAAGCTTGTACACAGGCACAAGTGAAGTTTGTTATGAAAAAAATGGATTGTGTAATAGAAAGTTGACAAAGAATGCCTGGATTGGGCTTCCTGAATATGTAGAACACTGTTAATGGAGAAAAAACGTGGAGGATAATAACTGACTTGGAGAGGGTGTGGCTTGATCTTTTGGAGGAGAGTTTTTAGGAAGAGCAGCTCCATCTAACTGGAACACAGACAAACATTGTCTTAAAACAGACTTAAGAAACTGCTTGAAAACAGTGCAAGGGCAACCTGACAAGGCATTACTGTCCTGACTGTCAGGTAGGCTTGAGGTGATGTTCTGGTCCTTGTTGTGAGCAGCTTTTTTCCTGGCTTTGATGCTGTGTAGAGGCAACAGTCGCTCCAAGTGAAAAAGGATAAAGGCAGGATGGGAATTGCCTCATTGGCCATTGAAAAAGCTCATCTGACAGTGCATGGGGCAGCTCTGGCATCTGTCTCTCTGTGCCCCATATGCTGCTTAATACATCATATAAAAGTTGTCTTGCAGCCAGACCCAGAATGCAAAGATGTGGGGTGTGTGCGTGTGTGTGTATGTATATATATATATATATATATATATATATATATTTTTTTTTTTTTCCTGGGGAAGTGCCCAGAAGTGAGTCTGTAGTACCTGGCTTGTAGTTATCCCAAGGTAGGTCCAGTAAAGCCTATTAGCAATATGTTGTTTGTTAAAGGAAGGTTTGCACTCTGTTCCAGACTGCAAAAGTATCTGTGTGATATGACTCATTCCACCAGAAATATACCCCAAACTACCAAAAGCTCATTGCACTATGTCAGGAATAAAATTTGGACAGGAAACAGAGGGGTTTTTTTTTTGTTTGTTTGTTGTTTTTTTTTTTGTTTTTTTTTTTTTTTTGGCTTCAGGCAGAAAAAGAGAACCCCTTGTGAAAAAAATTTGCAATTTCAAGTGGAAAATGTGGAATGAGGGAAGAATGTACAAAGAATGCCAAGAAACAGACTCACTTCTCTGGCACCAAATATAAAAAGTCTTTCCAGTTGATGGCGGGGAAACCAGAAGCAATGGGGTGGTCCACAGTTAGCAAACTGAGTTGTCTTTTCATTCTGTTTTGTAGTTTTCAAGTAGATTTTGAAGAGCCTGCAGTATGTTGTAAAATCCCTTCTGGATGACAAGAGCAAGAACAAAACGCAGATTCTAAGTTTGTCAGATGCATATTCATGTTTTGCTGGTGAAAACAAACAGAACGGCCAGTTCTTTTGAACTTGGGTGTAGGTGTATACAATGAGCTCATGTAGATCCAGGTGCAGCCATTAAGGAAACATTTGATATTGCTAAGTTCCTTGAACTTCAAATGCTGGTACTTCTAGAAAGTGTGTTATTTAATGTAAGTGTAAATACCAGACAAGAAAGGGAGCTGCTCTTTATAGCTTGGGAAATCATGTACTTTCTAAATACAATTAACCATTTCATATGCTTAATATACAAGAATAGAGTTTTAATGAATCTGATGTAGAACCTGTGACATTATTCCTGTATACACTGCTGAAACTGTGGTGACATTGCCCACCCATAGTTTTACTAAAAACCGTGCTTGAGTTGTCCTCCTCCTACAAAACATAACCCACTCTCTTCTGAGGTTGTTTCCAGGTGTCAGTTCCCAGGTGTTTCTTAGCAGAACTTACATTGCTGATTCTCCTGCCTTCATACCTCTGAACTTTATCAAAATCAGTGTAGAGAAGTGATGGATTCATTTAACCTCCCTCCCCAGTTCCCTGCAAGGTGAGCTCACTTGGTTCCAGGTGACCATGGCTGGAGCTGAGAGCCGTGTTGGCACTAGGGAAGTGGAAATAAGAAATGGCCTGGGATGTTGAGGCAAGTTCTTCCTGCCAGCTGTGGGCACCACACCGAACACAGTGCTTGTTGGTTTTGTCATCTGTGCTTCTGAAGATGTGCTGGACAGACATGGTGGCTTCTGAGCAGGACAAAGTGATCTGCAGAACAGGCACTGTCAGTGGCCAGCCTGGGGCGGATGTGACCCTGCAAGGACAGCAGTAGCTGTGCTTGGAGGAACTGCCATGCGGGTGGCTTTCCTGCCTTCAGCAGGGATTTGGGTTCATTCTGTGAGCTGTTGGGTGTCAGTATGGTCCGCCTGGTATGCTGCATGGGAGGAAAAAGTTGGTGGTTGGTCTTAGTGAATGTGTCTTAGATAAGGAAACCACTTTGCTTTTGGCAAAGCAAAATACCAGGAAAGCATTAATAATAAAGATAGGCTTCCTCCTGCACTCCAGGTTCATTGATTTAAATGCTGTAAGGCAGGAATTCGTATTTCTTTAGTATTTCATCTTTTTAAATTATTTCCAAATTTTAGTAGTCTCTAAAAGCTATTTAAGGCAGTAAGTAATCAACCTTTGTCATTAAGTGTTAAGTGTTGGGGGTATCAGAATAGTTTAATATATTGGTGAAGGGAATGAACTGACAGATACTTGGTCAGCAAAACTTTAGGCTGAACTCTACTATCCACAGATGTTTATCCTGTGAAATGCAGATACAAAATCTTTTCAGACTTGTTTTGGAGTTCTCTTCAGTTTCTCAGCTTCTAATATTGAAGACAGCCTCTCACAAATATTGTCTAAATTTATTACATTCCTGTTTTTATTGACATATTTAGATTCTGAAATATATTGATCATCTCTCTTAAGTTCTTTTGTGAAGGACTAGAAATAAATTACCTTAGGTCAAGTTCTGTTTATACAGTGGACTGTTCTTGCAGAATTGCCTTCTTGACTTAATAGCTTCCTTTTGGATGACATTTCTCCCAGAAAGAAGACAAATTGTCTAAGGTCAGCTTGCAGATCAGCTCAGAGTGTAGGAGGAAATTGTAGTGGATCAGCTAAATTACGGCGGGTCTGCCAGGCAGTGTTAGGCAGCGTGTGGCTGCTCAGAGGCACGCACTGTGGGAGTGCTGCCCCCCGCATGGCCAAGCACAGCTTTTTGCTGTCTTTTTTTTCTCCCTTTTCCCTTCTCTTTTTTCCATTTTCTCTTTTCTGTAATTTGTCCAATTCTGGCTGTTCCTCAACGCTCACAAATTTGACTGGCCCAGTGATGATTAATTAAATGGGCATAGCTATCATTTTAACATAATGTTGAAATGTCCGGTGGTCCCCCAAATTTCTTGTATTAAATCCAGCAACTACCTAGTTGTATCCAAAGTGGTCATACTTCTCTGCCAACATTACACAATGCAATTTTCCCTGAACCTTCCCTTCCTATACTTCCTGCAGCGTTCTTTGAAATTGTCTTAAAAAGAGTTAGATGCTGAAACCATGCAGCTGAGCCTGGTCTCACAACTGCTCAGGCTGTCATGTGGAATTTTTTTCCTGATGTATAGCACTGGGGGAGAGGGCTGAAGGACTTGATGCAGGTCCCATTAATTCTACTTTTGGTGAATGTGATATTGCACCACAAATACATATATAAAATAAATACGAGATGATTGAGAGTAGTTGTGCTGCAGCTAGTGGCTGTATATTTATATGAAATTTACGATAAGAGAACAGTCAGGCCTGCAGGCAGAGATCAGAATAGCATCAAAACCTACCTGTGCATTTGAAGAAGCGCTTAAAGAACTCAACTAAAGGTTGACTTCATGCCTGTGTCATAACACACTCTGCCCATTGAGGCAGTGGTTTAGCCTGTTTCTCTGTTGCAATGCTTGTTACTGCACCATAGCTCTATCTTGAAGTGCACCTCCAAAGCCCTGCATGTGGGGTAAAAACCTAAAGCACAACTGTGTCATATTTAAAACACTGGAGTTACCTTTTCACTTTGCAAATTGTTCTGTTTATTCTAAGCTCTACAAGAGAAGAAAAATAAAAGTCTCCTTTTAATTAAGCTCTTTATCCTTTGAAGTTTTTTTGGATTTTTTTTTCCCATTGGTGATGTAATTTATGTAAATAATCATCTATCTATGAAAGGAGTGTGTCTGTCAAAAGCTAAAATAAAAAACATCCGTCATTTTGAAGTGATTAACATTCTCCAGATGTTTAAATCATCAGATTTCAGGAGTTTCCCTTTGTTGTGATAATGATATAGTATCCAGAACAAGAATGTTTACTTTTTTGTATGGGTCAAACACAGATTTTTCACAATCCTATTAAAGCATGCAGTTTATTGTAATTGTATGTGCAGATGAAAGCATATGCAGTTATTATTATTTCCCTTAATTGTAAACTGCTGCTGGTAATTTTACTGTAAAACTGAAACAAAAGGAGCATACTTGAAAGGACCACCACTGCCCACTTATGTAATCAATTTATAGATGTCAAGTTTGTACAAAGATGGTTATCCCTTTTTGTTACAGGACATGTGACATGCTACCACCCTGCAGCGCGTGCACACGCTCTCCCCCTCTTAATTTTTGGGAGGGGGTTTGGGGAGTTGCTTGGACATACTGTAGATGTAGCTGATAATATTAAGTGACAGTTCTGAACCCTTGCAGTCAAATGCGTTC
The DNA here is from genome assembly GCF_009819795.1 of Aythya fuligula. Classification (NCBI taxonomy): domain Eukaryota; kingdom Metazoa; phylum Chordata; class Aves; order Anseriformes; family Anatidae; genus Aythya; species Aythya fuligula. The sequence continues at coordinate 261,716 of NC_045566.1, forward strand.
AACTTTAGACTTCAGGGAGGAAATAAAAGCATGCATTCCTCTCTAATGCGACAGACCTCATGGCTGATCAAGAGAGTTCTACCCGGCCTCTGCCTGCCAGCTCACTATGGTAACTAGAGCCACAAAGCCTTGCTGGAAGTTAAAGGTTTTTTTTTTTTTTTTTTTTTTTTTTTTTTTTTTTTTTTTCCTGTTCAAGGAAAATGGCTACGCATATGTAAGATGGGTCATTTCCTTTCCCTTTGATAATGCTTGCATAGCAACTCCCTAGTAGATAAAACTAGCTAACATACAAGAGAAATGTAGGGATCTTGCATGTTACCGGACTAGCAAACCTTTCTCAGAGCTGAGAAAATAGACCCAGACAAAACTACTGAGTATGCTGCTGGATGATGGTAACTAGCTGGCATTTTTCAATGCCTGTTTTTAACAAAATCTCTTCTGAAATATGCATTTTGAAAAAAATCTCTAAAAATATAATAAATAACTGTACCAGATAAATAACTGTTTCTTTTTTCCAAGATTTCATTTGAGCTGAAGTGTTAACAAAGCAGTTGTTCAAAATTTAGATATATTTTTTTTTCATTTTTCAAAGTAATATCATGTCACATTGTGGGAACATGACAGTATATGAGCAATGCAGGAACGGCCTGCAAACTTGACACTTGCCACTTTCTGCCCTCTGACATCTTTTTCCACATGGCTTGTTTTAGCACCTCTATCCACTCAGCAGCTTCAAGCAGGCTTTTCTTAAAAATGGCAACAAACCTGTCAGAATGATTTCTTCCTTGTCCCACCCAGAATTCACATTTATTTAAAATTGCATTTACATGAGGTCCGTGAGGGGGAAGTTCTGCCTTTTGCCAATCTCTAGTCTATGCTATGAAAAACACGCCTTTTTGTAACCATTATCTCATCCCTCCTCACTGGCCTTTGCACCACTGCAAAAAGGAAGATAAGTGAAAGCTATGTTTTGTGGAAGATGAGAAATCAGATTTTCTCTCTGTTTCTCTCTAGGGGGCCCCTAAGATACTATACATGATTACATCTCTAAATTTTCCTTTTTATTTATTTATTTATTTTTTAATCTGGCTTTTCAGATCTGATCTTGCCTCTGGCAATGTGAAAGAGAAACCTCATTTAAGTACAGCTTTTTAAAGGTATGAGTTATCCCGAAGTAAGTTTTCTGTGGCATGTAACCTTTGCATGGCACAGTTACTCGTCAATGTGCTTGCTTAGTAGAGCCAAAATAATTTACAAATGACTTCAAGATTTACTTGCAAATAAAACAGACTTGCTCCACAGCCAAAGGGCTGAAATGGTGAGCCAGATCAGCAGAGACAGGCAGCGAGGGAAACACGCTCGGTCATGCACCCAGGGCTTGCATCCAGGACCCCGTGGGGTATGGCAGCAGCTGGTCAGGGCACAGGACTGGGGCAGCAGGAGCATGGCAGGGTGATGGCCCCGGTGCTGCTGTGCAGGCCGGGCTGTGGGCGACCCTCTTGTGCTGCAGTGGCTGCTGCCGCAGCAGAAGAGCAGCCAAAGGGCGCTGGTGCTGGCACTGGGATGCCATGGGCTGGGTGTTCAGTCTGGGGCTTCTTTCCAGCTGGGCTTCTGCTTCTGGATTGGACTGACTTTGTTTTCATTATGCCAAACTTGATTGCCATTTTAATTAGCTTAGCTAGGAGAGATGGACATGGGTTGTGTTCTGCATCATTTTCCATTATGTTTTCTTCTCTGTTTCTATGGGCCCAAATGGAATGGATGCATTAGCACAACTCATAAGGCTGCTAAGAATGGGTAAAGCTCATTGTTGATTTCCTTAGCCTTTACCCATAGTGAAGTCCCTGGCTACCTCTAGAAGCCTGGCAGCAGCTCGCCACCTTGCTGTGCTCTGCTTTGCTGTGTGGGTCTGCCTGTCCCTCTCCAGAGTTGGTGTGGAGCTTAGCTGCTCCGCTGCCTCAGCGGGCACAAAAGCTTCACCTGTGAGTGTGGACATGAAGATCAGGTGAAGCTCCTTGCAGTACACTTCACAATATATATAATTAACTGTGCAAATGAGGTGAGCAGCTCAGTGGGGCAAGTGCAGCTAGGCATGGTTAACTTAGTGCAAGGAGAGTGGGTGGATGAGCTTGGTTCTGAGTTCTGGGGTCAATTGGGAATGAAACAGTTGTCACCTTGAGAGTTATGTTAGCAATATCTAGCATAAATGGTTAGTGAATTAAAGCCAAAGGCTCTTCTGCCTTTGCCCTGCCTTGGTATTTTCATGTTATAGTCCTGTGCAGTTCAGTCTGGACTCAGTGATAATTAAAGGTAAGTACAATACAGAACAGTGTTTTTGAGCCTGTACTTTTGTTTGGAGCGTGGCCTGTTAATTGCGTATAATGCAATTAGTCAGAGCAAGGCCATTTTTTCCTCATCACTAGTACACGGTGCATCCAGTTGGCTTTTTCTGGTTTGTTTCCTCCACTTGTTCCCCAGGATTCATAGCAGTGGCAGTCCTTGGGGCTCCTTACCCATCCCTTGTAAATGAGAATGGCATGTTGCCTTTGTGATTGCCCGTGCAGTGGGAGACTGGTGCCCTGCTCCTTCGTGAGCAAGCTTGGCAAGTGGGGATGTGCCAGAGAAGGGCCAGCCCTGCTGCACTGCGTGGCCTCAGAAGGAAATGTGGGTGCCTGGGCAGCATTTGCAGAGCACTGCTCTTCCCAGCCCAGGAGAGCTGCAAAATGCAGTACTTGTTGCTTTGTACTGTGGACCTGCCTGCCTGCTCGTCTGGGCAGTGTTGCTGTGAGCACGGCTGGCAGAAAGGCACTGCTTCTTTAGGTGGGCATTACATACAAATCACATCAACTTTCTCCTCAGCACTGTCCTATACCGCTTCCAGGGGAAGGTGTATGCTGGTGCTGTGCAGTGACACTCGGTGAATGTAGGTTTAAAAGAGCGAGTAAATTCTGTCATCGCATTTCAGCTTCACTGTGCATTCACTGTTAGCCTGACTAATGACTTTTGTTCCTGTGATGCTGAAACAGATTCCTCTCTTTTCTGAAGTAACTCTTTTAGTGAATCTTCCATTACCTCATTCACATAAACTTGCTAATTGGGCTGAAATATGACCTGAGTGTGCAGCTAATTTTCCCCTTGTTGTACAGACTGATGACTTTGACTCCAAATGATGACTCTGAAAAACAAATGGCTACTAAACAGAAAAGAATTTACAAATGTGTATTAAAATACCCATTTTCCTATATTTGCAGTCTCTTGCACCCAGAAATATTTTTATTTCTACTCTTCCTGTTTTTACATACAGTAGCAAGTACGACCTTTCTCATGCAGCATTACATTACACAGTACAATTCAGCTTTTGCGTTCCCAGATCCCATTGTGCTGTTACAGTCATGGATTTGGAAGCATTTCAACACTAAACTGCTAGTTTTAGGGGTATGCCAGTGGACCATGGAGCTATGATTTATATGGTTGGTTGACATAGAGTTTCTGCCTGCAAATGTACTCTGAAGCAAAATTCAGCTATATCAGAGCAATAGTAATTGAAGAAATAAAGTAGGTATTTGTCACTTCCTACAGACGTGTTTCTGAACCCAAAAGTGTCTGTGTGTTCTGCAGCTCTGCAAGCTGCCATTGGAAATTGGCTGGCCTGGCAGCGAGCTGGGCTGCCCTCTCAATGCCAGCTTTGGCTCCTTGCTGCCTGTGCAGGGAAGTGGCAGCAAAACCTGGGGGTGATGGGGCCAACCCTGGTAGTCCACTGGGTGTTTGTCCCACCACCAGCACCCACAACAGCTGTACATCTCTAGAGCAAAGCTGGGAGGAGTTGTAAAATACAATGAGCCATTAACATGGACGCTTACAAATACAACATGGACGTACAAATACAAGTTCTTAGCCAGACTCTGGTCTTCAGGTGAACAGAATTTTAAAAGCAACACCTGGACAGCTGGTCCATCCATGCATTTGGTTGACTTCAGTCATATGAAACAGTCACTTCATCTGTATTTCTCAGGTAACTGCTGATTTGTTATGTGCCATGGAGTCTGGGTGATAACCCAGGCAGTTTCAGCTGTCTTCTTTCAACTTCATACTTGGAATTAAAATTCACACAATGTTTTCATTAAAAAAAAAAAAGGGGGGGGGGAAAGGATCCAAAAGAAAAAAAGAGGAGTAAGAGGGTGGGGAAGGAAAAGGGTGGAGGGAGAAAAGACACACAAAATGCTGTTCACTTAAAAATATCTCTTCTTGATGGAGGCTAAAAGGTGGCAGCTGTGCCAAAGTAGTGGACCCTAAATCGCTGAGCAAAAAAGAACAGGGAAAGCTCTGATTGCTTCTAGTACAGTAGTGAATGTGCGCTCTCAGCCTCAAATCAAGCAAGCTTTAAAAAAAAAAAAAAAAAAAGACCCAATCAAGGCAATAATGGCCTCCACTTCACAATCAGAGAAGTGCTTCTACTTCAGAAATCCTACCATTTATGGCTGATTGCTAACCCTGGCCTCATTTCTAATCTAAAGGGCGAGCAATAATTTGGAAAAGGAATTATAACAACTTCCCAACCATTTGGTAAATCGTTATTATTTTAAAGGGGTGTTGGGAGGCTGTTGCTGTTTGTCAGATATTTTTTCCTGCTGCTGCTCTACCACTTCCACCACACTGATTCTCATTGATGTCACACCAGAAGGAAAGTAATGTAAAGTGAAAATATATCAGAAAGAAAAGCTGAGAGTGATACTCTGATCACAGGGCTTCGGTGTGTGAGAAGCATGTACGGAGGCACACAAAGAGGAGTGAAAAGGCTCTCCCGTTGTTCCTGCAGTGCTGCCCAGAGCCTTGCACGGGGCCTGGGGCTCCCACTCCAGCAGGTCTGCTGGGATCCATGATGGGTGGGAAGCCTCGTGCGTCAGAAACTTCCCAAATGAGTGCTGAGGCAGGGGACAGTGCTGCCAGGTGCCGCAGCACCTGCACACATCAACGAGGCATCTCTGGGGGCATAGGGAGGCCCTTGGCAGCCCTCGTGGAGCCAGCCCAGCTCTGCTGGGGTTGGGGTCTGCCCAGTCTGAGCAAGCTGGTGCCCCGCTTCTCCATCTCTGAGTGCCACCTTGATACAGGCAGCATGGTGAGAGAGGAGAACACACATTTAACTGATAGGTTGTTCTGATGGGGGAATGCAGGATGTGTTAGTCCAGAACCCTGATATCTTAACTACGTTTATTGCACTTGTTTTCCTGTTTCAAGCATGGAGAACTGCCTATGCAAATGTATACATAGTTCAAAATGTATGCAAATATTTATTCAAACGTCTTCTGCAAATCTTCTGTCATTTTCACATATGCGTTTTATAGGGAAAAACCGCTGAATCAGGGGGTTGAGATACTGCATCTTCTAGCCATGAATCCAGGGAGTGCCCCAGTTGCCCAGGATCAGGACACAAGGACTTGTCAGATGCCTCTTTTCTGAATGACAAAGCACTTAAAAACAAATGCCGTGTGTCGCAGAACAAAAAAGCCAGGGGGACTTGTGTGCAGCTTTACCTGTGTTAGTTTGTCCTGTTGAAATCATGGTAGTGTATTGATAATAGCAGGTATTTGTGATCAAAATACCTCTTATTTTAGAGAATTGAGGACAAAATGGGATGTCATCATCTCCCTGGATGATTGAGCTCTGTGAACTGATGTGAACTGATGTTTTATGAAAAGGATAATCAGTATAGTTTGTAGGATGGCAAAATTTCATTCACTGACTCAGGAGATAAACACAGCTACAGTTTTACTGCAGCTTTGTACACCTGATCTCTGTTTTATGTAGTTATCTGATGCCATTGCTCTCTAAGTCTGTATTTTAAATATGATTTCAAGAGAGACCGATTTAAAAATTTTCAGTGACCCAGTGAAATCTGAACTACTTATTGCAAGACAAAAAGTCTAATGCTCCAATCAAAATAACAACTTGGAATGTGTTTTATTAAAGGGAGTTCATTTAATATTACCCTAGAGTGCTGTGGATTTGAAAGCACATTCTTGAATTTGAACATTCATATCTAGGTAATAAGAATGAGGGGAAAATAGTCATTTATAATATTGAACAGTTTGGTCCAAATTCTGATTCCATGTAGAACTAGTCACGGCATCTCCGCATATGTTTTCCCTAAAGTGGCATGTCCTTGGGTTCTGCCTGTCATTTTGAGGTGAAGATGGGGCTGGGAAAACATATATCCTGCACAGAACTCCACTAAGAATTCTGCTGTCTTTTACTTTCTCATCACTGCTATTTGTCTGCAATATTTTGAGGTGAGCCTACTTTCAGTGAGAAAACAAAACCTGATCCAGTCTCAGCGGAACTTAAGTCTAACATATGCCATGGAGCGGTGAAAAAATAATGGAAAAAAAGTAGATTATATGCATAAACTCTGGGAGCATTTCACTTGTAAATATTCCTTGATTTTTTTTTTTTTTTTTTTTTGTCAGCAATGTTATGCAAAAAATATTTAAATTAGCTGCTTATAAAAGTATTACTGTCAGGGTAACACGGATACGTAATTGACCACGGACAGAAAACCTTACAAAGCAATAGGATACATTTACATCTCTGTTAGTGGAAAATTGGTAGTCACTCCAAGGAAAACGGGTTTTTCCAGTGCAGCTGTTTAGTATTTCAGGAGAGTGGGTTTAAATGACTCCTAGTGACAGAAAGCAGCATGTATGAGACAAGTCACAAGACATGATTTTTCTCTTCAAAGATAGTTCTGCGAGTAAAAGACTCCGATACACATTGTCAGGCAAAAGAATAGCCTAGCGACTGACTTGCTATGAAGCTGAAATACTGCATCTCTCTCTCTCTCTCTTTTTTTTTTTTTTTTTTTTTTTTTTTTTTTTTTTTTTTTTTTTTTTTTTACGGGAAGTCTTAAGTAAAACTGTAATAATCTGTTTATTTGATCTGAGACTTTACAGCTTCTGTGATGTGAAAGGTATCTTTTTTATTTGTGGTAAAAACCACATCATAAGGTGGCTGTAAGATGCAGTCCAATCTGCAGCCAGGCTGGGGCGTAGGGTATGGCAAAGGACTATGAGCTCCCTGCGTGCGTAACGAACTTGGAGAATTGAGGGAATTTGAGAGGAATATGCAAAATAAATAAATAGTTCACCTGTTAATTTAGATGTCAGTGAGTTGCGGGTGCAGAGAGCCGCAATTTAAAGTTCCAGTATCACTGGTGAAGCTTTTTAACGGAGAACCAGATCGCGAACGCTTCTAGGTCCACGATTAGAAGCACCATAGGCCTGACGCTTCACCTTTCCTGCCGCCGTCCGCGCACTTCATGTGCTGCCTGCGGGCAAGGCTGAGGCTGAGCGGGGCTGGCGAGGCGGCTTGCTCTGGCCAAGCGGCCCGGCAGGGCGCCCGGCCGCCGAGAGCCAGCCGGGGGCGGGCAGCCCCAGCCCCAGCCCCCTGCCCGCGCCGCCGGGTGCCCCCCCTGTCCCCCTGTCCGGCCGTGGCGGCGCGGGGCCGCTGCCGGGCTGCGGCCGCCGGGAGCCGTCGGGGCGGGCGGGCGGAGCCGCGGCGCTGCCCCTCGGGCGGGTCTCGCTGTCAGCGCTCGGAGCAGCGCTGGGCTTCGGGACGGGCCCGGGCAGCGCGGGACGGTTCCCAGCACTACCGGAACGGGAGGAAGCTCCGGCACCCCCGCTGCGCGGACTGCTGCGGTCCCCACGACGCGGTAAACGCGCTGGGACAGCGTGCTCCAGAGGTGCGTGCTCGGGCGGCGGGGAAGCCTGCTCCGTGCGCGGAGCGAGCCCACCCGCACGCGAACCGTCACGGGCTTCTAGGTCGGGGTGTTTCTGACCCTTCTCACCCCTGGCTCGGTTGTTCTGACACCTTTCGCCACCGGCAACCTGTGCGCCACAGGTCAGGGTTTCGCTTTCTGCTGGGAAGGAGCGCACCTAGCAGCGTGTTGAGCTTTGTGGCAGCGCAGCGCGAGCGTTCATTTAAATGTATGCCTGCGGAGTGGAGACAGAACAAAGAGGTGCACGTTCCTCTGACGAGGTGCTGAAATTGGTGTCTGCCACTGAGGTGAAGTGATTTAACATCACTTAAATTGGTAGCTTTTGGGACTCCTCTTCAGAAAAGCTAATTACAATAACTATAAAATATGATCAGTTTTCTTTGATGAAAAAATATTTTTTTTTTTGATAAAAAACAAAAACGAAAACAAAGGTGGATTGAGAAAAATATGCTTTTTTTTTTTTTTTTTTTTTTTTTTTCACGGTGTCATGCTGAAAATTAAAACTAATTTTTTCCCCCACCCAGTATAAAATTGACTAAAGTATTCTATCTGCTTGGTTACTATAAATAAACTGTATCCAGAAGGCAGAATAAAAGCTCATGTACAATTGCTATGGGGGATTTGGATGTTGGTCTTTTAAAAAGGAGCTGAAGACACTTTCATTTTGACATCTAGATGTTGTCTGCTGTTGTCACACCACAGTGTTTCTAACACACTTTACTTTCTCTTGGTATAAAAAAATTGCATAGGCAGCTGAAAAAATCTACACACATTATTATTATCTACTTTTAAAAACTCTTAAATTCCTTTTCAAAGTTATTTATTTGTTAACTATTTAATGCACAGCATACTGCAGTGGTATTGTATTTAGCTGTTGGTAGACATGGATTTAAGCATCCTCCTTAATATCACATTTTGTAAAATCGAATTGCCAAGATATAGTGAAGTAATCATGTATTTCCAGTAACTGGAAGTACTAAGGACCTTCTAAGACACCAGTGCAGGATGTATTTAATAGTACAAAGCTATTTTAAAAAAATGAGACTAAATTTTATGTAATTGCTTGTTGTTAAATGCATAGACCCAGGCAAATTCAAGTAAAGCATCCATAGGAGTGATGATTGAAAACTCGTAAGCAGTCTTGTAAGGAGATTTTTAACCACATTTGAAAACCATGTCTGCCACTGCAATCTGATGCTGTTTCTGTTACATTCTTGAAAACTGATTTAAGGCACTTACGGTTCAAGGAAGAAGCTGTGTCAAGCAAATACATGTGCCTGTGACTTCTGAGATCTGCACATAGCATTGTCTTAGTGGCACAGTCAAGTGAGTTTCATGCTGAAATGCCTGCTGGATGTAGTATATTTGTGAGCACAACTGGCTACAGCTTTCGCTCTGATTTGAGGAATGACAACTTACATTGATTTTTCTGGTGTGGATGCTCAGTGTTAGGGGTGAGACAAGACAGTCAGTTACTAGAGTGAGTGAGTATGTCTGCTTCCCCAGAAACAATTTAACGTAAGGCAAAATGAAATCGTCCTTAAAAATGACCTGATATTTTAAGAAAGCAAAAGCAGATAAAAAGCTTGGGCTGAGAATACCCTTTCATCGATTAAGTAGCTAAGCATACTTACAAATGGCAAAGATTTGTCAACATTAGGAAAATGTTTGCTTATCAGCAATTTCTTCCTTCTCCCAGAGCCCCCAAATCGCCTTGCTAAAGGCTGCTGTCTGGTGTCATGTGTGCCCTTGCCACCCACCTGGATGCAGGTAGTCTGACTCTGAACACTGCTTTAAAGCATAACAGAGTTAGTCAGAGCAGCTGGAAGTAAAGCAGGGCATGACAAAATCAATCTCAAAAGGAACTTGTGAATCCTGTAAAAGCATGGCTGTCCCCAGGCATGCAGGCAAAGCAGAAGGCAGCGGTGTATGCAGGGGTTGTGCTGGTGTTCTGTTGACAGGGTGCAGGGGCTGTGGAACACAGGCTGTGGCATCACCTTCTGAAATGTAAAAAATCCAAAAAGCCTTGTAAAAGTGGCTCAAGTATTTAAGTAAAACGATTCCCTAATCCTTCGCTCAGAATCATGTGACTGCATATTTTTCTTGCAGTAGCGTCATGTTTCCTTTTATTTTTAAGAGTACGAAGACTCTCCAGCAGTCATCAGTGATTGCAGTTAACACACATGAAGGAACAAGATGGTGATAGTCCGGCTGCAACTGTTAAACAGAGCAGCCGCAGACTTCCGGAGGTGGTATTGCTTTTACGAGGGATGGGCTCATGCCACACGCAGGTTCTGACATGGTTGGTGGTCCTAAGGCTGCAAAGCTGCCCGTGCTGGCGTTCACCGTGAGGGCAGGGGCCGTGCCTGGTGTGCCCAGGTGTTTCCAGCGAACCGAGGCGGCACCGAGCACCCGCTCCTGCCGGGCACAGCCCTGCAGCCCCGCACCACAGTCCCGCCGTGAGTGGCTGGCGGGCACAGCGCGGTGCTTCACGGACATAGTCCACGGCCGGGCCCAGCTTGCATTGCTCATGCCGCTGCTCGGGCAGCTGCTGCAGCCGGCAGCTCAGCCAGCCCTCTGCGACAGCCCCCGCACACTGGGGCCACCGTGGAGACTGCAGGCCAGCTGGAGACATGCTGAGCCGTCCGTTCGGACCCTCCTGCAGCTGGGCTGCCCGCTCCGGTCTTGCCAGGTAGCAGAGGCTGAGGGGCTTCGGTGGTGCCTTGGGCAGAGACACCCACACACAAGTGCAGGCGCTGAGGCCTGCGGCAGCCCCTGGGCTGGTGGCCACTGAGAGGCTCTGGGAGCAGCCCACGGTCAGCCCTGAGAGCTCCCGCCTCCCGTGGCAGCAGCTGCCCTTCAGCCATTTCTTCACAATGGCAGTAGTGCCTTGTCCCCTCCGCCGAGGAAGAGAATAGGCCTGTCTCTAATTGCTCATTCTCTGCAGGTAGCCAACAGCTAAGGTCAGCATCAAGCACAGGCCCTTTCCATTCACGTGACTGACAACAGTTTCTCCACAAAGACATCTTGGTCTCTTGCTTTCCCATGCTCCAAACGGATGCACATGCCCTTGTCAAAGTGCTCAGCGTGTAAGTTCACAAAGCTAACAAACTCCACAAAAGGCATGAGCTTTTTTTTGTTTGTTTTGTTTTGGAGAGCCTGCTACTGCAGACGTAGTCTAACCAGTCTTTCAGAATCTATTTAAAGCCCTCAGTTTTCCTTTTGACTGCTACCTTGCATGCCAAATTTTTTACAGTGGAATTAAAGTGTCCCCAAGATGTAGGTTTATGTAATGGAAACAATGACAACCACCTAACTGTACCAAATAAACCATTTCCTTCAGTCAGGGTCCTGTGAGGCTTTGTTAGTAACCACTCAGTCATAAAAATAATGGCTTGGAGTTCATTGTTGCTAACATTTACAAATTCATCATTTTTCTGCAAAATAAACTCCAGCATGCACTGACTTTTTCAGAGGGACAATACAGGAATATATACAGATTAAATGGTGCAAACATCTGTAACATTTAAGGCACGTCAATATTTTATACCCTGCTAAGAAAGCCTGTTCGCATACACTTGGTTGACTTTTTGCCCAACAGTTTGGACTGATGCTGGGTGCTGACCAGATAGAAATGTATCTAAGTGAGCTAATGAAATAACAGTTTACGGAGTTGGCTAAAAGAAAAGTAACACTCAATAGCTGCTGGCCAAGGGAAGCAGAACACATTAAAGCAGTGGGGCTAGAGCTTGAAACAGTAAAGTGCAGGAAAACAGTGCCAACCTTGCTGCTCAGTGCAATAGTTAGGACAGGATCCTGGAGGCACCAGGCTGAAGTCTGCATGCAGCCATACTTAAGTTTTTCTTTCCTGTACTAACCTCCAGACCAGGTACTGTACTGCAGCTGACTAATGAGTGGCTGTGTTTTCTGAAAGAGCCATCTACATTGCTGCACACTTTTCTGAGTTCCTACTGGGTCTAAAAACTTTCAAGGATAACAACACAGTTTTTAGAGTCTCTCCTCAGGAAAAAAAAAAAAATAAAAATTAGCAGGCCTAAACCCAGCAATTGAAAGGGAAATGCTTCTACAAAGAACAGGGCCAAAGGCTATAGCAAACCAGTCACTTCTGTGATAACTGACACAGTAAGAGAATGTTAATTCAACAGTGCTGTTAACAACAACAACAAAAAAATGAGGTTTTGTTTCCTGTGCTTCTATGGCATTACATCTGTCCACAATTCTGTTTAATTAATTTTCTTTCTGGTAGTGTCCATAGGAGTGTTACTACCTAGAGCAATTTCAGTATCTTATAAAGAACATTACAGCTATCATCCAGTTTGTCATTTGCTTTCAAATGCCTTAGTCTATATCATGATTTCAGCAAAAATACCAAGGTTACTTTCTGGATCATCCTCAGGCTCTAATTCTTCACTATGATCCTTTGGAGAGGTGTGTACATCTTGTTCTTGAATGGTCTCTCTTTTTCTTCTGTGAACGTACACTGAGTGATACTTCTCCGTCTCCTCAGAATGCAAATTGTTTGCACTGACATCAGCCTCCAAAGCTAACTGTAAGCATTTGTAGAATCTAGAAAGACAAGCATGTAGTTATTTTTGTTGGTTTGCTCAGAATCTGCAAAACTGCTCTGAGAAATGAATGCTTTTGGAATGCAATCAAAACATATTAAAAAAATCCTTACTAATGTTGAAATGGTCTAGCCAGTTCTGGAAGAAAAATTAGAAATACAAGCATGTGTCCTTGTGTATGTCATGCCACTTTGCTCTGTGATGCCACAATGCTACAAATATTAGAAGCCTATTAGTGATTACATTCATGTCCCATTAAGATCCAATTAATCTTACAGAAAACATAAATGTTATCAGGTCACATATCTGATGAATGATGGCACTGATGACCATATGGACATATAAAAATAAATTGGTCTTAGTATATATAGGTGTCTCCTCAGCATTTGATCTTCGTGCTCTTTGGCTCTTCTGCTTATTCTGTTCCTCGTCTGGAAATAAACATATAGACCCCCTAGAGTGTAGCCTTCTAGCACCTTCATGAAGCACACTGGTTTTGGAAACTATACAAAACATTTAGTGGATTAAAGTGTGCATTGCATTCTGAATACTTCTGAAACAGTTACTGAGTTAGAACAACAAATGCTGCTGTAATCATTAGGAAAAAAAAAAAAACATAAATTCTACTCAGTAATACACAGTCTGCAAACTCTTTGCTTATAGGTTTTTTGCTTCAATAGTTTATAGTCTTCTGAGCTAAAAAAAAAAAAAAAAAGAAATTGTAATTTAAACATCTGGGGTATGTTTGTTTATCTTTCCCCCCCTTAAATAACACCCTTAATGCATTTTTCACTTTTGGAATTAGATGTCATGAATAGGATTAGTATTATCTAACAAACCTGTCAATCCTCCTTGTGTTTTCTTCCATTTTCCGATTAGCCACGTGTATAAGAAACTCGATATATTCTTCAGAGACCATCAACTTCCCCATGTGGCTCAATGGAACTTCTAAGCAGTGAGTACTCCGGACAGCCTAAAAACACACAGAGAAGGATTTCTCTAGAATACTTTTTTTTTTTTTTTGAAGGTTATGTAAGCAATATGGGCAATTCATCACAGGAGAACAAAACAAAACAACCAAACAAAACCCCTAAACTTATCCACACAGTTAGTTTGCTGTCAAATAAAACAATGTTATTTCTTCGCAACAGCTTTCTCTTTCATAGCTGTGCTTCACATTAAGAGACACAGTCTAAATTGTAAATATTTGAGGTTAGTATTAATGAAATATTTTTTATATTCTTTACAGCTAAGGCAGTAAGTCCTTACCATCATAATTTTTCCTCCTCTGCCAACGGTAATACCAGAGTTCTTAAACCCAGAATCAATAGCCACTGAATGCTGCAGCACAAATAAATGTCGTTAACATGTCATATACACTTTCACAGCAAGAAATAAATAGGAATGCAACGTGATTTATAAACTCCGTTTTTGGGGGAAAAAAAAATGAATTTATTCAAAACACCATTTCCCTGAATTAATGCAGTAATAGTTACATTGAGATGGCTTTAAGATCAAACCCACAAAGTGCCACAAATTTTTATGGATGGTTTTCAAAAGAACTACAGCCAATTGATTGTCTAATCCTAAACCATTAATCCAGATGGGCCATTGACATCTCTCCTGGCACTTTACTATTGCATCTTTAAGAGCTGGTAACCATACAGACAATCATACAACACTTTCATAGTTAAAACTGCAGCAGTACTTTAAAAGAACCTAATCAACTCTCTTCTCCATTAATGAAGGAATAAAACCATCATGCATTGCTCTCCAGAGTCACACTGAAAAAGCAGAAGACAAAGGTGCTACTCAACTAGTTGAAATGCTGGAGCCAAATGGCTTGGCCAGTAGCAAAACAATATTTTAAAAAAAAAAGTCAATTTCAGCCAGCAAAAACGATCTAGGCTCACTGCTTTATTTATTTATTTATTTATTTTTACAAGCCAACCTGCTTCAAAGAAGAAGATTAAACTGTAGTTAAGTAATTTTGTTTTCTAAAAAGTACAGCAAGATCTCTCCTAAGTTTAAAGCTGTTTTCTTCATCAGCTTGTAATACCACAGTTGTTAAACATATAGCACATCTGGGACTATTTTCAAGTGCTAAAACTTACTCAAGAGCCAATACTTTTACTTTTCTAGCAAGGAATATAACAGACCAACAACATTACATTGTTACTTGATGTAATTTTACCAGAAGCTGTGCATCTTGCAGCTCTCGACAAAGCACATGAAGAACAAATGGTTCAAACTTGAACACAACATCACCAGTGGCTTTTTCTAGTGCTGTCATCTGAAAAATACATGAAGAATTTACATTAATACTGTAAATATGTATTGTTAGTACCAAAACAACTAAAATAATAGTTAGCATATGAAGCAAACATTAAAAACATAGCAAATGAGATCCAAGCTATCATGTTCTTTCAGCTGCTTCCGATTTTTCATTGCTCATAATGCACAAAAACTCCACAGATTTCCACGATTTTGTTTGCTAAATTGATTAGGTTCAACAGAAATTCATGGTAAGGTAAGACTTCAAAAACTTTAACGTGCTTCCCTGTTTATTTCTTTGTGAATCAAGTGAATTGATGCAGTCACTACAGTATGGGAAGAGGACTGTTTAACTGCAATCAGATGAAACCTGAGAAGTCAGGTGTTTGTTTTGTTACGCTGTTCTTTACCAACAACCACATTTACTTTCTGAAATATATTTCTCAACTTCAGAAAACTTTCTGAGCATCAGCCAATTGAATATATGGCCTAACATATTTGATCACATTTTAATCCTAATTTAAACAACAATGCATAGCCTACAGTGTAAGAGTTAAAGAAACACAATTCAGGGGCTGAAATTAGACATATAAACAAACAAGACAAAAAAAAAACAAAACAAAACAAAAAAAACCTTAATTACACAATTCAAGAAGTTACCTTAAGACCTAAGTTCCAGTAGCAGAATGAGATGCTAGTAACATTTTTTTTCTGGGTTTGCAAGTGTGGAGAAAACTCTATGACATTCTGTATGTCATATTAGTACAATTTCTCTACTTTTCAATGCTATCGTTATGTAGAACAACCTTTAATGGTTGATACGGCTTTTTTTTTTTTTTCCATTCAGATGATCTGCTTTGATGCAGTTGTATTACTTACTCCATTTTATGATTTAATCCTAAGTATTGCTTGTATTTCGGGTTCTTGTTCACCTTCACTTCCTTTAATTTGCAGTGCTAAAAAGCTTGCTACATTAACCTGAGAAGTTTCAGTGACTTTCCTGTATTTTTTGTTTCATCTAGCCTCTCATCTTTTCTGTAAGACAAAAATATTCAATAAAATCTTCAGGAAATAATCAAATTCACATGCTTTTTAAGGCACGATGACATAAAATTGCTGAAGTAACACATTTTTCATTTAAGCATTGCAAAATATGTAAATATATTTATGCATCATCCCATCTGTAAATGTTCTTATTTTGAGTTGAAAGCAGGTCTTCCTGAACGTCTAATTTATGTGCCAGATTTTAAGAAATGCCAAGTAACCACGGCTGTGCTAAAGCTGATGAGAAACAGAAATGACCAACAGTGCATAATGCAGCGTTGTACAGAAATACCTAAGCTAACTTACTTAGTGTTTGCTTGGACCTGGAAACCAGTTGTGTTGACACAGCGCTCCACTGAGGTGAACATGCCCTGCTTGAGAGTGTGCTAACGTGGTGAAAAAGCTTCCTTATCCAGAAGGCTACGCAGAGTCAGTGCAGCTCCCCTGCAGGGCCCTGCACAGGGCGGCTGTGTGCACCCTGAGGCCCCTGCGCCGTGTCACGTCTGCCTGGGCTGTGCTGGTGTCAGCAAGGGTACCAACACGCAGCAGCCGGCATTCGTGTGGCTTAACCCAGGCCAGGACCTGCCATCAACATGTTCATTGCCTTTTCAGAGTTTTTTCCCTTGTTTGAAACTCAGTTCTGACCATCTGAGCGACAGTGTCCTGCTTCAGCAAAATGATTGGCATGTACTGTGGTTGGAAGCCAAGCTAGACAGCCTTGTCTCTGCCGCAAGCATTATAACAGAGAACGCATTATTACCTGTGAGCAGCGTGTGTGATTCCAGTGAGGGTGTTTTTAAGGGTTTCTGTTTCCCTGCAAAAGCTAATTAATTTAGCAGATACTTTAGAGGTAGCTTTTCAGTGAGAATACAAATAGCTACAAAAGCCCTATTGGCTGAAATTATCAATGTTTGTTAGCACCACCTCAAAGCTGTCTTACAATACTTATTTCATCAAAAAGCTTACTAATGGAACAAAACATTTTTGGTAATTTTTTTTTTTTTTTTTTTAAATCATCATCTTATTGCTTCTAAATCAATTAAGTTTCTGTAAACTCAAATTAATAAGAAATTACTTTCAGTAGTTCCCTATTAATTCCACAAACCTTGAGGCCCAGACTTGCTCCCAGTTAAGTGCATGGGAAAATACCTATTGGGAACAAGAGTAGGTACCTCATGTTACAGAATCATAGAGTTGTCTGCATGGGAAGGGACCTTGAAGATCATCTGGTTCCAACCCAGTGTCTAAATAGTCAAAGTTTAACTGCTACCATGAAATGACAGAAAGTATTTGTCTCTGGTGAGTAAGAAAGCTCACAAGAATGAAAATCCCTCTCTTTAGACCACAAGACCAATTGATAGAGATAGGAAGCAGAAAATGACTGGTATCGTTTAATGAAACCATGGCAGCACATTTACTAACACAGAAAACAGCCCCTATTTCAGGAAGGGCAAATGTCTGTGTTGCAGCAAACACTTTCACTTCCATGTTGTATGGCTCCTAGCCCAGGTATGATACCGTCTGACAAGAGCAGCGTGTAGCCCCCTGCATTTGGCAAAACCTACTCATGAGACAGGGATGAGCAATGATGCACTCGTGAGAAACCTTACACTCACAGTCAAGTACTTGTAAGGTATCCCGTACTAACACTTTTGTGAAAGGTTTGTCAGCAACAAACAGCAGCTGAAGACATACTTTATAGGTCCACCCATACCTACGGGTGGATTAAACTATGTATGCATAGGGCCTGGTAGAACTGAACACTCTGCGTGTGCATATCCTGAAGTACTAAATGCTGGCTACCCCAGTTTTGCTGTACACACATCCAGAAATCCGAAGCTGAAGGTGGTTGAAACTCACACCAGTAAATTGTGAAGGAAAAGAAATACACCAGTTTTATGTCACCTGTGTAATTCTGAGATTATGCTTGCGTCACGTCAATAACCTTGTGAAGAGCTCCTTAATAATACATAATGCTTTTTCTCTAAGTGCTGGGAGGATACTGGGATAAAAATAAAATAAACATCTCATGCTCATTAACATACATGGTGAAGTGAAATACTTTGAAAGCAGAAAAGCAAATCGGAGTATATGATTCTGATTTCCCTTCTCATTTCCTAAATATCGGACTGGCAAACCTTTATCAAAGGTGTTTAAAAATTATTCAGACATTTTTCTTACAATTCATGCATTAAGAAAAATCCATTTTACTTGCTAAAGGAATGGGAAAGATCAGAGTATTTCCTCTCACAGGAGTCAATAGCAACATCCTACTGTGTCCTACTCAGCCTGAAATATACTGATGGAAGTAGCAGCAAGTTCTGTTCTGCTAAAACAAATACCAGTAAAGAATATTTGGAAGATTTTTTTTATATGAATGTGTGCAAATGTATACATATGGCAGAGCAAGCTGTGATTTGAGAGAAGGAATTTGGGACCTTGTAACTGCTTCAGTTCTGGGACAGACCATGGAAAGACATGCACATAGAAGGTACAGTATTTTGAAAGAAAAAAAAAAAATTATATTTCAGGGGATTTTAAGACACAATTCAAAATGCTGTGTAAGAGATTCATTGTTACACTATTTTCAAGTGTCTGCTTGTAAATGAAGGCTGTTCTCACAGCAAGCAGGGCTCAAGACTGTTTTTAATGAAGAAGTTACTACATATGAAATGAACATACTCACTCACCGGCATGCTAACCTAAACACGTCTGCCTTTACTGTAAGCAAAGGAATTAATTTTGGTCGCTTCTTAAACTGCTGACCAAAACAATGAAGCAGAAATAGCCACAGGTTATGGAAGTTGATCACTTCCATTAAAGAAACATTTGTTAACCAGAACCGACCCATTCTGTAACCCACTTTACAGTTACTGCTGCAACACGCGTTTCAGGCTCTGACTGGTGGAGAACAGGACGAAGGCCACATCATCCTGCACCTGTGGAGCAAGCATCATCTCAGATGGTGCCCCGGAACTTGTGTTAGGCAAATGCCTATTTTCCTGAGGCAATTTGGTATTACCAAGGCACACGCTACTCTATTTTAGCCCAGCCTTGGCTGTTAACGACTCAGTCATCATTGTAAAAATACCAGCAAGTATCCTACAAAAATCAGTTTTATTTTGCTGTTGGAGGTGAAGGCATTTAAACCAGAATTAATCTCCAGTTGATACCTCGCTGGCAACCCAAGCAGCAGGAAAAACAAAGAATAGATGAAAAACACAGTTACTCTGACAGGAGCCTTTCAGGAAAGGAAGAATACCTACTACAACGGAAAACAAACAAACAAAACAAAACAACAAAAACCAATCGTGCTTATTCTGAACACAGGGAGTTGTTTGGAAAGAAATATCCCTGCTGCGAACTCCCCCCCGAGGGACGGCCTGCTGCTGCCGCAGGCCCCGCAGCGCCTCAGGGCACGCTCGCTGCGCGCCGACAGCCCCGGTGCGCGCAGACGGCGCGGCTGGAGCCCGGCCCGGCCCGGCCCGCCCCGCCCCAGCCCGCCCCGCCCCGCCCCGCTCACCAGCTCGTCGCGGCGGCACGGCTCGTGCGTCACCAGCAGCCACACGCAGCCCTTCTTCGGCGCCCCGCGGCGCTCGGCGTCCTCCTGCCGGGGACAGCAGCTCACGGGCGGGCTCCCGGGGCGCGGCTCCCGCCCCGCCCGGCCCCGCTCCCTCCCCGGCAGCCCCCCGGGACCGGCCCCGCCCCGCCCCGCCGTGCGCTCACCGCGGCGCCGCCCTGCGCCAGCACCAGGCGGCCCGCGCAGGAGCTGGTGGTGCAGAACCGCGCCCACGCGTTCAGCAGCCGCACCACGGGCGCCGCGCGCTCGTCCAGGGCGCCCTTACGGCTGGCGTCCGCGCGCGCCAGGCGCTGCGCCTTCCACCGCCCGAAGGCCGCCATGGCGCGGGGCGGGGCGCGGCGGCCGACGGGGGCCCGCGAGGCCCAAACCTCCCTCCCTCGCGTGAGGGCGGGGCCCGCGAGGCCCGCAGCGCCCGCCCCCGGCCGCGCCCCGCCGCCGTGCAGCTGGGGCCGGCCTTCCGCCGCGGGACGGGGCCGGCGGAGGTACGCGGCCGGCGGGGGGGCCGGTGCTTGTCCCCGGGCCTCCGCTGTACCCCGGGAAGCGGGGCGGGACCGGGCGGCGGCCGGGGCGGGCGGCGCAGGCCGCGGAGAGCGCGCAGGTGGAGCCGGGGCATGGCGGAGGGGCGGGGCCTGATGGGGCGGGGCCTCGGGGGCGGGGCCTGATGGGGCGGGGCCTCGGGGGCGGGGCCGCGGCCCAGAGCCGGGGCTGTCGCAGAGCCGGGCCATAGCGGCTCGGGGCCCACCCGCCGGAGAAGCCGGGCCCGGCTCCTCTTGGTCCCGCGGCGCTGCAGGGTGGGTGCCGCGCCGTGCCCCCCGGGCCGTGCCCCCCGGGCCGTTCCGTGTCCCCCGCGCCGTTCCGTGCCCCCGGGCCAGGCGTGCGGTGCGGCCGGTGACCGGTGCTCACGGCAGCGGCGCACGGCGGGGGGGGGGGGGGTTGTTGCCGCCTCCCCGCGGCAGGCTGCGGTTGGCCGGGCCTCCCGGCTCCAGCAGGAACCGAGCATCGGCAGCCGTGCAGTCCGCGTTAGGCGCGGAGAGCAGCGTTCAAGTCGGGCACGTTTCCAAGCGCAGCCTGCCTGCGGCCGCAAAGCCCGCGGCTCCTACACACAGACACAGCGTCCGCGGCCAGGGCCGAGCCAGAGCACGGCCCGCAGGGCTCCTGCAGCGCCGCGTACGGCTCTTCGCAGTCCCGTGAGGATTTGCTGTGCCCAGTAACGATCCCGTCTGAACGGGTCATGTTGCTGAAGGAGGTCCATACAACTTTTCCTGCGGCAGAAGTACTCCACTTGTGGCGTTAGTTAATACCTTACGAAAGGGTGCATTGGGGTAGTCCCAGCTTGACGTGTTGATAAATTGTCATCGCTGACATCAACACGCGGGGCTGTGAGCCACCGTCTCTGCTGCATACAGCTGCAGTGGCTAAATCCAAACCCAGCTGACATTATGAACTGCAATCTGTACTTTATTTTTTCCTGACTTATTTTAATATCCTATGGTATCTTTTAGTTTTGAAAGCTGGTTTTTTTTTTTTTTTCTTTTTTTTTTTTTCGTTTTTGCACGAGTTTGATAGTAAGCGAAGCAGGGACTGCAGTGCTACTTGGTTAGATTAGCCAGTCAGCTGGTGTGCAACAGGCTTTTCTTCAGCAACTCAAGGTTTATTGTGCTAGAAGGTAATAGTACGTGGGCAGTGCTTTTCCCCAAAGTACCACGCATCACTGCATACGGTATAGCCAGTGCAATGTTTACAGGAGCTGTTGTAGAAATACTTCTATGGATAAATTATTTCCATATAACTCTTAATACCCATGAAGTCCTGCAAATGGTGGGGTTATTTTTCTGCCTTTTGGGGAGACTTTTTTTTTTTAACAAAATTTAAATCAGAAGTGAGGCTTGTTTTAATCAGTTACTTGAGAGGAGGTTGTTTTCTGTCTTTTTTCCAGATATTCTGATGGCTATGGCAACCACAAGAAATGTAATGAGAGCTGTCAGAGTGTTTGAATTTGGTGGCCCTGAAGTACTTAAACTCCAGTCAGATGTTTTAATTCCTGTCCCAAAAGAAAATCAGGTATGTGAATTGTATGGCCTGAATAGCTACACAGAGAACAGAGTGTGAACAATGAAGTGTGCAAAGCAACACTTTTCATCCTCAGTTTGTACTTGTCGATCAGCCTGTTCATACTGGCCGAGACATCATATTTAGCAGATGCTTGTTTTTTAAACTGTTCTATGTACTGTTGTACACATTCCACATAAAGGATTACCTGAATATAACTTTAGTTCAGTGCTGGTTTAGTTCAGTTCAACGTTGTTTTTTTTCGTGCTGACTGTAGGAGTTTAGTTAAAATGCTGTGATGCTATGATACTCTGCTGTGAATTCTAAACTTTAAACCTTTTCAATTATTGTTTAACAAACTTGCTTTCTTTTAGGTATTAATTAAAGTCCATGCCTGTGGGGTGAATCCTGTTGAGACATATATTCGTTCCGGGAATTACGCTAGAAAACCAGCTTTACCTTATACTCCTGGCACAGATGTTTCTGGTGTGATTGAAAGTGTTGGGGAACATGTGACAACGTTCAAGGTATTTATATGGTGGCTTTTAATTCATTACTGTGTACTGAATCCTCTTTGTGTGATTGCTGTACTACTGTTACTGTTTTGCTGCTTATAATAATTTAATCTATTTTGGAGGGAGAAAATCATTTTCATAGACTGGCAAAAGCTTGCAGCAGGATCATACTGGCAATGCAGAGTCTGCAGACTGAATTGTGGGGAAGTTTTTTAGGCTGCTATGAACCTCCAAGTGTTACAAGGTCTTGGACAAGGCACTTCAGTTTGTCTGCTTAAAGCAATGATATCAAGTGTACAAAAGTTGTGGTTCAGAAGTACTTTTGTGGCATCACAGATATATTTGAAATTATTATTTGGTAATTCCATGCAGAACTGAAATAATTCTGTATGGCTTTCGGGGAAATGAAAATAGCTCTTATTTTGCTGACCAAAAAAAAAAAAAAGCATAAATTAAATATTTGTTGTTAAGACAGGTCAAATACAGTCTAGTAATTTTACTTAGGTTTTCTTAGAGGGGAGGATATTTTGGAAAAAAAGAAGGCAATTATCATTTTGCTAAAAGATACCCATGAAATTTACATAGTTTTTACATCTGTTCTTCCTTTCAAGTTACTATAGACTGTTGGTCTCAGACAAATGTATAAATTACTGTAAAAATCATTTTGGAATTTCCCAACTTCACATTTGTGTAACTGTTGTGGGAGAGGTGAGAGATTTGGTTATTCAGGGAGAAGAATCATGTTTATTCATATTTTCTTATCAGTAGCTTGCTCTATCTGCTATGTTAGCTTTTTGTTCCTTGTGGAAATCATGATGCTTGTTGCTTGAATAAAAGAGAGTAGTCTGCATGCTGTGTACTTACGGCAGTCGACACATAAATAGTAGAAAAATCAGACCTAATTAACTGTGAAATTTAATGGGTGATGATGTTGTTCTGCGAGCAGATACATACTGAGTGGGATACGTACCCGGACCCGAGCAGCTGGCATTCCAGTCCACCAGCAGGAATGAAGCACCTAAGCACACCTGTAAAGTACAGTGCTAGGTGGTCTGTTTCCTGCGTAACCTAGTGAATTGATGGCTTGAGTATTCGCTGCTGAAGAACAGCTGCAGTATTTACTTACTTTAGGGTATATTGTGTGTCTTTTCTCCATGTTTAAACAAAAATAATTAAGAAACCTTTCTTCTGTGTTTGTAAAACTTTTTTTTTTCACTTGAAATCTGTGAATGAATTCTTTGATGGTCAAATTTATTAAGTTTAATATTAATGAGACAGTAGGTTTGTGTGTTACACTGTAGAGCACTGTAGAGCAGTAATTATGACACTTTAAGTATATGAAATTATATGGTTGCTGTTACGTTGATTGTATGCATTAGCATTTCTAAAAATCTTCTCTGTGGCAAAGATAACAGTTCATTTTTAACGGGAGAGCTGTTAGAAATAGACCGAGCTAGTTCTTAATGTTTATTACAAAAGGAAGTAAGACAAATTATTAATTTCTCTATTTCCTTTTCCTGCTTTCTAGAAAGGAGACAAGGTTTTTAGCATTGATACGATCTCTGGAGGTTATGCAGATTATGCACTTGCTGCAGCTAATCGAGTCTTTCCTTTGTCGGATAAATTGGACTTCAAACAAGGAGCAGCAATTGGAATACCCTACTTCACTGCTTATCGTGCTCTTTTCCAAAAGTAAGTTGCCAAATCTAAGCTTCTGCATTTTACTTTTGAACATTTAAAATACTGAATCCCGTGTTTGTCATTGTCCTGTAAAATGGGGGGATGGAGACACTAACAAGTGCAAAATGTTTAAAAGACTTAAGTTATATTTGTTATACCGAGAGAATTGTCAGATAATTTACCTAGAAGCTAGTGACTGTATTTTCCTGTTAAGTGTTCCTTCTTAAGAGAACAGACGTGGAAAGGCTTCTTCAGTATGTATCACATAATAAAAGTGCAACTCTTTTTCAGTGCTCACTGGTGTTCTAGCTAGGGAGGAAAAATGGGAATAGTTCTAATTCTTAATTAACCTGACAATGCGCTGTAGAGCAGAATCACCTCTTTTCTTTATGAACCTCTCTGGTAAAGAAACTCTCTATATAGGCCTGTCTGTAGGACTGTATAATGACTAAAAGCCAGACTTCCATGTCAGCTAGATGAGAACTTAGAATTGGAAGTCTGGTTTGGTGTAATAGAACAAACGGTTAAAACTCGTGTGGTTTATTTTAAGTTTTTTAGCAGGTGAAGATTGTGAATTGGGGTTCAGTATCAGACTGTTACATGCTGCTAGTTGCATGTTGACATAACTGTATGTTACTTGAATTCATAAATTAAAAGGTTTATTTTGTCTCCTTGTTTTCCAGAGTCTGATTATACCTGTTTAGTGATAACATAAACTGGAAATAATTATGTGTAAAAGATAATATTTAATGTCAGTATATGCACTCTAATATATAATGATTATGTATCATAATTGTAATGTCCATGTTTGTTTGTTTGTTTTTGTTTCCTTTCAGAGGCCATGCTAAAGCAGGAGAAAGTGTTTTAGTGCATGGTGCAAGTGGGGGTGTAAGTATTTTGAGAAGGCAGGTTATAGAAAATGCTCTTTTCTGTCCTTCTATCTGCTTCTGTCTGATTTACGGTCACATTTGTATCAATAAATGGATTAACAAAATAGTTTTTTCTTCCAGACACTTTAGGATACTTTTTTTCTTAAAGCAAAAGCCCTGTTATCCCTAACAACTATGAAACTGCATGAATGATTGCATAAGGCCCCTAATAAAGAAGTCACATAATAAACACATTGCGGCAGTTGGAAGTTGATCCAGAAGCTGTATAATCAATCTTCTTCAGGTGAATCTAATAATGGAAAGCTGTAATTTTAAAATACGTACAAGGTGTTTTCAGTTCTCTGAGAAGTAATCACTGTTATGTAGCAACTATGCATTTCTGGGATATTTTTACTACTACCTAACAGCTACCTGCCCATGGAGAGATACTGGAACACATGAATTTATGACTGAATACTATGTTAAATTGCACATCTAATTTTCCTTGGTTTTACATGACAAGGTAACTTTTATCTCTGTCACACAACATAGGAATTTAACTCATCTCTCATACTCTGCATTTTCTTGTTCAGCTTCTACTGATGAGCCAAACAACTGCTATGAAATGACAGTTTTACGAATTATTTGGTAAACAGCAAAAAGGTGATTTTGACAGTCTCATATGGGGAAGAATTCTGATATCATTCTAAGATACTGCAATGCCATTCAGCATCATAGCCTCTTTTTTTTTTTTTCCTCTATAAGCTAAATGTAGTGTTTCTATAGTTACATATTTTACTTGCTTTCTTGAAATGACATTGATTTTTGGTTTGCTGAAACATATAGTCCAAATCTGTTTTTTCTGTGGAATTGTATCCTTTGCTATGGGAACATTTACAAAAGCTGTGAGATACACATATAGGGATGAATCACATGCTGAAGAGAAAAGATAGTTTGTGCTGCATCTTTTCTGTAAAGTCATGCTGTCTTCCATAATGATTCTTAAAAATGTACCTCCTTTTGAATTTTTCACTGATAATCAGTCTGGCTGTAATGCATTTTAATTGATGGCATGGTTGTTTTGTTTTTGTTTGTTTGTTTTTAATATAATTAAAATCTGATGGTCTGCTACTGGGAAAAGGTCTACCCTTTTCCACGCAACAAAACACAAAATTTTACTGTGTCTCCAGAAACATATTTTCATTTACCAAAGACTATTGGGTTATCCTTAAGCTTCAAGTTACCTATTATAGATGAAAAAGTATCAGGTCAACTTTTTAAATGGTTAAGTTCTAAGTCACTGGTAAAATATATCAAATATTTTATTTTATCAAATAAAAATAAAATAAAATTTGATAAATTTGGCATTTTGATATTTGATAAATTAAGAAAGAAAAGGCAAAACATTTTTAATTTTTTCCTTCTTCCTCTTATTCAGGTGGGAATAGCAGCATGTCAAATTGCCAGAGCTTGTGGTTTAAAGGTTTTGGGTACGGCAGGAACTGAGGAAGGCATGAATATTGTTCTGAGAAATGGTGCTCACCAAGTATTTAATCACAGAGAAGCTAATTACATTGATAAAATAAAGGTACGTTTGTATCAGGCCTAGCTGATGCAGCATCTATTTTTCTTATTAACATTATAAAAATGTATAAACAGTTGTTTCTGGAAGCTTTTAAAAATAAACGTATTTAGGAACAATAGTGAACTGCCTGATTCATTTCTACAAGAAGAAAAGATTTTCCAGGTCAGAAAAGCTGAGCTTTCTTCACAGGCAATGGCATTTAAAAACTTACACATTTCAGCAAATCTCAATATGATAATTTATCATAATTCAGCTTATCAAAATTTGCTAAAGTTAAAATTATTAACTCTTAGCCTTAGCACAAAGCCTGTATTTAAAAATTAAATAATAAATTGTAATATATATGTTATCAGTAGCATATGAAATATGCAACAGCACCAAAGCAGTAGTTGACTTTAATAACATGTTATTGTATTTTGGATAGGAATACACGAAAATGCAAGGAGTTGATATAATAATAGAAATGCTCTCCAACATCAATCTTGCTACTGACTTGCATCTGTTGTCCTATGCAGGAAGGGTGATGGTAGGTATATAAAACTCACTGACTTGAGTTTTTTTTTTTAGCGGTGCAATTCAACAGTTATATCTTAAATTATCTTTTAACTTCATCGTAACAGGTTGTGGGCTGTAGAGGTACCATTGAGATAAATCCAAGAGACACTATGAGTAAAGAATCTAGCATAATAGGAGTTGGTCTGTTTCTTGCAACTGAGGTATGAGAATAACATTTTTATTTTAAAGAATGCTCCATTGAACCTATTCCAGTACCTCTGTATTTCCTGTTGAAATAGTTAGTCTATTTTAAAAGGGGTAAAGAAAGCATATTTTTTCTGGAAGGAACTTGTTTATTTGTTCTTTTACATTCTGATTTCATCTCAGAACATCATAAAATATTCCCGGGTTGTAAAATTTGGTTTAAAGCTTGCAGAAATTATTAATACTTTTCTAAAATGTAAACACCTTGTGGTAAATGCTGTCTTTTGTTTTATGTAGGAAGAAAGGCATGAATGTGCAACAGCACTTCTTGATGGCATAGAAGCTGGCTGGCTGAAACCGATTGTAGGCTCCGAATATCCACTGGAGAAAGTGATTAAGGCTCATGAAGACATTATTCATAGCAGTGGTGCTCGAGGAAAGATGGTGCTCCTTCCATAAAGTCTTCTTCCATTTATTTTCTAGCTGTTCTAACTGCACCTTTGCTTATATGATTCATTGAATATATTTTATAAAATATACTTTTGATCAGGTTTGAAAGGAACAGTAAATGCTAGCTTACTAATTATATTGATTCATTAATCTGTTTTATTTTTCTAAGAAATGGACTTGAGCGTACTTTAATTTTTGTAACTTTTTTGGCTGATGTGGAAACAATAACTTTTCTTTGCTGGTGAGGCCTTCTGATGGAAACCTAGTGGTAGGGAAACTAGTATCTAAACTGGAATTTAAGATCATCCTCTTTACAGGGAAGCTATAAGTAGTGCAAAATGAATCCTGCTTTTTAAGCAGATAGACAAATATATGTAGCTTACTATATGCATGTAACCAGGACTGTAAATTCTTTAGCTAACGTTTTGTTCATCCTTTGTCACAGAATTTACTTGGAATCCATTGTTAAATTATTAAGGTAAGAGACGGCCCCACAATGTGTCTCTTTAAGCCTCTTCCTCAGATCTTAACATTTTGTTTTAATGCTTAGGGGACCACTATTGTAAGACCACACAGATAAAGGGAATGAAAAAATGCAAGTGTTGTACAAACTCAAAGAGAATAATATGTGCTAGCAACTACCTGAAACATAAGCTGAGCAGAGCACATCAACAGCACCAAATTCAGTTTAACTGGTTTAAACAGACTCAGCACAGTCCACAGAAAAGGAGCCACCTCTTCTTGGTGTGGACTCGGACTCTCTGTCAGCTGCCTGCACACTGACAGCCCACCCATTGGCAGGGCCACCCCTGGTGGCAGCTGCCAGGGAGGGTGAGATTCAACCCATTGTGGCTCAAGCATGGTGAGGACATTTTGGGGAAACTGATACTGGAGGGGTGACTGATGGGCAAGAGTGTTAAGTCATGTACCTGTGTTATTTGGAGTAAGGCCTTAAAGAATTGATTAACTGGAACTACATATCTAGCTGCAGTAGAAAAGAACTGAATAATTTTTTTTTTTTTTTCTTTCAGCTTTTTTTCCTTTTTCCTCCCTCTTTTTACTCGTATGCTTTTAAATACTCTTTAGCTTGACCTTTGTTCAGGGGGTGTTACTTGAGAGGTTTATGATTTACAATTATCCCTTTCTTGCTTAGTGCAGTTTCTATATTACAGATAGATAGTGTTAAGAGATGAAATTTCAGAGCAGAAGTGTCCCGAGCAGTGTCTGCTGTGGCGTTGCTCACCAGAAGGTGTCAGGGTAGCTCTGCTGTTGCTATTACACTGCTGGCTTCTCTGTACAAAGGTAACATAGCAAAGTAAGAAAACATAACAGACTGTTTTGTGAAGAAATTTAGAATAACAAATCTTTTGTGCATTTTTGAAGTTTTGCACAAATGGAAAAGGGTGTTTTAATATTGGAAAAGAATAAAAATAATGGCATAGCAACGAACACAAAATGCAGGAGGGAGTAAGGAAGCTGTAGTGGGTACTTTCAGTCTAAGTGCAGGAGATGCATATTTGAGAGACCGGAATTGTATTGCTGGTGTTGTTGCAAAAGTAATTTTGGGCTTCAGCTGGTGTGTAAGACATTGTCACCTCTGTCATGCCAAGGGTGGGGGGAACAAATTTCTCAGAATTGTAGGGGTTGAAAGGGACCTCAAGAGATCATTGGGCCCAACCTCCCTGCCAAAGCAGGTTCCCTAGAGGAACCAAAATTTGCCCATGACTCAGTTACACTATTAGGACTACTGTGTATTAGTTCAAGCCCACTTTCATAATGGTCTGCAAGTGGGAGCTGTTCATGGCTGTTCCAGGCTGTGTTCGCTGTCAGAGAGACACTAATGAGCAGTGAAAGGACAATCATCTCTGCTAGACAACTTCTTCAGCTGCTGCAGTTAAATTTGTTAGAGCCCTCATTAGTCACATTTCTGCCTAATCTTTTAGGTGTATGTGATCCATACCCCATCTGTACGGTCCATCAACATGGAAAATCCTTGTTTTAAATATTGTCTCCCATGGTGGGGGCAAAAAGGATGGAGCAAGAAGATGAGGATCGCAGGCAACTGAGTGAGGCAGAGTAATCCTGTCAGCCAGGTTGTGCTACAGCAGCTTGTCCCGGTTTCATCAGCTGGGGCTTCTGAGGCAGTGGTTCCCAGTGGCAGTCTGCTTGACACTGCCGCGAGGGCTGGGGGCGGGTTGCACAGGCTCACTTCTGTGCTGGCCTTTGCACAGGCAGAAGAGAAGGCTGGGGTTTGGCGTGCACGGCTCATGCTGTGGTGACGTGTGGGTGCAGCCTGCAAACTGCTGCTGCACGTGCATCTGAAGCAGAGAAGGGTGGAGTTCTTCTGAAAAGCATCTGGTATTTGGTAATCTTGTGCCCAAAACCCTCTTCCCATGGCTTTCCAGTGACTGACAGCGTTCCCCTTGCTTTGTGGTCATGGGGTCCCCTGCGGGCATCCCTGACGTCTTCCTGCGCCACGGTGCAGTGCAGTCAGCTCACGGGACATGACGGAAGGGCAGCAAACACAGAGCTCAGGGGGATGTTGACATTCTTGGTGGTCACTTCCTTTGCAGAAGACGAGTCCAAATGAAGCCCAGAAGGCCTGAGGACAGCGGAAGGCTTCCACGGGGGTGCTGCCGGGGGCTGTGCCTCGCCGGGAAGAGAGGAGGTGCAGCACTGGGTGGGGGGGGGAGCGCATCTCGCTTATCCCAGCAAGCGCAGAGCTCGCCAACGTGCGACAAACCTCGGGGTTTGTCCTGGAAGCAGGGGAAGGATGCTCGGGCCAGGCAGCGCCGCGCCCCCCGACCGCCGCAGCGCCCGCTCCCGGCCCGCGGGGAGCCGCGGCCCCGCCCCGCCCCGCCCCGCCCCGCCCCGCGGCGTCACCGCGTGGCCGTGCCCTGGCAACGGCGCGGACGCGGCGGCAGCGCGAGGCCCCCGCCCGGCCGCGCCGCGCGGACCCCGAGCGCTGCCCCTGGGCGCCGCCGCCCGGCGCCACCATGAGCGACCCGCGGCCGGGGTGAGTGGGGCGGCGGGCGCGGGGCCGGGGGCTCGGCGGGGAGCCCGGCGGCGGCGCGGCGAGGCCCGAGTCCCGTCCCCTCCGCGCCCCGCGGTGCTCCGGCTCCCCTCGGTTTTTCCGCGGGCGCTGGGGCGGCCCGGCCGGGCTGCTTTGCCGGGGGAGACGAGGAACCGGGCGAGGATCTGTTGCAGGAGTCACCGTGCAAATGTACTCGTTCCCCTGCTGCCTCGGGCAGCAGGACAGCTTACCTGAAGGGTCCGCATTGGTAGGCGACGCTTTCTTAACGATTACGTGCATTTGCAGCTTTGTAAGAGCAATGACTGCAAACAACCTGAAAGACCTAAAGGTATTTTCTTGCGCTGCAGTGTAGACAAAGCAGTGGTTCGGATGCTTGTGAGGAGTCTGGCTGCTGTGATGCATGCCTCGGAGCGACCTCGGGCAGCCTGCGTGGAGGCGAGCTCTGTAATCCCGGGGCCTGAGCGGCCCCTGGCTCTGCGCCTTCCTCCTCGTCTGACCAGCTCAGGGGGTTTCCGAATTTCCAGAGCTCCCCAAGCTGATGTGAGCTCCTCGATATTTGTGATTGAGGACCTCTGCAGCTTTCTGTAACCACGGCTGGATTTGAGACATTCCGTTTCAGTAGACAATGTTCTGAATAAAGAAATCATAATGTAACTTGGGCAAGGCCACGCAACAGTTTATTGCACAACAGGAGTCTTTTAGTGGCCTTTTCCATGTCTGGTTGTGTTCAGGATTGGAATTTGTAGCGTGATTTGAATATTTAAAATCCGTTGGAAAAGCTGTTATGTGTGAAAAGCCCTTTTATAAAGAACAGTATAGAAAATATATGATTAATTAATTATTAACAAAATACTTAGAGTCTTTTTCTTGGAATACTGTTTCACTCTAGTTGCTGCATATGGCACTTTTGCAGTCTGGAAGGCATCTGTTGTTAACACGGCTGTTGGGAAACAACAGTATTGAGGCTGATTGTGTTGTGTCCACAGCTATGTCAAGGAATACCTGCGGTCTGCATCTGACACCGAAAGCAGTGAAAGTTGCCCAGCCGTGACTTCCAGAGAGCATGCTGAAGTGGATGAAGCAAACCACTTCATCCAACACATGGGTTTTCCCTGTGCTCCTCACAGGCTGGGTGTAGAGCAGTTTCTTTACAGAAAGCGTAAAGCTATGCCAGACTAGTACAACTGCCAAATGAATCATAGGATCAAAAAATAATGCACAGTGGAGAAGACCACATGAGGTTTGTAGTCCAGTCCCCGGTGCGCAGTGAGACCAAGCCAGGTCACTTTATCCAAACTGATCCTGGAAACCGCAAGGATGGAAACTGTGGGCGACCTCTCCACCCTGTGACTATCCTCATGAGGAAAAGCTTCTCCATCAGACCCTGCCTGCACCTCTCCTGTTTCTACCAGCATCTATTGTCTCTTGTCCTCCCACGACGCATGGCAGTGGGGGCCTGCCTGGCTCCCCAGAACTGCCACTGCTCCAGGCTGCGCTTGCTCCCTCAGTCTCGCCTCCCATGGCAAGGGCTCCAGCTCCCAATGTCCCAGTGGCCTCCAAATGTCCAAAACCAGACACAGCAGTGCATGTGGGGTCTAGTGAGTGCCAAGTAATGGTGACAAACTGTTTCCTCATTCTGCTGGCCATGCCCCTCTGTACAGCCAGGGTACCGCTGGCTTCCCTCGCTGCTGGGGCCTGCAGCTGGCACCTCCTCGGCTTGTGCCCTCCGGACCCAGCAGGGCCTTTCCAGCAGAGCAGCTCACAGCCAGGCTGTGCGGAAGGGCATGGCCACCAGGACTTTACAGTTGTGTGCCTTCAGCTTTGTAAGGATCCTGCACCAGGCTCAGGCAGAGCGCTGAGCAAGTCACTGCTTCTAGTGCAGCATGGCTGCTTTTGGATACCCGCAGAACAACTTCACTTTCATTTGCTTGTTAGACCTACAGATGCCTTTGAGCTTGGTGACCATCCCTCTTGTGGCAAAGCATTCATAAAATAAATGATAACATTCTCACCGAGTATCTGGGCAAAGAATCCTCAGTGCTTTGGCCATTAAGTAGGTCTATCAGAAGAAGGGTAGGGAAAGTTGTGTAAAGCTTTTGAAACAAAAACCCAGGCAGGTGTGACCTGTGTATCTC
This sequence comes from Aythya fuligula, assembly GCF_009819795.1. Classification (NCBI taxonomy): domain Eukaryota; kingdom Metazoa; phylum Chordata; class Aves; order Anseriformes; family Anatidae; genus Aythya; species Aythya fuligula. The sequence continues at coordinate 293,987 of NC_045566.1, forward strand.
AGTGGGAGACCAAACGACTGGGGCTAAAGTGGTCCTGCAAATATTTGAGCAGAGATACAGAGTGATTTGGAGCAACCACAACCTCCCCCTTACTTTGTTGAGTTACCACCTGAGTAAAACTACACATGTGCTTAAGGGTTTTGTGGGCTCAAAATAAAGCAATTAATTATTGTTAGAATCTGAAGTCCCATTAAACTTTCAAGTCAGCTGCTGATTTCAGTGAGTAGTTGTTTTTTTTTTTCATCTTTTTTTTTTTTTTCAGTAGTTGAGTTCTAGCATGGTTTCTCATAAAAGGAGCAGTAGTAGTGAACATTAGTAGAACATTAATAAATGTAGAAACTCAGGCTGTGCCTAGGGGTAAAGTCCAAAGGCTTTGCAGTTGTTGGTCAGTCAGTGACCCATTTGCTCAGGTGCACGGTTTCCCTTCTTTGCAGAAGGGCTGTGATCTAAGGCCTAGTTACAAGTGTTACAGCCTGTGTCCGAACACAGCAAGAACCTCCTTTTGTGGAGGCTGAGGGGAAGAGGAGAGGCCCAAAGAGAGAGGAATGCAAACACATCGTAGTCAGTTTCGCTTAGCTTGAACTTGGAGTCACCAAACAAAATCAGCATTTATGTAACAAAGAGTGTAACAAAGGCGGCAGTCTGTTTCCTGAATGTCTGTGATGAAATCGTACCATCTATTTTTTGCATGTGTGACAATTAGGCCATTCCCAGCTAGGATTCACAAAGTCCTGGCTTCCAGGATTTAATACTGAATTCTAGTTCTGCAGAAGAAAAACACTTTGGCAAATCTGATCTTAATGATGTTTAAAGACCCTGATAGCCTTTTTTGGGGAAGAAGGCTGTAGTTCATAGTTGCTGAATAATTTCCGTATGGAGGGAATGGCAGATGGTGGTTGGGTATCTGGAAGGCCTTGTGAGAGCCATCTTGTCTCTCAAGCAGATTGTGCTGTTGCAGGTGCCCCTGCCTTGTGCAATATTGAACTTGCTGTTTGTGGTTAACAGCTTGTGCATTGGTGTTATGGTTAGATTTGTTCTGCCCGAAAGCCAAACAAGCTTTTCTTGTTTATGTATCCAGCAGAAACAATGCAAGACTCAGTGGTTTATGAAAGGTTAGGAATGCCTCTCTCAGGTCAGGGCTGGGACTGTTGTTTGACTGGAGCAATAAGCTGCAGTTGTAACATATGACACGGGAGCTGTAACTCCCGGTGCCTCTACTAATCAATAACTAAAGTTTGATGCCCTCCTAGATTATTTATTTGGTAAGCAGTCACTGACTTCATTGCACAGTAAAGTATTAACTTTGAACATTTGCTTCATAAAAGTAACGTAAGAGGCCTGCTGTGACTTTTTGTCGTGACGTCCCTTCAAAACACTGAGAGTGGTCATCAAAATCATTGTGATACACAGCACTAGCTCTGAATACAGTGCAAGGTGCACTGTGAGCTGATAAAAAAATGGATACTGTTAATAAAATAACAGTGGCAATGATAATGCAATGAAACTCATGTAGAATGTAGAGTTCCAAATGGGCAGTTCCTTGATTTATTGAAGTCCTAGTCATCAGCTGTAGTGCGTTTTATGTTTTGTGTGGTCTGTCACACACGGCTGGACTCCCTGTGCTGCAAAGGGAGTTCTCTGTGCATTTTGGTCTGATGCGTATTGTACTTTAGCCCAAAATACATTTTTAAAACAGCAAACTAAACTGTGGCTCTTCCAGTTTCTGTGGTACCATTCTGCCAGTTGATCTGGGTATTTGCAGTTGCCTTTATTAATTTATTAATTCTGTTATTGGGGAAAAAGGATGAGTTGGCTCCAGTGACAGCAATTAATTTTCCTGAATGAGCTGTGAAGGTGTCACCCTGGAAATGTAAGCGATACTGAAGCGTGAGAGGCAAGCAGCGGAAATGCCGCTTGTGTCAGAGGCTGAAGGTGAAGCTGCTGCAGTGCAGAGCCCTGGGAGGGGACGAGTCTGCTGCCCCGTGCTGGTGGCTGGCACGCAGGGTGCTCTGCTTCCCTCTGGCCTGGGCTTCCTGAGGTCATTAGGTACCCACGCAGAGCATGTGCCCCACACGTCATGACTTCTGGTAGAGTGTGCGCCCTGGGCGAGGACGTGACCTGACTTAGTTTCCCACCTTTTTGGGGGTCCGGAAAGTCTTTGTGCTCAGATGACTTTGGGGATGGGAATCGTAGCTGGCCTCACCTGATGGGAGAGCTCCTTGGCAGCTCTTCCCCGCCTTGGCAGGTCCATGTTAACTGAGCTTTAGAGGTTTGCTCTTTTTCAGTAGAACTGGCTGGTTAATAAAAGCTGCATGTAAATTGGAACAATTTTCGTTTTTACTAGTTCTCCAGGTAACCAATGACAGGTGTGCGGGAATGCCACAAAGCCGGGCTGGGGATGGTCAGGCTGGGCATTAGGAAAAATTGTTTTATTGTGAGGGTGGTCAAACACTGGGACAAGGCTTCCTCGAGCGGCAGTAGATGCCCCTTGCTAGTCAGTGTTCAAGAGGCATTTGGGCAATGCCCTGAATAATGTGCTTTAACATTTGGTTAGCTGTCAAGGGGTCAGCAGTCGGACTTGATGATCATGGAAGGTCCCTTCCAAGTGTTCTGTTCTGTTCTGTTCTGGTCTTTTCTACATGGTCCCATGCTGTAAAATTCTAGTAAGGTGAGAAGCAAAATGTTTTTTGACTATTGGCTTTTTGCTTTAGAAATTAAGACTGTAATTAATCTCTATTGTAATGTAAAGTGTATTCTGGCTTCTGATAGTAAGCAAGATAAAGGACATTTATGGAAAAAGTGGACTTAATTGAAAAGTTCTCGTTAAGATACGATGCTACTGTTTTTCAGTGACTGTAGTAAAAGTTCTATGTCTGAAATGACACTGTTGAAGAATTTAAGATTTCTTAACTTGAATCAGTCTTGATTGGACATGAATTTGGGGAACTCAGCTCAAATTTAGATGCAAGTGAGGGAGGATTTTGAACAAATTGATCCAAAAAATCAGGAACAAACTGATTATATCCAAGAATTCTGAAGAGCCTTAAATATGAAATTACTGAATGAATTATGATATGTAGTCATTGGCAGTGATACCAAAGAAACAAGTGAGATACTAATTTTGAGAAGAGCTTCAAAACTAGTTCCAGAAACTACAGGTTAGTCAGTCTAGGTTCTGTGCCAGAAAAAATGCCTGCAATTGTAATAACAAAGCAGATTTTTTAAATAAGAGAATAAACAAGATGGACAGAGAAAAATGACTCCCAGCAATATCCAGAAAAATGACTTTTTGGGCTTACTAAGGTATAGCAGTAACAAGCATTTTGCATAATTCTGTTTAAGACTGATGCTTTTTCTTTGCTATGTGTTTTTCCAACAAGCATTTTTGTCAGTTCTGCACTTTCATCTGTTATAGAGGATTTAGAGGTGACATTTGTGTATAACTTCAATATTTAAATCTGAAGGAGATAACTTCTTTGACAGGAACTTCTATTATTTTTTGTTGTTAGTATGTGCAGGATCAGAGAAATAAATGAAACCAATGATCTGCTTTGCTGAGGAGCTTGTTTCTGACTGATACCAAGTTAGATAACTTTAGTGTTATATCTCAGATAACTTGCTCAGAAGTTAAAAGCTGCTGCATTATTCTGTGAAGTTAATAATGAGCCCAGACCTGTGTTGTATCAGCTCTGCTACTGCATCTTTCTGAATCACCTTCCTGTCTGTTTTACCTCTGTAATTTGTAGGCAGCATTCTGAATTTTCATGGTTTGTGAGTCTGCAGAGACTGAAAGGAAATAGCTCTTGGGATGTGTCCCTTTCACCACACTGCACACGTCTGTGCTGTGGTCATCTGTTGGCACAAGGGAACACAAGCTGTGGCTGAAGTTTAGGCTTGAAGATACGCTGAAGATACGTTGTGCAAATGAAGGGCACAAATCTCATCCAGAGGATAATGTCTTACCCTGGCAGCCCATAGACTGGAAGGTATGCCCGCCTTCTGTTCTCTGGAGCATTGCACAAGTCTGATCCTTTGATGCCAATGGGATAGTCCAGAAGGATTTTGACCAAGCCAAGGCATAGTACTGATATGACCCAATCCCACCTATGCCTGCCTAAAATCTTCTGGAGGAAGGTGAACTGGGCATGTGAAGTAAGCAGGAGAACTGGCAGATCTCCTTCCAAGTGAGCATGAGCTTGCAGGGCCAGCCCCTGCTTTCTGCATTTGGTTTGAAGTTGAATGCGGGTCGGTGCCTGGGGTGCTGTGCATGGCTCCTCCCTCTGGCACCCTGTTTTCTCGGCCAGGAGGCATTCATTCATCTGGGCAGGGAGTTCAGGCTTCTGTTGGCGGTGTGGCTCTGCCAAAGCCCGCTGGATTCAGTTGCATTCTAACGGTTCCCATGGCTTTTGGTTCAGGCCCAAAACATTTTCTTATTTCTCCCAATACTCTGTTGAACTTTGAATTTAATTCACTTGTTCATAATTTAAATGAGAAAATAAGTATAAAAAGATGTCTGTGAAACTATATTTGCTACATCTCTGTGGTCAGAGGGAACTGCATTTTAACTAATTCCATGGTCCGTGAAATATTAGATGGAAGGAATCAAATGGAATGGAAAGGACTGGAATTGAGTTTCTCCTCTGCCTCCATATGCAATTGCTAGGTGATAAGTAAACACTTAGGTGCAACTGATGTAATCTTGCAGTTTCAAATGCAAACACAAACAATGGATGAAGAAAGTAATGCAGAACAGTTGCTATAGTACCAGTGTTTAATCAATATGCATAACAGGGTAAACTAAATTGTTTGTTTAAAGTTCAATTTATTGTTGGTAGGCTACCTGTGAAATTACTGTGAAACCCCAGATAAAATTCCAGTAAATTCATCATCTCTCTCTCTCTCTCTCTTTTTTCTTTTTTTCTTTTTTTTTTTTTTTTTAAAGTCTTCTTTCTTTCCTTGAATATACTTTTGTGCATGGTAACTCAGCCTAGCAATAGACATTTATCTTGAATGATCCCATTGAAAGATATGTAATACAGGTATTTAAATTTAAAGCCAAAGGGAAGAAGAGCTCTCTTATTGTGTTAGTTAAAACATATTCTGCCTACACAGATGAAAGGTCACTATGAATATATTATGCAATATGTATCTGATTGTATACATTTTACAGATGTGAATGAATATAGAACATTAAAAAATTAAGCCTAATTAAGGCTACTGTCACACTGCTATTTGTCCTGTTTCCCAAGGGTTGAAATAAGGTAAAATTATGCTAAGAACTATATAAAAATAGATTATGGATGCTTCAGTTTTGTGTTCAACCCTCCTGTTTTAGGTTCAATTTTTGGAAGAACTGACCTTTGGTAACTGCAATGACTGAGCTCTGTTCGCTTTCCAGAGATGTGTGGCGTATCTTGGGTACAGCAAGGGAGGGCTTTGGTCTACATTGTCTGGTTATCCATGTTTATTGGTTTTACAGTTTTTCACCAATAAATATAAGAGAGTTGCAGTTTGTTCACTTCAAATTGTTACATGCATGCATTAAAGAGAATCTTCAGCATATGGAACTGAGAGCTGGAAAAAACTGAAGAGGTTCTTGCATTTAATTTTGGTCCCTTTTATATTGCTCTGGATACAGAAGAAGCCATGTACCTTAAATCTGAGATCATTAAATAGGAAAAGATTAGCAGAAGTCTAGCACAACCAGTCCGTCCACTAAAACAGCACAGCCCCAGAAGTCTGTTAGACTGAGTGACATTTGAGAGCGATTGCAGCACAAGATGACCAGTCTCTTTAATATCTGGAGAGCACTTTATGGTAAAATACATGTAGATCTGTGTCTTTAGCTTTGACCTGCATAAGTTAATACTGAAGTGGATGGTGTTTTTTTCAGTGTCTTATTTCTAAACTAGGTGAGGCTGGATTCTTGAAAGAGAGGCACTGTCCTTCACCTCTCAGCCATCTTCTGAAATCCCAGTTTTGATGAGTACTCTTTTTCATCCTTTCAGCAGCCTCTGCAAAAAGGTGGTAAATAGATAGCAGCTTGGTGGGTGTATCGGGACTGTCAGTCATGCAGACAGAATGGTGTAAGAGATGACTGCGCTTGCTGGCCTTCTATACAAACTCTTTGGTTTCCTGCAGAGTAGTTTTTTGTTTGTTTGTTTGTTTGTTTTTTAAATTTAACTTGAGCAAATCAGTCCCATAGAGTAGACCCAATGATTTTTGGTAAAATGAAGTAGCTGTTTTTAGAGGGGAAAAGTATTCTCATCAATGCTAGCTGCATTTTCAGACAAACTGCTACGATATGGTAACATCCAGAAAAAAAGTGTACTAGAGTAACATATGCTTTGTAGCCTATAAATATCACAAAAGTCATGACTCTTGCCCTGAACAGTCTTTGTGCAATTGAATTTACAAATATATTTGTGGGACAAGCATTCTTGGATGTTTGTTTAAATAGTCTAGGGTAACTGCTGTGTTTGAAAGAATGGTCCCTGAAGTAGGCAGGACAGTTCCTAATCTTGCTGTCATGGGTGGGTTTTCTTGTGTGGCTTGTGAGTTCTGTTGGTGTAAGAGTGAAATGGAGGAAATTGACTTTTCTATTCATTAACAAATTAGTTGTTGGTCAGGCAACATTTTATCAGACATGTAGCTGAATCCCAACTGAGAAAATCTTTCAAAGGAGGGTGAAGATTTAAGCTTACGTTTTTATAGCCAGAATTGAAACTAGTTAGATTTCTGTGTAGGTGTTCCAACTGATGAATTTGATACGCTATCCCTGTGATGGTGGGAACAATAAAGAAAAGGAAAGTGCCATAAAAACAGGTAGAAACATGGCTTTGGCTGAAAACGCAAATAAGTAGTCGTAATCAGAGTGAAGATTTACACCTAATATAATAATGTGTATACCGACTTTCAGAGTAATTAAAATATTACAGAAAGTGTCATGTCTTAAGTATGTGTTAGCAGTTTCTGCTAACATAAGTAGACTGAAAATTGCATTTTTGTAATTCATACCAGATATTAATGGCTGAGAACTGGCATTGAGGACTGATATGCTCAAGCATATTACATCAGACTTCATCTGCACAAAGGAATTGGACTAGAAGGCTTCTGGAGGTGCCTCCCAACCCAATTCCAATAACTTGAAATAACCAAGTTATTATTGCAGTTGCAAAAACTGGCAGAAACTCTGGCTGCCCTTTCTGGCACCATTTAGCAGGCAATGGAAGGAAGGGGGCACAGAGCACGTGCTGGGGCAGTGGAAGGAGTGCAATGGTGCAGGACTTCAGGGAACTCTCTCTCCTGGTGGCTAGCAATAGCTTGTGAAGCTCCAGCAGGGCCTGCTGCAGAAGCATAGGCTGGGATCTCTGTCTGCTGGACTCAGCCAGGAATCCAGCTTCAAATTCTGTATGGCATGGGACTGACCTGCCACAGGTCAGAGGTTATTATTTGGGGCAGCTCTTGTGGGAGTTCTTGGAAGAGGCCTTCAGGTGTGGGCTCTGCTGGAACCTGTGCCTTGGTACTGGTACACTGTTCAGCTCTGAGCGGCTGTACGCTGCATAGAAGTCACTTGTTTCTGATATGACTCTTTATGGGGCAACAAGATATTACTTTTACATAATCTAATGGGTGTTTATATGAAAAAATTCTGGACGTGAATTTTCGAGACATTATTTTGTACAGCAAACTATTGGGTAATTTTTTTAACTTCAGCAAAAATCTGTAACATGTAGGCTGTCAGGAGGCTTTTATGACATCTGTATTGATTTCATTTCAGGTTTCTTGCAACCTACAATAGCCTTACAGACAAACACCTGGCTGGGTATTTCAGCAATACCAGGATAAGACGACATCTTCAGAGATCAGGACTGGTGAGATTGAAAAGTTTCCTTTTTTGAGGAAAAAAAAAAAGAATTTGTGCTTATTTTAATATTGAAAAGTCAAAACACTGATGGTTCTGTTGTTTATTTGTTAGAGGTACATGTTGTTGTTGGTAAGAATTTGACCAGCTAGCCAAATACATGAAATGATGCTGTGCCAGGTCAAAAACATATGATCACACTGTGACTGAGGGCGGGTTTGTTCAGTCCAGATATTTCCCACTGTGTTATTTCCCAGTGTTGGTTGGCAAGATATCACAGGGCTGTGTATGGGGCTGTAGTGCATAAGTCTGATATCAGAACAGCAGAAAGACAGGTAATACTGAGCTCAGTGCTTAGCTCCCTGTGCTGAGTGGTTTTAAAGACAGTAGTACAGATGAAGAAATACCACTGCTGGTATTGAGCACATTTTGGGATGGCCAAGAGCCACCTGGGCTATGGAGATGCTGGCACATAGGTGGGTGATGGGTGGTGGTTCCACAGGGGCATGGCTGCTGCATGGCCTGCTGTGCTCCTTGCTGCCAGCTTAATGCTGGAAGGAAAAGTTTCAGCTTCTTGTTCCCTGTTGTCAGACCACAGCCAGCTGATGCCTCTGGTACCCTGACAGCATAGCAGCTGTAAGAAGTGGTGATTAAAAGTACCAGCAGGGAAACTGCAGAGACTTTGGCAAGTTGTGTGTTTGGTGCTGCCTTGGGCTGTGGGTTCCCCTTCAGTTTCCACCACCCAGTCCCTGACAGGATTGATGGGGATCCGTAGTTAGATGGTGGGAAAACCTCATGCCAAGGAGCACAGACTTGTGGAAGTGAAAAAAGTGTTCTGCTTGCGCCTATAGCCTCCCCAGATGTTACTATTTCCTTGCCCTTGGTAGCATAGTAGCGTAATGATATTGACAGGCTGAAAGATGTAAGTGGTGTTGCCTGTAGTTAATGTGGACGAACAAGGCACTCATTTTCTGTTTCTCTTCATGTGATGAATGAGATGATTCTTTCCAATTCACGACTCCTCTGTATTAAACAAAGAGATTATTGGACACAGGCGCTTACTTACAGTGGTAGGAAGAGATCACAGGAATAGATGACATGGCGCGGTGTATGTGTAGGATCAAACATTTCAGCTTGGAAAAAACATCAAGTTTTCTTGTGAAAGAGAGAGGACTGGCACTTAAGTCACTCCTAGGTGTGACTCTGTTTAGCAGAGGCAGATGCAACCCTTACAGTGTAGGAAGGCAAGTATTTAATTCCCCTCCACTGAGTTAGGCGACAGTACACGAAGAGTAAGACTGAGCCTCAGCTTTTACGAAATGTGGCTGCTTCTCTCTTGCTCTCTTCATTCGGCTGACAGGGTCCATGGGGTGAGAGAAACTACAGTTCTGTGCTGGGGAGGTGAGTCCCAGCACCACAGCAGAAGCAGAGATGACGGCTAGTGATGAGAAAGTAATCCTCTTGCAAAATTATGCTCTGTGTAGAAATATATTTTATTCTGTCTTCTCTTCTTTTTAGTTACATATTATTTGTTTATGGCAGATCTCAAGGAGTGGAAGAATAATACCTGAGAAAGAATACCGGCTAAATGCTATGAGGAGGGATCACCAGAAATATGTACAGGAGTGCCTGGCTCGGGCCATATTTCTTAAGGTCCTTGACATGGAGGTATGCATTTACTAGGAATGGATAAGCCTTTTCAGATGCTTCCCTGCTGACAGCTAGTGGCTGTTATCTAGAACAATTTTTATGCTTGATGTAGCCTGTGTGAAGTCTCCACTGGCCTCTAGCCGTTACCACAGAATCATAGAATGGTTTGGGTTGGAAGGCACCTTAAAGATCATCTAATTCTAACCCCCCTGCTATGGACAGGGATACCATACACGGCCATACACTGCCCAGCCTTGGGAGCACTTGTCATAGTGGCTCACTTACTGCACTTTGGTAGTCACCTTATAAATGGGGCAAGAGGTTAAAGAAAGCATGTAGGGAAAGTTTTTTAGGAAACAGTAGCACAAGTTGCATGCATGGGAGAGATTAGAACCTGCTGAGAGCTGATAGCTTTGGAGTTCATTCCGTCAGATGATAAATCTGTGACACATTCTACGGGATGACAGCTTTATTAGTTAGTATACCTGAATCCACCTATTTCTTTTCGTACATGAGGGTAAAATTACTTAAAATAAATAGATTATAAGATGATATTCACAGGGCTAGTTTGTTTGAAAACTTTTCCAGTCAAGCTAATAAAAAAAATATTGCATATCTTATCTGAGTACTAAATTTGTGCACATTCCTGCTGTGTATCAAGGATGGAGTTAATCACTGCAGCTTTAAAAATGCTCAGTTGGACCCTTGCAAATGTTAAGATACACAGGTATAATGCAAGTGGATTGAGTCAATAGCAGTTTTATAATAGGATTCAATGAAGCTAATGACCAGGGAACAGGCAAGTGATAAACAGAACAGAAACAAGTGTTCTTGTATTCATTGATATCTCATTATGTCTCTTAATGAGATTCGTCTTTCTCTTACATTAATAGCGTCATCATCAGCTGGAAATAAAAAGGAAACTTGAAAATTCTATGAGGAAGGAGAGGGTTCTGCAGAAGAACAAGGTAAGGCTTGAGTGCTACTGAGTGCTGGTGGGACATGGCAATTTGGCTTTGTTAAATAACAGCCAGAATGAGTTAGACCGGAGATTTAGTGAGCCAAGTGTCCTGTCTCTGATGTTTATGGGACAAGTACAAGAAACAGGCAAGCAGAAGATGATCCTGCCCCAGGTTACATCTCCTTCTTCTATCCAGAAATTCAGGAACTTCTGTGCATATTTCTGAGTCCTTTTGAATCTACTTCTGCAGTGTTCTCAGTTGTGGTATTTAATTAAGAGTTGTATGAAAAAACAACTTGTGTGTCCTTGCGTTTCTGCACAATAATTCATTTATCAGCTTTCTGATAATTCTGTTTGATGCTCCATTGTTCTCAGTATGTAAAAGTTAATAACTGTTTCCCTTTTCCAAGGCATTGATGGTTTTACATACCTTTCTCATATTCCTTCTCAGTCTTCCAAGCTGAAGAGCCTCAGTCATTGAATCTTTCATACGTGAGCCATTCCAGGCTTCTTATTACTGTTACAATTTTTTTAACCTTTTCTAGTTCTACTGTTTCTGGTTTGAAATGGTAAACCAGACCTGGATGAATAATTTAATGTAAGTGTTGCAGTTCTTCTAGTAATTCTAGCCACTATCTGCATTTGATTGTTGCTGAGCACTGAGATCATGTTATCAGTTGTTTGCCTATCCACGTGATATTTACTAGAAACAGCGCGTAAGTAATGAAGAGAGGTTTCAGAAGTCCTTACTCTGGTGTGATGTGAGTAAAGCTTGTTTCTGTGGTTTCAGAGCCATGAAATCCCACAGAAGTCAATGGTTGTTGTCCCCATGAAGTCATCTGAATGTTTAGGGGAAAATTTTTTCTCATTTTGGCTAAAATATCCTCAACATGTTATTTCTTTACTAGGAGCTTTATACATTAAGAAGAATGTATTAAGAAGCTAGCTGCTTCTTTGAGCAGTTGAAAAACAACGTCAAGTCTTTTAGAATTTAAATAATACATTTATGAGCAATTCATCAAGAAAAGAAAAGAGATGTACTTGAAAAACACTAACTCTGGTAATTGCAAAGACCTCATTTACTGACAGAACTTCTGCTACTAGAAGATGGAAGCAGCATAGTTGTTGTAGGGAAGGAGTGTGACTAAGGCATTCTGTTAAGGGATTCTGCACTTGGATAATATTGGTACATAAACCAAAACTGCTTCTTTCAGTGAGAGATGTAAGGGAGATGCCTGTGGATATGTGATCCGTTTCTCTGCTGTGATGCCACATTGATACTCAAGAACCTGGCAGGAATTTGCAGTGTAATTTATTCTTTTCTCACACATTCAGTGATCATCTGAGTAACTAATCTAAAAGGAAAGAAGAAAGACAGATAACTGAGAAAATGAGGATGAGAGACATAGCTCTCTATTTCCAGAAGTATAGTCAGTCCACTGTGGAGCTTTTGAGAAAAAAAAGGTAGGAACGGGCAGCAGTCAGGGCAAGGAAGTGGCAGAGGTAAGCAAATTTAAGAGAGACCTTCAACCAAACTAAAAATTGGGAGATGCACAGAAAAAAAGGCAGATGAACAGAATCTGGGAGGATCAGCAGCTGGTGAGGGCTGCAGAGAAATAGATCAGAGAAGGGAACAAGTATTTTCCCTCGTCCCTCTCTTGTTCTGTCCTTCTTCCCATGATTTCCTTCCTTCCTTAGCAGGCCATCCATTGGGTCTAGTCAAGCTAATTGTCTTAACTGTCCAATGAAAGACATGCAGAAGGCAAGCTCAAACATGCTGTTTGATACCTAATTTTTAATACCTCGGATACATACATTTTCATTCTTTTAGGTGGAACGGTCCAGAAGATCAGTGGAAGGTGCTAGCCCTGTGCACTCCCTACATCCACCAGTTGGTCCCAGAAGTCATTATGGACTGCATCCTTTAGTGGCTGGAGAACCAGCTAGTCATTCACAAATGGTGAGTTTCATCAAGTGCTTCATATGCTATATTAGCACACATAACAAAAAGCGTGCACATGTACCTATGACATCTGTGCTTAGCCTAGACCACTGATGGTCTGCAGACTGATTGTTGCAGAGTCTCATTCTGCATCACTTGTATTTGGTTTCCTGTTTGCAGGATTCTGTCACTAAAAGAGAAATCTAGGGAAGCCAGTGTTGCAGGAATGGCACATTAGAATACATAAAATTAATTTTGCTTTGAGATAAATCTGCTTTAATCTTTGCCTTTTATCTGCCATGTCTTTTATGCCAAGCCTTGGCTTTTATCTGCCAAGGTTAGGTATGTATCAGTACAGTAAATGTGGTCAATAAATACTGTGACTGTAGGCAAATTTGCACATGTTGTAAAATCCTGAAAACAATGGAGGTCTTTTAGAAAAAGGAGTTGAAGGGATGAAATAAGATGATGATTCATTCCAGAAATCTTTGCTTTGGATCTCTGACTCAGAAGCCTCTTACTCTCTGTTAACATGTAGAGAAGGAATGTTAATATACTCTTGAAATACAGTGATTCCAAAGTCTAAGGTCAATGGCCAAATATACATGTATAGTACAGTTCTAACTGGTTCTTCATTTCAATAATGATAACTTGTGCAGACTGAAAAGAGACTTCCTGAATGAACTTCTCTTCATCCCATACAGAGGGCACCTGGACTTGCAGATTATAGTGGTGGACATCCTTCTTATCAACACCGATTCAAGGAGTCTTCTTTTTTTAAGATAGTGAGTTAAACCTTTTTTTTTTTTTTAATTTTGATTTTAACATTTTAACTTGATATTCTGAAGGGTATAAAAGAGAAGGATGAAATAAATAAAAGTCAGAAAAATGATGAGTATTGAACAAAAATAGACATGATTTTATTATGAATTCTCTGTGTCCATGTACTCAAGTCAGCAAAATAGAGCATATTGCTACGGTTTTTATGAGTTCATTATGTTTGTTTCAAAGTTAGACCATGAATGGACAGTAACAAAGGCTAGATTTATGGCCAAGGGTTATTTTGGAAGTTCCAGTTTTTGGATGCTCAGTTAGAGATCCCTAAAAGAGTGTTGCTCTTCAGAAACAGAAGGTACTAGAAAATAAATTTGCCGAAGATACCTGAGCTCCACTCATCACTTCTGATTATCTTGATCAGTGCTATATTTTTTTCTGTATGGTACTGTTCTGCACTGGAAACTAAACACTGAGATTTTCTAGCTGTTTTCTTTTTCCTTTTCCAGACTTCCTGTCGACCACATACAGCTCCAGGAAATATGCAACACCCACTTCGACTCCAGCCACTTCACAGCAGTGCTGTAGTAGGGTCTGTTCCAAAGACTTCAGGCTCTAAACAAAAGTGCCATATGCTTGAAAATGATCAGCAGTTAGCTAGTGGGGTGAGGCCATATTTCATTCTGAAAATAATATATCTTAGTGACAGTTTTGTAATATTGCTAAATACTGTAGATCCCAGAACTATATATTTAATGTAGATAATATGCCTATCGAATGTTTAGCAGCTTTCACTGAACTCTCTTATCCTACCCTTAATTTTCAAGACGTTATTTTAATGGTTTAATGCCTGGTCACAGCCAGGAAAAATGTGATGACTTCTCTTTCATAATGTAAGATCTGTTATGTAGAGAAAAAGGCAGGCACGCAGTTAACACTGATAACTCAGGAATATTTCCCCACAGTCTTATAAGTTTTCATTTTCATCTACAATTGTGAAGTAGCAAAAACCTTTCTTTTTTTTGTACCATTCGTCCTAGTAAGCCCCACTAGTGGGGACAGAGAGCAAGAACTCTTTAGAGTAACAAAACAGTCTTCAAATGTACACAGTTACTCCCAGGTGAGATTTGGATTTGTATTCTGTCCTAGAAAACCATTATGTAACTGGCTTATGTTAGGAGTTCCTTGGGACTGGGAGATTTTGGAATGGGACTGTGATCTGCTACCACTGACTGGTGGACACTGTATGAATAGCTCACCTCTGCCGTGGATTTGCTCTGTATTGTGATGGTCACAATCCTTTCTTCAAGAATTTTCTGGCTTTATTTAGTACTGTTATCTACAACTTCCTTGCGAAGGGGAGTGGAGAGGCAGGTGACTTATTCTCTATAAACACCAGAGATAAGACCCACAGGAATGGTGTTAAGCTGAGGCAGGGGAAGTTTAGGCTGGACATCAGGAAGAGGTTGTCACCAAGAGGGTGGTTGCACACTGGAACAGCCTCCCTAGTGAAGTAGTCACTGCACCAAGCCTGTCTGAATTTAAAAAAACATTGGACTATGCACTTAGTCGCATGGTCTAAACTTTTGGGCAGACCTGTGAGGTGCCAGGAGTCAGACTTGATGATCCTTATGGGTCCCTTCCAACGTGGGATATTCTATGATTCTATGATAGGCCTACTCGCAAATTATGTGTGATTTAAATGGTTTCTTTAATGCTTGCTACTGACAAAACAACTAAATTAATTATAGATTATGAAGACATGTCAAAGAGCTCAGATCCAGTGCATGCAATGCTTGCAGAATATTGTGTCTTCTGTTTTGGGACCCCAGTGTTCTGTGTGCATTTCATCCTGAAGGAGGACTAAACCTCCACTACAAATGGGAAAAAAGCATTGTGAACCACACCTCATATAATTGGTGCCAAATCATGCTACTATTGGAAGATTCTGCTTCCTTTGAAATTTGCTTGCCAGTGGAGAGAATACAGCAGTGCTGTGGGGTTGTGCAGAGTTCTATCTGCTTGTGATCAGGACTCTGCATGGTTACTAGTAGTACGTGGTTTACAATACTGTGTATATCTATGTGTGACATTTTCAGCCAATCTGATCTTGGTTTCTCCATTTTGCCTGTTGCTTTGCAAATTGGAAAAAAAGGAGTTTAGCACAGAAATGTTTTCATAGAAAAAAATTGTGGAGGTATGAAATTCTAGAAGTATGTGTGTTTCTAAAAGTAAAGAATAGTAAAACCATGGTTAGTTCAATATGTTCAGTAGCTATTTTTGCACGACCAGTTTAACATGGTTACATTTTTTTTCAGGGGGAGAAGACTGAGTTAAGACTTATGAACTCAATGGAATATGTGACTGGTAAATCCCCATATCGACTCCCTGTTATTAACAATTATGTGATGCCAGTGCCACCTCCCCCTCTACAAAAAGGAGACAAGAGTGTAAAGGCAACAAGAAATGGGATGCCCAGAGGGAGACGATTTCGCCCCCCCCACACACCAAATGGTTTAGAGCAACTTTTAACAAAGGTAAGTTGTCTCTTTCTACTTCTCTAAGTACAGGTATATTACCGTCCTCACTGATACATTCAGAACTTCAGGGGGATTTATGAAGCACCCCGAGTGTATAAAAACTTCATCTGTTACACTAGATCTCCGGCCAGGAATGCCTCCTGGAAGTGAAGTTACAGGAACACAGGATTGGAACGGACTATATGGGTCATTAAAGCTGGCCTCTCCAATCTCAGGCCATTCAATGCATTTCAGTCTGAAATCTTTCCTTGCCCTTCTGTATGCTACAAAGCACGTTTCAGCTTAAGCAGCTCAAGGACTGTCTTAAAAGAGTGAAAGCTTCAGTTTTATGAAGCATGTGTATCATCATTGTGCTCACCTTTTGTTATTGTTGGAAGCTGAGTGCATTTTTATGTATTTTCTGCTGCAGAATTCTGGAGGATTACCTAAGCCCTCATTACGCAGCAATGCATTTATTACCATGATCTTTCTAGGAAAAAGTGTGCATTTATCTCATGATGATGCTGATTATAAAGATGAAGTCAAAGTCTGTCAACAACACTGTGGAGGAGAAAACCTTTGTGTCTACAAAGGCAAGCTGTTGGAAGGAGGTAAGGATAAAGAGTGGAAGAGTTCATTTTGATTCTGGCAACATCTTTTTGGCTAAAATACTGATGTGATATCAAAATGATTTCAACTGTTCTCAGTCAAGATATGTGCATCCAAGGATTTTTCACCATCTGCCTTCAAAGAGAAATCTGGATCTACAGTTTCATAATTGAAATTGAGGTTGCAATTACTTTTGGAAATTATGTTAGAAGGAGTTTAGAGAACTGATTTATCAAAATACTGTTAGATTAGATTAATTTTGTATAGAGATGTATGATTAATAAAATAGTTTTAGCTGTAAACTGTCCATAAATGCTATCTTTTTTTGACTTGCTATGATATATCAATGCATGTTTATTATTCCAGAAAGAAAAGTACCTAGCGAGAGCCCAGTTTCCATCTCTTTTATATGAATGTGACTCCATCAATATCTCAAGGGTTACTCACACTGGTTTATCTTGTCAGTAAAAGTCAAACTATGTTCTGGAAAATTAGGAAGAGGAAATGACTGGGAGATTTTCACTCATGAGAAAGAGAGCTGTACCCCTCATTCCAGCTCACAGAACCCACTGTGTCTGCATTTGCATTTTTACTGGATATGGGAAGATGGTGCAGAGATTCCTGCACTTCAGTCTGTCCACTGGCGTTGTGGATGCATTGCAGTGTGCCCACAGATCTGATTTAAAGATACTCATTGCAGCTTTGTCCCAGCTGTGCAAGAAGGTGTCCTTTGTGTGTCCTCCTGTTGTTCTGTGCTACATTCATACCTCTTAGGGAACCTGCTGGCGTAGTGTGGCTTCCTCCCTACTTGTGTGTGCTCAGTTTACTTTGGAAGGATAGCATGAATTGTAATTAAAGGCACTACAAATAAGTCTCTCTTGGAAGGGAGCTGGGTAGGAGCCTCAGTGCTCTTTAAGTTTGTATGCCTAACAGTGCCCTTGCAGAGTAGCTTGAAAAAACTCCAGAAACAGTAGCTTTCAGCTGCTTAGTGTTGCTATGAGTAAGATCATATTACTTCAGGCCCAGAGCCACTAATATGTGTGGAAAAGTCATTTTTTTTGAGATGAGAGTCTCTGGTTTCTATTAATGCTGTAGCAGCAAGTGGCTAAACTGGCGATGTATTAGCTTGTTGCAGGTGTGTCCATCCTGGTACTTCTGGGTTGGAAAGAGATAAGACTGTTGTGTTTGGAGGAGAGTAGAGTTTTACCAGCTAATACAGCTGAGAATGTAAGAACCCGACCTCAGAGGGCTGGATGCTCTGGCAATGATGTAGATGAGATGCAAGAAATGCAGTGGGCTGACCATAAAGCATAACCTTTTTCTTTGAACTCTCATTTCTGTGGTTTCAGAGACCTTCCAGTTTGTCTCAAAGAGGCACCATGGTTTCCCATTCAGCCTCACCTTTTTTCTCAATGGGATGCAAGTGGACAGGTTGAGCTCTTGCTGTGAGTACAAACATCAGAAGCGTTCCAGGCTGGGAGGCAGACATGGATACTTTGGGTTTCTTAACGTGGAAGGAGCATCTCCTTGCTATAGGTATGGAGTCACATGCACTTTTTTCACAGGGTCTTAGCAGCCCAGTTTTTAGAGTATTTATCACTTGTTTCCTCTTTTTAAATCTTTCTGGCATTCCACAGCTCTGTAGAACCTGGTCAGTTTCTGAGTACCCCTTGCAACGTGCATAATTAAGCTTACCCTTCAAACTCTTACGTTCAAGGATGTCATCAAAGTCAGCTGACTTTTGTGCTGCCTCTTCAAACACTCTGTGGAGTTCACATAGCAAAGGACAATATTTGCATCATATCACTTCATCTGTCAGCTTGTCATGAAGGCATTCAGTGCTTCATCAACAGCAGAGTTTGGAGGAATAGGCGTGGAGTGGTATAAGCATGCCACCTTCATGTTTCTGGTGGAAGCGATAAGGAATATCAAGAGTGCTGTTTAGTAAGTTGTAGTCTTTGGGGTTTTCTTTGTGATTGTGATAAAAAGATCATTTATTATTAAACAGCTCTGCCTCTAAAGTGTAATACTCCTGGCTGCAGAATATGGCAGTATTGAATGTTAGCCATGTTCTGAAAACAAATCCGTGCAGAGAAGAGTTCCATTCTCTTGGTACAGAGGTTGGTGCTGTGAGCAACAACTGGTTTTGCCAAGAAGCTTTAATTTTAGCATAATCTTCCTTAAACTTCCTTAAATTAAAATAGGTTAGATGTAGACTAGACATTAGGAGAAAATTCTTCACTCTAAGGATAGTGAGGCATTGGAATATGTTGCCAAGAGTTGTGGATGCCCCATCCCTGGAGGCATTCAAGGTCAGGCTCGATGGGGACTTGGCCAACCTAATCTAGTAGGTGGCATCCCTGCCTACGGCAGGGGAGCTGGAGTTAGAAGATCTTTAAGGTCCCTTTCAACCCAAGCCATTCTATGATTCTATGACTGAGTATCTCAAAGGTCCCTGAAAAATACCAGGAATAATTAAAGTCTCTTCTTAGAAATTGGCACATTTACATTTTATGCCTGCAAAACTAAAAGATTTCTAGACT
Organism: Aythya fuligula; assembly: GCF_009819795.1. Taxonomy (NCBI): domain Eukaryota; kingdom Metazoa; phylum Chordata; class Aves; order Anseriformes; family Anatidae; genus Aythya; species Aythya fuligula. The sequence continues at coordinate 312,849 of NC_045566.1, forward strand.
TCTTGATGATGGGATATTCACAGTAGTTTGTAAACAGCTGTAATGTGAGAGGAATTACATTTAAACTTTAGATATGAAAAGCATTTTAGGTGGAGGAAACGTTTTTAAGACATAGGTGTCTATGAAGAAAATACAATTATCCACAGAGACTTAAGATTAGTTAGAGTGAAATTCCCAGTTTCAGTTTCACTCAGCCTGTAGATTTGAATCAACTTATTATATGCAGCACAATGTCCTCACACTCATAGGTGGTGTAGAGTTGTTCATTATGTCTGCAAGTAATGCTAAATTCGGAGTAGGAACTCTGGTCTCCTACGTGTTTCTCCTAACCATAAGAAAGGGAATTTGGCACTCCTTTTATATGAGAGGAGCAGTCTCAACAAGTCATTCAAAGCATTTTGTTTTTCATATGTTTGTATTTCTCTTAGATAAAAAACAGAACAGAATTTTTAAATAATCCAAATTCAATACCCCTCTTCACCCACAGTTATTTGACCCAGCAGGCAAATTAAAAAATGTTATATTCATAAAACCTGTGTTACTGCTTTACTTGCAGATAATGCAGGATCTGTATCCAGTACACCTCTGACTTGGAGCTTGCCTGCCTTTCACAGTGATTATGTCTTTGCAGATCATGCTTGGTGTAGCTTGAAGTTAATGAACCCTTTTGATAATTTTGATTCTAAACTGCTTATCCTTCAGTTGTCACCTTTAAGTGCAGATAGCCTTACTGTCCTTCAAGGGAGAATTGCATCTGTGTCTGTGGAGCACTTGAGGATTTTAGGGTGCTTCTCAAAGACAGTTGTTATCAGTATCCTTGTTGTCTGAGAGGTGAAATGGAGGCAGATACGTGCCTGATCTCACAACTGGTAATGAGCTGGAGAGCTCACTGTCTACTGTTTTTTCATTGTTCACTGACAGAAAAATGCCATGCTTTCCAATTCTCCTTTTTTTTTTTTTTTTTTTTTTTTTTTGTAGGTGCATTATTGCAATGGGTCTGGACAAAAAGCCATCCCCTCCCAAGAGAAAGATGGAGAAGGACTATGAGGAAAAGCAAGTGGGTTCCTGGAAAGGTGGAGCACACAGTGAGCCAAGTGATAGCAGTGTTGAGCAGAAATCAAGCAAAGATTTGGTGTTAGTCATCTTACCAGGTCATGAAGCAAGTATGGAAACCATTGAAGAGAAAATGGAGACCGGACAGGAGCATAGAGGAGAAGAAAGGAAAAAACTATTAAATCATGAGACAGAAGATAGTCAGGAAGACACTGGTAAAAATGGTACGGTATTCCAAAACACAAGCAGGGGATGAAAAATAGGAGAGGGTAATTCTGGAGAGGGTGCGGGACTGCAGGCCTCCAGCTCACTTGGTGGTATCCACTCTTAGGATAGCTCATATGTGAGAAAAATGGTGAGGATGGTGAAGTTATCAGTGGCTGATAGCTGGGAGGAACACACAGCAGCAAGATTGAGCGCTAGGTGAAATACCTCAGTCTTCTCTCTTTGTTGCCAGCAGCAGCAAGATGCTTTGTTCGTGTAAAGCTCTTCCCCTTCTCCATCACACAGCCCCAAGCACCGTGTACCTGCCAACCACCACTAACCTCCAGCTTCCTCACTCTTCTGAACATTCGTTCCCTCTGTCCCTGGCTTCCCAGCTCACCCTTCTTGCCTCCTCTGCTCTGACCCTGCTGTGATGATCATCCTTTCGCTTTACCTAGCACTCCCATTGACAGCTGTACCTGGCTGACCTTGCCCCTTTTGATTGAGTTGCACCTGGTTTCTATTGACAGAGATTTAAAAACAAAGACCAGAGAAAGGCTTCCCTTGCTCTAAATTTGCCCAAGGGATGTTTCATTTGGTGGACAAAGATGATATTTGTGGTATAAAAATAATGAAAATAATTGAAAATAATGGTATAAAAATGATGTGTAGCAGCTCAAACTTCATGCTGAGAATGTGGCATTTCCCAGTGCCACCTCAGGCCAGTCTCATCATCAGTTTGTGTACACCTCTGCCTGCCCCTAAAGGAAGAGACAGCTAGCTCTGCCTGTTCTTTCACTCACTCCTTGTTAAAATGCCTTTTTCAGAGTAAGTGTTACTCAGAGAAGATTTTCATTTTTATTTCCTAATCCTATATTTTACTTTCATAATTCTGCAGTGCTACTGCACAGCTTCCTTGTTAGTCCTTGTGGATGTGCTTTTGTGATTAATCAAGCCTTTTTCCTTCCAGGGTGGTAGGCATCTTTCTGACAGTTACCTAAAGAGGCCTTGTTTCCAACAATGCAGTTGGAAACTCAATTGATTTTTAATACAGAAAATAAATATAATTATTCCCTTAATCTGTGTTGTCTGGGTAATTGTTTATTTGCTAAATTGCTTCTGCATCAGATAATCGTCATTTCTGCCCATGGCATTCTGTCACTTCAGGACTTTAAAAGCATTGATGGAAAGAAAAAAGAAGTGAGCAATTATGGTGAAAGGTGAGAAATAATGGCCAAGAGGGACAGCTGGTGTGTCAGCAGTGACAATTTTCCATCACGATGTAGGTGTGTTGCTTCTCTGCAGCATGTGCAGTGAGCTAGTGGTAGCGGTGGAATTACTGAATTTTAAATGGAAATCATGGACATCACTATTCTTTCTGGTGACTGGGATTTAAAATAGTGCACTCCTGGCTGGAAAGGAAAGGATGCTTTAATGCATATGCATGAAGACAGCTTTTACCTCTAGAGCTGAGCAAAGTTATCTATCTTATGTGTCAGGCTAGTAGCCTAGAAAGAAATCCAGACCCTGTTAATGTAAAGATAGTAATTCTGCTGTAAGCGTCATTTGTACTAGGATTTCATCTGGGAACTAAATGAGCAAATTAGAATAGTGTGATAGCAGAATGTTCCTCTGCAGCACCCTTTGCCTGGATTTAATTAATTAACTCAGTTTGTAAGGCAATTTTTTGCTAATTAGCTGTGTCATTTATCTTACTTTGTTCCACCATATATTATCTTTCTACACTTTTTTCTATTGCTTCTATTTTTTTCTCATTGCAATGAGTTTTTCTGCTGTAATAAGAGAGTGTCTTGCATTTTATTTTTGAGTTTGCCTGTTAATTCTTGTAGTCCTCTCAATGGATAACTTTTTTTTTTTATTTATTTTGTTTTTAATGTATTAATCGTACTTTGTCCATCATTCAGTAGCTTTATTGCATTTGTGCTACTCTATCTATGAAGAATGTGATGCTTTTTTACAATAATGTGCTCTTACTATTCCCGTCTGTGGTTTTAGATTCTCTCATGACTTTTACGAGTGAACAAATGAAAAGGGAAAAGGAAATTAATGAAGTTAACCTTTGTCTGCTGAAAAAGAACTTTAGTAGTTGTGAATTCCATTTCCTGTCTCACAGTATGATTCTTTTATTTTAGACTATGATGAAGATTTTGAAGCAGAAGTTAATGAAGAAGGACAGACTAGTGATCAAAGAAATGGAATGTCAAAGTCATCCCCAGATGATGAAGAACATAATTTAGACTATGAAAAGGAGAGTGAAAACTCATCACAGAAGGCACTGCAGGCCTCTGTCAGTGAGAGAGATGAAAGTGATGGATATTCTGACAGTGACTTGGAGGATGACAAACAAGGTTAGTATTTTTATAATGAGGCTTAGAGAAGTTGACCTGATGCATGTTTTATATGTTGTGCATGTCCAGTATTGTATGTTGAGTCTGCATAGAAAAGATCATGTAGTGCCTACTGAACTGATAAAAAATAGCTATCTTACCTGTGTTCTTATCAGTTCCACTAACTGTCACAGAAAAAAAGCTAACCCTATGGGGCAATGTAAGCATGTGCCAGCTCACAGTAGACATGACTGAACTGTTTAGTTGCATAAATTGAGATAGTGCCAGCCAGCACTGTTAGAGATTAGTAGCTCTAAATCCTTGGGACAGGTAAGCACTTAATGGTAAACAATATCCTTGAAGCTATGACCACTTACACTTCCTGAGGATGTGCACTTTTATCTCAGAAGTCACTGGGAAACCTGACAAAACACCCTGCATTTCAGAACTGCTGTCTTTTAATGACATAAATTCTGAATAAACTTCAGTTTTATACTCTGCTAGATCTCTGGCTCTGCTTCCCCACTGTGTTTTCCCACCACTGTAAATCACTGGAGTCAACGGTGGTCCCTTGTACTTAGTAGGCCTAAATAGCTTTTTGTTCCTTGACTTTGACTAATCTCTTCTTGAATCCATATGAACTTTGGACACTGGCAATGTCCATTAGAGTGATAATCTCTACTGTTTGGTTAAATGTTACTGAAGAATTATCACTGCTTTTTTTTTTGTTTCCTGCAAATTTTCCATTTATGAATTTCAAATGATGCTCCATGTATGTATTATTAAAGGATACAGTGAGCTTCATTTCCTATTCAACTTGATTGTTTTACATCTGATTTTGGATATCTTTATGATATTCACTGAGATAATATACCATCTTTGAAGGTCTTCAAGAAACATGTAGATTTAGAAAGTAGTAGCATGGTTTAGTGGTGGGCTTTAGTACTAGGTTAAAGGTTGGACTATATGATCTTAGAGGTCTTTTCCAACCTGAATTGATTCTATGATTCCATAGCAGGAGTGCACTGAAGGACTGCTGCTATTGTTGAAATCTTTTATCAAGCAGAGCTCAAGAAACTATTCTAAAACTCATCTTAGCCATATTTACAGGGGCTTTTTAAAGTGTATTTTTTGTGACAGATGGAGCTACTGAGGCTCATTTCCATTATCGTAAAAAAATATATGTTAAATGGCTTTGATTTTAACACTGATACATTTGGGCAATGCTCTCCTATTACTGTTACTGGAATTTTGTCACAGTATCTTCAGATGGTTTAATACAGAGGTTGATATCAGACGAGTATCTGTCTGTGGCCAATGAATACAAATGTCTTAGTGATAGATACTAAAATAAAATTGTGTTTTCTATTTCTAGATAGGAGGTCTGCACATTCTCTCTCATCCACCAGTGCTCAGTATAGCAGTGGAGATGACTCTGATGTTCAAAAGATGATAGAAAATGTTAAGGGCAAAGAGGAGTATGATATCAAAAAGGCATCTGATAACACAGCACATGCACAATACAGAAGTGAGAATGGGGAAAATAAACTGTTCAAAACAGAGGACAACCAGGAAACTTTTACACTGGAAAAGGAAGCCATACATGAAGCAGAAAAGACAAAAGTGCAAGACCTACCAGCAGGGGAAGATACTGAAATTTTTCATGAAAACATAACGTCAATACAGCATCAAAGTCCTGAAGTTAATTGGGAACTCAGACAGGCTGGGACAGTAGAAAGTAACATAAAGGAAGGTGGGGAGAAGAATGCAAGTAACAAGAGGGACAGTGGGGAGAAAGACGTTCTAGTGCCTTTGGAAAATAATATGATGGAACTGGAGAATAGAAATGAAGAATTTCCTCAAAGTGACGAAGGAAGTGGTGAGTACAGTCCCCCTGCAGAACTGTGATGTGATCTGTGAATGCAACTGTAGCTGTATTTGCCTTTATCCTAAGTCACGGTGCAGCAAGGGGAATGCAGTTGCTGGACTATTTTCAAGCTACCGAAATACTCTATATTTCTGTGAGCTAAATAACCAGAATGTAACCTCATTTTTTTTTTTTTTTTCGCTTGTTTCTTTTCTAGTGTTTCCAGTGTAAGGCTTTGGCTATTCTTTTTTTTTTTTTTTTTTTTTTTACTTCACAAGTTAGGTTTCACATATCATGATATTACTATAAAATCCAAAAATAATTCATTGCTTATACGAGAATCAGTGTGCCAGACTGGGGAATTTTCTTTATAATGTGGAAATCACAGAACGGTAGGGGTTGGAAGGGACCTCGAAAGATCATCGGGTCCAACCCCCCTGCCACAGCAGGTTCCTCAGAGCAGGCTGCCCAGGTAGGTGTTCAGACAGGCCTTGAATATCTCCAGAGAAGGAGACTCCACAACCTCCCTAGGCAGCCTGTTCCAATGCTCTGTCACCCTCACCGTGAAGAAGTTCTTTTGCATATCAGTGTGGAGCTTCCTGTGCTCTAACTTGCAGCAATTGCCCCAAATGCTAGATTCAAAAAGAACACCAAAAAAATGCTATGTGAATCATGGTGCAGCAGATGAGGATCAAAACTACATCAGTAGTTCCATAGTTGTTTTGCTTCACTCTGTCATGGATTTGTTGGCAAGGAGCAGATCTGTTAGTTGTGTGACACCTCAATTTTCTGATAAAATGGGCATCTTGTGGTTTCAACTTTACCTTTATAGATAACGGGCACGTAAAAGACGGTTAGCCATATAAACAATGTCTGCATTATTATATTTGAGGAAGGGGAAAAATATAAGCCCTTGCTTTACAGTGTCATTTAGGTTATGGAAGAAAATTCCTGGATGTTGTTAAATCAGGCAGTATAACAGAATGGTCACCTGCACTGGTGTTTACATAAAGAAGGAGAGGCACAAGCCATAGCAGATTAAATTTCTAATTGTCTTTCTCCACGCTCCATTAGCAGTGGAATGTATAATGCTTTTCTTTTGTTTCGAGTTTTTTTGTTCTGTTTCTATTGCTTTCTGTTCACTGCAATGCATAGATCTAAGACAGCTATGTGTGGAATAAACTCTTCAAACGCTGAAGCTTAATGCTTGACAAATCTGTTGCTGCTGGGTTACTTTGACTGTCTCGTGCATTGCTTTTGCTTTGTTATGCATTCAGAATTGAGTCGGTAAAGACATTAGCATACTAATCATTGAATAATGCTGAAGTCTTCAAAGATGTTTGCTTCTAGAACCCCTCTCTTCACTTGCATGAAAGGAACTTGAATGTAAGCAGCTTCACCACTAGACTCAGATGAGTTGAGTAAGGACCGGTGAAGAAGAAAGAACTCTGAAAACATACAGAACAGGAAATTACATGGTAATACAAAAGCAAAGAGAGATCAAATGAATGTGTAAAGGATAGTAATTTCAGGCTGAGTTAGCATAAAACGATAACATTGTTCTTAGCATAAATTCTTATATGTTTACATTCAGTGCACTTGGTTTTATGGCTCTAGGTTTCAACAGAGTCCCTCTATCAAGTATAGATAGAATGTCCAAATGTTACACGGTAGCAGCATTTACATATGTAGATATATATAAACAGCATTCTTAGCCAAGCCCTGTATCATCTCTGCTGCCAGAAGACTACCAGAGATTCAGGGGTAGACCAGATCAAGTAGGGGAGAGGAAGAAAAAGAAAAATTGTTGAATCATAAAAAATACAGATAGGAGTTTGCAATCCTAAACTGAAGAAGGCTTTTTCCGTGTCCACATAAGAGTTGTATAGGTGAATTTTATAGCAAATAAGGAATTGCCGAGAAGCTTTGTCTAGAGAAATAAAGGAAAAAAATAATCCCCTTTTTTGAGATATAATTAGCATGTTGAAAGATACATTGTGGGGTAACAAACCTCACGTGGGAATCTTAGCTTCTTCTAGGCACTTAGTACAGTGGCAAACATGATAAAGATTCAAATTGCAAAATTTAAGGATGTTTATAGTTAACAATATGCCATGTGATTCCAACTTCCACTACTCCAGCCCTCCAAAACGCTGAGGGCTAAGAGCCTGCAGAGACACCAGGAGAGCTGAAAGCACTCAGTCCTCTGCTGTGTCAAAACTCGTTCTCAGTCCATTCTTGGGCTTCTGTTTTTTTCACATGAACTTCTCCATGAGGCTGGTCATTCTCATTAGCTTTCCAGCATCTGTTTGCATGAGATTGATAGGACACTGTTTCTGTTTCTGTTTTGCCCTGATGAGACCAATTGTGCTCTGCTCCTGACAGGGTTTCTCCAAAACAATTCTGTCATTAACAGTGCAGAAATAAATTATCGCAGTAATTCATGTATGCTGAAGGAAGCAAGTGGTGCAAAATGCTCCACTAGAGTGAGTCTGTGCAAATCATAAACAGTGGCATGACACGATCTCTCAGAAGTATGGAAATACCTGGGTTGGGTTCCTGCTGTGCATCTTCTGATCTTGCTGTGCTCTATGTGACAAGGAGATATTGCTGAGCCCATGAGAGAATTCCTGTGATCAGTATTTCTCATCCTTCCCTGGGCTCTGTGTTTTGATAGACTGTCAGTTTCTCTTTTGTCAAGTATTACATAGACAGAAAACTGGAAAGAATTTGAACTTCCAAGTAGTCAGACTTCAGGCCCATAACCAGGTCAAAGCAAAACAATGTGCACAACAGCTAGCAAAGAATTTGGTATTTCATTGAGTCTGAAGGAAGTGTTGCCTGGACATCAGCCTGAGCCAGCAAAGGGACGTCCTGGAGTGGAAAGCTTCTTATCTTCTCTTCAGCATTGGAACAGCAGAATGAATCAAACAGGCTGTGTGCTATTGCTCAGAAACCTTTGTCAGGATCTTGGGTCCCAGGAGCAACCTTGTCAGTGATCTCCTGTGAACTTCCCTGACCATCTTTCATGGTTCCTTGCTACGCAGATCTTAGTAATTCGGGTAGTTGCAATGTCAAAGCAGTAGTGAAGCCATCAATACGTTTTAGGACCTGTGGTGCAGGCAAAAAGGCCTTAATGCCGAGCAAGTTCTTTATGTAACATCAACTGAAATGGTCTTTTAAAAATTTTCTCATGCTTCTCTTCAGAGCTGTGTGGGTGCAGGGTTCTCATTGGGAAGGATAGTTGTAAGCAGGAAGTGGGAGAAACCACAGGAGGAAGGAGAAGAAAAAATAAAAATAAAATAAAAAAAAGAAGAAAAGTAACATATGTGGCCAAATAAAAAGAATCAACAGTGTACAAAACAAACAAAAACAAACAAAAAAAAACACAACCTCATAGGAAAAAAGTGAGAGATCACAGGGTGTGCACTGGCAGGGGAGAAGCAAGGACTTGGGAAGAGAATAATGCAAGTTTGTGGCAAGGAAGACTGTGGGAACAAGACCTCTCCCACTCCATGTGGAACTCTTCATTGATTCTGAAGCAGCAGACAGATTAAATTCCAAATACACAGGTACATGTGTAAAAAAAAAACAGGTGCTTTTTCTCCAGTCTCAGAAGAACTGATAACTGTTTTTCTTAATATATTGATGGAGGGAACATTCAGTTAAATGTAATTACACGTGGCTTGAATACATGACACCTAGAAGACACAGCGATTCACGGAAGACCTCTACAAGTAAATGTGTTGAGGCAAGACAGTATTTCCATGGGTTAAATATATTCTTAAATAGGGACAGATGCATCCTCCAGAGCAGATTCTGGAAGGCTATTTGTCGCTTCATGGCAGAGGTGGGTGGACAATTTGAATGAGACTAGCTGCTAGGTCAGTCAGTCTTATTGTACTTACTTCTAAGCAACCAATTCTTTTCTAGCAGACCTCCTAGTAGCAGAAGTGTAAATTTACAGGGCAGGAAACTAGTAGTACATGTAAGCAATACACCTGGTGCAAGGTGCTTTTGCAGGAAGGCATGACTTCTCATATTGCAACATGTAATATGGAGTTATTAATTTTGAAGTGTGGTCTACTGGTCAGGTGATGCATGGTCTGGTGGGAGGAATCAGCTTTCTGTGCTCTCTTCTCTCCTTTCATGGTCTCCATTCTCTCTCAGTAAAATTTCTTCTCAGCCTGTCCTTTATTCCGCTCCCTTACTGTCTGCAGCTGCTTGAGCTGCCTTGTGCACCTTCTGTGCTCCTTTGCAGCTGACCTACCTAGTGAGTGGTCACATCCAGCCCTGAAGGGCAGGAAGGGATGGGGGCAGCGGGGAGTAAGTAAGGCCAGTGGAAGGGTTGTGGGAAACCAGACATGGGCTCCACTCTTCTGCTGGCAGAGATGAGAGACAAATATTGTCCTCTTGGCCTGTTGGTCACCTGGAGTCCTCTTTGGCTGCTGTTCCAGAGATGGGGTTTTGTTGCATGGGTACATGCCCAAGCAGACAGCAAAAAGCAATGATTTTGGAGTACAGCAGTAGTGCAGGAGCATCAAATAAGTCAAACCGCGTGAGATGATTTGGGGCAAGAGAGCCTTTGCCCAGTTTGCAAAAGGGTAGCTTGGGAAGGACATTGCTCCTTGCTCTCTTCACTGGCACAAAACCTCCCATTTTCTAAATAAGAACCTGCTGTGTTTGTGCAAAACAAGGGTACAGCAATGCAGCCTGCTGGAGGTGCCTGCCCAGGGACAGGCCCTGGAGCACCAAATTCAGTGAGGAACATTGCTGGTAAATTCTCAGGGTGTAGGAAAAGGCCCTGTATTATTCCCCAGGTATAATTACAGAATGCATGGGAAGCATTACTCTGCATGAACAGCTGTGTGTTCTTCTTCCCATGTATGCATATTTTATATGAGCAGTTTACCACCTATTTCTGAATTTTGAGTGTTATTGTCAAGCTTGCAGCTATTTTGTGTACACACAAGCTCTCTGCAAGGCAGGTGGGCTGGGGGGGAGAGAGAGAAAGGAGTAGGAAAGGGCAGGCAGAACTTTCAGAACTGAAAGCCAGTCATGCATCGACATTTTTGCCTAAATTTATCATGGCAGATGCCAGAATGGCAGCACCAGAAACCTAGTCAGAGCTCAGGTGCATGGTAAGAAGCAGCATGACAAGTCTCTTTCTTGCCACCATGCTGATGTCCCTTCATTGCTTGCGAGAAATAATGTTTTTAACCCTGTAAACCAGCCTTAACATTAACTCAGCTCTCAGTAAAACCAATGTTTCAATTGTGTCTTACTAGCACCAGATGGAGCTTTCTTGGCAGAAGGAACAAGAGCACCTGATGTGCAGAAGGCAGCAGAACAAGAGGCACGAGGAAAGCAGGTGGCAGGGCAGAGACAAGCACTGGTGGAGGAAGGCCGTGTAGCTGAGGAGGGAGATTCTCACGCTGACGGGGCAAGACGGGGAGCGGCCCGGGCAGGAGATGTGCTGCCCAAGGGAGAGGTGGTGGCCGTGGTGCCAACAGCGGGTCAGCTGGCTGTGGAAAGAGTAGCACCTGCAGGGGGGGCCACGGCAGAAGGAGATGCCAAGGAAAAGGAGACAGGGAAGGGAGTGCCTGGAGCAGAAGTGGTAGCTGGGGGGCAGAAAGCTGTGACGAGGGTGATGGAGAGCGTGGGAGCACTGCAGGAGCCAGGGAGCAAGGGAGAGGAATCAGCAGGAGTGGGGGGGCTGGCACGCAGGGAGGCAGACGGGGCAGTGTCTGGGTGTGGTGAGGGAGCTGGGGAGCTCTCTGGAGGCGGGGAGGCCATGGAGAAGGCCTCTGGGGTGGAGAAGGCAGTGGGGGTGGCAGAGCCCCTATTGAAGGAGGCAGTGAGTGACACCATGTCTGAGGCAGAGGAGGCTGCGGAGGAGGGACGTTTTGCAGGGAAGGGCATTGTGGAGGATGCTGTATGTGAGGGAGAGGAGGCTGTGGAGGATGCAAACTTGGCAGAAGAAGAGATTACGGGAGTGGCTGGCCTTGAAGGAGCGGAGGCTGTAGAGGAAGCTATTTCTGAAGGGGAGGAGGCTGTGGAGAAACGTGTGGCTCTCAGGGAAACATTAGGGGATACCGAAGTTTGCACAGGCAGGGAAGAACTAAAGCCAAATGAGTTCACCCAACTGAAAGCTTCAGGGGAAGAGAAGGCAGAGATGAAGGATGCTGCCATAGGAATAGCAACGTCTGAGACTGACAGACCACCAGAAGTGGAAGAGAGATCTCTCCCAAGAGCAGAGGAGGTGGTGGAGGAGTCTGTGGATGCACGCAAGGGTCCAGTGTTACAAGCAGCATCTGGATTAGGGGCTCTGGTGGAGGCTGGAAGGGATCCTGCAAGTGAAGGGTCATCTTTGTTGGAGCAGACAGCAACAGCAGAAGATGAGGAGGGTTCAGCAGAAGCACTTTTGCTTGAAAACCCATCTTTGGGCAGCAAAGCAAAGGCAGATGGAGTAATGGAAGAAAATCTTGATGGGCCAGTGATGGGACTATCTGCAGAGATAGATGGAGCTGAGATAGGAGGTGGAGGAGTCATGGGAGGAGTGGCAGGTCCATGGGAGCTGGAAGCTGCAGAGCAGGGATTGAGGGAGTGTGCTACAGGTCAGGATGGGGTGGTGCTGGGAGCGGGGAGAACTCCTGGTGAGGAGGTGGTGGAGGAACCAGCACTGCCCTCAGAGGGGCTGTGTGAGAGCAGAGCTGGGGAGGCAGCTGGCACTGCAGTGAGGAAGGCAGAGAACGGGGGGGGACCGGAGCCGGTGGGGGGAGCGGTGGGGCTGGAGGTGGCGGTGGCTGGGGACGGCTGGATGGGTGATGGGGTGGGGGCATGGGAGAGGGGGACAAGAGCAGGGGCAGGGGGACAGAGCAGGATGGGGGTGGCAGTGGCAGAGGGGCCAGCAGTCCAGGGAGAGACGGTGCAGGCGGGAGCACATATCGAAGGGAAAGAGTCTGGCTTCAGTGAAAGTGCCCAGAAAGGAAAGGCTGAGGGTGTTTCAGAAGACACACAGGGTGACTCCGGCGCTCAGGAGCAGAGGAAGGAAAGTCCCATGCGAGGAAGCCCAGATGCGGGAGCTGCTGCCACGGATGGGAGCTGCTGTGAGGTGAGTCCTGCCTGGGTCTGCTGCTGGCATGTTCCTTTTCACATCCCCAGGCTCGTGGCTGCTGGGAGCAGTGTTGGGAGCAGAGGATGTCTTACATTTTCACTGCTGCTTTCTTATGCTCCCCTTAAGAATCTGCCACTGATAGCTGTGGTACAGGATGGCAAATCCTTCTGCATGGCAGCTTCTGTGTGCTTACCTGTTCCTGAAGCCCTGTTGCATGTACCTTCACCATGGTGCTAAAGCTTGCAGCCCCATGTCTTCTCGGCCCTCCAGCCATGCCCAGTGCCCTGTGTTCCTGGCTCTCAGCAGCACCACTCCTGCTCCCAGTGCTGCTGGTGGTGTGGAGCGGCCTCAGTGTCACCACTGCTGCTGTTACTGCCCGTGAGCTCTGTGCTGCACACCAGTAGCAGCAGCAGGCTTCTCTGGTTGCTCTGGCATCTAGCTGCACGAAGTGTCTTACAGTGGTATCTCTGTACCTCAGTTTAGCCTATTTTCTGTAAAGCTAACATTTTTCTCATCATTTCCTAGGATGCTGTAAACCTGGATGCAGCTGTTGTGCCCTCCATAGGGCCCCAGGACAAGGAAGAAACTGTCCTCTGAGCTTTTTCTGCAGCTTCTTCAGTGCTGTTTTCTGCAACATTTACACATCTACTAGATTTGTGCCCTTCAGGATACTCACTCCTTCATTTTACTTTGCGAGTACAACTGTCTGTCACATTCTCCTACAGCAGCTTCTCAGTGTGCAGCAGACAGCTCAAATTATCAAGTGTATGCCAGCCCGGGGAACAGCACTCCTTTGTAGTTATGAAGACCTAAATCACAAGGATTGTTCCACAGCTGCCACGCTTGCTATTTCCAAAATCCAGAAAAATATTGCAGTGGGGAACTTCCCATCCTCCCCAGACACCCCTTGCCTTTGCTACCTGATATGAGTGACAGCTAAGGATAGGTGCTCTGTGTGTGTTACTGTAGGACTACAAATGTACATCTGAGTGTATGTGCTTGATTGTATCTCCTCTCTGTGCATTTTTATGTGAGTTATTTGGCTTTTTAAACTGTAAACTCTTTCCTGTGAGATGAGGTTGCGTCTTCATTGGTGTGTGCAGGACACTTGAGCACGTCGGTCGTTTGATCTGGTGCGGGGCATCGGGGTGTTGCCGCAGGAGTGGGAAGCGGCCCCGTCTCGGCGGGTGCTGTGCGCAGGGGTGGCTGCTGTGGAGCACTCACCATGCAGAGCCAGGCTTGGTGCTGACCACACTTCAGTGTGTTCTCAGAACTTTGAAAAGATGTTGGGAAATGTTAAATCAGAGCAGTTGTAACTCATTTACAATGTAAATGAGGAAAGCCTGAGCCTTTTGCTTTCACTGGTGTTACGTGTAACTCCACTGGCCCATGCAGTCTGTGGTGGAACTGCTGCTGGGCCTGTGGCAGCATGTGGTTCAGAATAAGGACATTTCAACCCTAGGTTGGCTGTGGGTCTCTGCTGCCCATCCCCTTTTCAGCTCCCCCACCTCTGGAGGGACCCTGAGGTCCGGCCTGCCATGCGCAGGGGCGGTAAGCATAGCGGCATGTAGCTGTAGCTGGGTTTTCAGATCAGGAAAGGAACTGAAACAAGCAGGATTTTGACATGTTTGTTACCCTAAATTATTTAAGATCAATACACATTTAAATACATACAAATTTAAATGCAATCAATTCATTTTTGTTTCCTCCTGTACTAAAGACGGTTACATTTGTATTTTTAATCTGGATACCAGGAAGTATTTTGAAAGAAGAAAGCAGACAAAGAAGACTCATAGCTTTACTGTCATCAGCAGCTTAAACAAAGCATTGCATTAAGTGATCCTTTGTGGTGCAGTGGAAATGTTTATTCTGTGCAAGATAGGCAATATTTGCTTACAAAGCATGTGTTCGACTTTTGAGAACTCAGCAATGCTCCTTTCCTTTTAACCAGGGAGTGTCCATAAAATCAGTATTGGCTTATTCTCTGGACCAAGACATTTCCAGTGTTGCTCAGCATAAAAAACTACAGTAAATAAAAAACCTGTGTTTACATACTCTACAGTTGAATACACCTGGTATACAAAGTGTTTGGAATTCAAATTAATGCTAATGACCTCCAGAGTTGTTTTTTTTCTCTACACATTTGCACATACGCATATTTACTTGAGTCTATTAAAAACAAACAAACAAACAAGAAAAAAACATGATGTATCAGTCTGTGTAGTTCATTGAATTTTTGCAAATGATTAAATTGTAAGAATAATACTTGGCAATCAAGTAGGGCCTTGTCTTCAGTAGTTATCTCTGCTTTCTAACTGAATGACTAAGTAATGTTGGGTTGAGTGTTTGTGCTACTAAAACTGGATCATACAGTTTTGTATGAAAAGCAAATGGATGTGGCTTGTGGACAGGACCAGACAAAAGTGTTTTACGAATGCACATGCATACACACAGGTTGCTCAAGTGTTAGGGGTGGACAAAGGCGAGAGGCAAGGATTTGCCTCAGCAGTGATTCCCTGGAAGATTCAGGATTACAGCTAAGGCTGTACTCAGGCAAGTCACGAACCAAACAACTGGCTTGTTTGACATTTATCTGCTTTACTGAGCACAGGATGAAAATGGGAAAGGTAAGAGATTTGTGTGTCGTAGGTAAGTGCCAGAGTGATCAGCAAAGCATCTCAAAATGCTGTTAAATACTCATCTCTGCCAAAAAAAGGGCACAGGGAATGGGAACGGGGTCCCCATTGCAGCACTGACTGCGTTGTGGCAAGGGAGCCCCGTGTGGCTCTGCCCGAGGCAGGGATCCCCCCAACGTCAGCTCTGGGGCAGTGTCCCTGCCCCAGCGCGTCCTTGTCCTTTCTGTGGCTGCTGAGTGGCAGCAGGCGAGGCAGTGGCAGGACCCGTGCCCCACAGTGTTGTGCAGGGGACTCCTCCTGGAGCAGCTTATTGTCAGATTGCCAGCCTCCAGTCTCTGCTCCTGGCACTTCAGCCATGAGAGCACGAGAGCGTGTTTGTTTGTTTGTTTTTTCTCCTTATGGGTAGAATCTTCCTTTAAAGATATCTGACATTCAGAGCACTCTGGAGACGATTAAGCGGGGGTGTGAGTTTGCAGTAGCAGATATAACTAAATCCAATCCAACATTTTAGAAAAGATGGCAAGAGTTGGTCACTAAGAAGCACCTGAACTCCCAAGACACTCCTTGGCTGCAGAAGATCTGGGTCATCAGGGAAATCCCAAAAGAGTAAGGCAGCAGTGACTGTAAGGGACAGGAAAACTGATAATACATAATTTAAAATACTTCAATATTTATAAATGGTTCTTGTGTGTATGATTTTAACAATTAGGGAAATGAGTCCTGTGGTTAGGAACATGCTGGCTCTCAGAGCTTCTTGTATTGCTCTAAAAAAACACCACACTCCCAATACTCTGGTTTTACAGACTGATAGAAAATTTTTCCCTAGGTGAAACAAAACAAATGGGAAAAAGACCTGTAAACCTCACTAAGTGAAACCTTCCCCATTTTTATTGCTTCAGGATTATGAAACTAACAGCATGCAAGACATGAGTCAGCAGAGCCTATTACTAATTTATAGAGCATGTCTGTCACACTGCACAATGCCTTATCACAGAGCTCAGTTCAGACACTGTAGTCATAAGAATACAACATCCTGAATAATATCCACAGAGCAACATGCAGTAATCATGAACCCACATTTCTACCCACCTGACAGTTGTGTATTCAAATGCAATTAAGGAATAATATTATAGCAGTGTTGCTTGCAGCAAAAATTTACTATTTTCAAAACAGATTCCAGAAAAATAACAGCATAATTTTAACTGTGTAATTGCTTCTAGAAGAAGGGTTCATGTTGTCTTGCCCTTTCTATTTTTTTTTTTTTTTAAACTTCCAGTGAGAAATCTGTTGCAAACCCGGTCTCGGCAGGCACACTCAGCACACACTAGTTGGCACTTTGCCTTGGAACTGCTTTGAGTGAAAAATGTAGCTCTGTTCTGCTTTAGGATTATCACACTTGTGGCACAATGATTTTACCTGTCTGCAGTAACATAGGTGGTTTGGGATTTGATTTGCATGTTACCCTGCTGGTGAAAAGTTTCTTTTGAAGTTCCCATGTGGCTTTTTTGTTACCAAATGACTGAACTAGAGCATGTACTTTTTAAGAAAAAAAATAATAAAAAAAATAAAGGAACTCAAACCAAAACAAGGAAGCAAATGAGAAGACAGAAATGTCTGGAAGAGTACAGTTATGATGGCTACCCAAGTACCCCATTATTCTCAGAGAGCAGGAAAGCAACTGCAGATCAGGGCTCAGAAAAGATGTAGTGGGGCTGCTGTGCCAGCAAGCTGTGTGAGCCTGAGGTACTGAGAATGCAGGGCAAGGTGTTTCTGTGATGGTGGGGAGCTCACAAAAGAGACAATCTTGTTCAGGATCTGGGAGCTGGAGCTTGGCCTGGCATGGTGGCAGGAAGGACAAGCTGTTTCTCGCAGTGGCGAGGTGGGCTGGGGCTCCGGGGCAGCTGGTGGTCAGGGGATGTGGACCCAGGTAACAACAACTTGCAGCAGAGCTTTAAACTTTAACAGACACACCTTTACTGTCACCTCTTCATATTTTTAATGCTCAGGCTGGAAGTGCAGGCATTCACTTTGTATAAGGGTAGATGCACACCACCAAAAGAAAAAGCCCCCTCAAGATAAGCAGAAAAAGATGCTAGCACATAACATGAGAGGGACATTCATTGTCAGCAAATAAAGGGTTCAGTTTGGGTACCATCAATATAGCACGCGATGCTTGGGAGTTAGGCTGGTATGGTAAGAACAGTTGTTGCTGGTTTTTGGTGACTTTCTGCAGTAAGGCGGTCCATGCTGTCAGCTGCTTTCTTCAAAGCTACCGCTGCTGCTGCAGGAATGAAATCTCATGGTACTCATGGGATCCGACACGTAACCTGCAAGATGCAGAGGGAAGTTCATGTGCGTCCTGACACAGCAGCGATTCTCCCCTACTTACCCCTGCAGTGACAATGTCAACAAAATAATGTGCGTACCATTTTGAGATAAATAGGCACTGATCACACATACCTTTTTGCTGTCTGCAAGTCACCATTCAATATCATCTACCAAGGAGAAATTTAAATGGGAAGTAAACAGACTCAATCATTCATTGAATGCATGCAACATAGTCAAACACAAAGAAGCTTTGGTGACCAACATAAAAGAAATACATAAAATCTGACATAAAATCTCAGTGTTTTAAAGACATTTGGCATTAAAATATATATATATTTTTGTCCTTTCAATTAGAACTTAGGCGAGCTCAAAATCAGCATTCTGACAAGTGTTTTTAAAATATTTTAACTTGTTTAATTCTTGACACTACAAAATGGACATCAACTGCTCTTGACAGTGCTGTGTTTTCAATGAGCTTTCCAATAATAAGAATCCATTTCTCTCTTTACACTGTCGTTGGCAGCTGCTCCCACTCTCCTTGTTTTACTGTACTAACATAAAAATAAACCCTATGTAGTCATCTCAAATT
This sequence comes from Aythya fuligula, assembly GCF_009819795.1. Classification (NCBI taxonomy): domain Eukaryota; kingdom Metazoa; phylum Chordata; class Aves; order Anseriformes; family Anatidae; genus Aythya; species Aythya fuligula. The sequence goes on from NC_045566.1 coordinate 330,991, forward strand.
TCCTGATAACAATGCATCATACAGAGCCTTTCAGATGCTCAGGGAACAAAAAAACCTAGTGCACAAAAACTTTCTGGGGTGTAGGGATTGGGAGAGAATTAGAAAACATTGCTCATGCTCCTCCGTGCCAAATTCCTACTGCCAAACAGAAATTATACACAGCTGCATAAAATTAAGGCTCTGGTAACTAAAATTGCAGTGACCATTATATCCCCAAGCTGTACTCCATAACCAACTTTGGTTTATCTTCTGATCATGGCGTGCTGTGTTTTGAAAGCTGCATGACAAAGTGTATCTTTAAGGAAATCTTACTCATGTTCTAAATATGCAATCTTAAGCCCGTGATTGTTGTCATGCATGCTAGATGTGCCCTGGATGTTGGGAGGTGAAGGAGGCACGTGCCTTCATTGAACCATTGAAGTTAAAGCCATCATGCTTCAGAAAGTGTTGGTCTGTGATGGGGCACATAACAAGAGCATGACGTACTTTTAATGACATCTCTGGTCATGGTGACAACACTTTGCACTCTGATGAGATTCTCCGGTCATGCTGGGTTGAAGACTGTCCACATGCGCCACCATCAGTTTCTTTGACTTTACTGCTTCCACACAATGGGGAACATTTGCTTTCTTAAATGCTTTCATGTCTCCAACCCCCCCAAACACAACCTGTACTTTTTTTTTTTTTTTTTTTTTTTTTTTTTTTTTTCTTGCTGTGCCTGTGAGTTTTGTACCACCCAGGAACAAGCTTACTGGGTTGCTTGGTTTGCCTTACTCCCACGGGTTTCTTCTTGTCTGCCCTGTGTTCAGGGAATGCATGCATTTCCTTGTGCTGCAGCAAAGCTGCTGTGCTGCAAGCCTTGCCAAGACCATCTTTGCTGTTGGGAAACCTTGGTGGCTGTTGCTGCAATGTCAGTAGCTTGTCTGCCTGTGTCTGAGTGCTGCAATGAGCAAGGATAAGCAGAGTTAAGGTTAAACTTTCTGTTTATGATAATCTTAAACTTTAGAGGATATACAGTTTTCTTTGGCCATTGTGTATCTATCTCATGTGATTTTTCTCCTTTCAATGTACTTTTTAACTCACAATTTGTGACACTTCCCACAAAGAGCAGGTCCTTTGCTTTCACTAAAGAGGTCATGGGTGTGTTTATTTGTAAAATTCCTGTTTTCAAATGCATTCAATAAAGAAAATTGTTCACTTTGACAAGGGCTCTTGCAGGAATGGGAACAGGGTGCTTTTAGGGCTTTTACTAAAAAAGAAAAAGAGTGAAGGAATTATTTATTGCTTACAGACTGCAAGTGCAAATGAAGATAATGGAAAACATTATGCAAAAAGCAAATGAAAAGAAAGAAGATCAAAATGGAGATGAGTAAGGAGAGACAACAGTGAAACTGGTTTATGTGCCTTAAATAAAGAGTGCAAATATTTGCAATCATTAGACCAAGCACTCTAATAAAAAAAGTATCAGGGCTTTCTGTTTTCTGGCGTGCTGCTCTGCATTGCAATGGCTTGATTACTCTACCAGGATCTTGGAAGGCTAGGGTGCAGCCTGAGAGAGTAGTGACTGGGATGCAGAGTGTTATGGAGGTCCTCCAGAGCAGCTGGTTTTGGTGCTTTGTGACAGAGGATGGTGATTCTGATGGTCCTCAAGACACTTATCCTGGAGACACCACAGGACTCAACTTTGAGCTGCATAAGCCTGATGAAATGAAGTATACAGCATGGAGTTTTCCAGTCCTGTTGTGTCTATCAGCCAGGATCCTGAACAGGTTCAAGGACAGGAATATTTAAAAATAAATCTTGAGGTTTTGTGAGTGGAGTCTGAAATCCCACCTTAATTCCACAGTTAAAATGAAGCCATGGACAGTCTCTTTTCTGACCAGCCCATATTCCCTTTTGTCCTTTTCTAGTGCAGACTTGAGAGGCCCTCTCCAGTCCTTCCTGGATGGTCTTACTCTAGGAGTTCACTGAACAGTCCCTGTTTTGTTCCTGGCTTCTTCTTCCTCAAATTGTCCAGCTGCTGGGTGTATGATAAAAGCTGTGCCCCGAGGAACTGCTTTGTGCAGATGTAGAATATAGATACTATAAGAAAAGTAGTAACATTTTTGTTCTTTTTTTTTCAGTTTCAAAGGTCATTAGCTCACTGCTCGTTATGGCATCAGCACTGCTCTTAATACTGTACTGAGTAAATATTTATATGACTGTTTTTTTTATTTTTCTCATCCAGTGTGCTCATTTCAGAGGAGGGGAGGTAGTGCAACAGACACATTGAGACCAGTGAAAGACAACAAAGATAACAAATAGGATGTATATGTGCTTCAGGCAGAATGAAACACTAAATTGTTTTGTTGGCAAAATGTGTTGGAAAGTAGCAGAAAAGTGGCAACAGATGACAGGAAAGGGGTGAGGGTGTCTCAGGGGACAGCTTAGCTGGCAGCAGCAAACTGAATGAGGACAGCAGCATCATGCAACCAATGGATCCGCTCAACACAGTTGTGATTCAAACACAGAGAAAAGCATATGAAAGCACATGGAACACAGAGAAAAGCATATTTTTCCTCACGCATACTCAGTAGGTATGCCTGGGAGAAACAAAGACTTTACATCAAACATAGCACATAACACCCCCTGATCCTAGCAAACACCTTCCTGGTGGGAACTCCTGGCTGTCAGAGACCACAGTGTACAAGTGTCCTCAGAAGTCTGTTGTCTTCAAAGTCCAGCTCTGCTCTTTGGCACTGAAGATACTGCTGTCATTCTCTACCATGTCAGCCTCATGGCTCCCACCACTTTTGTTTGTCTCCTTTGTCAGTCACACGCTAAAATCTGATATAAGTATTTGTAAAAAAAGTTCTCTACCCAGTTTTCAAAACCAATAGCTGGCAACCTATCCTAATGCCAACTACATTTCATATGTTCTTTATTTTAAGGATGTATTTATAAATTATGCTGTTGGGCTAGAAGTTGCTCTAAGATGAAACTACTCTTTGATTGGGAAACTGTAAAGAAGCCGGTAGTGAGCTCATGAGCCATTCAGAAAGGGTGGACAAGAAACTGAACCCCATGTTGCTGCCTGCAAGATGAGACATGAACAAGATCTATTTAACAAGAAAGTTTACAGGGGCTAGGAAATGCTAGATTGCTCTTTGTGTGGCAATGCATAAAAACATGCTCAAATGTAGTAGGATGGAAAATCAAGAAGAAAAGGCAAGAAGGAAAGGCAAGAGGAAGAAGCAGTCAGAACATTTGTTCTGGAGAGGAGCAGAATGACAGGATGTCCTCTGAGAGGGGTGAAGTTATAATACCACAATCTTCTCTTTATTCACAGATTCATGCACACAGATAGAACAGAACACCCCATTCCCAAAAAGCTTGGTGCACAAATAGATTGAAAGTGGCAAAGAGCTGCATGGAGCATGGGGTAAGACCTCACAAGCTCTCACTGACTGTAACTAGCAGTCTGCATTGAACATTAATTTTTTCATCAGGCTTTTTGATACTGCAGGAGACTGTAGCTCTGCACTGGTTAAACACTGCAAGATACTAAGAAGAGTATTGTGCAATAACTCACCATTTTTGTCAATCGGTGGATACTGGAAGTTTCTTCTCATGTCATCCAAAGAAAGACCCTGAGAAAGGTGTTGCCCAGTGCTGCAAATTAGATAGGAGGTATCAGTTTACATAAGACTAATAAAATTACATCTCCAGACCACAAAAACATTTCTAGAAATTTGGAAAGAAAAGACAGTAACATGAAGTATATCATCTTGATGCTCAGCCACTGGCAATTGCTGTGAATCAAAAGCAAGAAAAAGCTGCGAAATAAGAACATGAACCACATGCATGCCCACAATGCTTTTATTTTCAAAGTAACTTCCCTCAGATATATTGTTTAGGGCTTCAAAATTGTTAGTACATTGCTATTTTAGAAGCAACTCCAGGCATCAGTCCAGGATGTATTCTATGCATCCCTGCTAACAGGTTCCTGCAAGTAGGTTTTTCTGGCAAGGGAGATCACTGAATTATCTTTGAGTTACTGACCAAAACCACTGTCCTGGCAAGAGGTTCTTTATCTCTGACCCTGAAGAGCTATGAAGTACAGGATTTTCTCCTACCAGCAGCCAGTCTTTTTGTTCAGCAGTGGCAGTGCTGCGTGCTTTGCTTTGAACCACAAAGCTCCTGACTGCTGCACGCTGTCTCCAGTGGATGAGTGAGGCTCTGTCTGCACACACCCAGGCTGTTCCACAGCAGGCAGAGCGACGTGGTGCATGGCTTCTGTGTTCAGCCCAGATAAGGAATTCTTTTGGAATATTACCACACACCATGCCATATACATATATATATGTAAGTATGTATACACATTTTGTCATCTGAGGCAGCTTCAAGTACAGTCTAAAAAGCAGCTCTGGCATAGCCTCCTGCCAAAGAGTTCAGATTTTTTTTCTTTTTTCTTGGCCAGTTACTTGAGAGCTTCTTAAAAAAGAGATTATTACTTTGCAGGTGTTGTCCTCAGACTCTGTGGGGAATGTTAAAGGTGTAAAGTAGAAAATCAACAGTTAAAGCATCTATACTGTGATGAGTTGGCATGCTAAGCTGTCCTGTTAGACAGACAATTAAAATGCGCTGCTCTTGCATCCAGCTCATTACATGTATGAGACTACCGCAGCCCACCTCTCATTACTTTGTGTGTAGCAACAGTTGCCACGAGGGAGGGAGATTTGCTAAACACTGGCACTGAAGTTACAAGGCAAGAAACAAGTTTGGTGTTGGGGCTGTTCAACTCCATAGTAGATGGAGACTTTGTTAGTTGGGTTGTTGCTGCTGTGGAATGGAGTTGCATGCTGTGCAATACTGCACAGGACACGAAGCTGTCAGCAGATAAAACGGGGGACAGCCCAAGAAAAACAGTCCAGCTGGGGAAAAAACACAAAAATAGGGCCCATTCCCTCTGAAAATGCCTATACTTACAAAAAAGAAATCCTAAAAAAACATTGTCATTAGAAAGTGAATTCATTAATCATCTCAGGGTGTTGTATAATTGAAAAACTACTAAAGCAGTGGAAGCCATTCCCTTTGCATTGAATGCTGTGCCTCTGGATGAGCCTTCCTGGGTGCTATTTATAGATTTGAATGTTGTTAGTTTGTATGGCAGAGCATCTGATAAAAGCATACAACTTTAAATAACTGGTGAGGTTACAGAAGAACCCATTTTGGTGTGCTAACAAGCCTCAGTGCTGTATTGAGAACACTGAATTACAGGACAAGAGAGGCACTTTTAAGTGTCCCTTTTCTCTCTCTTGTATCTATGCTGTAACCTAAATACACCATTTTCTTATTCCTTTCATGCGCATCTATTACACCTAACAGCAAAATCTGGTCCTTTATAGACAATAAAAGGCTAGTTCACATTCTTTCCATCTTGACCTCAGTCCCCACCTCCATGTCCTGCCAAGGCAGTGTACATCAAAGCAAAGAAATTCATCTGGTATCTTATGTTGCCAGATAACATTTTAGGTGTGATTTTTATTTTTATATGGAAGTTTTCAGCATCTGTCTGCAGGTGTTTGCCATCTGCCTCTCTGTCAGAGACCCCAAACAGTGAAATGATTGATTTACCATGCTCCTCTACTCCAGCTCCTCATTTTAGCTGACTGTATTTCTGACTTTCCACATCCCTGTTACCAAGAATGAACCACAAGGGCAGGGCTTGCTCTGCTATTAATATTTCTGACTGCTAAGTGGTGCTAAAGGGTAAAGTTTAGACTAAGCGCACAACTCTTCTGGCAGAGATTAAGAGATCATTTCATTTTCATAGTACTCTCAGTCCCCATGGGACAGAGACAGGAGACTGCTAAATTTGCTCTCAAAGCCAGGTCTTCCTGAGTGGTAGGGTAGACTGCCTCAGATATTAACTTTAATGTTGTGGTTGTATAGAGAACTAGTATGTTGCTTTGCATTGAAAATGTTGGGAGTTCTTATCCTTCTGTGGGCATAAACTGAATGAAATGCAAATTTTAAGATGTGCCCCAGTAGGAACAGCTACAGCAGTGCTCTGTGAGGCAGAGATCCCTTCCTCTTCCCAAAGGAAAAGGGACTTTGCATTTGTATTTCTTGCCACGGTACCTGCTGGGACAGCCTGGTTTGTGCCTATCTCCTTTTTAGTCTGGATGCTTTCACCTGCAGAATGACAGCACCTGGCGGTGCTTGCTCCTCTTAGTGCAACACCATTAGCCAGTGTTAATTAAATCATTCATTTGATCATATCATGATTTGTGATCAAGATGAAAAAAAATGAAAACTAAAATCCAGAATTGAGAAACACAGTATTAAAAAATGACACCCGTTCAATTACTTCGCTTTTCTATCTCAGCCATTCCACTATCTTGATGTTATCCATTGTGAAAAATGCAAATGCTTAGTTAGCAGTTGTCTTGACAGCAGGACAGCTTCCTCAGAGTTCAGATAACCCAGACCACCATATTAGAGGAGCTACACGAGAAGACAAGACTGCAAAAGTGCTTTCCCAGGCTGGCCCTGGCAGTGGATCAGCTGTGTACTGCATCCCCCAGGGTGTGTTTCTACTGCCTGCTTCCCATGCAGCCACACCTGGTAGCGGGGGACAATCCCTGCCACAGAGAACTCCCATCTGAGCCAAGTGAGCCATACCGCCCTGGGAAGGATTCTCTCTGTTTCGGAGTAAGAGCCCTCCTGAGCATGCAATGTGTGGAACGTACCTCTGTGACCAGACAGCATAAGCTCTTGCATTTAAAGCATATTCCAACTCAAAACGACTACGTAATGCTGCAACATGACTACGGCCAGGACCTCCACGTGCAACGAGACAGTCTGAAGACGAGGAAGGAGACAGAGAACCACTGCTGTTGCTAGAGGCAGGAGACATTAACTGGATTAAAAAAAAAAAAAAGCACAAAAGGCACTGTTATTACATTACATTCATACATATATGTCCTCTCACAAGTTGTGTGTCCCATATTTCCTTAATGTTTGGCTGAAAAAAGCAATGCCTTCTGACTTTGAACAGCTGAGGAGGACAGCTGGATGCTGCCTGCCAACAAAGTGGTTGGTTCATCATTGCCAGCAGTTTTCAAGCTGGGATTGGATGACTTTCAAGAAGATAAGATAAACTTCAGCCCAGATGCAAGTTACTTGGCTTGTGAGCATTCACTGTGCAGCTGGGAGGCATTGCTGCTTCCCTAGTGGGAGCCATTGTGTGAGACTTTCCCACCTGTACCAGAAAGGTGGCAGTGCTGCCTGATCAGAGTGGTCCTGTCTGAGTATCTCAGGACACGAGTTCAGGAGTTCAGACTGATGGGACAATGTGAATACAAGGCTAGCACATTAATATGTGTGTTGATATAGTATAGACTCACTTCAGGATAGAATAAATCTTGTGGTTAAAAATTAATGAGAACAAAATAGATGACATCTTGTTATCTGTCGACCTTTTGTTATGTTGAAGCATCTTGTTAATTGAAACATCCCGTTATCTGTCAACCCTCAGTCAGGCTGAGACTTGAGATAGCTTGAGTCAACCTTCTGTTATGTCTTGTTAACTGAGACATCCCATTATCTGCCGACCCTCAGTTAGGCCAAAAGCCAACTCAGCTTGGAAAACAACTGATTCATCCTATCTGGCATTTTTTAAGCAAAAGGTGAAAAGTGCATTATGAGCAAAGACCACTGCCCACGTCCTGAAGACCCTGGCCCACAATTCTTGGAAGGCTTTGCGCAAGCGCAAGGACTGATAAGCTAATCAGCATACGAAGCAAGAGTAGGTGGGTTTAGGTAATGAATATGTATAGGCGCTAATAGAATATTCATTGTTTTGCTGTATAAATATGAGATGGTTTGTTACTTCGGACATGCACGATAGGTGGAAAGATCCCCCGTGCATCCAGCACTGCAATAAAGAATATACCACTTAAGGAAATTTCGGCTTCGATCTTCGAATCAGTGTATATACAAATGCATGTATGCAGCAGCAGGGCCATAGACTTGCTGGCACAAAAAGTCCTTGTCATGCCTGGATTCTGAGATATTTAAAAAGAGAAGAAATGATTTGCTGAGCAAGAAGAAGAAGAACAGGAATTAGAGGGAAGTGGAGAGTTTTCCCCAGAAACAAGGCTTTGCCCTGGACACAGTGGAGCTTAAGTCTAACTCCAAAGCTAAATAAAGCATTTTTTATTTGTGTGTGTGTGTGTGTGAACTCTTGATCCAGATTTCTTCCTGCATGCACTGCTGCCTGTGTATCATAGAAGTCATGTGTCCCACGAGATGGCACTGTTTCTTGTGATATAGTGCTTCACAATTTTTTGCACTTAAAAGCTTCCACCTATGTGTAGAGCAACCAACTATAGTCAGAACATGAAGAAATGCAGTAGATTATGGGTGTCTTTCTGATCCTTAAGCTCAAGAGCAGTGATACATTTTAAAAGGAAGGATTTATATTTTTTAAACTCTTAAATACATACATACACATGCACACAGAAAATATAATTTTAGGAACTGCAACCCTGATTCAAGTTTAGTTGCTGTTTGACCACTTATTTTATACCAGGCTGAATGCTGATACATCCATTTATGTCATAGCCACAGGGCAGAGCAGGAATTTGTCTTTGCATTCATCCTTCTTATGTTTTGTATTTTTACCTTTCTTCCATGGGTCTTGTCCAGTTTGTCTTTTCTTCTTCTTAAACCAAGTAGACTTGGGTTTGATGAATGGGAGGAAAAAACCCGCCAAGGACTAATGTGAACCACACCTCCACCCCACTGGTCGCACTCTCTCATCAGCGTTCCTCTCTCTGAGTAGTTGCTGACACTCACAGCAATATCTGGTGCTCCTTCTGACACCTCTGAAAACCATTACTGATAATGTGCCTTAAAAATTCAATGTGTTGGTTTGCAACAAGATGAAGCAGCTCAAGCACTTTCAGACAAAAGCTACCAATTCCCTCAGCACCTGCTGCTTCCCTTATTTGTATTTTTTTTTTATGACACTGCATACACACAGATATACCACAGTAGAAATAAGGTCCTTACCTCAATATTGCACAGACATTCTTCTAATTTTGTGACCACTTCTGAAAATTCTGGTCTTCCCTGTGCATACAATAGAAAAAGCAGAGCTGTGTTAAAAATAGAAGAGACATCTTCTGTGATTGAAAAGACTAACAGATATATGAGGAATCACAAATCCCCTCCATTTCCTTTTCTTTGATTTTCATTGCATTGCTTTCAGTCTGCTTGTGAATCTGATGGAAACTGCAGATTTAGTACAAAGCTATGAAACTAAGAGTTGTGTGTTTAACATTAACTGCATTATTCTATTTTTCGGTAACAATTAGTCTTGAACTAATAATAATTAGGTCATAAGATTTCAGTAATACAATGAAGTATTGGTGTTCTTTCTGTCACATGATGCCAACTGTTGCAATGAGATAAAAACAGATAAAAACAAACAAACAAACAAACAAAACCAACAAGGAGGAACTACTTTGGAAAGATACTGTGATCTCATGGAAATCTTGGGCTTCAGTAAGTTGCTTCAATAAGTTATTCACTGCTGTAAGTTATTCACTTCTGTAGTTATTCACTGCTGTGAATAACTTGTGCCTATCAAAATGTTCCCATGCAAGTAACTTCCCTACAAACACAGTATCCTTCACAGGGTCAAGGAATTCTCAGAGTTGCCTCTTCTTTAGCTGGTGCAAGGCTGGTGGGAAGAAAGGAGATCTTGTGTGATGACTGGACAGAAACTTCATTGTGAGATGATTTCAGTGGCTCCCTTTATAAAGGATTTTATTATAAAAATGGTATTTGACCATGTACCTAAGTCCCCTCTCTTGCAGTATTAGAGTATCACTGAGCTTTAGTCTACAAAGTGTTTAAGAAATACTTCATTTATTGCATGTGACAAGCTCTACCACCTTCAACAGAACTTGATCAAAAGCCCATCAGAGACTATGGAAGAACAGATCAGTGCCTTTAAAATAAGAGTTTTACTCACTAAACCTAAAGCAATGTTTATTTGAACCAAGCCACGGATTCTATGGCAAATACTTTGATTCTCATTAAATCTTATAAATTAAAATATCTAATGGAAAATGCTGGTTAAGAGCCAGTCTAATTTTCTTTTCTAGTCATCTATTTGCCTTTGTAAACAACTATTTTCAGGAGTGTGCAGAAAGCAGATGTTCAAGTACTCGATAAATGGAAACAGTGACATGATACATAGGAACTAACTTTCAGTTGGGATGAACCTTGAATGAAATTAAATATGATTAAAAGGATAAGTCTTCCAATCTGGAGGCATTTCATAGATGTTCAGCAAAATTCATCCAGATAGACATCATTTTATTACCTAAGTTTTGTTGTTGATGTTGTTTGTTTGTTTGTTTTTAAACTAAGCTAACCTAGGAGAATTCTGTGAACACTCATTGAGCCCCAAAGTTCAACCATTTTCCCCTAAAAAATAACCCCTCTTTTAAATAAATATATAGAGAAATATGTTTGTTTATGCACCTACAGTGAAATTCTGCAAAATGGGTATTTATATGGTGATGTTTTTTACCATTTAGGTATTTCACTCATTCTACTTGTTATGGTGGCTCACTAATAGCATTCGGTTCCTCTTCTTGTGTGTTATGCTCAGAAGATATCACTGAGTCAAGGATTATTATACATGCTAGGTACATACATGGTATAATGGAGACACTTTAGAAGAACTGGTTTTTAAGCTGTGCAGTGATTTTATAGCAGTATTCCATATTTGTATTCACTGTTTTAGGATAGTCTGTTGACTGTACAGCAAACCTTTCAAATGCTGACTAGAAGGTGTTAGCATTGTAATGTTCTTTGTCCTATGGCTGTCCTGAAATTTTTCTGAGGCCTTCAGAAGTAATCCAAAACCTTTGTTACTGAGAGTAAAGTAATTTTATGTAGCAAAACACCTTTTAAAAAAGCTCATTTCAATAAGTTTTTGCCCACATTTTGTGCAAAATTCAAGTTATCCTCTGACTGATTGAGCTATCAATTGCCTTATAATTCTGCCATGCAGCTCTGTAACATTAGTAAGATTAAATGATGTTCAAGTTATACTGATGAGCAGCAAAGTGCATTAAAATTCTGAAAGGATGTTTTCTTTTTATTTGGGGCTAAATGAGCTGTGGAAATGCTAACAAGATACAGTGACTCTATTCATTACATACTGCTCGCTTAAGTCAACAATTTACTATGACATCTTATTAATAACTCTAAACAGAATGTGAGTTACTTGCTGATGGTTATTAGCAGATGCTTTATAGTTACATGGAAAAAACAAACAAAGTGCCCCCCTCGCCCTCCATTCCATCCTAACATTAGCTCATAAAATGGGAAGACAACACCATATTCAAGTATCCAGGAAACTTTAACGAAAATGAGACAAAATAGCTATGAAATAAGCTAACTATGCCATGCACAGAACATACAACACATTTTATCTGCAATTCTCAAAATGAAATATTAGGTAAGTATCCAGTCAGGAATACAGTAAGGGGGCAAAACTCTCTGAAGGCAATTGGTAGCCCAAAGTTACACAAACTTCCCTCTTCCACTGCCTTGGTACAGCACCTAAGCATGTTCTTTAGTCCACTAAATCAGTTGAGAAAGCTCTCAAGTATCCAGAACAAGGATAGGTTTAGGAACACAAAAACCTGTCTTTCTAAGGTAAGCTAACTAAAAATGGTACTTAAGGGCAAAAATACAGGACTCTGCTTCCAGTGTGAAATTCAAAGTCACAGTATCTGGTTCAAATATGAAGCAGCATATTCAACAAGGCTTCTGTAACATCAGAAAATTATAGACGTTCTAAAATCCCTTCCCATTCATCCATATTGAAACTCCCATTTTGTTAAGTGAAGTCCTTTAATGCCAGCATAGCACCAGCAAACCAAACATACAAAAAAAATATATTTCCAAACCCAAAGCCCATTCGTCCAATGTGTCTCCTGATGTAGCTATCCCACTTCATGGAACATTTTATAAACAAACTGAATTCCTAGTCTCTGGAGCATCTTTCTTGACTTTTCAGACAGTTGATGGCAATATGCAAAAAATGTGTGTGTGATTGCTGCAGCTATGTATGCAAAAATGGCATTATCGACACAGGGTCACTTGCCTGGCTGATACACAGAAGCACAGAAAGGACCTACAGGATGTACCCATCTCTGTAATCCTCTGTGAGAAAAACCTCATGGAGATGGCACTCATCTGACTGCTTGACATTCTCTATCGCCAAACAACACTGTCAAAGTCCAGATATTATAAACAAAACCCATTATTCTGGTGCTCTACACATCAGAACAATAACACTGTCAGTAAGACAATGACAATACTGACTGGTATGAGCCAGAACAGTTGCCCACACACTCTCATAGTTGCAACTGAATTGTCATGTGCAAATACACAGGTCTGTGTATAATCCATCCAGTCAGAAAATACAGGCGGGATGTGGCATCAGAAGCGTTCTAGTTATCAGTCTGCTTTGGAAGATTTTGTGCTCAAAATAAGGACAGAGATCTAAAAACTGTTTAGTAAAGGGTCACTGCTGTCTGTCTGACATGTATCTGGATGGTCTCAAGCACCATTAAATCCTGCTGTGGCACTAAAGGCTACTACTTTGAACTAGTTAGTTCATGTTTCCTTTAGTGCAGAAATAACAATAGTTGTAAAACCCAACATAAAACAGTATTTCTTTAACCACTGTTGTATATTCTCAGAAGGGAATACTCACGCATTGTATTTTCTTTAATGCTGTTGCTATTGAGTTAATTGGGTAATCAGACAAACTTCTCCACTTATTAAAAAAACTATCTTAATTGTAATATGTGAGAGAAGTGCCATAGTAACAACTTTACCACAATAACTATGTTATATCAGACTCCTATCCTGCAGGGATACTCATGGGCTACTAGAGAGAGTAATTACGGCAAATGTAACACATATTTTTACATAGTACAGTTGCTTTCTATTATAAAGGAGAGATTATTAATTGTAACTCATTTCAGAGGTTTGTGTCTAACAGCATTAATCAGAATCCCATCTGAAAATTGCCAGTGTTATCAATAGAGGAAAAAAGTGTTCATCATATTTACTATTTTAAGCCATGGCTTGTTTTAGCCCTGGGTAGAGAGATGGGTCTAGTTTTTATAAATACACCACACTTCAGCCAAAACCTTGAAGATACAAACCAGAACAAAAACTGAACTATAACAGAAACATTGAGGATTTGGGAAGCACATGAAAATGTTTATGAGGAGGCTAACCTGCCTGTTGAACCCTATAATTCAGTTGCTGTGCCCAGGTTTATGTTAAGTATGACACAGTTTCAGCAGAAATGAATGCTGTTCTCTGTTAAAGTTAAGAGTCACCAAGTTCATTCTTGAGTCCTCTGGTTAACTAGCAGTTAAGTAGAAGAAAGAAGAAATTGATATTGTAGATAACCTGCATGGACTGATAATACTGGAGAAGATGGAATCAAATTACAGAAAAGAGAAAATATGGTGGCACTTAATGAAAATATAGTTGAAAATATTTTTCAGACACGCCAATACTCCTCATTACCAAAACAGAAAATTAACTAGAAGTTTTAGATAATGTGAAAAGCAAAACATACCAACACTATAAAAAACAAAACAAAACAAAACCAAACCACTGCTAAGTTACACCTAGTACAGCCAGTATTCCCAGTTCTAGTGAAAATGGAAATATATTACTGGACAGTATTACCAGTCTTCAAATTAACAGTGATGTGCATACAGAAGGCATTCAGGATTTGCAAGACTTTCAAAACAATCAGACTTATCAAGATAACAGTGTACTCAAGGCAGCTGAAATGACACTGAAAGAACATAGACTTGTCAGAATTCAAAGATAGCAGTTTTGAGGCAGATAATCAGGTGCCTTTAATTCTTTGCAGAATAAATGAAGATAAAACTCTGCTACAAAAGCTATATTGTACCCACCATCTGCTGAATATGCTTACATATCACCTTCAGAGGCAAAAGAGTGAGGAAAAAATGAAAATGACAGAGCTCTTTTTCTTTTTTTCAAAACTACAGACAAACTTTCCCAGCCTTCCTGAAAGTTATTAGCATTATTGTGGTGGGAAATTTCAGCAAGTCAAAAACTATAAAGAAGTATTTGATTAAACAATCAGAAAAAAATTAAAGGTAATTCAGCTCAAATAATTTTACTCAATTAATTGCATAGTGGTCTCAGTAATGATAAGAATCAGACAACAAACATCTGGTTCTGTCAGAGCCAAGCAGTACAACACAGAATACAAGCAAGAAAAAGATAAAACAGGAAATGTTAACTGACCAGAACTACAATTGATGCCTGTGACCTGAAACATACAGCATCAATTTAATTTAATGTAAAAATTCACATTTACAATGCTGGAACTCACATCTATTCTCTTTAATGTACAAGCTGCAGTACTTAAAACATCACTGTGATTTACTAATGTTTGCTTAATCGAAAATACTATTTATTTATTTACCAGCATCTGTTAAATTTTATCTTAAATTCACATAGCTTACTAAGATTTCTGGTCTTCTTCCATCATAAAGCACACATATCCATTCCATTCCTAAGGTGGCAGGGACCCTCTCTACAGGACAAGTATTTGGCCCTGTCTACAGGACAAGTGCTCTTCCATTCAAACAATTAGCTAGAGATGCTGCCTGGAACCCAGAGTTTTGCATATTAGAAGTTCTGAGCAGATCCAAAAAATTCTTAGTTCAACTTCAAAACCCAAGGTTCTGAAAATGCATTGCTACAATATCACCTTACTAGGACTGGTCTCTAGGCCCAGGCAATGCATCTTCATTAGCCTTACTATGCTCTGTTTGAGAGAAGAAAAATAGAATCTAGAGTTTGTCTTCATAGCAACTTAAGAACACAAAAGAGTGAGAAATTTTGTGTGTTATGAGCTGAAAGCAACTGCCATGAAGAAAGTAGCCCTAGAAACAAGAATTTTCATAATTTCTCTGTGTGTCCTATCCCCATCTGTTCCTAGAAGGGGGACTACCAGAAAGGCTAGGGAGGGGACTTCTGATTGTATTCAGGACCTGCTGTCTTCTGTACAACTCTTTTGCTAGTGTCTTTTCAGTGTATCATGGAAAAAACCTCAGGGCATGGTAGAAAAATATAAGCTTATACACTTCCACAGTACCTTGGCTCCTCTTTCTGATGATGCAAATTTCACTTTTGATGTGGAGAAAAGTCAGTAATTCATAGAAAAAGTCTACAGAAGTCTGAGAGCAGAAAATATTTTTCCACTCAGTATAAGTCACAATCAAAGTTTTATAACGTAATTACTCAAAATTTCATTGAATGTCTAAATAACCATTTGCTTTCCTCATCAATTCACCAACTATTCTGTGTTTCTGTATTTCTCAGCATTCATCATTATCTGTCCCAGAGCTATCTGCAGTGGCACTTCTCACAGTAATCGGTGCGTTTGGGGAAGCCCTGTGAAGTCAGACAAATGGCTGGCGTAAGTGTCTGTACCTCTTGTCCTGCTACCTCTCCAGCTGTGTGGAGCCGGGGCACTCACCTCAGGGCAGGCATTCCAGCCTCTCATCAGTAGGGCAGAGATGGGCTTGGGGATGGAGTACCCGATGGGTGGGCGAATGTGGTGGTATGCCATGTCTGCTGCTGCTGCTGCTGCAAGGGAACAGCCCAACAGAGAGATGTGAGCATCCAGGTGTTACAGGTGTTTCTAGGGAAGGCACAGACTACCTGCTACTGCTGTACACCCCAGGCACAAAAGTCCACAGCCACCACACCTGTGGATAAAACTTGTGGCTTAAAGAGGCTTTCAAATCCATACCACTTTTAAAGATAGCTAAGACCACCCATGGCCCTGAATAGAAAGACAATCTAGTTCAGGGTCATCCCTAAGAAAGAATGAGTTAACTTTTTTTTTTTTTTTTTTAATTAAATAAATTATTCTCTTAATTATTAAGACAGGATAACGTATAATCCAGTTGCAGATAAATTGGTAACAACTCAGATATCTTAAAATAAGCTGTGGTTAGTTCTATTACATTCTATTACTAAAATTAACTCAAAGCGTTTCATTAGTAAAAGTCTATTGCATATCATTTTATAAGCTATAGCCCCTACAGACCAACATAAAACTGCCAAAATATTTTCCCAATTGTGATAACACATTTACTGAATCCAAACACATGGCTAGTCCCTTCCATTCGTTTTAAGCAAAATGTTTTCAAGTGAAAACAAATGTATTTTGAACAAGTTTCAAAAGCTAAGTAAAGTCCTTTGTTTGCCTGGCACTTTAAAATGATATGAGATCAGAGCTATGGAACATGCGTAGAACCATAAGATTGCAATCACAAAATTGTAACAATAATGTATTTTTTAACCATATTCCATTCTCATCACAGTCTTTGTCATAGGAATGTCATCCATTCTCTGTTCTCGTTGCAATTTTTGACTGTAATGATATTTCAGAATGCAAATAATATCAGATAAATCCTGTGGTATTGTAACTATATGTGGACAGAAGAGGCAAACACAGCCACACAGCCTAATTTTGACTGCACTCTGATGAGGTTTGGAAAGTATGAATCAGATACTATTGGATTAATATTTTGCCTATCAGATGCCATGAAAAGAGAAGGCAAATGGAAACCAAAATAAAACTGCAATGAAAAATGCTCCCTCCTCCACCCCCCATTTATTTTCACCAAAGGTATGTGATATATTACCTATTGGTAAAATCTTATGCCAAAGTCATCAGAACTTCTGCTGACGACTAAAGGCCAGTGTGGTCATTCATCTGAGCCAACATGGGTTCACCAGGGGAAGGTCATGCCTAACAAACCTAATTTCCTTTTACAACAAGATTACCCAGCTAGTTGACAAAAGGATGCCAGTCGATGTAATCTTTCTAGATTTCAGAAAAGCTTTCAATAACATTTTTCACAGTACCCTTCTGGACAAAACCATCAGAGCACATTTAGTTAAAAGCATAATAAGATGGGTGAATGCTTGGCTGATGGGTCAGGCACAGAGGGTTCTTGTAAATGGGGTTACATCAAGCGGGCAACACGTCACTGGTGGAATTCCCCAGTGCTCCATTTTAGAACCAGTCCTCTTCAATGTTTTCCTAAGTGATTTGGATGAGGGACTTGAAAATTTTTTGAGCAAGTTTGCTGGACAAATTAGAGAGTTGGGCAATCAAGTGCCAGATTCTGCACCTGGGAAGGTGCAACACTGGTTATACTGACAGACTGGGAGACAAGAGTCTGAAGAGCAGCACCACAGAAAGGAATCTGGGGCTTTTGATCAACAGCAAGCTGAACATGAGCCAGCAGTGTGCCCTGGCAGCCAGGAAGGCCAACTGCATCCTGGGGTGCATCAAGCACAGCATTGCCAGTCGGTCGAGGGAGGTGATTGTCCCACTCGACTCTGCACTGGTGCGGCCTCACCTCAAGTACTGTGTGCAGTTCTGGGCACCACAGAAGACAAGAAATACAAGAAGGACATTAAACTTGGAGAGTGTCCAGAGAAGGGCTACAAAGATGGTGAAGGGCCTAGAGGAGAAGATGTATGAGGAGCAGCTGAAGTCACTTGGGTTGTTCAGCCTGGAGAAGAGGCAATTGAGGGGAGACCTCATCATGGTTTACAGCTTCCTCACGAGGCAGGCACTGAGCTCTTCTCTCTGGTGACCAGCGACAGGACCTGAGGGAATAGCTTAAAGATGCAACAGGGGAGGTTCAGGATGAATATCAGGAAAAGGTTTTTCACTGAAAGGTTTATCAGGCACTGGAACAGACTCCACAGGGATGTTGTCATGGCACTAAGCCTGCCAGAGTTCAGGAAGCGTTTAGACAATGCTCTCAGACACATGGTCTGATTTCTGATTTGTTTTTTTTTTTTTTTTTTGGGTGGTCCTTTGGGGACCCAGGATTTGGACTTGATGATACTTGTGGGTTCCTTGCAGTTTGGATATTCTATGATTCTATGATTTGATGACATCTTTTAAAAAATACTTCAGATTGACAAGAATCTGTTCTTCTCAAATATGAATCAAAAAGGTTTTGGGTGGTGCCCCAAATTCTGAACTTAGTGATGCTTTTCAACTCTCCTGTGTAATAGCCTTCAACCTCTGAATATTTTCTGTTTTTGACTGGCTGTTTCATCTACCATTCTTCTGGGTCAGAGTAACTACAAGCCAATATAAAAATGTTTATTCATTTTCATCAGGTAAAGAACTGATGAATAGGTATTTTATTCAGTATATAGTACACATTAACAGAATTGGATATCGTACTAGGTTCAGTATGGTAGATGGAATTGCTTTTAATGTGATAATACATCCATTTAAACGGGTGAGATTCTGTTAGCATGATATTTTATAATCATGCATTACTTTCAACACTTAATTATGACAATGAACTTCACAAGAATGGCTTCCTGGACCTCTAAGCCTGCACAAAGGTAACAATAAAAAAAAAAAGAAAAAAAAAAGTCATTGATGCATAATTAGAGTGACAGTGTTTTACAGATATGAGACTTTCTTCCTAAAAACTGTCCTGTTATTCCTCACCTTGCAATACATACTTTGATAAAAATATGGGATTTGTTTTTAACTGAATAGACATTATATAAACATATGTTGTAAATGTAGGAGTTTTATACATATTACAAATGATACAGCACCTTCAAAGTTGCTTTTTACAGAACATGTATACATACAAAATTACAAATATATATATTCTGCTTGGGCACAAACACTTGTATGAAGAGAAACTCACCTTTTTAAAGGTCAGAATGCTGCCATTGGCCATGCTTTCTCCAAACATCAAAAAATTCTGCCTGAAAGCCATCTGACAAATGTTGCACATCTGTTCCCGCAGCAACTGTATTCATTGTACCCAAAACCGCTTAACACAAACAAAAAAATCCCCCAATTTCCACAAGTTTTTCAGTTGCTGGAGTAAAATACATCAGTGAGGTTCTTCCTTCTGCCTGTGTGGAGGGAGCTGCATAACAGCATGGTCACAAATCGACCCCATGCCATAGGAGGACAAACTGGAAAGGCTGGTGTTGATGTCACGGGAGGTCAAAACCCTCTAATATAGAATGATAAAAATACGTAGTATATGGCATTATAGTGGGGTAGTTCTATGCCTTTCGCTGAGTTTTAACACTTAATGGTAATTTTTAGTAAAATAATATCTTGCAGTGTAACTGGATCTTTAAACATTAACTCACTGAGCATCTTACCTGGTTTTAGGTGAGCAAATGGAATTTCACCTGTTAGCAGCTCCCAGAGACACAAAGCATAGCTGAAAACATCAGCTTTTATGGTGTATCTTGTACACTGAGTGAACACTTCAGGGGCCATCCAGCGTAAGTTCTGCATACGAAACATCAAGTATACATTAAGAGAGTTTACTTCCTCATGCATGTCTCTTTTCCTCTAGTTGTATTGTTATTTTTCTTTTCTTTTGTTATTTCCTTGCCTCCATTGCTCAATAAAACAACTGGTAAGTTTGCTGGGAAAAGTTTTCACCATAGCATGCAAAATTCAGGCAGTAAATTTTTTCACATGATACATAACAGCATTAGTATGGTATATGCTTCAACCCTATAGAGACAGCGAACAAGCTTTAAGGAAGAGATTATTGCTAGAATAAAAACAAAACACTCAACTTTACATAGTCTGAAGACCACAGTATAAGGTCTGAGCTTGCCATCTAATACCAGTTAAACACTACTCTAGCTGGCAAAGGGAAAAACTGATGTCCGCTGTGTTGGGTTAGTGCCCCCTCTGGGATCTTAACTACTCTCTGCAGAAGCACAATTCTGAGACTGCTTCACAAGCAATCACCCTTTCACTGGAGTGATGAGTGCAGGGTCTCTTTGCCAATTGTTGGCACCTCACTAACCTTTCTCTCTTTACAAACCAGCCCTTCTCAGCAAGAGATCATCAAAGCCTGACAAGACCCAGGCCTAGAGCAGTAGTAGGTACTCCACACTGAGTGCACGTAGCAACTGGTTGAAAAGATGAGTGTTGAACCCCAGCCTTAGCATTCCACAATTAGTCATTATGATGATGGAAAGCCTCATGACCACAGAGTGATACACAGAATGCACTTGGACTAAAACCTGTAAAGACAATGCAGTCTTATAAAAGCTGTCTTTCTTAACAATATGCCTGAAATGGAGAAAAGAATTCTGAAAGAAAATAAGTGTCAAATAACTAACTTCTCATTAGAAATAGGGACCACCTGCCACCAATGTATGTATATGAGTTGGGAAGGGTGGATAGAAAAAAATATGTTTTACTAAGGATTTTGGGGGCACTAGAACCCAAGGAAGAGCCTTATAAAATTGTCTTCTGCTGCAGATTAAGAAAATATATTTTGTATTCACTAATCTCTGCTAGTAAAGAGGCCTAAATGAAAAAATATAAAAAGAGATATAACACTATACCATTTCATCTAATCCATCAAAAAATGACATTTCTAATATAATTTTCTCGTAAACTGAGCTTGCCTGTATGTTTTATACAAACTATGTGAAACAAAACAAGAAACAAACCCCAGGTTGTTTTGTCATGTTGTCTTCATCCAGGGACTGCAAAAATCTTGATTCTGAAACACACGGAAAAAAAAAGTTTTACTGTCGAGCCACTATAAATAACAGCCTTATTATAAATAGTAATAACTATAAATTCTTGGTAAAAAGTATTTTTTAATAGCACTGGGGTTTTGAAAATCCAGGCAAATTGTGATGGCAGATATTCAACAAGGGTGCATAGAGACAATGAGGTGTCTCAAACCTGCCTGCCAAATTCGGCATTGGTATAAATCTACATAGGTCTGTTGTCATTAATAGCAGTTTATAACAACTGAGGATCCAGTTCAGAATTTGGAACCTCACATTTATTTGTACTGGTCAATATCAGTGTATCTAGATTTACAGCAAACAGTAACTGAATATTGCATTGACATTCAGTCCCAAAGAAGCTTGTCAGTCTTATTTAATGTCAGAAAAGCAGCACACCTAGAAGTGACAAGATCTTGCATTAATACAGTGAAAGTAGTGTGTGCTCTATTTTGTGATACATAAATAAGTTCCCAAGCGGGACTTCAGATGCCTTTGACATATCAGAAAAATACACTTATACTTTCATCTATATGAACAGGAGTACTTTCAGCAACACTCCAGACAAGGAGGCATTCCCATGTGGTCCAGGCCTTGTGCTATCTCCTTGCTCCAGCAAGCTCAATAACAGCAAGTCTGGGTCAGCACTGTGTCCCTCACAGATAATATCATGCTACACCACACTCCTGTGTTAAGCTGATATCCATGCATCTCTAGTGATCACATCTGTGGTGATACTGTGCAGTAACAATGGCCATGTCTCAGGTGAAGTAGTTCTTCAGGAGCTACGTCAAAACCAGCTCCCCAAACTCCATTCTTGCACCAACATGAACACATTCTTGTGCAGCTTGACTGATAAACACCAAGACAACGCACAAGATACAGATTCATAAAATATAGCTTAGTTTTATTTTGAATAGAAAATGCCAAGTCCATAATTGAAGTTATGGACTATGGAGTAGTTCTTTATTATTTTGAACTACATTCTGCTATTTTAAGTAAAATGAAAGCCCTGGAGTTTGGCTGCTAACAGCAACAGACTGATACACAACACTGTCCTCAGATTCTGAGCACTTGTCTTGGAAGAGGAGGACATGTCTTCTACTAGAGGCATTCACTTAGTTTTCTCTAACCCACCCCTAAAACTTATTCAAACTGAGATGCACCCATCTCACTGTCATCTGGGTTTTCTTCTCACATATACAGTGGAGTACTCCACAGCAACCTCTAACTTGGCCGAGACACAAAATAGGGGCATTATCATCCTTAAAATGGGTCCTTTTCTCTCCTTTCATAATAACAAAACGAAGAACAAACTTCCTTAACATTTCCTTTGTCAGCACATATTTAGTTTTAGAGAATTTTAAGTTAGTTTATAGATTTATCATAAGAACTCTTTACCTCCAAAATCAGCAACAACTGCATGTCCATCCTCATATAGAAGAATATTATGACTGGAAAAAAAAAAAAAAAAAAGAAAAATATTTATTATAGATAATTGTTTAATAGTGTCTTAGAGACGCTGAAAAGTTTACAGTTTTTGATTTATAGCTAAAATCTTGATGACTTTAAGTCACTTAAGACACTTAACTTAAGTCATTTAGCACATTTCTGCTAAATGAATTGAGGACAGCAGGAAATCACAGGAAAATATGATGTTTATATGTTAGACATATATTAGGTATCTCAATATAAATCTTTGCCCCAGTTTCTGGAGTTAGAGAGGAGGAAATAAATGCAGGAAAACTTGTGTTTGGTCAGCACTTGTATGACTTATCTGTCAGGGCACCTGAGATCAGAGAAATTATTTATCTAAGCTAATTAGTTGTGCTGGCACATAGAGAAGTGTTTTAGTTTTACTGAAATCTTTGAAACCATAGCAACTGCAAGCCTCAGTGAATGTAAAGGATTGGATAACGAGAACTTTAACTGACTGTTGGCAGAGATCTATTTGGAAGCTTAGAGTTAAGCCTGAGTGGATTTATCTTAAAACTACTAGAACTGACGAGTTGAATTAGGAGATTTGTGTGGTGGTTTAAATCCATTTATCGAGGGTAATGTGAAGAAAATTCAGCTTTATTTACATATTATTTGTTCAAAGACAGAGATGGAAATGGATATCTGTAAGGAAACATAACCCTACATATGTATCCATCCTGTCAATTAGAAGATTTCAAAAAATAAACTTACAAGTATGAAAAAAAAAACAACAGATACAAGAAGATTTCTACACAAGGCTATAAATATTTCTTAATCTTTTTATACAAGTGTCATCTTATGAGCAGTCAGGCAGGAGAACTGAAAACAGAATTAAAGCAAAATAGTGTAATTCTAACACTGATGCTGTGAGATGTTCCGATTAAATTAGAACCAAAAGAACATTTATTATACTTTTTCTCCTTGATAGATTTAAATGAGAGAGGAGACCAAAAAAAAAAAAAAAAAAAAAAAAAAAAAGAGCATTATCCTTGGGAAAGAATTCTCATTTTGAGACACTTTATCCAAGGACTTGCACTGAATAGAAAAAACAAACAAAAAACAAACAAACAAACAAACAAACAAAACTAGATGATACCAATAGGAAATGTAGAAACTTCTGACTTCTGAAGATGCAGAGTAGATTCAATTGTAAAAGGACATTTTTGTTTTCTGAGTGATATTGTCCTTGTTTGCTAACTCACAGGGAATCTACTAGTCCACAGTTTAATGCTCCCTAAAGGTATTCATCTTTAGTTCAGTTAAGGAAGACAGTATCAAAGGATCACAAAGGACAGGTGGATCAGAAGATGTAAAGAACCCAGAATCTAAGATCTGTGTTTTTATCATTTCGTCTATTTAGCAGTAACAATTTAGTAGCAGTTTCAGCATATTACTTACTTGTCTCATCTCTTACGTTAGGGTTTGAAAATGAGGTCAGCATTGCAGCTGCTGATTTGAGTGATTTCTTTTTCCCAGTTAAAGTAACTAAGTGAAGAATGTTCAGTAAACTAGTGAGATGGGAAGGAATGCCACTTGTAAACAGCCACATCACTATTTTATTTTATTTTATTTTATTTTATTTTATTTTATTTTATTTTATTTTATTTTATTTTATTTTATTTTATTTTATTTTATTATTTTATTTTATTTCATTTCATTTCATTTCATTTCATTTATTTTATTTTTTTTTTTTGTACGGTATTTGTAAGTTTTAGGACAGTTTTAGTGTTGAGGAACTCTCAAGATGAAAAAAAAAACATCTTAGAAGTGAGCTATGATTTATCTAGAACAAGTCTTTAAGGAGTGCATCAAAAACAGACTTCAGCAGCTCACAGCGCTCGGATTCTCAAAAGCACAAGCCTCACTCATACAAGACGTTAAACTCAGAAGTGTGGAAAGGACAGCTTTTGAGAGTTTGCTGTAGGTCTCTGTAAAGAAGAATGCAGTTCTAGACAGAAGTTACCAGCCTTGAAAACTGAACATCTGCACTGGAGGGATGCTCTGCCTGGACTCATTGGCCTTCCTTATAGGTAGGGGTACATTTTCTCAGTAGACTGCCAAGACAACATACAAATGCTGTTTTTAGCTCAGGATTGGTATTTTCATGTGGAAGGAGCATGAGCTGGTGCTTGATGTGGCTGTACCAGCTCGTCTGCAACTGGGTCAGGGATTTTTAACATGGGGTTGCACTGAGGAAGAAATTCTGGCTCTGTAGGAACTTACAGTGGAAAAAAAACATCCCTATTTATGTGGCATTTCCACTGCAACTTGAATTCAATTAATATATTGGGGACTTGGAAGCAATCTGAGTTCTATAGTTGCTAAAAGGGTACTACAAAGAATCCAAATAGCTGTAACCTCTTGTTTCTACTGTACATCCCAGTTTGAGTTGACAAATAGCTATCGATTACAGCACACATTGATTTATAACAAATTAAAAAAAACTTTTAATGTGTTTATAACAAATGAAACATAACTTTTAATGTGTGTTGCTCTTGTTTGAGCAAAGAAGTCTAGGGAATCTGGCTAGGCCTGCAACAATCTCCACTCACCTCTGGAGCAGAGCCCAGAAGGGGCATCATATATCATTACTTTCCGTGCTGCTTTCCTTGTCACTTATTAGTGAAACAACAAAATTTGCTAAGCATTAATTTTCTGAAAAATTAATTTATTAGTACATGTATTTTGTGGAAAAAGAACTCTAAAATGACTGGCCAAAATGAGAGTTCTGCTTTTTCTATTTTTTACTTTTTAGCTGAGGAAGTATTTTTACTGATAATCCTTGCAGTGTCCACTCTTTGCTCCAACAAGCAGTATTGTTTCTGCCACTGCTCTGCCTGCTTTCTTCTCTATGGTCTTGCCTCAGTTGAGAAACCAGTCCTCTAATGAGGAAGTGAGGATCTTGTATTCGTGTACAGTTGCATCTTGTTCCAGCTGCATGTCTATTAGCTTATGGAGCATTTTGACTTTTGAAGGTTAGCAGCAGGGCAGTTCAATTCTTGGCAGTGTTTCTGCTTATTTTTGAGCTCAAACCTAACAAGAGAATTGCAGTCCATTCACTACTTTCCCAAGTGAGCCTAAAGGGGCTTGTTTGCCAGAGTCTGATTCTCTGGCAAAACAGCTTGATGTAGCACTTAATAACTTGTCCATAATGTTATTTGGAAGCTTCAGATAACTTCTTTCAGTTGTAGAAGTGTTAAGAAACATTACCTCATTGGTAATCCTATTTCAGTTGCTTGTAACTTGGTAGAAAATTTAAATCTGTGCTGAGCTGTGATTTGCCATGACAAAGAATAGAAATTGAAAAAATCTACCACTTGTATTTTATATTCCTGTCCTGCTTGTTGGTCATGATGGTGGCATATCAATGTTAATGTATAATTTCAGAACAAAAGAATTGTAGATAATTTTAATTAATCAAATGTAACTAACATATTAATTATTTACTCAGAGATGGGGTTTTTCTCTACAACAAACTCCTCAAGAGAAATGACAGAAGCCAATTTACAATGTGACATTTATAACACAACTGGATGAGGATTCAGGAAAAAGAAAATGAAACAATCCTGAAATGGCTACTAATATTTGCATTTACAGATTAAAGTCTTTAGGGACTACTCCAACCTTCTACATAACAAAGGACATTCAACCCCTCTGAATTCTTGACTCAGTTTAAGAAATGTGGCTGATCCAGATGATATGTTTTGAAACAAGAAGATGTGTTCCTCATTGGTGAGACAACTACACTGAAGGGGTCAAAAGACTTTTTGACTGAACTGGCACAACCATCTAAATGGTTATAGCGTAGCCTACATTACTGAAATGTACACCTTTCTGAAAGGCTTTTAGCTTGCCCTGTTACATGTGCCCAGCATATGCATTAAGTTCGTAACTCAGTAATATCTGCAACAGATGTGTTATCGCAATGATCTGGGAAACAAACTTCCTCTAATTGACTCTGGTCAGAAAGTACTGAAGGCTCATGCAGAATGCATACAGTATTTCATGCAATCTTACTTACACAGAGAGGATGCCGGATTAAAAAATACTCCAAAAGTTTTGTCACCTTCTCAAAACCTAACTCATACAACTTCCTAGGAAGAACACAACAACAACACAGCAATAACAAGAAGTTTGTTATATAACAAGTTATATAACTTGTTAATAACAAGTTATAATAATTTGTTAATAACAAGTTTGTTACCTTTCCTGATTGTGCGTATGTATAGGCATACTCGCGTTTAGTATGTAAAGCAATGTTCTATATATTTAGAAGGTTTGATGTTCGTGTGTGCATGTTGGTGGAGCGTAGACTCCCCTCACAGCCAGCGCTGTTTACTCGCCTTTTATAGCTTTTAAATATTTCTTTTATAAATATTACTAAATTCAGATTGAGATGAGACTTCATTTATAACAGAGACATTTCAAGGAAGTTGATAGTATAGAGACCAGGTTGATGTCACCAGGAAAATTAAACCTAAAGGTCTTTCAAATAAACTAATTTCCAACAGCAGGCTAGAAAATAAAGCCAGGTATTTGGGGAATTTTTCAACTTTTGTTTTTGTCCTGAATTAAGAAAATTAAGATGGAAATAAGATATTTCGTAATGTGCTGTGCAAGTAAAAAGACTGTTTCCTGCACACCTGTAAATACCTAAATAATACATAATGGTTAAAGTGTTCCAGTCTGCCTTTACCCTCTATGCTGGCACATGGTATAAATTACAATAAACCCTAGAAGCTTACATTCTTCAACTAGCAAACACCACGTATCAGAATGAACATTCCCAGGGGGAATTGCAATAAAATTCATGCATTACAGAAAACAAAAGGTCCCCCTCCTTCCTCCCCCCCCCCAACTTCTTTGGTAGAAACTAGTTCAGACGGAGTTTCCACAGTCCTGATCTAGGTTTATATGCAGGCTGGTCACTAGAGGGAGGTGCAATGCACAATTTGTAAGCATGTGACATTACCTCTGAATTTTCTTATACTGTGGATCTCTGTGATATGGAGCAATTATACCCTTTGGTAACACCTATTTTAGCTTAAATGCACATGTTCATTCTTGAGAGATAATTTAAATGACATTTATTTTGCCAGTACTAAGAAGTGCTGTGTAGAGAAAAAGAACAAAATATGGGCAATGTTGGAATAGGTAGTATTATCTTTTTGCTGACTGCTATCTTACATAGTATTACAATTTAAGATAGTTTCATTTGTTGCTTGTGTTTGTCAATATATTGTGGAACTAAACCACTAAAGAATGATGGCCTTTATCAGGTATATATATATATATTTTATCTTGCTTTATTTCTTGTATCTAATCCTTAATAGCCCCAAAAGGGAAAACAAAAGACAGAAAAAAGAGAGATTGTTTTCCCTTCTGTCAGTCTTTTAATCCCAAGAGAATGGCAATGAGTATTAAATCAAATCAGACTCTTTGACACTCTTGGTTACATCTCCCAAAGACAGGCATAGTCCTTGGTCTTTTAGAAGAGACTATTGGTTTTAAGAGCAGTGTGACACTGTAGATATAGCTTAGTGAATCTTCAAACATAAATCTTGAAAATCTAGCTTTCACCTAATATTGGCCCCCATTTCATGGCTTTTGTCTGAACTGTGGAATTTGCATCTCTTTGTCACATCTCTTCACCGCATCTCTCCATGCAACAAATTAACAAACTAGACAGGGGTTTGTTAGGAGAATTCATTCAGTCCCCAAGCACTGAATAAACACCTATATACGTTTGTACAATTATGGGCTTCTGTGAATCCATAAATGCCTTTCAGATGCATTTATTTTGTTCTTCTTCATAATATATTGAATATACAAAATGATGTGTCATTTTACTGCATTGCTTACTTACCTTTGACAGCATATGGATGTCAAAACAGAAGTGTTCCCTCCCTGTGTACAAATACATTTTAGCTACTCATGCTCAGAACTGGCTGTAGAAAGACTCTTATTTTCATAGATGTATAGCACATTTGAACACTTTTCCAGGAGGTAGCTAACTAACAACAGAGCTAGTTTCTCTCTCTTGCTTTTGCAGGCTGGAAATGCCAGGCCAGTGATCGCAAGCAGGTCTCTCTCAGAACTGAGAGGATGCCTTCAGAATAACAGAATCTCATCAAAATTTATGCACTACTGTTTCAGAGATGATGTGTTAAGAAAACTTTTGTTATGGAATAATAAAAGATATCTGCATGCTTAGAATTTCAGTATTTTCATATTGCCATCCACCTGGACTACAGGACTTTCACTTGGGAAAACTCCTGGTGTGACTCAAATCCACAACATTCGATGAGTTGTTTATGATTTGGAAAGCTGAACACAAACATATAACATGTATTTAATACAATGAAATTGCAGTCACTAGGAAGTTAGGAACATAAGCATACTTACAGCACCATGGAACTTCAAATTGGAATTAGGGTTTAGGATTAGGATTTAGGATTAGTGGCTGAAAACCTAAGGTGAGCTAGGAGGAAAATACAAAGCTTTTCTAAAGAGACAAAGAACACAAAATAGCCTTTTTGGAAGTCACCTACTTAATATTAAGAGAATAAAAGTTTTATAATAATCCAAGAGAATGTGAAGAGGCCAGTTGATAGATGTTGATAGATGTAAGGCAATTCCAACTTTTTAAGTGCAGATAAACTAAGAAAAGGTTAATATATTATTTGTTTCTTGAAGTCTTTAATACATAATGGCATTCCAAGTGAAATACATGCATTAGTCAACCAAAGTTACAGCCTACACTATAGATATCAGACTATGAAGTGGTTGGTTGTGACAGCAGAGGGCTGGATTTGTTGACTCACATAATATCTCTCAGTCCTAAACTGAGTGATGACTAAATGATTCTTTTTGGTCTTATTATTTACAGAGCAGGATGAAAAAAAGACTATGTATGGTGTTTGAAAATACCTCCCAACCGAGAAAAATGATGTTCTTTCACTCCTGTATGTGTAGAAACATGCTATTTTGAATCTTTTCTCTTTTTTTTTTTTTTTTTTCTTTTTTTTTTTTCTTTTTTTTCCCTAGGCATCAGTATTATTTCAGATTCATGTCTTGTTCCACATGACACTCTCAACTGAAGGTTTTTTTAGAAAAGAAGCTTATCTGTAGGATAGTTGATGACAGTTTGGAAAGCCATAGTTTGAAGTCAATACATTGTGAAAAATAAGGGATAATAGTTTTCAACTAGGATAGCATCTAGTTATAGTAAAAGGTAATCTGATTCACTTCACTGTATTTACAGCTTTTGAGCTCCTTTATTCTTAACCTCACAGTGGATCATTGCAACATCTGTGTGAAGTTATAAATGGTTGTATCCTGCAATGGGCATTGATTTCAGAGGATATTACTGTATACAAACTTCTGATGTGAGCTGTAGTACATATTGATTTCATCTGTGTCCAAATTACTTTTCTTGTAATATTGACTTTTTTTTTCTTTTTTTTTTTTCCTTTTTTTTTTTTTTCTTTTTCTCCCCAAAAGCAAATATGTGTGTGCAGAAAAGTCTTCACATTAGAAAGTCTGGCTTTCAAAACAGTTGAAAGCATTTCTGTGCTGCCCTTCTATACCACTAAAAATGTTCCTGAATCACATGTTGCCATACTGTATGTAGCGGAGAATGCTGGCTAACTAAATCATAAGAGCCAATAACTATCATTTGACTCACGTACAGGAGTTCACCATGTACACGAATCTTTCATGTACACCTGTGAACTAAGGTTTCCAATACCTCTCAAAAGTACACTGCTTTTTTCAAAAGTGAATGTGTAGAAATACAGATTTAAAATCTTTACTATGATTCCCTGCTATCTCTTCCATTTTTAGAAATATAAACCCCATAAGACTGGTGCAGAATAGATATAAATGCAATTTCAAAATGCTGAAATAAGGTTTGAATTGAGAAAGGATTTCTTAGTTGCTTTCAGGGCTCAAGACAGACGATGTTACCAAATTACGAATGATCTGGCAGGGGTCATGCAAGAGGGCCCATGAAGGGGGGCCCTCTGGTGCAGCGCCTGTCTGAGTGAACACAGACAGGCATTTTTCCTGTGGGACACTGGGTAGCTCTGGGTCTGTGTGTGCATTGGTACAATGCTGCTTTCAATGCATTCTGCCCTGTCAGCAAACTGCTTAGCACAGATACAGCACTGCAGGCATTCTTCACTTCCAGCAAGCTCAAAGCAGAGACAAAGTCATGCCTGTCTACACCTGCAGGCAGGCATGTCTAAAACACTTCCAAAGCAGGTCTTTGCTTTCCCAAAACCCATAACTGGATTTTATTTTCCTCCACTGAGTACACTGTCTCTTGACCTTCCCTCTCCCCCTTTCCCTCCTGCCCATTCTCCCACCTGATCACAAGGATCATACACCAGCCACAGCAAAGGCTGCTTCTCAGCAGGACTGGAGAGAATGGGATAGCTTCTTTGTATTCTTTTCTATTTTTCTGGTGCTTCACGAAGTTTTATTCAAGGTAAACACATGGCTGTCACCAAAGCTGGACTTTAACAGGTAGTTGCATACCTCCTTTCTTTGTATGGAGATGCAGCAAAAGGAAGGTGGCTGGCCAGAAGAAGCCTGTAGTTTATTGCAAATGTGCAGGTGCTTCACCAGGTATTTTAAAAGGAAATGTTCCAACAAAGACCTCCTAACGTGAAAAATGCCAGACACAGGACTCTCAGTCATGCTGTCCTGAAACTGGCATGCTCTCTCTTTTGATGCAATACATGGCAGCAACAACTCTCCTGGGCATGTGGCCAGGTGCAGCTTGTGAGAAGGGTGAACTAGGGAAACTGCATGCAGACCAACAGAGTACTGAAGAAGCCCGGTGTCGCAAAATCAGGTCACTGAGCGGGGACCTGGAGTCAAAGGTACCAATAAGACATGCTTTACTCAGCTGTGCTCTCCCCTGCTCTGTCCCTAACACTCCTCGCAATGTCCCTAACACTTCCTTCACCAGGCAGCGAGACCCAGAGCTCTCCAAGCACTGGGGAAAAGACACCTGCATGGTCTGATCAGGGTGATAGGCTGGAGGGTTTCCTGGCACTGAGTGTGCATGGACAAAGGCAGGCCGCCTGCATGGACTGGAGACAGCCTGAGAACTGATTTCCTCAGATGGTGGAGGCTGGGGTATACCACTGCTGGTGGGACCTGTGCCTTTCTGAATGTGTGTTTTCAAAAAAGCAACATAATGACAGAGACAGGTGGACTCTATCAGTCAGTACAAAAAGAAGTGACCATATGCTCACTGATGAGCATGGTTACAGTATAGGATACATGGGAAAGCTAACACTTATTTTTGGGTTCTCTAAAAGGGCTCAATGGAATCAATTTATTGGGAATTCAATTTCACAGAACAGCAACAATGAATCAAAATTCATTATTATGCTAGAAGGATGTCTGGAGATGTAAGCTTTTCTTTCAAAAATTGAAAACAGCTTTATGGAACCCAGTTCCTGGGAGAGACTTTGTAGTATGCACGTAAAATAGCAAATGGAAGGCAAACTTGTGAAGAACAGGTACTAAAAATTAATAATACTGAAGCTTTGAATATTTTTCTTTGTTTGTTTCTGTGCTTGATCAAGATAAAGCACTGCCAGCAGCCAAATGAAAAAAAAAAAAAGGAACTTAATGCATGTTCCACACAAAACATTACATTTATCCCAGTTTGGTTAAGTCATGTATGTCAACGTTTTGTAGAGTCAGGAACACTGAAGTAACTATTTTATATGCAGCATGAATTAGGATTATTTAACAGGTGGTTGTAACATTTTAATCTGCAGAGAAGGATCCACATGCTTAAGAGGAGGTAAAATACCATTAAATGGGGGAGTTTGGGAGAGTGAGAGCCACACGACAGAGTCAGTGCTGCATGCAGAGTTTTGCACACAGCCTGCCCTGAGCTGGATGAATTCAGCACCAGGAAAAGGTCCCTTGTGTCCTGTGCAGTGGAACTGCACCAGTCTTTAATCCTAATAGACCTATGGCTTAGGGCTCATCTATACTTTTCCAAGCAGCTCAGAAATGATCTGAAATTTGTTCAGTATCACTTATTCTAGGAGAAAAGGAAAATTCTGAGGTTTTACACACACATTCACTTGTTTTTTGAACCGCTTTGATATTATCATCATAGAATGCAAATACATATCACAGCAGGGACAAGATGTGCCATAAATATTAGCAACCAGAAAAAGCTGAAGAGAGGTGGAAAAACACCTCCTCACTTCTATACTTAACTGGGTTTAAAAAAATAAAAATAAAATAAAATAAAATAAAATAAAATAAAATAAAATAAAATAAAATAAAATAAAATAAAATAAAATAAAATAAAATAAAGGGTGATTCTGTGCCTTGTACAGAAACTTGATGAGAGAGGAAGCTGTTAAAATAAACTGGGAAGGTGAACTATTGCTACAGGTTCAAATCCTTTAGGGATTTGGAAAGAATCAAGCTCAAGGACAAAACAAAATACTTGCCAAATAAATATTTGCTAATTAAATATTTGCTAATGAAAGGCATGCACCATATCTAAGATCCAGTACAAGAATATGTATCATGACAATGAAGGCAAGATTTCTTTTGCCTTTTGTGAAATGCTTCTTTGCAGGAAGTGTATATAGAGTCTACTGAAAATTGATTTACTGATCAGAGAAGCTATTCCAATTGATTTAATTTTCAGCACAGAACACACAAGAGGAAGAAGAAAAACACCAATTATGTGCTACCAAATAAAAGAGAAAGACTTAGAAACTAGCATCACAGATTTTCAGAAAAAAAACTGAGAACATGGGGAAAGATTCAAAAAATGCTTTAGCAAGGTGAAAAAAAAAATTACTGTACAATTTTTTCATAAAAGCATATGAATGTGGATGCAACAATGCTTACATGATATTCATCAAAATGTTGACTGAACCAAGTAAATCATGAGAGTGAAAAGTATATGAAAAAAGAAATGAAAAAGCTGGCATGCATGATGAAGGGAAAATGAAAGTAATGTTGATGGTCTCAATGAAAAAGTGTAATTTGACCATATTAGAGCTGTAGATATGAGCAAGAACAGTTAGATGAGGAATACAAATTTTACCAGATCATAGTTTTTAGGACAGATACAACTTAAGCTCTCCCAGGACTTCCACAAATCACTATCTTTAAGATTTCTAGTTTCACTTGAACCCAAACCTCAGGATAATAAATCTAATTATAAAAATGTAATGGTTACGGTGTAGCCATGACTCTCATAGTTTATATTAAATCTGATTTTAACTTCCATATATATTTTCTATCAAAAATATTTAAGCAATTTTAGTAGGATATGTGGAATTGTTTTGAGACCCCCACTAGACAGGAAATGAAAACATTAATCTAATGTAAGGCTAACTAGAGAGACTCAAATGTTGTACCCTTGCTTGAATGTAGGCACATGAATCATGCAAAAGTACAAACTTTTCTGTGGCCTCAGTTTAAATATGGCGTCTGTCAGTACCACAAATATTATCACAATTTCTTGATGTGAAGAAAATGTATTGAGCCCTAGCTCCAATTTCAATCTTTTCAAGGACTGTATAGGCTTTGAATAAACCCAGCCTGACAATAAGCTCAGTCAGGACCTGGTTTGACAGTTTTTGTGGAGAAGCCAAGAAATCAATAAACAGACCCTCTCACCCTGTCTTTACATGGCATACATAAGTGCTTCTGACAAAACAATGCTGAAATCCCATCTTGGTGCTGAGTGTATGAACATATCTGAAAGCAGGCGGTAGTCTCCAGCAGGGGCTTGTCAGGCCATTACCTCCAGTGAACACTGTACTTACCAATTTTTCTAAGGTAAAAAACATATAACCCACAGAAATAAGGTTTAGAAAATTCAGCTCACAAACACTATTGTTACCTCAATGGCACTTGGAAATTTGAAAACCACAGATGATGCAAAAGGAACTCTTAAGTCTCTGTTTTGAGAAATGCAGGAAGATAAATGTGATCTGAGCTGACAGAAGGTTAATAATGAGTTCAGGAGAATCACAATTAATTGTCTTCTGTTAAGGCCTCACACAGTTTGAAACGGTGAGACCAAGCATCATTCTCTTCATGAAGCAGAGGAAAGAAAAAAAGATGAAAGAATCAAAGTGCGTAATCACCCTGGCTTTAACAAAAGCAAGTAGTTCTGCGAGCCTGGCAGATACAATTTCTCTTTCTAAGGGCAAGAGACAGAGAAAGAATATTCAGTGCATGTTCCTTTCCCAAAGAACAGGGCCATGAAAAGATCCTTCTACCTTTAATACACTGTAGGTTTAATGAAAGGCAACTGCTATTTTAAGGTTTTAAGGGGATTTTATAACAAAGAGGAGTTGCAGACACCATCCCCATTACCACCAGGCTTCCATCCTCTCTTTCATCTTTCTCACTAAGCCAGCTCTCAGAAACTTTTACAGATAGTTACAGCCATCAAATCAAGGTTAGTTGCTCAAAGGCTTGGTCCAACCATGTCCAGCTGTTATGGCTTAAATTAAATTGATACTAAAATAGTCTTTTATTATTATTATTACTAAAGTGCTATAATCATTGTGAGTACAATCCCTCACTGCTCTAAAACTCGATTTAAGTAGTAATAAGTTGATAGATGCCACTATTTCTGATAACGGTCAGAACTTCTTTTCCAGAACTGGAAAGCAAAATAAAACTCCCAATTATTCTTAAAATGGCAGAAGGATAACCCCTGTTCCAGGGTAGAGACATGAAAGATTCGTTTTCTTCTCTGTTCCATCAAGCCATGTTGCAGATTCATTTAATGCATTATGTGCATTGCATTAGATTTCAGAACTCACATAGAGGGTTACAAGCTATATGAAAATGAAAGGTAAAAAAAAAACAACATGGCTTCTGAGAAGCCACTGGCAAAACTTAACACGAAAGGGTCAGAATTTCATTCTTGGTCTTTCTGTTCAGTTATCATAAAGATTTTCATCTAGTAATTGTGTCTGTGGGCTGACTGGGACTCATGCTGAAAACATGACTTCTGCTCTTACACTAAAAAGTTTCAAAAGTTAAGCTACTCTCAGCGCTGTACATCAGCTACACTGATGTCCTTATAGCAATTTATCTTTTGACCCTTACAAATGTGATCTGGAATAAGTTCTGTTAGGCAATGATACACTTTTGGGCTCTCTAGTGAGACACTTTTCTGTGTGTGGAAAACTATTTAAAAATTCTTTTGTGCAGAAGCAGTTTTCTAACAGACAGTAGTGACAAGGCATAATGCTGAACCATAAGGTTTGGATCTTTTGCAGTCCTGAGAGAGTTACTTAGACTGTAGCATTCAGATGTGGGGATTTAGGCTTGTGCCATGATAGAGCCAAGAAGCCCAGCTCCAAAAGAAAGCATCTCACTCTGAGCTCCAAAGTTTGATGGTCTGAAAGTAAACTATGAAAGTATGTGGTTATATGAAGGAGACACAGTAAGAAAGTGGAAGATGTGTAAAGTCAGAGACAGTGGCATGACAAGAAGGAATCTTGAGTGTTAGGAGGAGGACATTGATGCTATGCAGTGGAGAATCTAGGTATATGGTATTTTATAGATACATAAAGGAAAAATAAAAATAAGGTAGTAAGAAGCCATTCTTCTAGCTGGTCATTTTTGCAGGTTGATATCCAGGTTGCTTTGTGCACAGCAACTTCTAGAAAATCCACCTTTTACTTTAAAAATTGGACACTCATTAAGGCCTAAGCCAGCTTTTCTCTTTAACTTTTTCAAAAGTCTCTAGGACTGTTGGAGCCACCTTGATGTTATAAACAGCTATATTTTTTTGAGAAAAAAAAGTTTAACTTAGATAACATCTGTCCAGTGCCAAGCTCTTCCTCACTCAACAGAAAGTTTATAATACCAGAAGTTTCTCTTTCCCCTTAGTCCAGACTTTGTTGTACAAGACAAAGTCCAGACTTTGTCTGCAAAACCTAGAAGTAAAAACTAAAAGAATAGCAAGAATAGAAAAAGTTATTTAAACTGTCAAAATAAAGCATTTCAAAGGCCTCTAAAATGTAGGTCTAGGCTTTGTTAGGCTACAAGGATTTTGATAATTGACATAGCTTTGAAAGTATTCAGTCAATAAAAGCAACATACAAAATAAATTTTGACAAATTTTATGTAGCTCTGTTACAGTAAAATTGCAGAATATGGTTTATACTATTTATAATATTATGCTATTATATTAGGTCTCCATACAATCAGTATATACAGATAAATAAATCAGGTCATCAGCATTCTCCTAAACATCGCATGAACATGTATGCATACAGAAACACCGTATCTGCACATCTAAATCAAGTAACTGGGTGTGTAATTGGCAATGGTTACAGGAGGTTAATTTCTGTTTAACTTCCTCAGTATGCAGGGCTGTTTTTTTCTTTCATAACCACAGATAGAGATATTTCATTTAATAAAGGGACCTCAAGAGCATTTTTAAAAGTACTGTTTTAAACCAAAATTTCTTGGGGACTGAGAAAATTCAGCTAGGCACAATATGTCATTACATATATGCCTGGCTCTCAAATTGCTCACAATGGGCCCCTGCAAGAGACAGAATGGCTAGTTTAAGTGAATTCTGGTACAGACACAACACAAAGAAATTCCACTCAGTAGAAATGTTTCTTGTTTCTAAGAAATATTGAACATCATTGGGCCAAATGTAAGAAGATACGTTTTTGTTTGTTTTTAACAGTTGCATCCTTCAGTGACAATTACAGTTCAGCAAATGTGTCTCATGAAGTTTGCATAAAAGCAGTGAGTATTTTTCAGATCGGTTTCACTTCCAGAGGGAAATCTGGATAACTGACTCAGGCAGACTCCCTTGTCAGTCTAGACTGACTCTAATGTAGACTACCTAATGTAACAGTGTGAGTATAAGCATCAGGCAGTTAATCTAAACTAGCTGGCTACTCCCTCCTAGAACAAGCCTAGGCTCATCCCATTTCAAGACAGGCTGCTAAAATGAATGGGAGGGATTGCCTTCTGCAAGTCAAGAATAATTTCTGTTATTGACCTTAGGGGGACTAGCGACAATTTAAAATTAGGTCCCTAATTATTAGAGGGGCAATTGGTGAAATGAATCATATAGTTCCTTGGATTCCAAATATACACTGGGAGGATATACCATATTGCATAAATTGTAAAAAGGCAATCCTGCATGATTAATATATACAAATAGGATGTAAATAGTTTGCAATTTCAGATAAGAAATCTGTCAATTAAATTATTATTAGCATGAAATTGTCTACTATGTATCAAGTTATTCAAGTAAAGTGTATTAAAGCCTTCTGTAAATGTGAAAGTATCATGTCCCATTTACCCAGTCCAACTGATGCAAGCAGACCCTCCTCCAAGCTCCACCAGTTTTAATGAGATACCACACAGATACAAGAGTCTGCAAGCACAGGTGAGACTGTAGACCATTGCTGCTGATTTTAAGCTTTATATTCCCTGAATTTTAGAATAAAGAAAGGCCTTACCTGTTCAAATCACGATGTATGATTGGTTGTGTGAGATTGTGGAGGTACTCCATACCTTTAGCTACATCTACAGCAATGATTAATTTAGACTGCAGATCGAGAGTTCTATATATTGAAAAAAAAACACACAAGTATTACTCAAAGTTAATAAACAGACAAAAATAATATGTAAATCATTCTTATCTGTAAATCCTGGAACCTTTAATGTTGTTTTAAATACAAAATAATATTATGTAATCTGTGTAATATAAACGTATAGAATATAACAAAATGTCTGCATTTTTTTTTGATTAGTTATTAATTTTCTTTGTGCACCCAATAATCGTAATCAAAGCCAATTTTTTCCTATTGTGTTCCTTTTACTATTGCTTTATAGTGAAATGATTAGCATTCACATTGGTACAAATTTACTTGTCTTTCAAATTCTGTACCACAAGCCCTAGCAAAGACCAAGTGTAATACCTCTTCTGTTCATGAAGCAGGGAGAAGAGTGATCCTCCAGAAATATACTGAGTGACTATTGCAAACTGACTTGGGTCATCTAAACAAGCTCCAACAAACTGGATGACACATGGATGATTCAGTCGACAGAGAATGGAAACTTCACGGCAAAACATGTCCACATCAGATTTGGAGCAGTAGGTATTGGCTCGGTAGCTTAGAATTTACATGAGACAAAATTAAGACAAAACCATAACAAAATCATTACAAAAATACTTCAAACTACCTCATCAACCAAGTGGAATGGAAAAGGCTGGCAAGCTTACCGTTTAATTGCTACAATTTTATTTCTGCATCGTCCCTTATATACTTTTCCAAAAGACCCTAAAATAATTTAAATAAATAAATATGATGATAAGATATTTCTTCTGAACATCAAACACTTAAAATGGAGGCATTATTATTTCTGGTACCTGAGCCAATAATCTCATGGAACTCTATTTCAGAGAGCTGAAGATGGAAGTGTGACGGCAAACCGGCACGGAGGAGAAGAACATCTGCCTTTTCTGCAAAAGAAAACAGTTATCTTGTTGGTAAAACGCAGAGTCACACAGAGGTACAAAATATAAGCATTTAACTTCACAAAACCATTACAAAGTAAAAACTGATTTTCCTCCTGTAAAGTGGTTGCCTGATAATCCTATTCCCTTTTCTTTCAAAATAAACCCCAATAACAAACAAATAATTGCAACATTACAGTTGCCTTGGGCCTTCTTGGGTTTAAAATCTTATCACTGATGAACACTGTCCCATAAGAATATTCTGACTGTATCAGGTAATGATTGCATAAAATCTTTTATATGGATAATTAGTTCCTTTTTTCTTTCCTGTATAGCTAATACTTATTACTAATGCAGTGCATGTTATTTCACATCTGATCCACTCTTCAGTGACACACAGAATCTGAATTTTGCAACTTAATTTAGTTAACAAACATCTCTCTCTTGTTAATCTATTTGGCTTATTACTATAAAGTTCATCAGAATATTTCTCAATGGAACATTTCGATGCTGCTAAAGGATATAAGGATTTGATTAAACCCAGACTGACCACTTAAAATAGAAAATTGAAAGGACCACCAAAAGTGAAATATTCATATGAATGTTTTATCTATAGGTGTTTCAGAATAATGCAATTTATTCATGGATGTGTGTGTATTTCATAAGTACTAATTCACAACCCTTTCTCCTAAAAACAACAAAATATACATTTTAAAGAAAATGAAAGTAAGATGCATAGAGGAATTATCATGCTGTTGAGCACCTCTGCAGACACCAAGAAGAAAAATTTCAAGATAATTGTTTCCTGAAATTATCCTAGGGAGATATAGATACTGCTTATGCACAACACTACATTTCTGAGTTAAAAGAAATCCAAGAATAATGAATCTTGTGTGGTACATTTAGGCTGAAAAACACCTTGCGTAGAAGAGTATAAAACTCTGAGTTTTCCCTTGCCATTGAGAATACCTTTTGTCATGCTTTTAATTTTTCCTAGAGGGGATGGAACTGACACATAGGAACCATCTGAAATAAAAGAACAGAATGAGTTTTACAAAATTCAAAGATAGTATAAGCATACTGATAAGTATACAGATAAATTAACAAGGCAATGGTTGCTTAAAGAACAACAAGAACAACAAAACCAACACCAGGACGAACATACATTCAAGTATTCACACACAAAAGATTGTGGCATGTTATATTGCTGCATTGGTCAAAGAGAAGCTTGACATGAGCTGGCAGTGTATGCTTGCAGCCCAGAAAGCCAACTCCCAAAGGAGGGCCACAAAAATGATCAAGGGGCTGAGAGTTGGGGTTGTTCAGCTTGGAGAATGCTCAGGCTCCAGGGAGACCTTATAGTGGCCTTCCAGTACCAAAAGGGGGCTACGGGAAAGGGGGAATGACTTTAAACTAAAAGAGAGTAAATTTAGATCAGATATAAAGAATAAGTTCTTTACTCAGAGGGTGATGAGGCACTGGCACAGGTTGCCCAGAGAAGGTGTGGATGCCTCATCCCTGGAAGTATTCAAGGCCAGGTTGGATGGGGCTTTGAGCAACCTGGTTTAGGGAAAGGTGTCCTGCCCATGGCAGTGGGTTGGAATTAGATGACCTTTAAGGTCACTTCCATACCAAACCATTCTAAGATTCTTGAATGTGATTTGCTTATAGCTTCACTAAACTCTGTAGAACAATATTGAATTTCAGTAACATTAAGAAGGGCCAATGTAGCCTTTCATATCAGATAGATTTTGTAAAGGTACTTAGATCATATTAACAAATTCTGACAATTGGGCTGCCAGTAAGTTGGTCTGTTCAGCTCATTAAGTAGATATTTCAAAAGACCTCAGCTTTGTTTACCAAAAATTTCATCTCATTTTTCTACTTAAACAGG
This sequence comes from Aythya fuligula, assembly GCF_009819795.1. NCBI lineage: Eukaryota > Metazoa > Chordata > Aves > Anseriformes > Anatidae > Aythya > Aythya fuligula. The sequence continues at coordinate 371,589 of NC_045566.1, forward strand.
AGCTGAATTCTTTTTAACAGTCAACATTAAAAGTCCCTCTGGATGTTTTAATGCCAAAATGGATTTCCAATGCATGAATAAACTTGGTCCTCTAAAGATTTACTTGAACTCGATATGTACAAAACCTAAACCTGGAACAAGTTAAACTACTCTGTGGATGTGGAAAGGTAGGGAGGAGAATGATCCTGTTGCTGACTGTCGGGTTCTTCCTATTTACATGACAGGAAGTCAATGACCTGGACAAGCTGCAGTGTATAACATATTTACCTTCTCCATAGGAAACATTCTCAAAACACTGTAAAATGTTTTATCTATCTGCTTGAATTAATATTCTTCTTGCCACTTGCCATACAGATGCCAATGAGTAATTTTGTAGCAAGAAAGGGTAACTAATTCTTCCCAAGGGTGAATTATGTATCTAAAGATATTAAAAAATATGAAAGGGACTGAGCATGGAAATATACTGAATGCCAGGAATCAAATAAACATCAGAGGTAGACAACAAAAAGAGAATAGCTAAACAAGGCATTAAGGATGTTAAAAGCTATGAGTAATGATTACTGGGAAATGATCATCTCAGCTTTTAGCTTTTCTTCCTAGCAAGGAATAGAAAGCGACAACTCTATTTTCAGATAAAGGAAGAATTTTGACAGAAAAAGGGGATATATGACATGTGGAAAATGGGGATTCTTATGACACTAGTTTTCTTTGTGCCATGCAGAATAGATCCAATGCTCCTTCGCATTGGTGGAGCACTCCCAAAGACTCCCAGTGGTCTTTGGATCAGGCCGTTTGTTTAGCAATTAAAGGGATTTCTCAGACCATACCTCCCCCAGGCTGCGAATATTCATTACATGGTGATTCATCTTGAGGTCGTTTATAATGCTTCAGAAGGGTCACAATGGCATCATGACCTAAAGAAAGAGGGAATATAAGGATTTGTAGGTAAACTCAACAGTCACTTTAAAAATCAATTTATATAAAATCAGGGGATTAAGGAAAAAAAAAAAAAGAACTGTGTCTCTAAAACATGTAAGCAAGGATGCAGCAATGCCAATCTAAAATTTAATATAATTTTAAACTACAGAAATACTGGGAAAATACCTAAAAGTAAGCATGTTATTTTGAGCTCACCTAATACTAACATGTGATACACGGCAATAGAAAAAAAAAACAACAACACCTGCTACAGAAATATATAAATGGAGGTTGATCGATAGAGGTTGATTGTAGTCTTCAAGAAGCCTTAGAAGGGAAACCAATGCCTGAAAATATTTCAGTTATGGTGTCCCAAACTGGACAAAATGTTTACACTATATTGCTGTAGACATTTGCTATACTCGTCATTCTTCTTGCAAAGAACCAGAGGTCTGTGTGCACACAATATGCTGAGTCTCTCAGATATCTGATGTACAAAATTCTGCTAGGTAATATTCAAAAATCCTTTCTAAGCCTTTCAAAGCTCTCTTTTCATTTATTTATTTATTTGTTTCTTTGTTTATATATTTTTCTACAGTATTTTTCGTACAAAATATTTTGCCAATATCAGGTTTCTGAAAGGCCCTTAAAGTCTACTGTTTTACTTCATTACAATCATTGTCATAATAAATAGTACTGCAATGGTTTGGAGTATGGGGGAACGTCCCAGAGTCCTCCAAATATAACTTGTATTTTTCCCCATTCCCTAGGAAACATACAGAAAAAACAGCATTTTGGAGTTCTTGTTTTGTGCTCACTGTGAAGGGTTGGGCTCAGCATTGCTTATTCATACACACAAGCTGGTAGGAAATGTTCCTGATTGCTGATTACAAATACGAGAGCAGGCAAGAAGAAAAAGACCTCATGCTTTTGGAATAAGGTTATGATGCCAAATGATCATGTACCAAATGCTTTCTTTAATTTCAATAGCTCTTGCAGCTCCATTTAATTGGAGCAATTTCCTGCCTGCTCAGTGAAAAAGCAGAAAAGGTAAGTTAAGATTTTTTTTTTTTTTTCTTTTTTTTTTTTTTTCCCTCTCCTGTTATTAGAAACTATGTTCTCCAGGAAAGATGTTCTGCTGGTTCAGAATGCTGCTAGGAACATGAGCTCACACCAAAGAGTGTCAGAAGAGGAACAAGAGGAACACTCCTCGAAAACACAGGAAATTAATTCAAGGACAGGTTTCTACAGATAACACCTTTATAGACATCCAAACTCATAGGATGCTTGAGATAAATGTTTGAAGTGTTATTGATTAAATTAACATAAATGCTAGCCCAAAGATGGAAACTTCTTCACCAAAGCAATTAAGAGACTACTTAAATATCCTTTCACAGTCCATAAGCATGGCAATGCCAGGAAGAATAAACTGCAGTGTAGTCCGCATAAATACATGGCTGTTGAGCACTGATGGGATTCCTTCATAAACTGGCCCAGCATGGGTCTGTAACACGGGGTCCATCCATCAGGAGCAAACTGCTCCCACCCCGTTTCCCCGTGGGCAGCAGCTCCCCCAGACCTGAGCTCCGGCCCAGGGCCTGCTCCTGAGGGGGCTCTCTATGGGCCGCAGCCTCCTCCAGGCCACATCCACCTGCTCCACCGGTGGGGCTCCTCCACGGGCTGCAGCGTGGATATCTGCTCCGCTGTGGAACACCATGGGCTGCAAAGGATCCTCTGCTCTGGCACCTGGAGCAGCTCTTCCCGTCCTTCTTCACTGGCCTTGGTGTCTGTGGGATTGTTTATCTCGTGTTTTTCTTGCTCCTCTCTAACTACAGTTGTGCAGCAGATTTTACCTTTTCTTTATTTTGCTCTCCCAGAGGCACAACCAGCATTGCTCACTGGATCATCTCTTGTCAGCAGTGGGTCCCTTTTGGAGCTGGCTAGACATGGCTCTTTTCTGACACTGGGCAGCTCCTTGTATCTTCTCACAGAAGCCACTCCTGCAGATCATCCTGCTACCCATCCCTTGCCACATATACCCAACACACCATGCAGCTGACATATCAACAGTATAACAGGAACCATGGAGAATACTCTGCTTTGAGCCATATTTGCAAGAACTGAAGATTGCTAACTCTGATGTATTGTTCCTTTTAATGCCTCCTTCATTAATAAAATTAAATCTCTTCATGTATGTCCCAGAAGCCTTTCTGAACAGGCTGTTTCCTGTTTTAGCAGCACATAAATACTTCTGTCCTTGACTTTGTGTTGAAGTAAACTCATGTTCAACAGAATATCTGAGAAGATAAAAATAAGGGCTTGTTTTTATAACCCTTCACGCCGTGAATTAGAAAGCAGGTGGTGAGAGCTCAGTCTACAGGGCTGAAGGGTTATTTTGTGCTCTTATCTCCTGTCTATACTGTTCCTATGAATTTTGTAATGAAAACCAGAAAACTGAAATACCTTTCTCATAAGCCCACATCAAACACGTCTGCTCATCCTTTTCTCCACTGGACCTGCTGGGATCACAAGCTACCAGATTCATATCAGCTCCATTATCCAGTAAAAACTGTACTAGACGAATATGACCATGATAGCAAGCACAGTGTAATCCTAGAACATCAGAGAAGCATGGTAAGCATAACTGTCAAAACACTATAGTAGGACTTGCAGCAACACATATAAAGAACAAACTAATTTACCTGATAAAGGAATATATTATGAAACAAAAACCTGAGGCAGTAGATGGAAAAATAATGCTGCAAGAACCAATCTGTTGCCTGCTATACAGAATGTCAACATTTACTCTACCACCTACAAATCACATTTAACAACTTTGCATGTGAGGAAAAACAAGTAGAAGCAAAGAAGCCTTTTTTTTTTTTTTTTTTTTTTTTTTCTTTGCCTGTAGTAGAGACATGGAGGCATGTAGCCCTTCAGACACTACATCCTATATTCACCATCCCTAGCAGAATAATACTTTGGCCCAATTCTTAGACCTGCTTAGAAGTCTAACTATGGGAGAATCACTTTACATCACATTTTACTAGTCATATACAAGCTGGCATATCCTCACTGAACTCTTACCATTTTTAAGCCTGTTTGAAAATATATTTTAAAAATATTCAGATCTCTCTGAGAGGTAATTGGATGCTGATCATTGAATTACCATGTTAGTTACCTTGGAAATCCTGAGTGTGTATGGCAATTTTTTTTGGTGCTGGTATATGCACTAATACACAATAAAGATGAGGATGTTACCTGTATGTCCATCTCTTCCCTGGTGATTTATGCTTACAACATTCTGGTCAAGAAGAAATTTCACAAGTTCTATGTTCTTTCCATAGGTACAAGCACTGCAAAAATGAAAGAAAAAGTGAATGCTACAGTCCATGAGAGGACAAATACTTTGTGTAGCTAAAGATTTAAAAAGAATTACAAAGAGATAAAAATGGCGTAACAGAATAAAAGATCCTTAGAAATGCAAATGCATGATTAATCCACCAAAGCAAATATGTTCATGTCTGTTGTTTCATGAGCATTCTAATTATTATTGTATAAATTAATAAAATCAGTTTTTCAAAGTCCTCTTATATAACACTTTGCAGTCTCACAGCATTGTAACCAAACTGTGTTCTACCACCTCATTTCTAGTTTAGAATATCTAGAACCCAGAAGGTTTCTGGGAAGAACTACAGTCAGCTTCCAAACTGGACAGAAAGAGGAACTATTATTCATATAGATGTTGGTGGACCTGATGCTCTTCCTACATTTCCTTCCCTGCCTTGCTCCTTGATCACAGTCTGGTTGTACCTCTTAATCCATGTCCTCCCCTGTATGTCAAGACATAAACGTAATATCCATGTTGAGCTCACTTTGTTCTTCACCTGGCTGGTGAGATGCTTGTTATTTCAGGTGTTGCATTGCATGCATCTAGAAATGCTATTCTATTGACAATGGTATTTTAAATATCTCACCTGTGGAAAGCTGTTTCACTGAATATATTTTCTTTAGTGAGACTTTCTGTTCCTGAGAGCTGAATTATTTCCTTTACAACTTCAAACTTTCCATTGTAACAAGCACTGAAGATGAAGTCAGTAAAGAGTTGTTAACAATGCCAACTTTTTAATTAGGTCCAAGCTATGTAAAATAGAGCTTCTCCACATGACTCACAGATGTAAAGGTGTGTCTCCATAGATATTAACCACATGTGGTTGAACTTCAAAACTGCTCTGGAGTAAGAATTTTACAATTTCATGGTGTCCAAATCGACAGCAGAAGTGCAGAGGAACATGATCTTCGTTGTCCTGAGCATTCACTGTCATTTGAGCCAGAAAGAAACCAAACAAAATATTTTATACTTAACATAACTTGTTCAGAATATTCAATAATACTTTATGTCTATTGCATATACATTATGAAAATATCTTCTACTAAAATATTGTTTTATATATTTTTTTGTTTTGTTTTGTTTTTGTTTTGTTTTATATTTTTCCTAAATAAGTGTTAGGAAATTAAATTCAAATTCAAGACTCAAGACTTGATTATCTATAGAATACCATGTTAAAGATGATTTTTAAAAATATCTTTTCTTACCATCAGCTTTGCTTCCCTCTTCCATCAAGAGCTTTGTAATATTGAGAAAGCCTTTGGCAGAAGCTAAATGGAGAGGTCTGTCTCCAACTTCTCCACTTGCATTCACATCAGCTCCAAATTTTAGCAAGAGATGAGTTACCTAATTAGTTCATCAAGATTAATTAAAATATCATATGAAAATAAATCTTTTCACAAAATCAGATGTGATTATTTTTTCAAAGTGGTGTATGGCAAATAAAGAAACTAATCTTTCAGACCAACATACAAGGAGCTTCTTAATGTTACTGGATGATGAGGTGCATGTATATGAAAAGAAGGATCTCAGGAACATATCCATGGTTCACACCTTGCTGACATTCAACCACAGAAGTGGAACGTTTTCAATCATGTGAATCTAGTCTCTGTTCTTTCAAAAGCTTTTCCTATAACTCTACAATGCACTCCGAGTAACGTCACTGAAATGAAAAATACATTCTACCTAGAGCTCATCTTTTGTAGCTTGAAAATGGCCCAGAGTACATGCTTTTAGCCAAAGAAAGGTATGGGGAATGACTTACATAAGCCAAAATAGACCCATTATTACTTTTGACATAAGAGAACTATTCAGGGCAAATGAATGGATTGCTACATTAACCATGTATGAACAACACTTCAGTAAAAGAAGAGAATTAGAAGATTGGATGTCAGCTTTGGTCAGTTTTTGAGACAGTGTTTCAATAAGTTCATGGTCTGCGTGAATGAAACAAGCACATTTGAACTTGTTATACGCACCATACTTCATGAAAAATCCATCTCTTTATATTTTTTTCCATGAACTTTAAAGTGTCCATAATTAAATTCGTGAATTTTAAGGAAAACCAATAGAATTGCCATTCAATTATTAGTAGGTAATGATATTCACCTCCTTAGAGAGACTTAAGATAGTGTACTCACATTACATTCCTTATGAAATCTCTGAAATGTGGGATGAATAAGAGTCAAATTAAATGTGTCTATGGGTCCAAGCCTGTTATAGGTTAATGGAGCTGTCTAGATAATCATTTGTTTCAAGAGACCCAGAGGGAAGATACCAAACCAGGAATTGACTTCAGTACATGAGCTCTTTTCATGGTAGGTCCCTCTTAAAGATAAAGTAAAAATATCTAACAATAAACCTGAAGTTTTCTGGAGTATTCCAACACTCAACTTTCAGAAATTGCTCCACTTAGTTACCTGTTCATGCCCATAATATGCAGCAATATGCAATGGGGTGAAAAATACTGCATCCTGAACATTCACATAAGCTCCATGCTGCAAAAGAATATCAACAGCCTAGAAGGAAACAGATAGAAAATTCCAGTTAGAAGCACTATATATATGAGGTCAGCTAGTAAAACAAGATTTCTAATCCTTACATCACCAATTTAAAAGAAGCAAAAAGCCCTAAACAAGCAAGATATAAACGTGAAGAACTATGTATAAAGTGTAAAAGTGATTAATTTACAGTACTTTATCTGAACACTGAATGTCACTGATGCTTTATAGATTAGCCTGAAGATGTTTGCCAGTAAAAAACTTGATTGGCAAAGCCAAAGGCACAGAAACGAGTCTGTCCTTTAATTTTCTTTTAACCATTATGAACAAAGAGCAGTAAACATATCAGAGTTTCCAGAAGTAAATAAAACAGAATGAAAGATCCTTTTAAATGTAAATGCATGCAGGTAAATCCTCAAGCATAATTCCCTCATTGTGTAAAGATTTCTTTGTATTTTAGAAGATAATAGCCCTTTGGCTTCAACATATAACCTTAAGCATTTTCTTTCAAATTATCACTTTTTCAACTTTCAGGAGACCAATGTTGTCATAAACAGCTATTAATCATCAAACACTGGGTTTCTGAATAACTGTCAAAATAGAAGTCTGAAATGAAACTGCCTTGAATTATTTATTGAAGCTTAAAAAGCTGCTAATCTATCTTTCTCTCTCTCTTTCTTTTTCTTTCTTTCTTTCTTTCTTTCTTTCTTTCTTTCTTTCTTTCTTTCTTTCTTTCTTTCTTTCTTTCTTTCTTTCTTTCTTTCTTTCTTTCTTTCTTTCTTTCTTTCTTTCTTTCTTTCTTTCTTTCTTTCTTTCTTTCTCTTCCTTCCTTCCTTCCTTCCTTCCTTCCTTCCTTCCTTCCTTCCTTCCTTCCTTCCTTCCTTCCTTCCTTCCTTCCTTCCTTCCTTCCTTCCTTCCTTTCCTTCCTTTCCTTCCTTTCCTTCCTTTCCTTCCTTTCCTTCCTTTTTCTTCATCACAAAGAAGGGGCAATAGCCAGCTTATATGCTTATAATCATACCTGTATGTCCTCATTGAGACTTCTATTGATTATGTCATTTAATGCCAGCTATGGTGATGCACATTTCTGTCAACTTGTATCTAAGCTGAGACCACCAAACCATTTCACACACGCAACGATGTGGCCGGTCCTTTAAATCCATGTCATTCTCAAGTACTCAGAGAACTAAAACCTGTTACTACGCAATATTAGTGTCCAGGGATTATTCCTTTACACAATTTAAATTTATTTTTTTTTCCGTATGACTGACAATACTTTTTCTGTGTGAGGTCCATTCCCTGCAGCTTGCATCAAAATCCCATACAGTGAGTTTAGCCAAAACTAGACACATGGTATCGCACTAGCAGATCTCAGTACAAGACTCTGCTTTACAAATATGACGGGAGGCAGCAATTAAAAACAAACAAATAACAACAACAACAAACTCAGCTACAAAAGGTACTTGTTATGAATAGCTCTTTTAGGACACAACGAGGCACTAAACTTGTGCTGATTAATAAACTAAGTTAACAAGTACAGGGTATGGGGAGGAAACCCTTCCTATTCAGAAAATATTATGAGATAAAAAGACTATTTTAAACAAACTTTTTACTAGTAACACATTCTATAGAATAATTTGAAGTCTTGAAACTCCATTAGAAAGTACAATTTCATTAATGATAAGATATATCCTCCAGGTGAAATATAATTCCTTAAAAAAAAACATTACCTAGTTACAAGTCCATATTGGAAATACTAAATAAACACTCCATTAAAAACTAAAAAGATCATTAAAGGGTTAAGTTTCTGGTTAGCATCTCCATCATGTCTTGCACAAAACAAATAGATATGGTGTTTTTTAAACTATTTTAGTAATAGGATACACTAGGAAGAGTTCCATTAAATTATTACAAAAAAACACCTTTATGTCTACTTGAAGGGAATGACATCACATGTGAGGTTAGGGATGTAATGCTGCAAGGTAAACACACATCCTTTCCCATTCTCAGCTTCAGTTGTGTACAGGCATACAGAGGAGCCTAGTTCTTCCATCCCAAAACTCTAACCTTCAAAATATGAATTATTAGCCAGCCCTGTTAACATGCTTCCTCACTTGCAGACAAACAGATGCTATAGATTGATTTGTCCCCTGATCACTGTTAGAGTTGTTGACTGAAACACTGAAGACTGACAGCTTTTTAATTGAATTCTTTGGTGTCCATCTGTAAATTGTCTTAACCTTCTTTCCATTTAATTTTCATCATAAACACAGGCTCTCTACAGAACGCAAGGTTTCTTCAGACTAATCAGAGACAGTAAGTCAAAGAAAGAAAATCTAAATGGTCTAGATTAAGAAGTATTACGGTTCCTCAGCTGAACTTCAGTGGCTACCCTCGTACATTCTTACACCAGGTACTTACATGTTGGCAGATTTCTTCAGACGGTATAGAAAATTTCTAGAGTTATCATTTCTCCAACAAAACTGTTTGTTTGAAAAGAAATGTCTTATCTCCATTTCATTCTATATAAAATTATTTAACTATTTATAGCTACATATGTGTAATAAACAGTGTGTACATCTGTATAATCTGACTGATAATGTAGCAGAAGAGATGGCTTTCTTTATATCAGTAATCTCAGTAACTGTGGTAACTTGTGTGTTCATAAAACATACATTCTTTCTTGCCATGCACATACGTGTAAGTTCTTTTCCGTTCAAAACTACAACCACTTTTTGTTCCAGTCACCCAGCCGAACTCCTATATTGGAAGTGCAATTATAAGTCTACGACATAATACTAAATTCACGGCTTAAAGCTGGTTATTATTATCACCTATATTTCCTTCTTCATAGTTAATTACTTTTTTCTTGCATTTCTTGCTTATCTCTCTTCAAAGAAATCTGATGTTTCTCTCTTGTTGAATTAGTCTAGCACTCCATAAAAGTCAAAATTTACCAAACAGATGACAAAATCTTTGTTTGCTTAAAGGACCCAAAGAAGATAAAAATTAAAATACCCACATTCATGCATATGTTTAGAGTAATAAACCCTTCATTACCAAAGTAATTTTGCACACTCGGTACTTCACAAGGTTAAAAAAATAATAAATTACACTGAGTGAGCTGTTGCCAGGGTGACAGAAGTGAGACGTAAAAAATGACTGAACTGAGGTGGTAAATGAAAAGAAAACAGTTTCATGACTGACAACATGTCTAGAAAGGAAAGGGCCTGATTATAGGTATTCCGGGAATCTCATCCCTCTCTTCATTCCTGTACTCCCCAAGAGAAAGGCTTCTTGGGACAACAATGGAGATGGGAGTCTCCAACTGACAGGCGACTTACCAGTACGGGTGTCTGAGATTCATGCTACAAATGACTTACCCTGATAATAGTTTTCTCTGTACTAAGCCAAAACAGCTCTAAACTGAGAATGCCTCTCCCCTTTCGAAGTAAAAATGTCAGAGATGTGGAGCAGAGCCTGTGAGACCTAGCAGAGGAAATAAACCTCTTTTATTGTGCTTCTTTCACACTCAGAGGGACAGCACTTCTAAGCCTCAGCCCATATCCAGGTTCAGGAATTCTGACACGTATGAATGACAATGTTTCATCATGTATCTATTGGTTAATGCTTCTGATATTTAAAGCAATGTTGTTTATTGCCAAGACTTTAAAGATATTTTTATTAAAGTAAGAGATGTACAAACAGATCTAGGCCCTTTGGGCATATATGTTCAATGTAAAAATCAATATACAGATATGTTTTTCCCCAAAATGTACAAAAATAAATAAATAAATAAATTAGCTATACTAAACCAATTCTGAGTTTTGTTTTGAATAGTATCAATCTCAAACAAAATGACTTCCTAATATTGGCACTCACTCATATCATTTCCTGTACACAGGAGTAGAAACATACCTCATGATGACCAGCTATTGTGGCAATATGAAGGGCTGTCAAGGCTCCATATCCAACTTGCTGAATATCAGCTCCACCATGCAGCAGTGCTGTTACTAGTTCTGCATTGTCCTAAAAGGTATGCATGTAAAACATCATTTCTGGACTCAAGTATCAAACATATTCACAATATCAAACACATTCTTCCAGGTATAACAACAGCAATGGGAACTATCAAATAATAGTGATAAAGTCATGCTTGAGAAAACATTAACACATTTAGTTAATAATTTCTCCTTTAAAAACAGTGAAATTAAGCACAGAGAATTAAAATGATTGGTCTGGTGGTAGAATTAATAGGAGAAGCCACACCATTTTTCTCACTATTACTTGTTCTAACTGAACCAAACAGAGCTATCATAATTTTTACTTCTTAGGGATCTATCTTCCATCATCATCCAGCCCAGAGAAGAGACTTCTCCAATTTATATTCACTGTTTGCAAAGGAGAAGTGTACACAATGTAAGGACAAAAGAGAGGCTAAAAGCTCCAAACTTATTGCTCTCTTTCTCCCAGAAATAATCACTAAATGAGTTCAGGCCAAGAATGAATCAATGCCAGAGAAACAGCAGTTAAAATATGCCTTTGGAAGTATAATATTTGTTCATACTAAAGTGGTTTTCCTATTTCCAGGAATTATTAGGAATTTATTTTTGATAATAATGGACAGCAAAAAGTTCATATCCCTTTTCCTATCAAATAGTTTTAGACACAGGTTGCATGTTATAAGTTATAAGTATAAGGATTGAACAACGTAGTCTAGAATATAAACTCCTAAATTTGATCTTAGTTTGCTCTAAAAAGCTAAATGCTTTTGTAGATCTGGAGCTAGTCTGTAGATGGATTAATTTTCCAAGATGCTCCATCTGCATAATAAGAATCATAACAACCCTTTTGAAAAAGGCAGTCTTTGCTCTGTTCCTTGCTACTGGTATTGTTGAGTCTTAACAGATGAATATAATGGTGAAGAAAATTAGTATTACATTGGCACATGAAACTTGAGGAAGAACAACAAAAAAGAAGCAAAAACCAGAGAAATTGTAAAATAGAGTCCTTTGAGATTATTTCTATTAATAGCTATAGTGTTAAAAATAGTAATCCGCTATCCTGAGATGCATTGCATAATTTAATCAATATTTCTAAAGCAACATCATATCCCCATGGATGACAGTGCAAAAATAAATGCTGATTTCCTGTACATGTGCTCTGTATAGGTTATTTTCCTGTTCATTGGAAATGTGAAATTGATATTTTCACTAGAAGTAGCAATTAAAGAGTTCAACTTGAGAGTTCAGACATCTCAAACTGCTCAATTCTGATTGCTTTTCATCAGTTCTATTTGAAGTAGTTTACCTTCTATTCAAAATAGTTTACCTTGTAAGCTGCCAAGTGCAGAGCGGTAAATCCATTTCTTGTTAGTCTGGATGGACGCAGTCCTTTTAGCATAAGAGTTCTAATATGTGATTTGTTACCTTTAGAATAAAAATCGGAAATCAAAATTATTTACAGAAAAAACATGCAGGTGGAAGTAAGAAACATCAGTGTGAGTTTGAAAGCAAAGAGAAATAGGTAATAAAAATTTTGCACCCTTAAAATTGAATTAAGCACCATCTCCTTACACACTGGGACCTGGCCGTGAAGTGGCTTACTGTTCATACTTCAATAAGAATTGGTTAAGGAAAGTTGAGCTTCTAAAGAAACAGAATTCTCTTTTAACATCCAGACTATGCTACAAAGAATTCCATTAATTAACAGATGCTTCCAGAAGCTCTGTTTTCTCGGACGCATAACTCTACATCCTTTCAGAAGAGAAGCTTTGGTCTCCCTCTGTACACAGTATTATTATAACAATGATACTTCTGATGGATGATAATGAATACCAGCTTGAGAAAGTAGCTTTATTCCTACTTTTCTGATGCAGTGATGATCTCAAAAAATGTTTTTCCTTCTGAATAATCATGACTATATTTAAGGACAATGTCAGCTGTAATAACTAAATGCTCACATACTCTAGCTAATTAATTAATAGTGTATGTTTTCTTAAACTTCCTCTCATCATTCCCACCAGTTACTCTAATGTTACCAAGTACTGATGTCATCTTTAGATATGATCTTGTACTCTCTAAAATTAAGAGTAAAGATCCACTTGGTGTTCAACAGTGCAGGATCCAGTCCTCCTTGATGATAACATCTAACTAAGATTGAGCAAATAATTTATGCATATTATTAGTACATATTTTGTGGAGCTGAAATTTTAGGGTAAAATTCTCTTTGCTTGTCCCAGCAAATGTAAAAAGTGCAAAATTTTTCATGAACTAATGGCTCACTAGGTGGATAACAAAGGAACAATGTGGGTTAGATTTACACACTTAATTAAATTACACACTTAACGTGCATTTGTGAACATGCCAGAAGACATCATGCATTCTTTTCTTGCATACCCTGATTTGTTATCTGCAAAAATTCTATCAGCTGATATTTTTCAACAGAGCGTTTGAGTTATTCTTTTTATCACTTTGATATAAAATACATATATATACATTTTACTAGAAAAATGGCTATATGTTGTATAAAAACACATATAAAAAATAAATAAATGTGTTATGTATTGCAAAAAAAAAAAAAAAATTAAAACTAGCTCTCTAACCTGAAATCTATGTCATTTACAGAATACATAATTGTAGAAAATACTACCTGATGAATATGGATGGATTAACTAAAGAATATAGTAAGTAATTTTGAAATAATTGAACATTTGTAATAAAATATGCCACACTATCAATCACAACTTCTCTTGGACTGAAGAATCAGTTACAACAAGGTTTGGTGTAACTTGATTCAACCAGCTTGGCAAATAGTGTTCCAATACTTGTGGATGCTTATCCAAGTGTCAGCAATGACAACACAAAGAAGGAAACTGACTGAAGATAAAATCTTCCTGACAGTTATTAGATAGAACAAATAATAACCAGGTAAATAAGATGCTTAATAAACATATTTCAGATACATACCCCCACATATGCAACATAAATGAAGAAGAGAAAGGCCATTTTCTGTGCGGTAATTTAAATTGACTTTGCAGAATGCTTCATCAGAGCTGAAGAAAAAGATTTTTACAGATTACTGTTTTCATCTTTTAGCATAGTTTCTTTTGTTTGGAAAACATTTAAAGGGAAATCTCAGTGGAATTTTGTGGAGACACAGTGCTGAATTTAGACCCAGTTTGCACTCTGTAAATATAGAAATACTTTACTGATATCAAGTCAGTAGTCCAGAAATATCTTTCAGTAAATTAAGTTAGTGGCTAACTTTGATTGTTTTCTGAACAATAAAAAATAAAAAATAAAAAGCTTTTCAGGAAGTAAGTCTATGTTCTCCAAAAGATATCTCAGAAACACAATAAAATCATTAAATATTTATATTTAAATATTTATATGAAAGAACTACAGAAGCACATACACTCCTTTAAATCTTACACATGTAGCTGTAACATTATTAAGAATCATACATAGGCTTTTCATTTCTGATAGCATTGAATGGAGCTGTCAGAATCCCCAGATTACTACTGTACATGAATTACCAGCATTTAAGGTCTGGTTTCATCCAAATCCAGTCCTTCCTCTGAATCAGAAATACTGGGGCAAGAGAAGGGGTATTTGTTTTGGGAACATTTGGTATTTTCAGACATGCTCAAGCATCAGCAATTAGGAGAACCAAGTAGTAGGTTTGTCTGGGAATCTGCATACCTCAGTGGAAGTTTAGGAATTCTAGGTCTCCTCCTAATTCCTTTCGGAGGACACAATTGCATGTTTTAGAGAAATGAAATTCTCACTTTTTATTTTTAGGGTGGTCTTAGTAAATCATTGCTTTACTAACTCTGAGATATAGGAATAGGACAGGGGCAACTTTTATACAAGAAATGACAGGTGCCATGCTACTTGTAGATTGACTTTTATAAATTTACTTTTCACTATTGCAGCTGTGCTTCCCTGCGCTCCCCTCTCCCCTCCCCCCCAAACAATTTACCCATTGACGTGTATATATTCCCTCAATGTAAAGTGGGGCTAATGACATTTCTTTCCTCTGCTGGGCTTTGAAAAATTTGTTTTATTTACCTTCCAAATCTTTCATGGCAGGGATTTTAATAGCTACTTATTTGATTTCAGTCAGGCAAATTAGCATCTTCTACTTATCTTCTAACAGCTATCCTGTTTCTTAGTCCTAACTTCTTTTAATAAATAAAACTTACTGGGGAGGAGGGAGGGGGGAATCACTTATTTTTTCTGATACTTCAGAGAAAAGAAGTTTTCAGAAAATAACCACTGCTACTGTAGAAAACTTTTTTTTTTTTTCTTTTTGTTTTTAATAGGCCAGTTTTGGATTACAGATATTTTAGAAATCTGTCTGGTTCCTGGCTAATAATAATAATAATAAAGCCTTGTCAGTACAACATAACCAGTGTCCACCATTTCTCTGAGCAGTGCTCTTTATCTAAGAAGAAGAGTTTGGCTGATATCTTAAAGAGACTTGCTTCAGTTGGCAAGATGGACTGAGAAACTCTGCTGCAACGGATCTACTAGCCTTGAAATTGCTGTTTCTTGTTTCTTTTATCTAATACAGGAATCAAGCACTTTCACCTATATGCTATATCTCTATATGGTGTATCTCAATTTTGAGTGTATCGCAACTGTTTTGCTTTTCTAAAATAATGAGTACTCTGGCTACAGTTTGTGAAGATAATTACTACTAAACAGGCTTAAAATTAGGGAAGTGCTGAAGTATCTTACCGGATCACAGCCAAAATCGTCAGCATATAACAAAATCAAGCCCAATGACTTCCTTCAATTAACAAGCTCAAACAGTGACAGTTATTCTAGCTGAAATTGACCAAGATGCATAATTTGCATCACCTTATCTATTTATTTATTTATTTATTTTGAGTTTGTGATGTATTCTGATTAGAATCCTCTATTTTTTCAAGTTGCTTTGATATCTGAAATTATTTACCAGATAATTTTCTTAAATTAACTTATTCATAGTCAATGGGATGGGTGTTTTCTCTATTTGAGCTTTTCAGGTGATGAACATGTAGGTATGTTACTTTGTTGGGTAAACACGGTTATTAGCATGTGATGTCCTGAGAAAGTGACTGCAGTTATAAATTTGAAATTCACTTCTGGAAGACAATTTGCTTAAGTGTTTAAGATTTTTTACTTAATTCCTGTTCCTGACTAAAGAAACACACAACAAAACTTAAAGTACATAATAAAATTAGACATACCATTAAACCTAATTTGTTTACAAAACCATATAGATGTTTGCTACAAAATGCTGATTTAGTAATTAACAGCCACTAGTTCTGGTACTGTCCTGAGACTTTTACCCACAACAGTAAGGACATATTCCAAGAAATACACTAAAGAACAGGCTCCTTCCATAAGAAAACACATGAACCTCAAAATATTGTTTAATAGCAAATACTCATCTGAAAGGCATTCATAAGCAGGTTTCCTGAATATTTTACCTAAAAACATGCTTCAGTTCTGCCAGCTCCTTTTCTTTGATTTGCAGGTCATCTTCTAATCGTTCTATGATTATAGCATATGATTCACTAACTTTCTTCTTCCATTCATCTAGCAACAACAAAAAAGACCGACTCGTGAAATCTTCAAAACATACAAAAACCAGGAACTGAAATCTGAATGTACCACTAACCAAAACACTAAATTTTAAACACACAATTGTACACTATTTCATATATTTTTCTATTGAAGTAAGAAAGTTTAATTACAATGTGACAGCCATTAAATCATTCTTGCTACAACCCACATAGATACATATAGACCGATTTCATAGACAACTAATACATATGAACCCTTATCAGAAATATTTTTAATTTGTACAAAAGAAAACTTTAACCATAGGTTGCATTTTTCAATTCTTATTACCTAAATCTTAGCACACACACACAGCATAGAAAGACCAAAGTTTTAAGGTTTTTCTAATGAATTATGAGTTAAATCAATACAATAAATTAAGCTAATATGATCTTACATGATAGCACAAAGACTTTTACAGACTGCATATATGATTTGGATTATTCAGTGTAAACTAACAATATAACACCTTATCCGTGAACTCAAGAGTAAATTAGCAATGAGTTATTTAATCAAATATGATTTGTTTCTTGTAGATGGAGGTATGGTATATTGTATTTAAAAAAGCCAACATTAATTACCAGTACAAGTTTGGGTTGGTCTAGATTTATAATTTCCCATTTGTTCAATGTATCTTCTTTGTTTCAGCAAAGTCTTGCAGTAATACGATTCCTTGTTCAAGAGCAGTGACAGTCCCACTGAAAAATACTTTGATAGTCTCTGGCTAAAAATAAACCCTGCGCCAAATGGAATGTCATGCAACAATGACACAGAGCAAAGCAGTGTGTGCTGTCAAGTGTAAAAAAAAATAATAAAGGTACCTAATCAGCTTGTTTAAATATCTACTGTCTGTTTCAACAGAAATATTTGTGTCCATCTGTCGAATACCTAAAACTGGTGGGAAGGAGGTGATTTGCTCCCAGTTTTGTACGGAAAAAGGAATTTATGAAGCTGACTCCCAAGCATACTTTCAGGATCCCCAAGGCATGCGTAGTTTAAAGAGGCTAGAGATGATCTCAACTCTTAACATTAAAATGTATTGTAACATACAGAATGGCTTTGGAACTTCTGGGTATTATAGTCATGAAGTGTAAATTGTATCATATCAGAGAGTACTGACTTCTTGCACTTAAGTAATATTTGTACATGTTGCTATGCCAAGAAAGTCTCACTGAATTAAACTACAAAATGAGTTTGCTGTCAGGAATTCAGTATGTTTACTTGGCATTCTTCTGTCCTTATGTAAAGAACCACCACAGAGTTCCAGCCCCTTCACAACCACAGGCAGCATCAACTCTACAGGCTAACATGTCCATCAGACTGCTAATGAAAGACTTAGTCTGGAGAAAACTAGGCTGGTACCTCTTTCAGACTTACTAAGAATGAAGGAGACTCCTGAGTTTGTTGTGCTGCGGTTCCTGCTCCAGATAGTATTTCCCCAGAAATGGAGGAGGAGGTATCTGAGCTGCTTTCCTCACATTCCAAGTAGACCATGGACAAGGCAGCTGAGGGCCAGGATCTATATAAGTACATAAATAAATGCTGTGCTCAATCTAATTTGTCCTGTTTGTTAGTATATTAGTTTGCACACAATGTCACAAAAATATAGGAAAAAACATGATCCAGCTAGGTTGAACAGTGAACAGAGCTCAACACAAACACAAACAAACCGTGACACAATGAATCTAGACTGTGTGCACATGTGATTCTTCCTCTTAAGAACCCAAAAAGAAGACTGATTAATTACAAAATAGAATTGCTTTTCACTCACATAAACTGAATCTCCTTGGTAATCTGGTTAGTTCAGGTGTGCTCATCTGTTGTTTATCCCCTTCATATCCATTTACCTATGTTTCCTATTAAATGGAACCACTTTAAACTCATTTTCCCAGCCCATTTTAGGATTTATGCTGTTTTCTGTATCTGTCTCTTTTCCTTCTTTTATTGCTTTTTAAAATGTATTATGTATGTGTATGTTGATATATGTACGTATATATATATGCATATATATGTTTAAAGTCTGTTGATTGACCTTGGCAACTATTCTGTTTAGTTTTCTGTTAAGGATTTCAGGCAAGAAGATATGTAAATATAATACACATACATAAAATCTTCAACTTGCTGCATCCCTCTATAAACAAACTTGCACTTCTGTGATAGTTCCTGACACATCACGAGCTCATCCATTTATTTGCACTGATTTACACATAAAACCATGGATATATTTCAGAAGACTTTGAACTGTTTTGACAATATGCCCTGTGATATGCAACCAAATATTTGCAAAAAGGCACCAGCCTCTTAACTGATACTCCTCATCCGGTTGCCAAGCAACCAGAAGAGCTGTAAATACAGCACAGCAAAGGGTGTCTGCTCTCCCACTGCTTTTATTAGCTTAGTGATGTTTGTTTTTCTTCAAATTTCTGAAAGGCAGCCATGGCTGTGCAGCCCAAGACAAGTTTTTGGCCACCTCCCCTACCTGTTAGTGTGCTATGGTAAAAAGGCCTGCCAGGACACCCCAGCACACATCTATTTCCATGGTCTGGATTAAGGAACTCAGTGACAAACTTTTTTTCTTTTTACATTAATGGAGGTTTCTGAGCATTTTGTGATTCATTCATGCAGGACACTTTCAATCTCAAGGAATTTTGCCTTAGATTGTCAAATAACTGGAAATTTGTCAGCTCAGGTAGAAATCATAGGATAGTCTGAAACAGGTCCATGGCAGCTCCTTGGCCCAGGGATCCCCCTTTGTTGGCTGGCTCTGGTGCTGCAGCTCGTGCTGCCCATGGGGGACATCCCAGGGCTGCTGTCAGCGCCATGCACAGCACTGCTGTCTGCAGGCCTGCAGCTGATGGGCCACTGCTTAGAGGGAAAAGGCTTTTAACAGCAGCTAAATGCAAGGCAAGGCAAAGTGAAGCAAAGCCAGAAGCATAAAGGTGAGGTGGGAGGTGAGGTAAGAAGCCATGGGTTGAAGAGCAGAAAATGCATTACACTACAACAGCATTGTAAAGTAATAGCATTTAAATTCCATGAGACAGATGTAAAATTATTGGCTTTGAAAGATGCAAATAACAGGCATAGTATTTGTTCTCTAATTCTTTCTACATCAGGAAGTTAGGGAAAAAAATAATCATCAGCTTCTATACTATACTTTTATTCACTGTTTGCAAATGTGAGTACGTGAATGCTCATTCATAGAGACACTGGTTGAGAGTAACTCATATGGATGCTCAGGGAAGATCAGCTTTTGACTGGAAACTACAGCAAGGGAGGATAATGCGGTGAGGCAGTGGAGTCAACAAAACCGTTTAGTTCATCCGTATTACACTTCTGAAAACAATTAACTGGTGAATTCTTGAAACACTCACATCATTGTCCCTGACAACCAGTTGCAGAATAATTGAATATCTGGGTAAAAAGAAAAATTAAAAAATGCAGAACCTGTTAACTATTTGCAAACAACCAAAAAAGGAGTAACTACATCTACTATTGTGTTAGGCAATTAACATGTATAATTAACATGTATACAAGTAGCACTAATATGTCAAAAGCAATTTTTTTTTTTATTGTATTCAAATGTAATATTTACAGAGTATTCAGGTGTACAAATTCATTTGATTGTTTTTTAGAGGTTTTATTTCATTTTGCCTGTATGTTTGGAATGTGCAGCTGTCATGTCCAATCTCACAGGGTACTATGTGCAAAATTCTTTTTCCATTTCTGGGTTTAAGTGTCCTTCTTAGGGAGGCACTGCAGGATGAAGTCTTTTGAAATTATCGTTATTTCAAATTAATTAGAACATATTCATATCTATTATTTACTTAAAGAGGCTGTAAGCTGCTCCTGTACACTTCCATGTAATTTTGGTAACATTCAGATGTCACAGAAAATGAAATGGACATTAAAATAAAACATGTTATTACAAAAATAAAGCAGAAGGAGCTCTATAGTCCACATAATGAAATGGGTGTTTTACAACAGCTTCCATGTGACAGTGGATTAAAAGAAGTGTACAGAAGACTAGTACTGCTATTTTTGTTATCACAATACTACAGTGGCATTTGCACAGGGATTAATCTTCCACATGCGCAGAGAGGAGAAAATGAATCTATTATATCAGCGATTTAGGAACATGAAGCTGGAAATGCTGAGCAGCACTAACTCCTTGTCCAAGTTAAGCACATTTCTTTTGAGATCCAAATGATGGAACTTTCTTTCTTAACTCAGTTCCCCAAAAGTTGCCTTCCCTTGTGTTCTTTTTTAAGCGCCCAATTGCTCTGATTTCAATTTCCTGCCTAAAAGCTTACTGAAATAATCCCCTTCTCTCAAATTTCATAATATAATAAATACAGTATGGCTAAATCTCTGTCGATTATAGCATGCAGACAGGGAAATCATTAAGATGATGTTCATTATGAGGCCTATTATTGCACAACAGAGCAAAACTAATTGAATAAAGAAAGCTGACGAGTAAAATGATTAAACATTCATCCAGCCTCAGTTGTTCTTCAGGATAGATGAAGACAGGTGGTGATCTAGAGGCCCACAGAAATTCTGCATCCAGCTAGGGAACTCAACAAGCTTTCCTCAAAATTGAACTCCAGGTTTCAATAGATGCCTCCGGTTCTTATAAAGTTTTACCTGTCATTTTCAGTATTGTATCCTTTATTAATCAGACTGGAGGAAAATTGTAAGCCAGGATTCCACAGTAAGTCATTTTCTGAATCTGGTATTAGAAACCAGCAATCCCTGAATTACAGAATCACAGAATGGCCAAGGTTGGAAGGGACCTCTGAAGATCATCTAGTCCAACCCCTCTGCTGAACATGATAACCTAGAGCACATTGAGCATGATGGCATCCAGGCGGGTTTTGAATATTTCCAGAGAAGGAGACTTCACAAACTCTCTGAGAACAATTATCTTACTGTTAAATTTCACTGTGTGTCCTTTGACAATTTTAGATAAGAATATTTATTGCAGAAGGAAAGTGTGGAATGGCATAAAGACTTAATGCAGAGAAATGTTTCTTACCTGGAAGGTCAAATATATGCTTATTCAATTATAACAGCATTAGCTAGCATGTCTCAGAGGATAACATTTTGTGCAGACTGTGAGTAGAGGCAGTCATTTCTTACTTTTCTGGCCTGCAGCTGGTCCAGCACATCTGAGTGGTTCAGGGAAGGTCAGAAGCACTCCGAGAAAGGAATTCTGAGAGATAAATACTCCAACACCTCCTTCTTTTCCTTGTGCACTTGGTGGACTGACAGAGGCAGCTTGTTGACCCAGGTGCCAACCATGACAGTATAAGACTTTAGCCAGTTCTCCTCTCCTTCCTTATTTGTGTTTGCTGGGAAGGAACACTGCCTATAAGACCACAGCAGCTGCATTTCATCATATCTACCCCAATACTATGCAAAACTGTTTAGTGAGTATACTTTTATTGTAACTTTTTTCCCCATTACTTATGTGTCAGAAGCAAATCCATTTTCCATTTATACCCTGGTTGCTTTCAGCAATGAAATCAATACATGGTACTTACTACCTTGTAGATGGCATAAGAAAGATGCCATTAGGGAGTTCAGTCAGCAGGGAGATAAACACTGTTATAATGAAGTTACGGGAAGCTTTATAAAAAGAAATCAGATAATATTTGTCCTTCTTTACAATACTGAGCATTAAAATAAGAGTGACTTCGAAAAGCAGGCCAAATTACTACCTGATTTGGCATATTTTCCCCTTTGATTATAATCCAAACCTCTTCTTCCTTCTGAAGCAACTCAACACAGGATATTTTGCTAATGTGATTAAATTATCAGCTTTACAAGTGCTTAGAAACATCAGAGCACTCAAATTGTTCATAAATAGAACTTGCAGTTTTAAGAGAGAAATTTTCAATGGGTTGCAAAATGTGGAAAGAGAACTGAAAACAACATTATTCTCTAGGAGAAACCTGAAGTGTTAACAGGATACATATGGATATAAGAAGAACTGACCAAAACCAAAGCTCAATGCCAGACCTCTGAAAAGGATCTGCTGCAGTGTATTGTTAGTTATTATGCAGCTGTTACACATAGGTATGCTGAGAGAATTTCAGGTATCCCGAAGTGATAGGGAACCTGGAATGATAAAATAACAGTAGCAGTTAGTTTCTGGGAATGTTTTGGATAACAAAAAGAATCTCACACTCCAAGTAGCAACAGAACCGACAAGTCGAATAGGTGTCCTCTCTCTGACAGCACACTGAAGATGGAGTCCCCAGAAATCAGACTAGTTCAGTAAAGCAAACAGAGCTAACCTCCAGAATGCCTGTACATCCCTGGCTGGGATGGAGTTAACTTTCCCTGCAGCAGCCCATACAGTGCCGTACTTGGCACCTGGAGCTGGAACAGCACTGGTATCACACCAGCATTGTGTGTGTCGCTGAGCAGTGCTGGCACAGCATCAAGACTCCCTCCAAACCACCCCCACTCCCCCACACCACCAGCAGGCTGGGGGTGGGCAGGTGGGGTGGGGACATCACCAGGGCAGCTGACCTAAACCCGCCGAAGGGATATTCCATGCCAGGTAGTGTCACACTCAATAAGATGTGGGAAAGGGGGGGGGGAGAGGGGAGGCTCCCATTGTGAAGACAACTGTCCTCCCAAACAACCACTACACCTTTTGAGGCCCTGCTTCCTGGGACATGGCTGAACATTGCTTGTTGATGGGAAGCAGAGAATAATTTTTTTTCCTCTCTGCTTTTGTGAGGCTTTTTTTTTTTCCCTCTTCCCTGCCCCTTTATTAAATTATTCTTATTTCAACCTGTGAGTTTTTTCTTCTCTTTTTTATTTTTTATTTTTATTTTTTTTTCTTTCTGGAATACTTTCTTCTCCACTTGTTCTGAGGAGGGGGAGTGAGGGTGTGGTTATGGTGGAATTCAGCTGCCCAGCAAGGTAAAACCACCAATGTGGCTCAAAAAAGAGAAGCTAAATTGAATCCTGACTTTGAGAGAATTAAGGATCAATTTCTTTTTCCATTAAAAAGGAGACTATACAGCATGAAATGAAACATGAAAACCCACTGATAAATGCAAGAGAAAAAGATGCATTATGTTGCTGTCAAATTATGGTTACAGAATACACAACATGTTCTTAATAATGTGAAATGGAAAAAATAAAAAAGCAGTCATTACAGAAGACATACTAAAAATAAATGATTTATCTGAATATAAACTTTGTGCAAACCTTTTTTCACCTAGTATTACAAATGCATGGACTGATTACTTATGTAATGAACTGTTGAAAATAATATGAATGAATACATAGGCTTGTATGCTCTCTGTGAATAGCATTTTTGTGGTGCCACAACCTAAAACAGAATATGGAGCTAGATGGAGCAATAGAAAACAGAAGATTTCTGTTTACCTTTATTACAGGGTAGGTAATATTATCTGTTTCCCCAAAGATGTGCATTGTGGTACCACTCAAAATACTTCATCTCTCTGTTTAGTCCACTGGTCTGCATAAGGATTAAGTATCATTCCAAGGACTATGACAGTTCATTTACAGAAATGCAAATTTGCCCGTGACATGTATCAGTATCTCTGTGGATAACAAAAAGTTGATAGCTATCAATCTAACACCTCCCAAATAATTAAACAGCAATCCCCACCCCAGGAAAGCAGCCATGGCACCAAGCTTGCTGGAGTTCAAGTGTTTAGACAATGCTCTTGGACATATGTAGACCCTAAGATCGTTGCAGGTCCCTTCCAACTGTGGATATTCTATGTTTCTACAAAAAATTGACATGTCTTGATGGCAGGTATTAACCCCAGTGTTATTACTCATAAGGGAAAGGTTGATTTCTCATGCAAATACTTTTTCTCTGATGAAAAACAGTAAGTACAAAAAATTACAACATTAAAAAAAAAAAGAAAAAAATCATTAATGCTTCGATAGGATGTCCCGATTAAAAAAAAAATCAATTTACCTACACTGATTTGAAACACTATTGTAAAAAGGCAGTACAAACAGGGAGAAACATAAATTACTGCTAAACTATACCATGCTGCTAGAGCCAATGAGATCTGTGTACTTTTTCCTTATGATTATTACAATCTGGGAAGTAACACATTATCCACAATGAAAGACGGGAAATTTCTTCCAAGTACCAATCCTTCTACAAATCAGATTTCTCTTTTTGTCTTTGTAGACAGATTTCATCATAAATTTGATTCCTGAATTTCAACATATCTTCTACATCTTTGCAGGAGAGCATTTCTTCAACAGATAGCAGCTTAAAACCATGCAATTTAAAAGCTGACTTGTGCTGCACAGAATGTAACATGTTTAATGACATTCTAACTGATTCACTTAAACTAGAACAAACAGGAAAAATCCTAGCAGTCCACAACCCAAACTGTGTATTATCACTGGAGAAGAGCTGGTTTGAAACCTGCACACCCCAGAGGTCCAAGCATTCTAGTAAGCTGACTCCAAAAAATTGTAGTGAATATATATCTGAAAGCAATTTCACACCCTTTTTCAAGTCATCTTCTACACTAAATACCATACTTGCATACTTTACTTGATCATCAATTTTTATACTCAATGAACACAGGAAACAGTTTGAAGGTATGTCTACTCTCAAGTTTATATAGGATCCACTAATAATGCAGTTCTTCCCTACTAAGACTTCAGGTCCAATTCTAGAGTATTCAATAACGGATCCAGGTCCTATAAGGCACCCAGGCTCAAGTATGCTTTGAATGATACTTGCTGATCTATCCAAGGTCTCAGCTTTGTCTGAAAAGATGCTAAAGGCCTTAGACAGTAAATCAAGCTCAAATTTCAGTTTGCTATCAGATGTAAAATGAAACAAGTACTCCTGAGTAGTTCCAATGTGATAAAACTTAGAGTTGTTTAAGACTATAACATTAAGTGGAGTTCCTTTCAGAATAGAATATAGCTTCTGTCGTACTTCTACTAACTGCGACTCCTCTTTTGTGATGTTACTTGTATTTTTTGTGTAATCTTGAGTGGCTCCAGGTCCCAGGGCCTGAAGGAAGTCACCATATGCATCTATTTCACAGCAAAGAGTATCCATCTGCTTATAAAATACCAATAATTGTTTTGCAATGCTATGATCCATGTAAAATATACTGTCTGTATACACACACTCTGAGTCCATTTCTGAGTCACTGTGGTCTCCAGAGGAACATGGCTGAGAACAATTTTTTCTTCTTACACGTACCGCACCACACTGGCGCATTGTCTCAATATCAGGCTTGTGTAGGAAATGATGGCAAGATGTGTATTCAAGTCCTCCTTTTCCTGAAAAACTGGATGGATCTAAAACAAACACTCCATGAGTGGTCCCAATTGTCAAATCTGAAGGGTGAGCTAAAGCGGTAAATCCAGGTTTATCGAATGTGATTGTTTCTGCAACGCCAGTGCTGTAAAGTTCTATGTCATCTGAACAAGTAATGAGAATTCCTGGTTTCATGTGACTGGGAAAATCAATGTACATAGCAAGCTTAAGCTCCAACATCTGGTAAACAGGATCACCAAGAGGCAAAGCTGTGAAAATCTTCCCCAGTGCACTTGCATTTGGTAAACGTTGACTATAACCACCTGGAAAAAAAAGACATTTGTAATTACAAAGTATATATACAGTTCTTAAGAAAGTGTAAACAAGCATAAACAAAACCTATACAGCTACATAGCTTGATCATATACTATGTATTCCTTAGAAAATGTCAGATTTTTTAAAAAATCATCCTTATTCTTAAACATTTCTCAATGCAGATCTGACCTTATGTCTAAAAATTAGTGTGCCTTAAGTAGCTTTTACTTAAACAGTGGTTGACTTCAGTACCTTTACTTTGCTTCAGAGCTGGAATCTGAACCATGTGTCTATTAACTAAAGTGATGAAATCAAATGACTCCTGCTCTTTGCTTGAAAATAAGAAGAATGAAAAAATGCCTCAAAGCAATTTTAAATCTATAAGTATTCATTCCGTACGTATTTATGAGGATTCCGCTGGGCAGACCAGACTGCTTAAACTCACATGTCAAGGCAGAAGATTAATTTAGATACTTTGAATTACATTTTCTTCTCCACTGACTGACTGAACAACTTAAGTGTTGAAAACAAATGCTTAAAAAACAACACCTCCAGAAATTTCACCTGAAATTCAAACATTGGATCAGCGATGTTTGGGATTATTTTTCTAAGGGAACTATATTTCAGAACTCTTATTACTTACCTTCCAACATATTTAGGAAAAAAAAAAAAAAGGTATGATTTTAAAATGTGAAATGACAAACAGTATTTACCAGAATGAATTAGCAGCACAATGAAAGAAGTCCATTTATCACCATAGAGATTCTCTAAGCACTGGAGAACATGAAGTGTTGATCCACCATTTCCTAAAGGAAGAAATATTTTATTACCGGCTGAAAAGAACACCAATAAAAAATGTAACTGACACATGAAGCATCCTGGGATCTGGTGCTGTGGTAGGGTGATCAGGTATTGTTTTTTAAATGTTGATTCATTCTGCTGTAGAAAATAAGCTGTCATTTGTTTTTTAAAAGTCCTTGTGACTGCAGAGATAATTTTTTTAACAAACTGTAAATGGATGCACAGATATCCATCTGAAATTTCCTCAACCAGTTCTGACAGCACAGTCTTTCTACTGCACCACAGTTGATAGAATCATACAAAGATGATGGACACTCACTCAGGAAACTCTGCACTCAAAGTGAAGGGCACCTCGAACAGGCAGGTCTTGTGAAAAGACGTGCTTTTTCCTCCTATTCCTTCTCTGAATAACCTCAGCATTTGAAGTGTTTCATCATTCCTGTAGGCCATAACTTCACCGAAAAAATTGGCTCGAGCATGAAACACGTCACACAAAAACTCACGAGTGAGTTGATGCAAGCTTTCCAAAGTACTTTTGACATTTGCAATAAGGAAATGAGGGAAAAGTATAATTGTTTGGTATTTTTTTTTGGTGCTTCTACAACTTAAAACAGCTGGATTGCTGAAAACGAATCCTTACCTACTATTTTATACTGCTGATATACTACTGAGATTTATTAAAATTAACAACCAAACAAAAAAACACCATGAGTTAGTGACATTCTGTTTTCTATATGTAGAAGAGTGCCCTACGGTATCATCAACACATACTCACTCAAAACCAACGTGACAGAGTCCCAGTTACCACCATGGAAATTTTAATTGCCAAGATATACTTACAGACAGTCCAAAAAACACCAAACCCGTGATGTTGGCAGCTGCGCACGTGAATCAAAATAACATACTATGTGATGATGTGGAACCTACATTTGTATTCCGAATAATACTTCACGTTTTAGCAGATTTTGGAGCCCTTCCACTACAAGAGACAGCGGTCAAAGCACTTAAACACAATGCCGATTTCTGCCTGACTGCAAGCGATCATAAATGTATTAGCACAGGTTAGAGGAGGCAGAAAACGGAATGCACACGGAGGACACTGAGCGAGCCCAACTCACGCAGCAACACCTGCAGGAAGCAGCGTCCGGGCAGCCCCGTGCTCGGTGGGACAGAGCCCACGGGCCCCTCCGTGCCTCCGCAGCCGGGGCCACCCTCCCGCCCCCGGGCCGCCCGACAAACCCCGCTCCCCGCCGAGACCGCCGGCCGTGAGATGCGCACCGATCTTGGGTCCCGGTGGATCCGCGAAGACGTGGTACCGCACGCCGCGGGGCAGCTCCCCTCTCGCCAGCTTTGCGGCCAGCTGCCGCCGGAACGCCCGCTCCTGCTCCGCGTCGGCGGCGGTGATGGCCACGAGGTCCCAGAACTCGCCGTGCCGCACGGCTCTGCCTGCCCAAGGAGCGCGACTCCCCTCAGGGGCAGCGCCGCGGCCGCGGCCGGGCCCGCCTCCCGCCGCCCAGGGCCCCAAGCGCTGCCCACCCCCGCGGCCCCCGGCCCGGCCCCCCCGCCCGCCCCACCTCGGAGCGCGGCGAACCGCGCCAGCCGCCGCCCCGTGGCCTCCCGCCGCGCCGCGCTCCGCTCGCCCGCCGCCGCCGCCATGCTGCCGCGCCCCGCCCGCCGCCGCTGCGGCCTAGGCGGAAGAGCCGGGATGGGAGCGGCCCGGCGGCGGGCGAGGGCAGCGCTGGTGCTCGGCTGCTGGGCCGGACCGCCTGACATCTCACCGCGTGTAAATCCTACCGTAAAAGTAGCTCCCGAAGCACTGCAGGACGTCCTGAAAAGCAGCTACTTACAAGAATTAAGGGTTTTTTATTTTTCTAATAAAAAAAGGTTGCCAAAAATCCATAGTTCTTCTATGTCTGCAGACTGCTGGCAGAAGATTAAATGAATAAATACTTCACTGCTCTTTCAGTTTGGGACTTCATGTGATGCGTGTCATGCATTTTTGTTCTAGCTTCCGATCTTTATCAAGACTTCCTAAAATACCTGTTTGCACTCGCTAAAATAATCAAAGTCTGTTACTGAATCCAAGTAGTCATGGTAATCATTCTTTTTGTACTTATTTCAGATTAATGCTTATTCATACTTTAACTAGTAATAGTTTAGGATCTGTTAATCTCATAATCGATTCCAGGAAATACTCGTTTTTCATCTATACCGTATTTGTCCCCTGAAATGAAGGACTGACTGTCCAGAGGAGGGCCAAAAAGGGCTGGAGCATCTTTCCTAGGAAAACAGGCTGAGAGAGCTGGAGCTTTTCGGCCTGGAGAAGAGAAGGCTCCAGGGAAATGTTATAGTCACCTTCCCATCCCCAAAAGGGGCTACGGGAAAGCTGGGAAGGACAGGACTTGGGGTGTAGTGATAGGACAAGGGATAAAAGTTTTAAAACGAAAGAGGGTAGACTTAGATTAATTAGACATTAGAAACAAATTCTGTACTACGAGGGTAGCGAGGCCCAGGCTGCCCAGAGAAGCTGTGGATGCCTCATTCCTGACAGTGCCTAAGGCCAGGCTGGATGGGATTTGGGTAGCTTTAAGGTTCCTTTCAACCCAAACCATTATATGATTCTATAATTCACTGTGCATAGTAAAGAATCCCAGGAGAGATTTTGTAATAGCAAAACTGTTTACACCGATATTTTAACTTAAGTTTAAATCCCCACGTTGCATTTCTCTATGAAAAGTGTCTTCACAAATAGCAGAAAACACTTTGTTGACTTGCTGAATATCTCACCTCCTGTCTGATAATGCTAGCCCTCCCTTGTTCTTCAGTTTCTGGTGTAAACAACCTTAGATACAGCCTAGTCTGCAGTCCCTGTGTGGAGTGGAGATGATGGATTAACACACAACTCATTGTATGTGTGTATGAACATTTGGTGGAGCAAATGAAATGTAAGTGGTGAGAAAATGTGCCAAGAGCAAATTACTTTGTATTACCCTCTGGAATGCAATATGTCAAATAAAATATGTTGGTAGCACAACAGTATTTTTACTTAAACAGTTAGTGTTGGCAGGAAGTTCCTGTCCAGGGAAGGTAGAACAGGGCTTGGATCTCAGCAAGGGTGGCAGTGTTCAGACTGCTGTGGAAGTTTTTTTTTTTTTTTTTTTTTTTTTTTTTTTTTTTTTTGTGAGAAGCTCCCAGGACACACAGTTGCAGGGGGGATGTGGTGAGAACAGGATCTAGTTTAATGAATCCTGAATGTGTCTCCAGTGTTGCAAAGCAACAGCGCTGTAGTGCCAGGAGTGTATGGCAGAGCAGGGGCTGCCATACATGTTCAGGAGCTGCCCCAGAGGGAAAGGCTCGCCTCACCCTGAGTTTCTCATAGGAGATCCAGGCAGTGCAGACCCACTACGAGGCACGATGTGAAGGCAGAGATCTGACCTGCTGAGGAATCCTTCCTGATATTCAGTTACTTACGGAAAATGACTAAATGAATAACGGGAATGAAGAAATGAATAGATGAACCATCAAATGGCAACACATACGGCTAGTCGATCATCTGTAGAAGCATCTTTTTTAGCTCCTTTTTTATTTGTTTGTTTGAACAGACTAATGGTTGGCAGTATGTATAACTGAAATATTTTCGCAAACAACTGGAATATATATTTTTAGAGCTGTTATACTGGAAAGCCTCCAAGTGAAGAATTGAGCTTACTGTTTATTCCTCACATGAGAATTTAGGTTATTCCAGGACAGTAGCAGATGCCATAATAAATCTTGCAGATGTCATAATAAATCTCGCTTTATTTACTAAGAGAAAGGTGATGTTCAGTCTGTCTGAAAGGTCAGTATACAGGTGGGAATAAAAAGCAGTAAGGTCTCAAATTATTTATTATTGTGAATATTTAAATATGCCTATTTATTATATCTGCAGATGTTTTTCAGATGAGGATGAGAGTTGTAAGTGTTATCGAAACAACTGTTACACTTCACTGTTCACAAATATATTCTGCTGTAAGGTGAATTAAGCTTGACTATAATTTTGGCAATACATGAAGAAGACAGAGAAGCCGAAAAAAATACAAGAGAATTGTGGAAAACAGCTGAAATTATGTATTGGTGTTTCGCTAAGCTGTAAGATACTAGAAATTCCTATTTTTGACAATCAAAAATGGCTAAAAGAAGGTGAGATCTAGTTGAATTTACATATGGCCCAGCTTCCACCCCAGATAAAGCTATTATTTCACTCACTTGTCTTTTGCACAGTTTAAAGCACCAAAATAATTTTTCCAGCATTTCATTTCTTCTGTATGCAATATTGGACATTGCTCTGAGAATTTTTAAACCCTGTGCAAACAAATGTCTCTGTAGAAGTGAATTGAACAGTCATTGACTGCATTGAATTGTTGTCTTATCTAGTCCTTCCTTGCTATAAGACAGATACCCAATAGTGCAGAAACTTGGCCCATTCTCCCAGCCTTTATTTGCAGCTGAAATAAAGTATTTTTTTTTTTTTTTTTATCACGTATGGACAAGTAGACCAGCTTGGAAAAAAAAAAAAAAAAAAAAAAAAAAAAAGAAAAAAGAAAAAAAAAAAAAAGCTAAAATCCTGCAGTGTAAAACTTCATATCCGTAGTAGTAGGAACAGCAGAGTTATTGGGAACACCAGAGCCATAGCCTCTTGATGGCCTTCTGGCAATACAGTCAGTGTTTTAATGGACACTAACACCGCTGACACATGGGAATTAGAAATACAGTGGTATGATAAAATGCTCTATGAAATACCTCACCATGCTGCTGTATGCTTATCCTGGCTGTATAGGGCTTCACCAGTTGTGGAACAGGCTGGAATTTGGGAACATATTGACTGTCTTGGAGCCAGTCTTTACTTTTTCTCATCTCTTCCCAGGTTTTTGTGTTTCTATAAGGTGATAAATTCGAGCTGTGTTCACAAAGAAATATCAGAATTAATAGACTTGATGTATCCCCTCCCCTCCCCTCATATTTCTTTTCTGAGGGTGATCGTATTCTGTCCATCAGAATTTTAATCAAGACAGATAAAGATCATGGGATTATTTTTTTGCTTATTGATCCTTCTTATTTCATTTTTTTTCACTGATATTTTTGTCTATTTTTACTTCATGGATTAAAAAAAAAAAAGAAAAATTGTTGTGCTCCAGTGATAGTGTTGTTGAACTACTAAGCTTACTAAGAGTGACAATGACTGTATTATTATTTTGAAAGATCAAGTGTTTCCTCCGGGAGAGTGACATTTTTACACTTCAGCTACAAAATTAAAAACAGTCTCAAAACACTAATGCTGTGGATATCCAGAGTAGTGTGCTCTGTTTGGAGAAGGCTGATGGAGCTGATTATTAACCGCTGTGTTACAACCGTGATGTCCATGTGGGATATCTGGAGAACCTTGCCAAAGTTTGGTGGCTTTGGTGTGTCAGAAGCTGTGCCTGAAACCACTGAAATGAGGTTTTGTGCATGCTGTTTGGCACAGAGTATCTGAAGAGCCTTGGTGCTCAGAAGCAGAGGTGGGCCACCACACTCATTCAGTGACCAGCCACAGCTCTTAGAAATGTCTTCTGGGTAGGTGAGGGGAAAAGGTGTTAGAAGAAGAAGATGGAGAAGTAATATCCCCATGACTTTCTGTTTTGCTACAGTGAGCTGCATGATTTTGCTGGTCATGTTTAACTCTAGTTAGGGCAGCTTTGTCTCCAAGTGGAGCAGAAAAAGCCAGTGAGGGTTTTTTGCCTATTCCAGCCCCAAGACAGAAGAACTACTGCCACAGCATGGCAGGAGAACATGTGCTGCTCCTGATCAGCGGTGACTTGTGATAGCAGTGGTGCCACCTGCACAGCGCCGCGGGTGTGAGGTGCTGGGGACCCGCTACCGGCAGTGTGGGGCCGCGGCAGCAGCACTGGCGCTGCATTACGGTTCTGTCTTACGCTGCCCCCTGTTAGCCTCATTTTTCACTGGTCTCATTTCTAGGCAGAGCAGTCCCAATCTGTTTTGTCCCTCTTCCTTGAAGAGGTGTTGCAACTGTTTGAGGGCCCCACTTACCCTTCTGGGAATAGTTTCCAGTTCATGTGTCCTTTCTGAACCAGGGCAGCCAGCCCCACGCACAGTGTTGTGTCCTGTATTGGGTACCCAACACTGAAAAATTCTCTCATTCTTTTGAGATAAAAGAAGGGTTTCTAACTAACTAAGTGATTGAATAAATGAATGAAATACAGGAATTGAAGGGTAGAAAGAGAAAATCTGAACACTACATCAGGATCTTATGCTAGACAAACTTGTGGGTGCTGCCAGTTCAGTACTGTCCCTCATTTCTGCAATAATTTTTAAATATGTGGTTGTAGTTTTCTTGAGAAAGATCCTCAAATCAAGGTCAAGACCAAGACCAGATGATGCAAAGCACTGTAAAAATATTTGCCAGCTGCTATCTTTGCCCAGAAGGCTTCTGCTCACTTACTTGAGCCAAAGGGTGCCTGCTTGCTGCTGTCAGATGAGCTGTGCGCTGTGAAGGTGACTGTATACCAGAGACCTTAGCAGCATCTCCATCCTGGTTGGCAATGCGCAGGATGAGGGGGAGCTCTGGGGAGATAGATGTTGGAGTGTGAGGCAGGGAGGCAGACGAGTAAAGTGAAAAATTAGTGGGGGGAATGAGAAGAGAAGGTTGGAGAAGAACTGTGGGAGAAACAGCAGGGAGAAAGAGGCATGGCATGGCATGGCATGGCATGGCATGGCATGGCAGCAAAAACAGTGAACCCAGCACCAGGAGGCACAGCTTGAAAGGCAGTGTATAGACTCAGGTGGTTCAGGAGCCAGCCAGGTGCACAGCAGGATATTAAGCTGGTGAGGAGCTATGAATGGAAGGGTGAAAGGAGCAGATGATAGCTTTCTTTCTTTTTTTTTTTTTCTTGGGAAATGTGTGTGTGCTAATATGATTCCAAGGAAGACTTAATGTGCTTCTCACCAGTTGTATCTGGTGTCTGATACAAAATATTCCAGAAAAGTACAAGAAACATTACTCTACACTAGTAATTTTTGGATCTTAAGGCAGATAGTAAAGTTAAATACAAACATAGTCCCAGTGACAAGGTTTGCACATTTTTCTACAAAATTGACACAAAACACACTGTCTTATTTGTTCCAGTGTAGCATTCAGAGCTGTGTTATTTATAACAGAGCACCAAGACTTGCTTTGCAGAATTTTCTGTGCAAGTCTCATGTTTCCATTCTAGGACAGAGGAGAAATGGTGTCAATGTCCTGATCATTTTCTGTCAGAGAGAAGTAACAGCAATTCCCAAACACAGTTGTACTCTTAAATAAATAGCTGTTCAAAGCATGGACCTTGAACATTTTTTTTTTTTCTTTATGCTCATGCATTTTACAGGTCATTATTGCTGTATTACCTATTACCATAAAAACCTCAGTGTCTCCATAATGGCTTGAAATCTGTTTCATTAGTATGTTAATACGAAGCTTTGTACAGGTAATGTTTTGTCAATCTTCTTGAAGTGCTGTACAGTGCATTCTAAGAATTATGTAAGTACATATATTCTCTGTACTTCATGAATATTAACTGTGACTAGCAAGGATTTCCTTAAATCTTGAAGATCGCTTCCAGACAATGTGTCATTAGATTAAACTCTTCATAACAGACCAGAGCCAAACCATTCAGGACAAAAAATACCGTTTTATAAAAAACATCCTAATTTTTCGAATTTCTGTTGCATTAAAATCAATCTCTACCATTGAACAAGGAGTATCTGTAAAGTTAATTTAGAATGATTAATGTCCCTAAGTAGCAAACCCAGATATAAATTAAATGAAAGATGAACCTGGTACTGTTTCTTTTTTTTCAGTCACCAGTGCCAGCTGCATTTCAAGAAGATTAAGAAAAGTCATTAAAAACATAATTATAGAATTAACTTATTTTCATTTGCTAAACACATGGAAATATATGTAAGCATATGAGCATGAAATATTTAAAAGCATGTGTTTTAGATGCTTTTATACATTAAAAAAAACGTCTTTTGGCAGCAAGGGGATGCTGCTCTAGAGTTTCCAGCTCCTCAGTCTGCAACAGCCATGGCTCTGGGGGCAGAGTCTGAGCTCACCTCCCCCTGGGCACAGATGCTGCTCTCCCCATTGCCATGCCGTCCTGGCTGTCCTGACCTTCTGCAGAAGTATGCATTGCTTCAAGACAATTATTTTGACACCTTTTTGGATTTGGTAGTTTTAAATTAAATTATGTTTTCCTGTTTTGTTCTATAGGAAACTGAGTGGGAATATGGAGTCTCCCTTCTGATTGTTACAGAATTTGAGTACTTCTTTCAAAGTGCATGTGTTTATTTTACCCTTCATCAGTACTTGTGATCTTCATTTGAATGCTTAGTTACACATGACACAATTTTCCATAAGTGAATTTTCCTCCTCCCCACATTTTTTTCTAGTTGCTAGAACTGAACAGTTTTCTTGGTGAGAATACACAACTGACCTCAAAAGTGGTACTGTATCCAACTTAATTTCTTTGTTACTCATTTATTACACACTATTATTATTTTTCATTGATGGTCCACTGTGACAGCAGTTTCTTTTCATGATTTTATGGTTACTTCAGAAATCAATGAAGTTTATCAATAAATCAAACTCCTCCCTCTCTCCCTCCTCCCTCCCTCCCCCCCCAATTCCCCCCCCCCCCCTCCCCACCGGCAAGTTAAGACTGTAGTTTGCACTGGTTTTCATTGGGTAAATCCTTGTGTTTGATTTCAGCTGGAGAATGCACTTGGTGTGTGTGAGGTGAACGCTGGGCAAGAGTAAATAGGGCATACATACATACAGCTTCGCCTTTGTGGCAGAGGGATCGAGTAAACCTGGGATCAGAGAGCAGGAAGATTTCCTCTCACTGCCTGACGGTGGTGCTACAGTACTGTGGGAAAAATTGGTCCTCTTCATGGTGTGTCATTGACTCAGTTCTTGTGTTCCATCTTGTCTTGGGCTCTACCTGTATGACTGGCTGTGTCTGATGTTGTTCAAGTGAGAATAAAGATACAATTCATTGTACTTAAGTAGAATCATTGTTTGTAATCAGCTAAATAGAAGGAAGACTAAATCATGCTTACCAGAATGCAATGTTCTTTGTGTTAACATCCACACCAAGGGAGCAAGCTATCTGACAAGAGTCAAGCAGTAACCCAAGAGCAGACCACCCTTTTCAACAGACAGGGTCATCTTGTCTATTGGCTGTGAAATTCCAAGTTTGGATGGGTCTAACCTTGACTGATGTAAGCAGGTATTTTTACAGTCAATTTTCTTTCTTGTAGATGGCAGCTGGTCAGTCCATCCCATTCTGGCAGAATTCTTGCACAGAGTATCTGAGAAAAAACTTACATTTTTATTACTTCTCATCTGCATTTGTCATGGCATATTGCCTATGAAAATGTCCTTTCTGAGATACGCAAAATAAACTTTGAAGAGCTCAGTTACGGATTTTCTTAAATTTTCTAAACTTTCAGACTAGATATTTCATTAATACTAAATGAATATTGTGGTATGTAAATTCATTTAATTTCAGCTTAATTTTGTTGATGCACTGTTACTGCAGTATGATTTCATTGCTACTGCAACTGACAGGTATTTTATGTATTTATCTATTACAATAATCTCTAGGATACACTGATGCATATATAATACTTTACTGTATTGTTACTACATGAGCTCTCTGCCACTCAGTACAAGAGGAGTATTTAGATGTGCCAGATATTACAATGCTGAAGTAAAAAAATGCTGTACTCTCTTAGTGGTATCAAGCATAAGGAACTTTAGAAAACCCACTTCTATAAATAGAAGAAAAATTTTGCTTCCTTCTTAGGTATAACTTTTTCTGCTATTCTGCCTTTTTCTGCCTTTTCTACACTTTTTTTTTTTTTTTTTTTTTTTTTTTTTTTTTTTTTTTCCCCTTTACAGTTAAAAGGTATAAAAGGTAGGATGGGGTTTTGTCCTACTTTTGTCAGTTAATGATAATTTTCTCTTCAGAGAGCAGGACTGGGATTTTTTTTTTTTCTTTTTAAGTTTTAAAATAACAAAATTACTTCATGCAGGTCATATGTCAGAAAAAAAAAAAGTAAGAAAGATGAGGGGAAATTCAGAGTAAAGAAGGTTGATAGAATTGTTGGATTTGGTCCCTCATTTTTTTAGGTGATCTATTTACAACATCAATCTATTACTTCTTTAAATGGGCTTATATTCTACAATTGTAATTCAGTAATGACTTTCATATGGAAAATTCCTGTCTTAATGTGGAGTGAGATTATGATTAATTGAAAACTAACAATCCTGACTATCTGAAACTTAAAGAAGCAAACATTTTGGAAGAGTTAGCTTCAGTTATATTTTCTGGGAATCAGGTATTCAATGATAAACACAATAAAGAACCACTTATGTAGTCTTTAAAGTGTGTTGTTTTTTTTTTTTCTTGTCATGTCTGTGCAGTGAAAGTATGTTACATTTCTTGCCACTGCTTCAAGAAGTTGCCATTGCTCCAAGAAGAACAGAAAATTCCACAGATCATTTCCTCATGAAAGTATTCTTTATGAAGTATTAGAGCTATATATTATTCATTATTCTTATGAGTTTGGTCACTTGCTTCAGGAGATCAGGCTCTTAACATTTCCTCAAGTGCCTTAAGGGTTTCATATGTATGTTGCCTTTCTTTTAGTAAAAAGTTAGTGGCAAATGTGCTAGAGATTGAATATAAATTAATGTTAGAGAAAGGCAAACAAACAGGAGAATGGTCACCACTACAGGGAGAACTGGAACTTCCTCATGGCACACTGTGTTAAATTGTACCTACTGTGAATTATTAGATGAATTCTTAGAGTTTAAAGCTGTCACTAGGCTTTCAGTGCAGCAATGCATTCTGGCCTAGGTCTCGTCTAGGTCTAGTCAGTGTGGTGAATTTCCATAAGTAATAGAAATTTTAAAAGCATCATCCTCCAAGTTTGTAATATACCTCTTAACTAATTAGAATGAGATAGTCTTTCCTATAAGAGTTGGTTCTCGCATATTCTTAACTAATGACATTATTGCACAGCTAGATCCTGCAACTGTTCTTTTGTAGGAGATACATCTTCTTTATATTATGAAAGGCTACTACCAAAACAAACAAACAAACAAACAAATCCAACCAATATAGCCCTCCCTCCTCCCCCCCAAACAATAATCAACTATTTTTTTTCTCCTGTACATCTTTCCTCCCTCCTTTCCCCTAGATGAATCAGAGCATTAGCTCCAGATAGAAAATACTATATTTAACCTGTCACTTCTGTTCTGACACAGATCGACAGTGTATGAAACAAATTTAAATCTAAATTTGGCAGTAGGTTGACATCTGTCTTCAGAGACATGCCTTGGGAGACAGTGAAACAACACTAGGAAAAATATAATTTCATCACTGAAAGAAATGGTTACTGCTTTTTTTTTTTTTTTTTTAATCAACTGTGTAAGATAAGAAGTCATACATCATTGCACTGTATCCGGAAGTGATTTTTTTGGTTTGTTTGTTTATATTTTTTTGGCATTGAAAGAAAACTACAGGTAGCATATCATTTACTGAGGGCATTGGGATGTGTATCACAGCCAATCTGGCAAAACTGCTTGGCTGAGCTAAAAGGGTAAAACTAAATAGTATGTTGGTTGACGTTCTGTGAAAATAAAAGATTAGCATCAGACTAGAAAAGACAAGAAAAATCTCCGTGGAGGAAGGTATGGTCATAATTCCTTCATAATATGTCAAGACGTAAAAAAAAATAATCAGCCATAAATAAGATGAAACTTGTTGTATGAGGACAAGAGATGTCACCATGCACATAAGCAGGTGTGATATCTGCTGTTAATCTCACCCAGAACTGCTGGGTGCCTCATGAAAGACCCTTGTTCCTGGCCCCATGTTGGCAGAGTGGTTGCGCTGCTTGGTATGGAGGTGACTCCCAGTGCTCCTGTTTGTGGAGATCTGTGCAGAGCTACATCAAGCCTTTGCAAATACATGCTTTGACATTGGAGCAGCTACTTGTGGGTCTAATTCTAGTAGAAGTTTAGCTATTTCCAAGATAAAATTTGGATACAAATATGACAGTTGTGCTGATGCTTACAAACCATACAAGAGTAGTTAAATAAATGTGCAATGATGTGCAAAGATGATAATGCTTATCCTTTCAGTTGGGAAAAGAAAACAAAAAAAAAATTTCTGATTGTGTTTAGCTCTTTTTAATACCCATCCTCATCCTCATGCTTGATGTGTGTCATACCATACATTCTTTTTGTTGACATGGATCTAGGGGATTTGGCCTGTTTTCTGCAATAGATAATAATCTACTCAGAGGATGAGCAATATGACAGCCATACTCAAATGCTGCATAAGGTTACACAAATGTAAATCACCACAGAGAAAGGTAGTCATTACATTCAAGAGTTTAAAGAGTTTCCTGAAGAGAAAGAAAGCAGAATTCTGAAAAAAAAAAAAATAAATAAATAAAAAATAAAAAAACTGAAGAAGAGGGCTTGAAAACTGTAAGAGCTTTACATCAGCATCAAATGAAAAGATCAAGATTACTGAAAATGTGAGGAAATGCATGCTCTGTTCTTAGAAAGCAAGAAACAAAGCCATTTGAGTATTCACTGGGTCAAAACTTCTGTGCTTGACATGTTGCTTTGACACAGGGTTGGTTAAGTCTTGATGGTGGAAACGTGAAGATACCGTAAAAGAAAGACAAAGAAGTGTTTCCTAACTTAAGCCACTTTTCCTGCAAAAAAACAATAATTAATAAAGCATGTCAGTGTGACTTTTGAAATATATCCTGGTTCAATTAGGATAAGATCTTATCTGGAACCATAAATGCTATATACATATTTTTAAATGAATGCTAAAAAACAAATTGCCTTTTTTACCTTTTTTTTTTTTTTTTTTTTTTTTTACCATTTTATTTATAAGTATTCTTTTAAAAGGCACTTTACAAGTTGCCTTTTGCTCTGAAAATTGGCTTCAAAATAAATGTGAGTTTTAATGTTTTTTGGATCTGAGAGAGAATTTATTTCCATATTGTGTTTCTCTACTGTTTGTAGACATTTTGCAGGATGTTGTAAGTTACAGCTCTGTCACTGATTCCTCAGTTTATGACCTCAGTGACACCAAAGCTCATCAACTGTGTTCTTTTGATTTATACTTGTGATGAATAGTAAATTAATAAACCATGCACAAAATGTAATTGAGTTCAGCTCACTCCCCTTAAGCTGTTTATTCTTCAGGCTAAGTGGAATAAAAAACAAAAACGGTGTTGCAGAAGATAAATCAATTACACAGAGCCATGTGAATTGACTGGATTTATCTTGTTTGTCCAGGAGACAGTGAGGAGGCAATGTGATCATTGTCTGTGAGAACCCTTTGTTGGAAGTTTTTTTCTGTGACTGCAAGCTGATGCTATAGACAAATTTAGAGAATAAACAAATTGCAATTATTTAGCAGCCAGTATAACTTGCCACAGGAACAGCCCACTTAGAGATCTGGTCGATCACTTGAAGTCACTAAATCAAATTGTATGTCTGTGCTCTAGTAAGACAAAAACTATGGGCTTCATATAAGAATTACAGAATTAAAATTGGTTGCATTATCTAGAAGGTCAGACTAGATAACCACGATAGTCTTTTTCTAGCTGTAAATCACTAAATGCTTATTTTTGTCCCAAATGTCAATGGGTATGATTCTGAATGCATGTAAGTTGCTGCTCTGAGGAGTAATTCCTTTTGTCTCGTTCCTCCCACTTCTAGTTTTCTCTCTCAATTTGTGTATTAGTTCTAATTCTTAGAAATCACAAAACTGTGATACTAGACCCTCTTTTCATATTCACCTGGCTAAAAAATAATAATAATAATAAAAAAATTTCATTAACAACTTCACTGCAGTCTCTTATTTAGCCCTGATTTTTCAGTGATCCCAGAACAGTAAATAACTGGTATTTTGGGTGGAATGCCATGGCATTAGGTATTTATATTGACAAAATAAGTACAGGAAATCCGTGCAGTTACCTGTCCATTTCCTTAGAACTAGATTGTTGCACTGCACCAAAGTGGGTTGAAATTCCTCTGCTGTGAATGCAACAGGCTCTAAATGCCCCCTGTGCCGAGGCTACATGCAGCAGGAGAGCAGCGATGCTGCTTGGGTGTCTGCGTGCATCGTGCCATGCGCTGTGCATACAGCTGAAGGGGTTTCTGCTTCTTTCCAACCTCCTGTGACACAGAAGTGTTTTCCTGGCTGCTAGCTTCCATTAACACATCTTCTGCTTTGATTATGGTCATTATGTGTTTTCATACATACAGTTAATTATGCCTCTGGTGTATTTTGCATAAATTCATTGTATATATGTGTTACTGTGGAAATATATCAGCTACATATTGGTGGCTGTTAGGCAGAAATATGCCTGTAGGCCCCAGATCAAATCGCAGTAGAATAACTTATATGTGTTGTTATTACTATTAACATCACTGGTGGCATTGAAAAAAAAAGGAATACAGTTCAGAATATTTACCTGTGAATAGCTTTCCCCCTCCGTTATTTTGTCTGTATAGAATTAATTAGTTAGCAATACCTAATTTAGTTAGAAAAAACTTCCACAAAAATGGACACAAAATACGTTATTAAAGTGATATGCTAGACAAATGTTAAATATTTTATAGGCTTATTAACAGTGCTTGAAACTTCTTTGATGTGCTTAGTCACCATTTGTAGGTAATATCTGAAATTTATTGGAGAAAAAGCAATTGAAATACTTAGAGTAAGATAAATGATCATTTTAGCTGGAGTATAGAGTCCATAATTACGTTATGAACAGATTAGGAAAAATAACATTTCATCATATCTCCTGTAAAGCATTTACAGAAATTCTGGATATTTATTTAATATTTAAATAGCCCATCTCCAATAGTGTTTTCATTGTTTGGCATGGTCTAGCCGTTCTCTGACAACTTTCATCATTCATCCAGATTATTTCTGCATTTTAAATTGTCTTTTTAATCTGCTGAGTATTTTTAGCCATGCATTAGCTAAAATACACTGTTAAATGGTTCATAATTAAAAATAGGCCTGACTTCAATGTTTCCTACAAGTGCATGCAGTGACCCCAAGTTTCACTGTTTCTGTGCTGCTGCTGGCCATGCCAGAGTAGGGGAAATGCTGCAACCTCAGAGAAGGTCCTGCATTGGCACCTGCCGCCCCCAGTGCCCCCGCCTCGCCCCCTGGGCTGTGCCAGTGCCGTGAGAGCTTCCAGGGAGCTGAGCCACTGCCTTGTGGCACCTCCACCCTGGTGAGGAAGGTCAGGCCTGGGAGAGCACAGTGAGTGGTCATGCTCCTGGATGCCTAATGAGAGAGCTCTGCTTTGCCCTGCAAGTGCTTTTTCTAGGTATGAGCATGCTCCCACTCTGCCATGGTGGAGGATTGGGATGTGGGTGAGCTGGAGTGGGAGCAGTGAGTGCTTGATAGCTCACAAGTCTCTTCTTCAAACAGGAATATCCTTCGCAGGCTAGACATGTAAAAATTCTTAGCCTAGAGGACTTCTTCACCTAAGCAACAATATAGCTGATGAGGACCTTGAAACTGCTTAAATTAGCCAGCTGACAACAGCAGTGCAAATTTATACAAGGACTATTCATAATGTGTTTTCTGGAAATAAAAGGTTCAGTGTCGTCTCTTAGTTTCAGCAGTGATTGTGTACCAGCTGTGCTTCTTGTACAGGGCCTGTGTCCGTGCCTGCTCCACTGCATGCACCATCTTCACAGCAGAGTGCTGGAAAGGAAGCACGTGGCTGCACCTGAAATGCCTATTTTGTCTGATCTCACCCACCTGGAGGTGTCACGAAGGTTTCTTCTCACTGTTGGTACAGGTACAGCTACATCTGAAATACTGACAGTAGCTGCACCATATGCACACAATTCTTAGGAGAAGTTTTGGTGTGGCAGAGCTACAACTGTGTGTGCATGTATGTTAACTAGTTAGTTCTAATTTCACAGGTTGGCCTGTTAGGCACGTGAACTTATAAATGAAATGAGATTTCACTGAATAGCTTTAATTCTGCAAAGTTACTCACAGCTTGATGAAAGACACACAAACTTATTTTCACTGAAAAATAAATAGTAGTAATATTAAGCCATTATTATTTTTTTTTTCATTCTGAAATTTAGTAGTGTAAGCCATTAAAACATTTCTCCCTGTGCATCCTGCACCAGGCCAATTTGGCATCTCAGGTCTTGGCATTAGCTCTGATCTCTTGGTGGTGACAAAATATCAGATGTTGAAAACTTGATGAGCAAGGTAGGGCTGTTGTACCAATTCCAGCTGGCATCCAGTCCAGGAACTCATTAGCTACAGTCTGGGGTACAAAGAAATCTGCATGCAGGTGGGGAAAGGCTAGGCAGGGATGCGGGTGGGTGGCTCAAGCCTGGCCAGCTATGTAGGGTTAATAGAACACAGGTTAAGTTTTACTGTTCTTCAGATGGTGTAGAAGTGCACCCTTGAAAGAAGGTAAGGCATTACGTCAGTGTCTGGCTGAGAAATGCTTTTTGGCCACAGCTGTGATTTTTCAGAGGGAAGGGCGGTGAGCCCACAGATGGGTAGATAGAGGAGGACTGTGCTGTGGCGCTCAGGCTGTATTTGCTCTGAAGACCCCTTTGTAAGTCTAAGCGAGACTGACAATGTAAGCTACACTTCTTTCTCCAATATCTGGGGCACAGCGTGCCCCTGTTAAGAATGCAAAGCTGTAGTTGCTGGAGAGACAGTACAGGTGAGCTCCTGGGGCTGCGCTCTTCAGCTTCACCCAATGCCCTCACCTGTATGTCCCTGCTCCTCTGGGGCCCCAGGCTGCACCCCTGCTGGGGCCAGGCCCTGGCCTTTCCTCCAGGCTGGCATTCATGTGATGTTTAGGGCAGACTGCACATTGTCCAACAAGCTATTAGTGGAGGGACAGGAACTGTAAAGTACAGGCTGTTCAAGACTGAGCTCTATAGAACCCTAAATATACAGAGATAATTAAATATTGTACTTTACTAATTAATAGCTGCTTGCTTCTGGTAGTTTTCCTGGTAATATTTTTCCTTGAATTGTTCAGACAACAGATTGTTTTCCTCTTCTTAGTAAATCAAGTTACCTGGTAACAATATTTTAAAGCTGAATCATGACTAATTTGTTCTAGTTGTCCAATGTTGCAAAAATAATTCCCTTCTTAAAAGGGTATTAGGCCAAATGATTGTGAAGACCCTGCTTTCATTAGTCCATATTTTCTCTGCCTATTGCTCTTCTTCAGCATAAGAGGATTTGTTCCTAAATGCTGGCTTTGAAATTCCCTTGCTGCTAGTTCTCATCTTTGTGTGCTGAGCTGAACTGGTGAGTTGCTGCTACCTCAGTGAGTACCCCATGGCTGGGACTGCCTTGGCATTTCTCCTGCTGGCCACTGCAGCTGCTTTGATGTTTATTGGTCTCTTGGGTGCCCCTCTACCATCACAAGGGCCTGATGCTCCCAGATGCCTTCACTACAAAACTTCCATGAATAACTTCTCCTGAATTACCTCTGTAATCATCTAGTTGTAGTTACTCAGGAATGAATGCTTAATTGAAGGACTTCGTTCACTGCTTTGTACTTTTTGTACTTTTTAATCTTTGTACCTCATCCTCTACCATTTCCTTCCCAAACTTATTTAACCAATATTAATCTGTTTCTTCCTCAATTATGTCCTTTAGTAGATATATTAGATATATTGAATTTGAAGATGAATCTGTAGACGGCTCTTATTTTTAGTAAGAAGTCAGCACTTTAGTAAGAAGTCAGCACTTCTTACTAACATAATACTTTTTTTTTTTTTTTTTTTTTTTTTTTAATGTGGTTCCTTTCTAGACCTTATTACCATGAATTTC
The DNA here is from genome assembly GCF_009819795.1 of Aythya fuligula. Classification (NCBI taxonomy): domain Eukaryota; kingdom Metazoa; phylum Chordata; class Aves; order Anseriformes; family Anatidae; genus Aythya; species Aythya fuligula. The sequence continues at coordinate 416,381 of NC_045566.1, forward strand.
GTGTTCTTCAATTAGAATAAAATATTTTGCCTATCCTTTACCCAGCACCAAAAAGAAGCTGTACTTCTTAATATGAAAGGCTGCACAGCCTTAATATGAAAGGCTGGAGGATGTTCCAGGTCTGGACATCCTGCTAGCACTGCAGAATAGCTATGGTGAAGCAGGCTCTCCCTGGGGTACACCTGAGGTATTCCCCTGGCTGTCTCTGAAGCGATGGGCATTATCTTAGCAGGCACTTGCCTCTGGGTGAGGAGTCCTGTGTATCCGCTCATTGGTATCACTGCTCATGTTTGGCATGTATTGGAGAAAAAACATTTAAATTTTGCTTTATGTATCATTTAACTTAACATCCAGTAGATGGCAGCATATATTCAGTGTTTAAAATAAATGAATGTAAAATCATTAGGAAAATGAAGGAAATGCTTACAAAAGTTCAAAATGTACTCTTACGATGTTGTTTACAAGCATCTATTTTTGATATAATCAGGAAATATTTGATAACTATTGATCTTAATGCTAATAAATCCTTTTAGAAGTTGTTGAGAAGCACACTGCAGGAGTTCAATAGAAAAATTTTAGTGAAGTAATTGGAAGAAAGCCTGTTTGACTGTAGGGTATTTTTTTCAGGCCTCAAACGCAAATGAGAAAAGCAGGGGTGTGGGGCTGTTTCCCTTCCCCCTCAGAAAATTAAGGCCTGTGATCCAAAGCTTAGTCTGGAATTAATGCTAAAACAAGGATTTGATTCAAGCTATTGAAAAGCAAGTGTGCCTTGAAATGTTATTTTTTCAGTGCAGCGCATGTTGCAGCACCACATAGAAATGCCAAAGGATGCTCCCTGTCTGTCTGTGGACATGGCCCTCTTGCTACCTTCAGTGGGAGATGCCCTCTGGTAAAGGGTGGCTGGTGATGGCTCAGCCGAGGGATCTGTGGGGCAGGGATGGCTCCTCACACCGCTGCAGGCATTTGGCCCTGCGGAGGTCTCCTGACCTCAGGATTGTGTGCAAATGTCAGCTTTTGTAACAAAATATTCTGACTTCTAGGTATACACGTACTTAGCAAAGTGTCTTCTAGGTATACTTAGCAGAATGTGATGCTGATGCAGGGGGACATAATTTTTTGTACTACTCCTGTCTGTAGTTTCAATATTTCTTTCTGTTTATTGCCAGTACTTTCCTTCTACCTTTGCAATATCTTTTTTCTTTAATACATAGCTTTTGCTGCTTTTGCACTTATTTATTATACATACATTATCCTTCAACTGTTTGCACTGATGTGTTTTGGGGACTTTTACCTTCAAAGATAGGAAAAGAAATAAAACAGATTTTTTTTTTCTTTTTTTTTTTTCTTTTTTTTTTTTTTTTCTGCTTTTGGAGCTGGTCAGTGCTGCCCCTAGAGTGGGCTGATTGGCAACTTCTTTTCTGAAAGCCTTGCCTTGGTTAAAAAACCTTGCTTTATACTACTACCACCACCCGCCAGTGACATCTATGCAGCCCCTTCCCATCCCTGTGTAAAAGCAGGGAGTGAGCAAGCTCACCCTGCTGGTGGGGCAGCAGTGGGAGAGATGGGAGCTGGCCTGAGTCACGTAGTACAGCAGATGTGGTAGCTACTAGAGACTCTGCTTATGGCATGGAGTATGGCCTATGCTGCTTTTGAGGTGGTGGAAAAAGGGTTGATCCTTCCATGTGCACGATCACCTTACAGTGGCTGACACATGTATGTGATCATGTCAGCCGTTACCCCACTGATGTCCAGAGATGGTGAGGTCTGTGGGTAACTTCGTGCAGCCAAGGGCCATGATGAGAAGAGGGTGGCTATCAACTGTGCTGTTGTCACTTGTTCCTTCCCTTCTGTCTTCAAGCATAGATACAAAGTCGAGTACCAATAGATGTTACCAAAGACCATCCAATTAATTTAACTGTTTTACTCTTCATTCATCCTCTGCTACCATGGGGCAGAGTATGGCTACAGGCAAGAGGGTTCTTTGCTGACTGGAGATGCTTTGAGATGTCTTATGTATATGAAGCAGGTAAGTGTGCACACCAAAACAAGTATGTAATACATACAAAGCGTATAGGTACATATGCCCACACAAGTGTGTGTACACATAGGTGCACAAAAGCTGCCTTCCCCTATTGTTTGGTGTCTTCCTGGTTGGATTCTGATGCTCTGCACTTGGAAGGAGCCCAGGGTGCTGCAGTGTGTCCTGCCCTTATTGCTGCATGAACAGAATGAAGTGAGTGGTCCATTATAGTGTTAAAGTCTGAGTGATTTGGTGTGCCCACAGCTGCAGTGTGAATGCAGGGACACGTGGTTTAGCTCCTGATAAGCAATGCTGCTTTACATTACTGTTTACAATGGTGAACAGCGTGGAGCAATTCTCCTGAGGCAGGTGGTATGCTAGATGATGCTCTTGCTCTTCTCCATCTCTATTTTTCTGGAGCCTCTTAGAGATAAAGCTGTAAGGTGTATTTTACATACCTGTCTGCAGGGGATGTTGCCCACATGCTGTCAGGACCTCCTGCTGGCAGCTGGCATCGGTTCTTGCCCGTTGGGCTGCTGCAACCTGTGGAGCCAGCATGCAGTGTCCTGTATGTGACAGATAAGCCAGGTTCTTGCTGAACTCTTCTTGAGCAATTTCTCTAATGTATTAGGCATAAACAATCTTTCTTTCAGAGTCAGGCGTGCATGTCTCATTCTAATTATTTTTTCCCCTCTAACCCATTTTAGTTCAAGTTGTTGCCACAAGCGGTGGTGATAATGTACTTTTCATTGTTACTATAGAGAGGGGATCTACTATAATTATTGCTTAAATTGAGTTTTTTTTTTTATTCATTGAAAATGTTAAAGTATCTGGATGAATGATAATGGATTCATACTTCTACCAAATACTTCATTTACAGGCAGGGCAGAGTTACTTCTTCCAACACTGTCATCCGCCCGTCATGGGTGTGCAGGACAGGGTCTGCCCATGTTGGGGGCACAGGCAGGAAAGGAGGCAAGAGGCACAGCACAGCATCTGCACCAGCCATGGCAGCCTGTGAGGTGCTGTCTTCCATGTGCACACAGAGAGCTGCAGCGCTCATTGTCCCCTTGAGAGACTGTGTTGTTTCTTAGGTTTGGCCATCAGCTGGGGGCAGCTAGCTTACCTCTTCTTCCACATCTTTTCCAGAAGAACGGTGTTTATACTGCTAGAAAACATCAGAGAAAACACCACTCCGGTAATGCTGTCTGCTCGGTGGTTGAGTCATCACCTGGATGAAGATGTGGCACTGCTCAGTGTAATGTGATTTAAAACCCTGCTGGCTGCTTACAGTTGTGCTGTGTCACTTGACAGTTGTGTTGTGATGCTTTACAGAGCTACAGCTGAGCTCTGTGCAAGGTGTGGTAGTCTCAGACCTGGCCCGACTAACCTTATGCTATCGGGAGTGCTATCAGCTTTCAAATCTGGTTTAGTATCATCTATTTCAAATACAACTATCCTTACATCTGGGTTAGCTCCCTGCCAGCCTGGACAGGGATGTCAGCTTCCATGCCACCTTGTAATGCTATGACCATTTATGAGTGTGAGCAGAAGACAGCTGAAAATGGGAGTTGCAGCTGAGAGGAGAAGCTGATGCTGGTAAGTCAATCAAATTGCTGTTTTGTCAAGGCCACAGAAGGAAAGCTTTAGCAAAGGGGTACAAAAGCAATGGGCCAAACTGTCATTTCAGTGTTCATTTATCCTGGGGTTCATGTTAGGACCTTGAAAATCCTCTTTTTCCCCTTCAGACTCTTTCTGACTAATGAAGATATTAAGAGACCTCTCCTTGGAGACTGAAGCACTACTCATTAATTGTCATGAAAACTACTGTGGAGCGATAAAATAGAATAGCCTCACCTTTACTATCTTAACACAGTTTGAGCAGGCAGTCGCTTGTTTTCTGTGGGTCTCTACGGGATGCTCAGTGTGCCCCAGTCCCATTTGAAGCCCACAGCTGAAAGGTGTTCTGCTTTTTCTACAAATCTCGACAAATGGTGAACGTGTTGATATGGGACTTGCAGAGGTGCAGTCTGAGTCCTAGCTCAGTAGCCTTCTGGGTATCTGAAGGCACTTCATTAAGTACCAAGAACTTGTAAGAACGAGTTTATGCATTCATTTCTGTAAGGTGAATTCCAAAGAGAATGAGACTTAAATGGTGATACATTCTATTCATGTATGTCTTTTCCAAAGATCTTTGGAACCTCTTGGATAAGCCAAACTAAGCTTGAAAGACAGCTGGAAATATTTAAGATAATCAAGTGCCTGCTTTCAAAAACCATGTAGGAAACTGGGTGGGTGGAAAACATCAACTTAGCCAAATGATGATGTTTCTTCTGACGAAATTAATCCCGGAATGTGACCCAAATTCATACACAGTCACAGTCAAGCCCATTTCCAACTTCTTGGTGAAGCCCCCCTTTGGAGAAAAACCTTGCCCTTGCATAACCAACAAGGAAGATCTGCCTGGGAAGATATATAGAAGCACTTTCACTGCACTTTTTTTTTTTTTTTTTAAAGGTAAAGAATTATAAACAACGGTATTAATAGTGCTCTATTTTCCTAGCCCCGTCTTTAATAAAAATCTAATGAAACTATGTCAAAAAGGGTGAGTAAGTGTTAGATGTATAATTAAACCTTCCTATGTAATATGGGGCACTGCAAGATCAAATGAATTATGAGATTCCCTTCTGGAAACATTACCTTACTGAGAGCTGTCAATAGTTTTTTAACAAGACTGAAAGGATGTGGATTTTTCAAAGAATTGGAAAGTTATAAGTCACTTAGCTATCAAATATTAGCTCTGAAAGAAAAAAGTGAAATCTATAAAAATAAATATTGATTGCTTTGGGGAGAACAAGTGGTGTCTCTAGCTGTCTGGAGACAGTGTTCTGTTGTTGTCCTGAGCCCTTTGTTTACAAGTTCATTGCCAACATTTAGTTCTTCACTGATTTGTGGTTAATAAAAAGATGAAGAATGATTGATGATACTTCAAAGGAAAACAATGGATGCTTGATTTTGCCTTCTTTATTACATCCTTAAGGAAACAAGAAACAGGTATAAGGAGCCCTTCACAGCTGGGGGAAGGAAATGAGGCTCCAGGAAGACTATTGCATGCTGCTCTAAACAGATTCCAGACAGTGCAATGGAGCAAAGCATCTTTTAAAGTGCAGGGAAAAAATAAATATTTTTAGAGGATTTCAGTGTATTTAACATAAAACATCTTGATTTATAAGAGTCTAATTATTACAATCATTAAAAGACTGTGATTATCATTAAAAGGCTATTATCAGAAATGAAATGCTAAAAACAAATGGTATATATTAAATAGGATCATACATATTTTATAGAACATATTATACTGCAAAATAAGTTGTCATGTAGCCATGGCAATGACTTTTAATTTACCCTTTTTGATGCCTTAATGTACCACTCTGCATGTTTTAGTGTCAAGTTTCTGAACATGCCCAGCACTCAAAAGTTCCAACTGAGAATGAATATAAAGGGGCAATTATACACCTAACTGGTCACCTGCATATATGAATACTGTTTACTGGCATAGGATGTGTCCCCAGCGTTGCTGCTGTTTAAGCAGAAGCTGGCAGGTGTAGAAGGTCTGGCTTTTTTGTCTCGAGGACCTTGGTGGACGTGGCTGCACCACTCCATTCCTGGGCACTCAGCCCCACAGGACCGTTCTGCCTGCTGCCTGGGGATGTGCTGGCCTTGCTGCAACGTGTGCCTGCTGGGGGCTGCTTATGCGTGGGGACAGACCCACGGGAGGTGGCACCTTGGCGGTGCTGGGGTTACAAAGTATGTCTTGGTGAATGGGATGGTAGTGCTGTAGTGTAAGTTACCTTATTTCTTTTTGGCCCGGCTGAGGGAAACAGTGGTTGTCGGAGGTGTTCCTCCCCATCCCATGTGGCTCCTGCTCAGGGGTGGGGTGTGCATGGCCATGGGTGTCCCCTTGCAGAGCCCCATAAAACTCTGCTGCAACATGGCTCTCTGCACTGCAGTGCGTGTCCATGTAGCAGTGTATTTAGTACCTCATTGGGTGAGTATTCATGAAAGTGGTGTTGGCATGACAATTGGAGCTTACCCTCTGACACAGCTGAAAAAAAAAAAAAAGAAAAGTTAATTTTCTTGACTTGTGCTGCTTAACATTCGATGATTGATGCCTCATGAGCTTAACTTTCAATATCAGGTTTTCCATACAGGTCCCAATACAAGGCATTTAAGCTTCAAATATACATGCCTGGATCTCACAAACTACAGACGAATATATTTATTAAGACCTAGATTGTCTGTACTTTGGGATAGGTAGGAATGTTTTTATTTTAGACTATAGAGCTACTCCTGATGGTATTTCTTCTGAGTGGCTGACATCTGGTTACAACTTTAAAAAAAAAAAGGGGGGGGGGGAAGGGTTGAATTACATTTGTACTCTTAAATTTCATATCTTTATAAATATCCTTTTCCTTTTTCATTTTATGCCCATCTCTTTTTATTTTGAGTTTTGTCTTTGATTTTTGTGTCAAAGAGATGATAGGTACAGTATGTCTGATAAGATCCAACTGAGATTAAAATAAATTCTGTTTTGTTGTGCAGAAGAGAACAGGTTTTACATACCAGAGCTCATAAAAAAAGAAGAGATGTATGTGTAGTGGGTGCTGAAGTCTCATTTACACTCTCATTATATTGCCTGGAATGAAAGCAAGTGCTGTTCAGTCCTCATGCTGCAGAGGGCATTTTGTCACAAACACTTCCCTGAGGTTGAGCAGCTTGGATATACAATTATCCACATTAATTTCTTCCTGATGGAACACAATACTTTGTAAACTGCCTCTCTTCTGTCATTCTTTGCTATTTGGACTTCCATGTCTCCCTCCCTGGTGTGGTCAATATTTTATCACCCACAAGTCTTGTGTGGCTTGACTGAAGTTGTTGGAGAGAGATGTGTACACATGAAATGATATTACATTATGGTACTTTACAGTGACCTTAAAGGAGGTTGTAGCAAGGTGGGGATTGTGCTGTTCTCCCATGCATCAAGTGGTAAGATGAAGGGAAATGGCCTCAAGTTGTTCCAGGGGAGGTTTAGGTTGGCTATTAGGAGAAATTTCTTTACTGAAAGGGTTGCGTGGCACTGAAATAGGCTGCCCAGGGAAGTCATTGAGTCATCGTTCCTGGAGGTCTTCAAGAAATACACAGATTTAGAACTTAGTATCATGGTTTAATACTGGACTTTAATACTAGGTTAAAGGTTGGACTAGATGATCTTAGAGGTCTTTTCCAAAGTGAATGATTCTGTGAGTGTGATTATTCCCTGCCACCCAGAGAAAAGACCCTGGTGGAAGGAATGGTCAGGGAAAATACACACTGCAAAATGTCCAGGCATCTTGCCTTGGAGACAGTTCAGAAAACAAGCCTTAGAAGTGGAGTTGCATGGACAAGACCTGCATCAGGCAGGGCAATTTTGGTTTTGGGTATGGCTTGCACCATTCCTGTGCTTGTTTATTTTTTAAATAGGCATTGTAGGGAAAGTATTGCAGATTAGCATGTAACTGAAAAGTGAAGGGACAACTAGTAGCTCCAGGCCAGGATGGGGATTACAGTATGGCTATCCAAGGCACATTCATACAGACCTTTGCTTCTGTGAGGCTGGAGAGAAGGGGCTGGAAAAGGAGAGGGGAGGAAGGCTGACCTGTGCAGGAGGAGGTGGGGAGCAGGAGGAGACCCATGAGTATAATTAGCAAAAGAGAAGGAGGTGGGAAAGAGTCACAGGAGAGCTTTGAATACTTCAGGTATGAGTGATGTTTTTGCAGTTCACAAATACTTTCCTTTCGTGGATCAGTGTAAATATTGTTGCTTCAAAATCAGAAGCAGGAATCCTATACCTTTAAAGGAACAGAATTTCTTATCCTATGTATAACATTATGATTCATACCTGATTAGATATTGATTATTGAGCTGAAAAACTGGGGGAGAGGAGGTAACTGCTAAGCACAGTCTTGTGAAATGCATCTCTGTTTATGATAATCTGTTGATACATTCAACATGACATGTTATGCTTATTTGTTGGTGGCCCTTAAGCCCCTTCTTCCCCCATCACCCTAATTCTTCAATTTCTTCATTAAAACCTATGCTTCATTAAATTGCAAAAAATAACAAAAAAAAATAAAATCAGGATTTACATAGTTTCTGCTAATTCATTCTTCTAAAGTGGTATGTTCAAAGGGTTTGAACAAATCCTTTCCAAATTGTTTCCCCCCGCTACTTATACTGCTGGTGACTTGTGTTGCTGGCGCATCATGTGTTAGCACAGGCAAGGTCTGCACAGCCAAGGAGCTGCTACTGAGCAGAAAACCCCGTGCCTACCCCATGAACATTTGGGGGCAAGTTTCTTCCTGACCCAACACTTAGCACAGAGACATGCTCTGGGAGGAACCTGTCTGTGATCCTAGGCCACCCCCTGAGGACAGCTGGCATAGGACAATGTGTGCCTCCAGGGCTGTCCATGGTAACTCAGGAAGAGAAAAGCTACCAAAATCTGCCTACACTTCATTTATCTTCTCTTCTCACATGGACTGTAGTCATTTACTCAGGATTATCAGATTCTGAATGTCCAAGACATTTTCCACGTCCTGGAGAATAGAGAAAAGCATTTCCATGTATGAGTATATGGGAAAGATGAGTTAGGTGGGAGCTGAGCTAAAGGTGAAGAATGTTACTTCAGTTCATTCTTGCTTCTTTGGTTGCAGGCTTTTCAATGACTGTAGGTGAAGTAGTGTTATGCTACTATGTGCTTGTAAGCAGCTGTACTGTAGTGTCTGCCTACACCCAAATAGCACACCCTACAGATAGGGCAATACTGCAAACATGTCATTGGTACCACAATTGGAGTGCCTTAAATAAGCTTCAGGGTGACATTGTAGTCACTCAAATTACACAGCTGTGGAAGTGACATTCATGTCATCCTGACACAACGGTGACATTAGCATCTAATTATCTTGTAGTCAATTTAACATCAGTCACATCCTGTATATCACATATTGTACAACCTTGACTAACTGAATCTCCTGGGGGACATTAAATAAGTTCAAATCACGGAGAACTCAGGTGATTGAGGAAGCCTTCAATAAATTTGGTAGGTGTTGCAGGGCTGAACTTTGTTTTGAACAATAGGTAGTTTTGTTGCTGTAATCCCTGGATGATTGTAATGGTAAAAATGAAGGAAAATTGTAATCTTGGACTCAGGAGACCTGATGGGTGCGGCATTAAAGCCATCTGACTACCAGCACCTCCAGCATGCCTGGACCTGGTGCCTGCCAAATGCAGCAGCAGTCCTGCCTATGTGGGCAAAGAAATGGACATGTAGGATGCACGATGGAAACTAGGCTTTGCTTGGAGGAGGATCCCAGTGATTAACCCACTGCAATTAGAGATGACCTGACTTAAATATGTTCAGCTTTCTCCTATTGTTAGGGCATCACTAATTTCTCATTAGCAGCAGCTGCAGCCAGGGTAGTCATGACATTATTGTGTAAAATGGAGGAACTTAGTTTATATGAGCAGAAGACAGGGTGATCATTACTGTTATCATCGAATATGGGTCATTTTATCCAGACACCTGAGACACCACTGAGGCTGGTCAAGTAGTGGGAGAAAACAGTGAGCAATATATTCCACAAAAAAATTCCAGTATGAGCTAGATAAATGATCTGCATTAAATTTGTGCATTAAAGTTACACAGTCCTGAAGTCTTCAAATTCTGCTCTACTGTGAGATGTTTGCTGCCCCTAACAGTGGGTTTTATTGAATAGTGTTGAGTTTTCTGTAAGAACATGCACATTATTCTGAAACAATACTGCCATTATTACTAATAAGCATTCCTGAAGAACAAGTGTGATTTTTAGGGTTCTTGATGACTTGCCACCAGAACGTTTTCCTTTATTTAATTAGATAAGAGTTGACATATATCAGACATAATGTTTCTCCCTCAAGAACTATTTGTTGTAAATGCCAAGTTTTGTTTCTCAATTTACCCTTTCTTCAGAGACCATTTCTGATGTTGATTGATTTTCACTTGTTATTAATGTATTTCTAGCTGTTTTATTAAAAAATGAGGAATATAAATTGATATCTGAATCTAATCATACCAGTATTACAGCATGTAATAGAAAACAAGACAAAAAAACAGGTACAACTTCTCAGTATTATTGAGTTGTGGTTATTTATTTATTTATTTATTGTTTGTTTGTTTGTTTGTTTTAAGGTGACCAGATCTGGGATTTTTATTCATTCATTCATTCATTTATTTATTTACCTTTTCTTATTTATTTATTTATTTATTTATTTATTTTTCTTTTCAGGTATGTTGTACAGGTAATTACACTTAAAAACCATCTTCTTGCTTACCGCTTATGGTCACTTAGGGTAATTGCAGAACTTAGTTTTAATGACATGGTTAGTAACAAATTGCGCTGGCTAACCAGAGCAGTTGTCCTAATGTTATCAGTCAGCTGCCTAGATAGTCACAAGGGAAATCTTATCGTTATTCACAGAGACAGAGAAACAAACATTAAATTTAATTGCACTACCAAGCACCAGAGTCATAATCTTTATATGACAGTTAGTGCTTTCATTACTTATCAATTCAGTTATTATGCTACTCTTTCAAAAAGCTAAGCATCTAACAAATAGAAGTAGATCTTTCTCTTCTACATATGTAAAGACAGATAAATGACAAAGAATATGATTGAATAAGTATCCTGAATAGTTGTATTTTATAAGAATAGTTTTACTAACTCCTGATGCCATCTTTATATATTTTGTTAAGTACATTTTCCTTTCAAATTTAAAAAAAAGTTTTCATCTGTCTTACATAGGTCTTATTTCAACAAAGCTTGCAGTACCTCATTAGAATTAAGCAGATGCTAGAACATCTTTTTTTCAGAAGCATTCTTGGCACATACCTGATTTGTGCAGCTGGGATTCACAGTGTATTGACTGCTTCAGCAGGATTCCTACTGGCATGATTAACATGTACACAAGTAATCCCATGTATGTCAACAGTGTCTACATGTTGAAAATTAGTTCTGTTCTTCAGTACCTTCTTGATTTCTCCCAGTATTCTCCTGGAGAAACTGGCGCCTCATGATTTGGACAAAAGTACAGTTTGGCTGGGTGAAGAACTGGCTAGATGGCTGAGCACAAAACGTCAGTGAACAGAGTTAATCCAGTTGGTGACTGGTCACCAGTAGTGTTCCCCAGGGCTTAGTATTGGGGCCAGCTTTATTTAATATTTTTATTGATGATCTGCATGAAGGGATCAAGTGTACCCTCAGTAAGACTGCAAACGATACCAAGTTACCTGGGACTGTCAATCCAGGTAGGAAAGCTTTGCAGAGGGATCTGGATAGGCTGGATCAATGGGCCAAGTCCAATTGCATGACATTCAACAAAGGTAAGTCCTGCATTCTGTGCTTGGGTCATAAGGGTCATAACAACCCCATGCAATAGTATCAACTTGGGGAAGAGTGGCTGGAAAGTTTCCTGGCAGAAAAGGCCCTGGGTGTGCTGGTTGACAGCTGTCTGAACATGAGACAGCACTGTGCCCAGGTGGCCAAGAAGGCCAATGCCATCCTGGCTTGCCTCAGGAATAGTGTGTCCAGCAAGGCTAGGGAAGTGATTGATCATTTCTATATGGCACTGCTGAGACCACACCTCAAATACTGTTTGTTTTTGGGTCCCTCATGAAAAGAAGGATGTTGAATTGCTCGAATGTTTTTTTTTTTTTTTTTTGGCATTTAAGAAATGCATGGACATGGCACTAAGGAGCATGGTTTAGTTACGGAACTCGGTAGGAGAGGTTGGTTGGACTTGATGATCTTGAAGGCCTTTTCTAACTTAAATGATTACATGACTATTTTCTTTGAATGCACTTCACTACAGGCCTGTTTAAATGTTTGGAAGAATCAGAGAATTTGGAAGAAAAGAGAATCAAACAGCAAGTAAGTCACAAAGTTGTATTTAAATTTTGATTCTACTTTAATAGGTTTCATGAAGATCTTTCATGAAGTTACTTTATGTAGAACACAACGTAGTGGTCATTCCAAACTAGTCTTAGCAAAGAGCTTTTCATATTTGATTTGTTTGATTATCAAATAGATAACAAAAAACCACTGGTTGATCAGTCTGAACAGACACCTAAAAGCAGCTTATGAAGTGCATGCAATGAATCCTGCTACGTGGTATTGTATATGAACCACACTTTGCTGCAGTTTAGTTGAAGTACTTGACTTTAACACAGTCTATCTTCTTGCTGAGTAAGTAACTCAAAGAGTGTGTAAAAAATCATTTGATCTGGACAGATATTAGATTTGGTCATATTTTCTACTACCCATGCAGATATGTATGATTGATAGAGGCAAATACAAACAACCAGATGTAATATCTTATTAATTTGTCTGCCTGGTGATAAGGAACACAGGTAACTGCTGAACCTTTGTTTCATGCTGGCATCAGAGGAGCTACATTCATACTTTTGCCTTTAATTAAAACGAGGGATTGTTTTCTCTGTTCCCTGCAATGATATCAGAGATGTATTCAACAGCAGGCACGGTACATGCCAGCTTTCTTCTGATTCAGTAATTCTTGCTATGCACCTTGAGTTAAGCTCTAAAACCCAAACTCTTCAGCAGTCTAAGGCTTTAGCTTATTTTTAAAATGATTATACTGCTGGTAATAAAGCTTTCACATGGAGTAAGAAGGAGATGAACATTAAAATAGTCAGGTTAAGTGGCACAATAATTGAACCTGCTTAACAAATTGGGGGGAACCCTTTTTGTAATAATTTATTTGCTTTGCATAATACTTGAGTCTAAAGCAAACATTTTTTTTACTGTGCTGTTGATGTGTGTATACTTTATATGCCATGTTAATAAAGCACATAAAAATTGAATAATCGGCAGGTTGTCCTCTTAACATGCAGCCTTGCCATTTCCCAGAGAGCGCATAGAAAATGAAGAGTTCAATAATTCATAAACTGTGCTTTGTACTTGGCAGAATCCAGGCAGCCAGGGTAATCCTGCCTTATAATGCAAGATCACCCTGAAGTAAACCCTTCAGGAGGAACAAGCCTTACTAAACAAGAAGTGCCTGGAGCATCGGTTCTTGCTGTTTCCAACAGACAGCTCCCTGGTGTCACTCTCCAGGCTTCCTGGTCCTCTTGGTCACCATCACTCTCCTCATGTCCTGCACCCTGCCAGTGGGCATGTTTTTGTCCATACGCCTATTTCTTCTGATGCTTTTCAAGAGCTGAGCCACCCATTCCTCAAACCCATCAAGTGTTCTGCTGGTGATGTGTCTCAGAGTAGTTCTGATAGCTTGCGTGCTCGAGCTGCCCTGCAGCCCAAGGCATCATGGTGTGTTCAGCTCTGCCCTGTCACAGCGCAGAACCGCTCAGGGGGCATGGTACCGGCTGCCCCTGTGGGCTGCAGCTGAATAACTTTTTTCAGACCTGATTTACGTTCCTGTGTGTTATCTGGTTGTGCACACCAGCTCCTGGCACCTCTGCGTTGCTGCTTCTACCCTCCTCGTCACTGTCTTTAGATGCTGAAGAGCATAAACAACTTGGTAAAATCATGTTCTCAGTTCAGGATTCAATGCATTTCTGTCACTTTTAATACGGCACCCAATTTACATTCTTCAGCACACTTACGAAGCAATAAAACAATAATAAATTACCAACTTCATTTATTTTGTTGCCAAGTTTGTTTTGTAATTATCCAATGATGGTGGTTGCAAGGATGGTCCCTGGGTTTCATTTTGTGTGTTTGTTTCAGGAGTGGTAAACACTTGGGGCTTGAAACTTTCTCCGTGAAGGGCTGAACACAAACACAGGGCAGCACGCCTGCACGGCTGGCACAGCTAGGGAAGGGACAGCGGGGTGCTGTGTGTGGGGCTGCCTCAGGTGAATTGCCCCCGGTCAAGGCTGCCTCTCACGGGTGGGCAGGCCCTGGGTGCCCTGTGGGAGGGGAGGCCGAGAAGCTGGGACATGGGGCCAGAGGGTAGAGGAGCTGTGGGCTGGGACCGGTCAGCATGGCAGCCACGGGTGTGAGGAGAGGGGCCAGGGAGGGCTGGGGGCAGCCCCAAACCAGGCCCTTCCCCACGCCATGGGCAAATTGGCCACTGTTGGGAAAGGGCACGAGCAGCACTGGTGTCTGCCTGATGTTCTGGAATAGACTGCTTGGGACATCTGTTCTGGAGCTATCAGGGCATTAAGAAAGTTAATTCTCTCTAGCGGCGATTACAGCTCATTTTATCTCTGTGTGATCACCCAGAATCCTTCTGTGACTCGATCAACTTCCAGAATTTAAATTATTCTTTAAATTGTTAGCATAACTGTGGCAATAACAGCAGCAGAGATGGTATGTGTTTTTTCCTACCAAAATTATGCACAGTATGGCTAAGGCAGAATGACTTATCAGTGCTATACTTTGTGTATTGACTTTTAATCCACAGTGTTTAAACGTGTCTCTTAATTGTATGTCAGATTTATGAATGTAGCATTAAATTGCATGTCTGGGAGGGTTTTTTTAAATAACAGTGTAAATTGCAAAGCTTTTCTGAAGTTTACAAAATATTTTCTATAGGTCTGGCTGGGTTTTCAAAGAAAACTGATAATGTTGTGTTACCAGCCATTTGTCTGGGTGCTTACTGAGGAAAAATTGTCCAAATTAACACTTAGCATAGATTACTTAATGCATAAGCTTTCCTGGGCAGAATTAATGTGTCTTTCCCTCCACTTTTTCAGTCCTTGTTTCAGGTTCAGGGAGTTCTGGGGGTTGCTTGCACACCAAACCTGAAGAGCTGCATGTCTGCAGCCGCATGGTTGTTTTCAGCGTCCCCCTCTGGCCTATTCTACGTGTCCACACTCAAAAGAAGGTTGAAAGGTTGAAAGCTGCCTGTTTACTGTAATATAATTTGTAAAAGAATTAAATACAATGCAATCAGGGGAATTTTACTTCTGAATAATGTTGTCCACACAAAGTTATAATGAGGTTTAAGTAATCTGCTTTAGATTCACAGCTGTTGTTAATTTAGATTAACTTTTGCTTAGTGCCTTCTTGAGGATAAGCACATTTACCTGTGGAAGTGTTGCCCCTGTTTTGTCTGCAGGGCATTTGCTGCCATGAAGCTGTTTCCACTGCTTAATATCACTCTCAGAAGTATTTCTCTGTGTGGGACTTTGGTGCTTTTGTTCCCTCCTTTATGGCATTGACTGTTCAGACTGTGTTTTCTGGAGGAGGGAGCTTCCAATGCAGACAAGTTATCACCATTTGCACCAGGGGCTCATGTTACACAAACACCCAGCACAGGGGAACCTGTCAGATCCTGTAGTCTCAAACTCATCAATGTCCTCATCTATGATGGATCTGTGAGGTTTGTACTGCCATGCTTACAAACCTAATGATGTCTTCACTCCTTCCAGGGACACGACACAGGTGCCTGGAGTGGGGCTGAAGCTCTGTGAGTGCTGTATGGGAGGATGTGTCACTCCTGAGCAGTTAAAACAGGAGCTTGTGGGCATGCTGAGCTGCCCTGGGGAAGGGCCCATCTCTGCAGCGGCTGCGGAGAGGGCCCACGTATGTCATGGGAGAGTGTCTGTGGGAAATGACAGCTACCAGAGAGAATAGAGACACCCAACCAGTCACGTGGGGAATGCATAAGAAAAAAGTCATGCCTCTTATTTTTAAGTAATATTTTTTAATGAGAGTTACAACTGCATTCTTCAGCAAAGTGCCATTCCAGGCTTAATCAGTTTGGAACCTGGCCACAATTTAAGACCAGTTTATAAGCGACAGTAAAAGTTATGTGGTTAAATAGTTACCACGTTCTGTATATGGACAATGATAACTGAGATTGTTAAAGAAAAATGAAAGCAACACCTGTGTTAATCAGCAAATTAATTTACTCTGCCTGCGCTTATAATGATCTTTTTCTTCCCTTTTTGCAGTTTCTGGCTAATGAATTTCTTGGCAAGAGTGCTGGCCAAAAGAAGAAAATTTTGGTCAAGTGTAGCAGAATTTTGATGACAAATGAAATGAGGGCTTAGATTCCACAGTATATTTGCTCGAACTCATTTCAAATGTTCATCTTGCCAACAAAAATATGAAACACTATCTGACTTGCTTGCAAACAGGCAGAGGACAAAATTATTTCTGCAATGTATTAGCTCATGACTTAAAACTATCTAAAAGAAAACTCTAGTCTCTGAGGCAAAGGCTGGACTGAAGAATAGTTAAAATACTTATTTGCTACATTTTACTTAGATTATATTTACCTAGCTTGCAATACATATTGTGACCTCTTAGAATTTCACAGCTGAACACAACTTAGGAGCTTCTGCTGTAATACACAGTACTTAGCATCAACCTAGAAAGAAAATCTTGTTTAATTTTAGCAGTTTCAAGGCCTATGTCCTCCATGGCTGAGTGACTAGAAGATGATAGGATGAGTGTTATGTCCAACAGGGGTATATGGGTACAGGCTAGTTGGTTTCCCATACGTCTACTCCCTCCCCAGAAAGTAGTAGCAATAGCCATTGCAACTCTTGTTGTGCCACTGGCTAGGAGCAGAAGGAATATTCAGCTTTGATCTATTTGTATAGCACTCTTCAACAGTATTTTTCAAATCACTGTACAAAGAAGGCTAGTAATGGTAGTCCCATCATTTCCAGATGGGAAAAATGAAGCAAGAGAGCTTACAGCTAGAGGCATACACATTCAGGGTCTGAATGAGTCTCTGTTGCATTTGATGTCATCAGAGTTATTTTAATTTTAAGCTAATTTTTTATATTGTCAGACTCAATATCATCAGTGTCACTAACACACCTATCTGCAACAAGGCCATTGCTTCTGCTGACACCATGGTCATGTGTGTCACTACTGATAATTTAAGTCTGACATTAGAGAGATTAATTTACTATGAAAATGACCCTCAGGAGGCTAGTTCAGACACAGGATGAATCATATTTGAAAAATTGGATGTCTCATTGTTTCAGAAGTTCTAATTAACTTTTTTTTTTTTTTTTTTTTTAACCATCAGAAGTAGTGGATATAGACACATCATGACTGCCCATTTTATTCCAAGGAGACGGTCACAGGGAGTCAAACTCCATGTTACTGTTCTGTGGTAGGTGTGATGACCTCTGTGTTGTGCTGGAGCAGAATTGGTCTATTGGGATCTCATACATTTTCAAAGACAAAGCTGAAAAATGTGTAGGATGAAATTGGAACAAAATTTTTTCAACCTTTTTCCTCAGAAAGCTTAATCAAATGTTTATGCATATCTTTCTACTTCTTGGGAGCTCATATGAGATACTAGTTCCAATCATGTGCTTATAGCTGCATGTGGTGAAAAATGGAGCAGAATCAGAAAAAAAAAATATATTTTTTTTTTTTTGGTGCAGTCCCTGCTAGTACAGAAGTGTTTATCACATCTAAAGATGTCTGTGTTGAGTATAGACAGCCTCCAACCAGAGGGCTGTGAAGCAGCTTCCTTCTGAAAAACATTTTCAGTGTCCCTGCTATAGTGGATGGTGATGCAGACAAGAGGAGAACACTTTCAAGGTGTTAGTTTAACAGTGGACTATTATGAGAACTGCCAGCCCAGCACAACCCTCCAAAAGCTCACTGGCCAATTACTAGACTCTGTCTGGGATCTGTGAGTCTGGGCAACAGGAGAATTTAAATCAAATTTAGCTTTGAAATCTGTAACTTGCTAAGATTTGTGATAACTTATCTGCTTTTTTTTTTTTTTTTTTTTTTTCCTTCTGACATTATTCCCCTTTTCCTCACCTCTTTTCCTGATGATATCTTTCATCCAATATTCTATAAATATAATACAAAAATCTCAAGGAGACTATAACAAGACAGTGACTTTAACTAAGGAGTTTCTGCTTCTTAAGCATTTTTGTATTGCGATTGGACCTGTTTTATATGCCCAATCAGCTTCTTGCTTCAGGACACTGTGTGTCTGATGTGCAGAAAAAGCTGGGATGTCTCTGAAATGCATTGAAGGTGAGGTAAAACACCTCCTTGCACATGAAAGATATAGGAAGAGGGGAAGAGATAGACACAACCTGCAGCATGAATCAGTCTAGTAGTGTGTTAGCAGTAGATCAAAAGAAAAGAAAAATATGTTTTCATTTTCTTGAACCCTGTTTGTGTAGTAGGATCATGCAATGCCTCCAAAACACCATTCTTTACCTGTATTGAGTCTTAAGCTGTGTGGTCAGAGCACTTCTGTAGCAGTCATGCAGGTCTTGGTCTCCTTTTCACTAATCATTATCTGAATATCAATAGTGGATTTTGAGTAAACTCTCCAGAGCACTGATATATCTGTAAATAAAATAAAGATCCCCCAGGAATTTTTCTCTGTCTGTTTTTTTCAGGATCTAAATGCATGAGCTCAGCTCAGTGTAATTTGAGTGACACTGTTAAGGTGCTTTTATGCAAGGTTGCCTAGGATTTTTCTAATATGGACTGCTTAGTCCAGTTTGTAAGATTTGAGTTGCTTTTGCAAATCCTCTCAGCCTCTGTAAATTGCCATGTTTGTTGAGGTAAGACAACAGAAAACAAAAATTCCTAGGTTCAGATGTCAAGGTGCTTTCGCTGGGAAGCCTTCAATATGAAATCCGTTGTTCAAGCAGGATCGCTGGGATGGGTCTGAGCCCCGCCAGTATAACTAGCACCTCTTCTGCTGAGTTATTTATTTTATATTAGACATGCAATGAAATGATGCTTTGAGTTTGCGCTCACTAGGACTGCTGTCCTCTGCTTTGCTTTGGTTCTGCTGCACAGCTGAAGTTCATGCTTTAGGCTCCTGCTCTCTTACCTCTGTACTAATCAACTTGGTACTACTGATACCTGAAAACTCTCCCTGCTGGTCTCGGGGCATTTTTTATTTTATTTTATTTTATTTTTCATATGCAACAGCTGTCTTGAATGTATATGGTTGAAAGCTTCCTGATGGCTCTTGCTTGGAAACTTGGCAATGATGAAGCTGGAGGACAGACAATGCATGCATTATATTTCATAGAACAGCTTTCTTATTTGAAAAGAAAAAAATCCCTACGTTCACAAAAGCATTTGATAGCACATGTCAAATCCATCTGCACATGTAAAACATGAAAAGGAGGTGAAAACTTAATAAAATGTAAATGCAAAAATTCTGTAATAGATGGGGGATTCAGATGACCTTGTTTCAGCAATAACCATCCCTACAATTCCAAATTTCTGAGTCTGCATGTACAATTGCATCTCAGTTAGCAGAGGGGAGCTCTGGTTGACATCTGTGAGATGCTCTGTGCATGGTGCCTGGACTACACGCGTTCAGTGCTCCAAAACCAGACTGGGCTGGCAGCCAGGACCTGTTAGTGACCTTCCATGTGCATTTGCATGCTTTCACTAAAGCAACTAAAGTTTGAATGAAACTCCTTCCCTGACCATTTCTGTGGACTTTTATCTGAGTTTGTGTATGGGTGTGTTGATTGAAAGCAGAAATTTCTGGTCACTGGAAGACATTATTTAAAGGATTCTAGGCTTCTAAAGATGCAGCTAGATGCATACTAGGATTTTCTCAAAGCTTAATTTTTCTGGAAATATACTCAATTCTTATTAATATCAGTATTTTCATTGACTTAAATTCAGATTCTTCCCTTTCTTCTAAGCTCTCTCCTCCTTCTCTTATGAGGAGAGCCTGAGAGAGCTGGGACTGTCAGCCTGGAGGAGGGTCAGGGGAGATCTCATCAATACACATAAATGTCTGAAGGGAAGGTGCAAAGAGTTTGGGGACATGTTGTTTTCGGTGGTGCCCAGTGCCAGGGCAATAGGCAATAGGCACAAAGCAGAGCACAAGAGGGTCCATCTAAACATCAGGAAGCACTGCTGTGCTGTGCAGGTGATGGGCTGCTGGCACTTGTTGCCCAGAAAGGCGTTGGGGTCTCTCCTTCGTGATCCTCAAAAGCTGCCTGGACATGATTCTGGGCAACCTGGGTGGCCCTGCTTGGGCAGAGATTGGGGCAGGTGACATCCAGAGCTCCTTTCTGACCTCTTAACCATTCTGAGAAGCTGAGTATCTAGGTAACTTGAAAATCAGAGTGGCTATGGGCATGTATTTATGCCTCAAGCCTGTCAACAGTCTGGCCTTTAAGTATTACCATGGCAGATGACAAATGTAAACTCACAAGTGTACAGTTTATCTCATCATGGCTTTTCAGATGGGACTAGCTCTGCATAATGTCTTTAGAGCTGGAATCACAGAAGGGATGCAGTGGCAGAAGTGTGAGAGCCCCATGTGAATCACATGCCTGGTGAGGTCTGGAGAAGTTCCTGCTGGGCTGGGAGATGTTATTTGTGTAGCTACCTGCTAGACCAAGAAGCTGTTGTAGAAGGACTTTGATTTTGGTGTCTTTTTAAATTTTGTACTGTCAGAACAGCTGCTGTCCATGGGGAATGTGGGAAACAGGCTCTATACAGCCATAGTGATGTGAGTACTTGGAGCAAAGATATTAGTGGACAATGTAATAAGCAAGCGAGCAAATGAATACCTCAGGCCATTTATCATGAATGGGATACGCAGGCAGAGCTCTCTGCAGCTCTGTTAAAGAGAAAAATAGCTCCATGACAACTTGTCTGTCAGTGTCAAGGAGGCTCTCTAATTTACTGACGTCTGGAGATAGCTGCCTCTGGGGGAAATAAAGATCATGGTTATCTACTCGGGCACCAGCCAATAAGCAGAGCATGCTGTGCGCTATATTGAATGGTGCTGGTAGTGCTGAGAGGAGGAAGGGCCCGCCTGGTACATGCAGTGCTGAACATACCTTTCTCGAGAATGACTCTGGAGATCTGCCCAGATGGTGTACTACATCTATATCTCCAATGTACCAATTAGCATTTGATCAGGCAATGTGGATGGTTACTAGCACTTTCTTAGTGGGTCTGGTATTGGGATTTTACTACTTTCCTTAAAAAAAAAAACAACACACAAACAAACAAAAAATCACACACACACACAAATATTGGCTGCAGCCAGCTATCTGGCAAGTGCAAAATCCAACACCTGTGCTACTAGACCCTGCCCGAGCAGCAAGCAGAATGCCTGCTGCCTCGGTGCCTGCTGAGCCATCTGCAGTGTGTCACGTCATCTGCACTGCTTGGGGTGGAGTGGCAAGTCACCTGGAAAAAAAGAGCATAGCAACAGTGCCTCTAGGATGCAGTTCACTACCCCTGCCCCTGCATTTTTTAAGCTCCACACCTTGAAGTGTCTGGCTCTGACACAGTAAGACGTGCTCAGCACTGGTGTGCTGCTCTGCAGACTGCCCGGGCAGGAATGCAGATGCAGGCACAACTTGGTGTGCTGTGCTACCAGGCATAGCTGGTATTTTGCCCTCTGCAAGTGGACAAGTGAACATGTTTAAGTGTGAAAGAGACTATTTCAGTTTACATTCACCTTTGATTAAAGAGGTATTGGAAAGATGTTGTGAGAGGATGGGAATGTACTTCAAAGTTGTTTTGGACTGACAAGTAATGATAGCATGTTTGTGGGTACAGATGGGAGAAAAATCAACCACAAAGGGAACACAATTTTATTTATCATTAGTTTTGACTTGCTTCAGCAGATGTTTTCTGGGAACTGTTTTAACCCGCTTAATTTGTCTCTGTGTAATGGGAAGCAGATATCCTCAATTAGGAGTCTGATTAGTAAGTTCTTTAATGACTTTCAATAGTTTTAGTCATTACTGCTGATACAGGATGCTGGATCCTGGGAGCTGGGATTTAAATAATACGTAATATCTGACACACAGCACAGTTGTTTCCCTGTTTGGGTGTGTGGAAAGTTGAAAAATATTTCATGCATGTGCTCTTAAACTACAAAGTACACAAAAGCATTTTGAAACATGTGATGCTGATCACCTGCCTAGTGGGTAGGGCAGAAATTTCCTTGGCCCTCCTTCAGTAATTCACTTTGGGAACTAGTTTTAATGACCCTGCGAACCTCAGGAAATGAATGGCAGCAGATCCCTGAATGAGAATTAAAGTAAAAAGTTAACACTGACTTTTTGTTTGTTGCTTGATGCACGTCTAGTCAAGAAATTTGCAGTAGCAAACATGATGCAGTAAAAACCTCATGTTAACAAGTATGATTCACAGGGTATATAACACACAGTGTTTCAGTTAACTGGTTTGTATACAATCTCTCATCTTTTGATACTAGTAACATACGTACATACCACCTACTGCTTAGATTAGAAGGGTAAATAGCATAACTCCATGGCTGTTGCATTTATTCTGCATTCCCTAACGCTGTTGTTTGTGTCACCCCTATTAATCTATTCTGTCTGGGACGGTCTGTAATGTTTGCAAACAGCTTAGGAGGTCCCACAAAGACATCACTTACATCATCAGAAGTGCCTTCCACAAAAACACATTTTGCTTTCAAATCAGAGATGGGATCTCTCTCCTTAGCCTACACCAGCCTGGTATCTGGTGTCGACAGACTTCATGCTCACGACAGAGAAGCTTTGTGGCCTGAGGCTGCATGAGATGTGCTGTCCAGAAACACCTGCCTTGCCTCCCTGGCTGGCTGGGGATTCAGCCTTGGTGGATGGTCTGGTGATTATCCTGGGCAGCCCTTTCCCATTGCAGATGCCTGAATGACCAGCCTGCAAAGCAGCTCTTCTCTCATTCAGAGAGAAATTCTAAAATTATCTGAGTCCTAACTGCGAGCTGGTCACGTTTTAGGTTTTATAGTGTTGATGAAAGGGAAGTTCATACAAGACTAACTGTAAATATTTATCTGAATATCTCAGATCTGACAGAAAGCTGATGACCCAAAGAGAACTTTGTGGTGCCAACAGCCATGCACTGGTGCAGCTGTACTGGCCACGGACCAGCAAATATGCCAGGGCCACAGCACTGCTGGGGTGCAGCAAAGTGCTGAGCACCCTGTCAGAAGGAAAAAAAATTCATCTCCATTTTCTATTCAGTAAGGAATTCTGAATGCAAATGTTGCTTTTTCATTTTTATTTTTTTTCCTTTTTCTGAAAGAGTGAGAATGAAATAGTTGAGACAAACATGAAGTGAAGTTCCAGGATAATGTGGATTGAAAGACTGATGTCTTCCTGTGAATGTATACACTCAAAACAGGATACTTTATATTAATTAATTTTGTTTAATTTTTTTTTATTCAGCCTAATTTTTTCAGACTTTCCACATTTCCCAGTGTTGATATAAATGACATTGTGAAGGAAAAGTTTGAACAGAAAATTTCCAAATCCCAATAATTTCCAAACAATACAGAGCATAGGAACAAAGCACTAATATTTTGGCATCTTGCAGTGTTGTTCTCTTGCTGTTTTTTTTTCAGGAGTTGACCATGTGCACAGCAATGTGAATACTGGTGGAGAGAAAGGAGGCAAGTAATCTGGATTGTGCTTGTGCCAATACATGATGTTCCCTTATTTAAATTAAGTGTATTTTAATACAGTGACACCAAGAAATAATTACTGGGATGAAGTGGGCCACTGACTGGATTTCCCTCCTCACTATTCCACAACTTTGCTTCAGTTTCTCTACCTGCAAAACTAATGCATTACTGTTGTTTTCTTATCCTTAGAGGTGTGCTTCATGACATTTGCTCAGTTTGGGATGAATTTCTTGGAAAAAATGTGCGTCATATCTAGTAGGGAGGATGACACAGTCTGTGTCCTAGAAATCTTGCAATCAAAAACTGTGATATAGAGCACCATCATGCAAAGACATGCTGGTATGCGTCAATTATCAGCCTTCTTTCTGGGGAATTTTATTACCTTGTCCTTCTTCTCAATATGTTTCTGTGTGCTTATTTTTGTGTTTTGCTGAACAAGTCATGGCAAGTACCATAAAGGCTTTTGCCCCTTGCAGTGAAATAATGGAAGTTTTTTTCCGTTGCACTATTTTATGACAGCATAAAATTTTATGACATTTATGAATGTTTGTCTCATGAAGCAGGTGGCTTGTTAGCCTTTATTTTATGTTACTGGTCTAGTTTGTACACATATAATATTAAATCTTTGTCATAAGTTGGTGACTTATGTTAAGATATTGTCTGAATCTGCAAAAGAGGAAACTGATGAACCTTTTTTGATAGTGACTAAGCAAGCAGGTTTATTTATCTGGTCTATATTTTGGTGTAGCATTTAAATCTTCCATATCACATAGGAACGATATGAGAAATGTGGGCAGCCAAGAGGCCAGAAAGAGGAGTCTGCCACTCATGGCTTGTATATAACCTTGTCCAGTTTATTTAACTTCTCTCTTCCATCTGTTCTTGTTCTCCCTAATCACAGGCATGCTGCAAGCATGAAGTAACTGGGGATAATACTTCCTTTGGTATTTGTAAAATGCTGCATTAGCTAGCCAAATGGCTATCTTGGTAGGTGCACACAGAAATAGCAAAGACAAATTCAAATGGCCCTAACAGTCAAAGCTCTGGATTGCCACCAAATCCAGATGCTTCCCCAAGATGCAGCTGAGGTGCTGGGTTAGCAGCAGTAAAACTCAACTGCGCACTTCTCTGCAGGTTGCATTCATCATGCGTCTGCAGATGTTTTTAGACACTCCACTTCTACCCACCAGAGGGATTTTTTAAGTTCTGGGATGAAGGGGCAGCTTCTGGCTTTCCTTATGCAGGAGACAGTTGTCATGATGAGATGGTGAGTGTCCTGCATTACAGTGAAACCTGTATTTATGGCCCCCTGTACTTACGGTCACCTGCTATTGGCAGTTGCCTGTGTTAATAGCCGATGAAATCTCATTCCCTGGGAAATGTTCTCTCTTGCATAATCCTTCACTCTCTAACAGGCAGCCACCTGCCTGGCATGCTTTGGCCACCTGTCGGCCTGCCCAGCTGTGTAAATTGCATTGCAATCAGCATGGCAAGGCAGCTTGAAGGAGGTACCGCTTGGTGCCTGCAGATTACTTGTGTAACATGTTTTCAAGTCATTGACTTTTACATTGCAAACAAAGTCTTTTTATTTGACCTTTTAAATGCTCTGTTGCAAAATGTACAGGAGTACAGTGACAGCACATATGTGGAAATTGCTTTCATGCTGATTTTTGGGCACTTTGTAATGGTGGTTACAGAGGTTTCTTCTTTTTTGGGGGTGGGGGGGAGGGAGCAGGGGGTTCCCCAGGATGTCCATTATTAGCTATTTAACATTTAACTATAATCCACAAATGGCATCCTTGGCTGTACTCCCAGCAGATACATCTCTGGGGCTGGGAGGAGTGGCAGACTTGTCATTCCAAAGATGCATATACCAGCCCTCCAGTAAGTGTTCCCTGCTTCACTGCAAGTCCAGCATATGTGCAAGGATTAACTTTTCTCTTGGCATCTTTTCTAGAAAAACTGATTAACTTTTTACTTTGTGCTGTCTAGCTTCCTCTGTGCTGCACACAAGCTGAATGCTATTTCCTGTCACTGTTCATGAGCCCTGACTGAGGGAGGTATTTTACTTGCCTATTATCTGACCACAAGGCCATGGAGGCATTGAGAGTTCGGGGTGAGAAGGGTTGGTCCAGCATAGCAGTGGTGCGCACTTAGCGTAACTGCTCCAGTGTTTAAGAAGGGGTAAGGTCAAACACTGGAGCAGTATCGTGTTTTGTCGAGGCAACAAGCTACTTGGGAGGGATTTTGGTTTGATGAAAAAGCTTGCCTTGTCCTTGTTTCAGCCTGTAGACTTTGGTCATGATATTTTCACTGGTTCTCTGATGTTTGGTTTTGAATAGTCACACTGCTCCTGCAGTCCTTAATACATGAGCATCACAGGCATGGTGCCCACAGGTCCATGTGCAGGCTCTATTCCATTACCTGCAACATGCCAGGCTGCTAAATTTAAGCAAGGGTTTAAAAGAAAGCTTGGGAAAAGAGCTAGAGCTTTCTGTGAGGCTGGCTGTGAAAGAAGAATCCCCTTCCATGTTACTTGGGCTTCTGAGATTCACTTCTGTCTTTGGCTGACTTCACTTGAATTTAATGGTTCTCATTGGACTACAAGATGAGACATTAATGAATTTAGTGTGTAGTTAAAAATTCACTTCAGTAATCTATTCTCAAGTCTCTTTGTGTCTTGAACACTTGACAGGTATGTTGTGTTGTGGCAAGAGGAGGGACTCGTATCAAAGCCTTGTGACAGACCTGCTTTTAGGTGGTTCAAGCTGTGGTGTTGAGCAAAAAATGCAGATTCTGTAATGGTGATGCTGGCCGAGTTGCAAACAAGGAATTACAGTAATCCCATCTAGATGTTATTAAATCATGTGCAAATTCTCTCAACGGCAAGGGACAAGGCAAGATTTAATCCAGGCAATGTTTATAAGATAGCAAAAGGCTGTTTCAGTTGCATTTTAGTATGTTAGGCTTTTACATCTCTTTTGACAAGCATAACTCCTTGACTTTTTGCAGATGTGTAACACAGATATAATAGATCACCTTTGGAAATGTGTTTTGAGTAAATAATTACTTTCAAGGATAAGAGAATGAAACTAAATCTTCAGTTATAGTTAGGGTTTTGGTGTAGCGACTTAAAGCTCTTTTTCTCCCAACCATCATAAACAATCTTTTCTGATATAAAAATATTTGTCAAGAGATATGTATAAAAATGCAAAGTAACAAGTGGAATGGCACACATTGATTGACCCTCAGGTTATATCTTGCTAAAAGTTACTACTGACATATATATTACAAGTTCTTATCAAAATGTTTCTTTGTAATTGTTGCATCAACACCTACAATCATTAGAGTGGAAAAGAGACCAAAAATGATTGATTTCTTCTGCAAGTTTTGAGTCTCCTTGTCTCGAGCACTTAACATTGTAAATCTTCTGTTTCTTTGTTTCTCAGTAAGGCCATTACTGTCATTTACGCAAGTTGAATGCCCTTACTAAGTCCAATGGGCCAGCGTATATGATGTGAGCTAAGTGTGTAGGTGAGAGCTCTGCTGGTTTGGAGCCAGAGTTAGAATTCCCTCTTTTATTTATTTATTTATTTATTTTTAATAAATATAAATAGTGAAAGAGACTTGTCATGTGTTTGTGGGAATCAACAGCACTTTGTCTCCTATCTTGTGGCCTCATCAGCCTTGGGCACATGGGGAAAGGCTGTTGGAAATCTTTGTGGCAATGCTTTAGTCTCCAGGAAGAATCCCTGGGTCTGGAGAAGGATGCTATGAAAGGTCTGCATCTCTATGCTATTTTTGCTTGTTTATCTCGTCAGTGCCAGCCTATTTTGTGGGCAGCTTGTGCTTGTCTCAAGGTATTTGGATTTGATAATCTGATCAGTGCCAGTCCATTCTTGGCTTCTCTGTCCACCTGCTGACTCCCTTGTGTTACCCTTCTGGTGCTCCATCCATCTGTTAAGAATTTACTTACAACATGCATTAAAATAAATCAGTATGATTTTATGTACAGAGGGTGCTGTTTCCAGCATTTCAAAAATCCTAATGAAGAGCCTGTTCCTATTATCTGTGTCTGCTAGTAACATAAAATCTTGTATTTTATCATTAGTGATTTACAGGGAATACCATGATGCTCAGAAAACAGCCTTTTAATGTTCAAATTTGCTGATTTTCAGAATTTATTTTATACTTTGTTTTCAGTTAATACAGGTTTTCTGCATGTGTGCATATGCTGAACACTATTGTCAAGGAACTATATTCAGATACAGAGTGCAGCATCATCTTCCATTGAATTATTACTTGACTGTAAAGATCACATCTGAGACCTGGGGCAATGGAAACACTACAGATCCAGCCATTTTTTAGATTCTGGGCTACTGATTTTTCCATGGGTATGTGGGTACAAGATGACCCTGCAGGGAGAGAATACGGTTTTCCATCCACTACAGAAGCTGACCTGAGCCTTATTTACTACCAGCACTAGTAATGCTATAGCTGGGGGAATCTGACCAGGGTGATGTGAAGAGACAACATTGGTCGGGCAAGGCCATGAGAGAGGGTGATGTCTGAGTCCCTGCTGGGGCTCAGGATTATCTGGGAAGCAGGTGTCCAAGCCTCCTTTCTGATTTATGGTGCAGGTCTATGGAGCTTTGGGAGCAGTGCCTGATGGAACAACCACTGAAGATGTAGCTCCTTAACAATCAAACTGCTGAAGATGCAGGAGAAGGACTTCCTGGAGGCAAGGTGGAGACTCATCAAAAACTTTTGGAAGCTGGCAGATTTCATAGCTGAGGGCTCTGGTCTCTCCACGCCGCTAAGCAGAGCTTAGCAGAGGGGTGACTTAGATGGGTGAACCCAGCAGAGCTGTGCTGGTTATTGCTTGGCCCCTCGAGCAGGAAGCCGCTGAACTTCCAGCCATTTCCAGGGGATTAACAACGAGAGGAGTTGCTGAATACAGCATAGTTGATGCCATTTTATCTTCCTGTTAAATGTTTGCAAGCTGTACTTTATTTAAATGAAGCCTTCATCTGTAATGTATCAGTAAATGCCATAATGTTATAGGAAGAGAAGGGCAGCCTGGCTGATGTGGGGATTAAATTTTTTTAATGTTATGTTCCAGATAATGAGTAATGTGATATAAAAGGATTCTAATGCATTCAGCAAAGCCAAACTCAGCAAGACCCGAACAAACCCCAGAGGACACAGAGAGAACCAACCTATAATATAGGTCAATGTTTTCATATGTGGTGTAAGTTCCTTTTGTCTAATTAATCTACATCTACCAATATGTTAATGAGAGGGAGAAAGTGAAAGCTCATTGCCACCAAAAGGTCCCCAAGGCTGAAAGAAAACAGTCCCAGCTTGTGGCTAATTATTTTTTGCTTAAAATTTATTACTCTGAAAGATAAGCAAACATGGTGTTTATTTGACCCGTGCACCTTGTACCAGACACTCTTTCCAAATGCAGTTCTTTAAAACAGCAATTAAAATGATAGAAAAAGAGAAGAAAATGTTGCTGAAAACACAGCGGTACAGCAGTGAAAGAATGGGATGACATTCTTCCTGAGACACCAAGCCAGGAGGTGTGTGGCTAAAGGGTAATCTCAGCCTTCCTCTAAGACCTGCCTCTGCCCATTTCCAAAGGGAATAAAGGATGGTCACGGCACCCTTCGGCAGGCTGCTGCTCTGGGGAGGGCATTGGGCTCGGCCACTCCTGTGCCCTTTGCGTGTGGCATCACTTTCTGTGGCATGGGGCTGAGATGGGTGCATGGTGCTGGGAACGCAGCCCCACAGCCACCCTTGCCCGCATGTGTGGGCAGTATGGGCAGCTCTTATCAAACACTCTGCTTACCCATGCCCCCTTTACCTGGGTAATGGATGTACAGGCTGGAAGCAGCAGCCCCTGGGGAGCTATCAGGATATCTGATTTATGCAAGAGACTGTAATGAACTTATGACAGATATTTCTGTTGCTAATGGGAATGTAAAAATTCAGATAACATATGTTAATTCTGATAAGAAAAATCCCTGATAAGAACAACTCCCTTACCACTAAATAGGAAAACTCAGCTCTGACTGCAGAAGTAAGTCTGCTGCTTACTGTCAGTGTGAAACATTCCTAAAAGATGAAGTTGTGAAATAGAAGTAGACTGCTAAGACTGAGAGTTCATCACTTGACATAGAACTTGTTCTTCCAAAGGAATTAAGTTGGTTGTGCATGTGTGACTTAATTTAACCTTGGATGAGGCCAAAAAGGAAGCCTTTCTGATTTGAATTTTATTGCATTTTTGAAACATTTTTTTTTTAAAAATATGATGCCCAGTCAAAGCTCTCAGCAATGACAGTGTTTGCTATTGCACACAGCTGTTACTACCAGTGAATGACTGAAGCCCGAAGGGTCGACACAGGGGCTTTGATCATTTGTTGATGCTTTTGAAATGCTCAGCTTTTCCCCTTGCTTCCTAATGGTTTTATAACAGATTCATAATCTCACTCTTCTGAATGAGGTTAAGATGTAGATGCTGCTAAATGGCTTGTTTTGTAGTATTTCTATTACGTTTGAAAGAAAGTATTACTGATGTACTTAAGAACAGGTCTATGTAATATAAGAGAGAATACACATCCTGACGTACATTTTTTTTATAACATGTTGGTAGACTTTATCCTGGGAACATTCTCTTAAACACACACTAAATTTAACTTTAAAGCTATGTTAATTCAGGAGAAAAAAAAAAAACAACAGTATGCATCATCTGTCATCAGTTTGATAGTCTGTGATATGTGTAACCAATTGTTCTTATTTACATTAATTTGCATTGTGAAAAGCAATTTTACAGTTTCAGTCAGACTTAATAGGCAATTTGCAGCTCACTGCCTAATGGCGTAGTTACTTAAGCCTGCCCCCAGGGTGCTTTCTAGACCTGATATGAGACTAAACCTTTTAAATGTTCAATTGAACATCTTAAAAAGTCAAAAAGTCTTTAGCTACTAGACCTGGTTCATACTTGCCATGTCATATTTGATATTATTGCTATAGATGCCCTTTGATTCAGATATACATGTATGTTTCCCTAGACTGCAGAAATGATGATTTGATTCTAGAAAGCATCATGGCATGAATGATGCCTTGCCACTGGAAGCACTTTACTGAAGGAAGAAGTGAAGGTAAGAATGTCCTGGCAAGCCTTGCACCATGGCATTTGTGGTTCACCTGCATTTAATGCCTGAGTTTTCACCAAAGCAACTCGAATCTTAATGACATTTCCTCATGTATGAATGTATGAGCCATTTCCTATAGGTATGAAAAAAAAGAGTATTCTTAAAAGAAGACTGAGTGAAAGCCCTTAATTCACAGCAATTATTCTTTGGGGGGAATATATAGGGGAAAAACAGAGAAATACAATAACATACTTTTGGGTGATGCTGCAGAGGCTGTTGTGATTTCTGGCATTCTCAGAGCACTAACAAAGGTTCTTTGCCCCACTGAGTTACATTAGGAGCTTGCCATTCTGGTAGCATATCTGATCAGCGACGAGGCTCTGATAAACAGTCCTGTAGGGAGGGTTGCTGGTTCTGAGTGGTGAAGATGAGGGAGAAAGGAGCGAAGATCTCAAAGGATGGTGCCCCATTTCTTAATTCCTAATTCTGGTTACAAGCCACAAGTGAAGGTCACAACGTGTTTTAAGTAAAATTTCATATGAAGAATACAGTGTGTGTGAAACTGAAGCAGATTACTCACTGATGGTGGGTAGGCTGAGCATTGACCATAGGTGTACCTCTGGCCTTTGTATTTAATATGTCATGTGGAAGTGTCAAGTGGGAGTCAGTTTTCTAAGAATTACAAAAAAAGATGTTTTGCTGTTCAGTCATCCTTGTACTAATGATTAATGATTAAAATAGAGAGTTGGGATACTCATTTACATGAAGATATAGACATGTTTGAGATCAAGATGAATCAAGGCCTAGGTTATTGTTGTAGCTTGACAGCGATCCTTTTTCACATTCAGCAGTGTTCACTTCTATCATGCTTCCAGATGCTGAAATATGTTTCTAACCCATGCTGATATCACATAGATATATGCATTTTATGCAACAGATTTTGAAATTGTGTGAATGTTATTGGATTCCTGTCTTCCCTAACACATCTTCCCTAATGTGATAAAGCAAATACAAGGTGTGCTAATAGCCATTTTCTCAAAAAGAATAAATAATGTACCATGCTGAAAGAATGTAATACCACCATCCTTCTGCTGTAGGGGTCTGCTTTATTTCTGCAAGTGTTTTACTTCAGAAGATGTTGCAATTCACTTCACAGTAGTATAAAAGAAATTCAAAAAAAGCTGCTCTATGTGTTCCTTGGCATATCTTACATTTGTAGCATTGTCCAGTGTGTGGAAAGATAGTCAAGGGAAGTTCTGTATCAAACCACTCCATGTCATAATGCAAAAATTCCCTTATCTACAATAAACTCAAAGTATTTGAGCCTGTGAATATCCCAGACAGTTTAGGGAAAAAAATGCTAAAATGAAATTAAGCTTTTTTAGTGTTTTTCGACTATATCAGGCTAGTTTCAGGCTGGTTTGAGGTCAGCTAAGTTGTGCAATGCATGGAGGTGGTTAAGTAGCCTAGGCAATCTGGTTCTGTCTATATTTGTACTTCAGAATATCAGTGATCTAACCAATTTTCAGTTTAAAACTTTTTTTTTTTTTTTTTTTTTTTTTTTTTTTTTTTTAAAGATGCCCTTTGCTGTTTTCTTACTGCTACATTTAAAATGGGAGGTATAGGACATTTCTATAGCACTAGCATGAATCTGTTACTTTTCTGAGATTCACTTGTAACCTGGTTAATATTTTTATCTTTTTATGCAAAAGAGTGACAATTATGGCTGCACAGTGTGAACATGTTTTGTGACTGAAGGCAGTGTCAGACCTGGAGCACAAAGAAGGCTTGAGCTCCTCTCCCTCCACCTGCACCACGTGATGTTGGTTAACGTCTGACACAGCCTAGGTGGCTGGAGCTCTCACAGGGAACCTGCTGTTGTCCTCACCAGCTCCTTCTGTAATCCTGCTTTAGAGTTTGCCAGAAAACACACTGGGGAAGTAATGGTTTCTTTGTTTCAATGCACTCTTCCTCTGAACTTACAAAGAGGTCCTTATCAAGTGATAAAGGCCAAGTCCCTGAGACAACTAGCTAAGTTTTTATTTGCTCCCTACTCTAGGGTATTCACTCAAAATCCTAAGGGTGTTGAAAACAGTCACTGCTGTTTACAACACATTTTAGAAGAATTACCTTGTGGAACTGTCATGCAATTCTTGTTCTGCTTGCCAGATACCCAATTCCTCTGTAAGTTAGTTGTGTTTTATGTTTCAAAGTCTATATTCCCCAAAATAGAGAGGTAATATTTCAGAAACAAATCACAATAATGGACAATTTTGGATTATTCACGTTCGCTTACCTTTAAATTAACAACTGACATGGACAATTTCTAGTTTGCTGCAGCACAGTCCACACAAAGGCTTCTATTATAATTATTAATATTTGAAAACCAGCAACCTTTAGATATAAAACCGTAAACTAGTATTTCTATGTTGTTATGAAGATGATGCACTGCATCTAACCCATCTGGTAATGGACAATACTTTTCATCAATTTCTGCAAGATAGGTTTTAAAAGTTGAGCTGCATACCCTCTGGGTTCACACTGAACACCGAATATATTCATTGTAGACAAGAACTCAGCAAATGTATTAATCCATTAATCACTGGCATGTATAATGACCTTCATATCTGTATCTCAATGTGACCAACCATGTCAGGCACACCAAAACACTCCAATTCTCAGCCCAGGCAATAAGCAGGCAACATGCCCTCTGAAGCTGTCTGCAGGAGGAAACCAGTCCTAAGAACAACACTATTAGCATGCAAAGAGATCACCCCAAAATGTATGTAATACGGCCAAAAGCAAGAGCCATAGGCATGCTGTCAGTTCAGAGCTCCCAGGAGCATTGTGTCCCAGCGGGCACTGAGGGACAGAGCCACCACCACTGGGGACCAAGGCAGGGCTGAGTTCTTCAGCAAAAGAGAAGTTGTGTTATTTTTTAAAAAACATTGATATTCACACAGACAGAGGAATGCAGTATTTTGGGACAGTGAAATTAACTCCTGTGCAGATTACTTACAACTTACTTGCATGGACAATTTCATGTCCAAAGTCTTTTTCAGTGGCTAAGAACGATCATCAAGGCAAACTGCAAATCAAATGAACAGACATGTTGTGCTTTAAATGATTATGCCAGCATTTTAAATTGATTACAGCATAGAATACAGCAGAAGATATTTCCTTAAAAGGAATTATGTACAAAAGCATGAAACCTTTTCTGCAACTATTCTGATAACAGAATGCAAAGACTGTCTGAAAAAAAAAAAAACAAGACAACTCCAGTGTCTAATTTGCCCATAATTTGTTTTCTTCTACCAAAGCTCTGCTAGACTTTTTTGGGGGAGAAAAAAAAAAAAAAAAAAGAAGGTTAAAAAAAAAAAAAAGGTGATTATCAGCTTTATTTGCAAGTTTTCAGTGACTGGCTTCAGAACATTCAAACAGCTTGTCTGCAGATTTTTAGTTAACTGCTGGGGAAGGTGCTGGATGACAAATGTATGATTAATGATTGCCTTTGCATGTCTCTTATAAATTAGATGCTCTGTCACTAAATAAATACATAAATAAATGGGCTGGATGTAAAAGAACATAGTTTTCACCAAAAATGACATCCTTAGTTGTAAATTTTAACAGATGTCATGAAACCAAAGATATTATAATCTATTACGAAAACCCTTTGAAGCTTTATTTTAATTAGCTTACAAAGTCATCAGAACTCTTGGAGAGAAAATGATACATAAAGTGCATCTTGAGAACCACTTGAATGTTATCACCAGGATGTGATGGGTATGGTTTAAGGAGAAAAGTACAAAAGAACATAAACTAAGAGCAGTCAGTACTCTAGTAACACATGGTTGATATTTAGCAAAGAAAGCCTGGCATGGAATGCAACTGTGAAAAAATTGGTGCCACTCCCTTAAAAAATCCTTCTTATCCCAATACAAAAAGGGGAAAGGCTCTGAAACCCGTGTTTGAAGTCGCTGAGCCTTACCAGAAGCAGAAAAATGATATATGCCAGCGTGAAAGTATATTCACAAACAGTTGATAATTTTATTTTAAAATAGGTTCCCAGGATGCTCTCATTCTTGGTCAATGTCAGTGACTTTCAGCCCATCACTCTGGTCCCCTGGCAGCAGTGCAGGGCATTGTGTCCTCTGCAGCCAGCCAGGGCTGCCCTGCACCAGGTAGTGCAGATGGGGCCCATCAGGACTGCTGTAGATATACAGCTTGGAAGTTTCCCACAAAAGGCATCTCCCTGGACCAAAGCCCCAGCCGTCGTCCAAATCTGGGCATGAGCAGAGGCTGCAGGACCAAAACAGGGCTGCTCACCTCCTCCTGCTTCACCATAGCACAGCCTTTAAACAAAAGATGTAAAAATGATTTGATATGAAGCCTCTGAACATTAAAGATTTCTTGGGTGGGGCATGTACTCATACTGGCCAAGACTAGGACTGAAAACAGTTTCTAACCTGCAGTCCTTCCATGCTGCCCTGCTACGAGCCCTGATGTGTAACCATGGAGTAGACAGCAATTCATGTTCATGTATGATAAGCATGTTTCAAATAGGTTTGTGATTCCCCTAATCAATATAAATTCTAATTAATCTCTCTTCTGAAATCCCATTTGCATGCCCACTGCTCACTGCTTTTCCAATTTCATCTTCTCACTCCTTTGTTTTCATGATGTTATCATCTGCTGTGTCACTTCTGCTGCACTACAGAGGTCTTCCATCCCTGCGCAGACAGCCATTGTTACAAACCATCTATTTTCTGCTGGATCAGCAGCTAAACGAAGCAACAGCACAGCAGGCATGAAGTCAGTCAGTTGCCAGCCTTCCTCTTATCCTACCTCTGTTCAATATCTCATTCTGCAATAGACAGCCTGCCGGATGTTGGACAAGTCGTACCGGTACACAGATCCCTGCCTTCTCACAGGAACACAGAGGCTTGAGTTACTGCCAGAGCACACGAGATAGCCACAGCTACACGAGGCACTGGCTCCCCGTCTGACAGCATGGGAGAGGCTGTTCCCTGCTTCGTGGCACCATGAAAGAGCAAAACCCAGCTCCTGTGGTGGTGGGACTGCAGGAGGAAAGCCTGGCAAGCCCACTGCTCCTGAGGCACAGGGCCTGGGGACTTCTGGAGTTCTGCAGAGGCCTGGCGGGTGGCAGCAGTCGCCTTGCTCGGGGGTACTCCAGTGTCCTGTGCCATCCCCACGGCCAGGGGCCCTTGTTCTGTGCCATCTCCTGGCCAGACGCCCTGGCTGCAGCCCCATGTCCCGTCCTGTTCCCACAGCCCTGGCTGCAGCCCCATCATCACCAGTGGCATGCCAGCCATTTCCTGCTTCACATAGTTGTGCAGCGGCTGTGGCTAAGCATTCCAACAGGGTGTTTCAAGTTATTTTTGAAGAGCTACATGCCTACTTAGGGGCTTACATGGCAGAAATTATTGAGTGAATAAATGAATCACTGGTGGGTTTGAGTTTTAAATTAAAAAAAAAAAAAAAAAAGAAAAAAGTGTTCTCTCTGTCATAAATGTTTGATTTAGAAAGTCCTTTTCAAAGGTTTATCTAAAAGCCGTGTGTTCAGTTGTGTCTGCAATGTACTGATTTATCCCCAGTGTGAAGTTCTGCAGAGAAAACCTTACCATTTTAGGGTCCAGGAAGAGTAAATGGGTCTACCTGGATTGCCGGTGTGAAGGAAGCCAGGCAGTACTTGCTCTTCATCAATGTTTCAATGTGGTCTCTCAACTCAAAAAGAAACCCTGGAGGGTTGTCAGCAGATTATCTCAGCTGCTTGGGATAAGTTCAGTGTACTGCCACCAGAGCAGTGAGCGCCTCCAATTTTATACCAGCTTAGCCAAGATATAAATCAGACTCCATGCTTCCAGCCTCAGAAGGCAGCCTGATAAAATTAATAAGAGTAATTTTTTGTAAGAATGTCTGTTGATGGCTTAGCAAAAGACAAAAGATTAAATACGAAGACAAAGACTTCAAGACATGCTTTCTCTGTTGGTGTAAATAGCTACTGTTACACTGAAACAAATAGAAGATCTCTTAATTTACACCACCTGAAGGTCTGACAGAGTCCCATTTGTTTAACATTATAATGAATAGGGTATTTCGTGGGTATCAGATGAGTTCAGGTAGAAACCTTAGTTTTTAATTTCCTGCCTGCCTCACTCTGATCTGTATAGCAACCACTGCATTATTTTATTGTAGTTGATTTAAAAATTAACTTGTAATGCACTTTAGTCAACCCTCCCTACCAAATGATAACTTTCCTTTTTCTTTTTTCCTTTTTTTTTTTTTTTTTTTTTTTTTAAATTACAATTTGGTTTTCAGATTGATATCCTCATTGTAATGCATCTTCATTCTGATTTCCACTAAATGCTTAGTAGTGTGACTTACAGAGAATTTTTAAGGACAGACTCCTAAGTTTGCAACTGCCAGTAATTAGACTCACCACTGTGCAATGCAGGGAGCAGGAACCTCTGTAGTAATCAAAGGTGCAGAGTCAGGAAACGAAGCAAAGCTTTATTTCCTCAGAGAAACAGGGGTTGCTGCCCCTGAGTTTGCTATGTGTTACTGGGAACGGCTTCATAGCAAAGTTCCATTATTTCTGACCTTTCTGCCCACATCACAGAGCAACCATTGCCATTTGGGACAGTTTAAGGTACATCAATCCCTTCTGTAATAGTCAGCAAACCATTCCATCATCATCATTAGCTGTCTTTGCAGCTGGTATGGAATGGAGGGGAACATTTTGGGGTGATGCTGAGCAAGAGTTCCTTCAGCATCATTTT
Source organism: Aythya fuligula (assembly GCF_009819795.1). Taxonomy (NCBI): domain Eukaryota; kingdom Metazoa; phylum Chordata; class Aves; order Anseriformes; family Anatidae; genus Aythya; species Aythya fuligula. Next base: position 453,850 of record NC_045566.1, read on the forward strand.
CTCCTTCAGTAGTTTGATGCCGACTACAAATTTCCATGTATTATTGTACTGAGACTGACAATTAGATAATTTTTTCAGGTTTTTGTTGCCATCTTCCAGGAAACCAGAAAAGAGTACATTTATTTGAGCCTATAATTTATTGGTGTAATGACCAAGAATTAAAGACTGAGTATAACTAGCACCACCAAGCTTTTTTGGTATTTCTTTTAAACAGTCTCCTATTTTTTAAGGTTACTTGCTACGTGCTTTGCTGTATCCAACAGACATAATTTGGGTCTCAGTTAACTTGTATCTTAGGTCAAAAGGAACAATAGCAAAATTAAAAGAGTTTGACCAGCAAGAAATAATTGTGACTTTCTTACAAAGCAGTTGAAAGAAAGCAAGAATTACAGCTGTGGAGTCAGAATATGGAGGCTTTAAGGGACCTTGGAAGCTGTGAACCTCAGCTGTTCAAAGCCTGCTGGGTCATCAGGGAAAGCCCCACATCATTCCTGCAGCTCTCATGGGCTCGCCATGCATGAGGAGCAGTAGTACCCATCCCACCTATTTAGGGCAGTCCCAGTTCTCCATCCCATTAAATGGGATATCTACTGGCAAACCCAGTTCTCATTTTTGAACCTGGTTCTCATTTTGAACTCTGTTGTCTCAGATGTTCATGTATTGTAATACTGTTTTATTTTGGAGCAACTGTAAAACAATTTGGCAATGGTGCTGATGCTGGCATTGGATGGCACTGCTGAGGACAGAGTCCTTGCCTCAAACCCGATTCCCTGAAGATGTACCAGGTGTGAAGCAGTGTTGTTCTGGCACTCAGTCCCACTGGGGCAAAGCCAGCTCAAGACATGTCTCAAAAAAAACAGCAAGGTTTTAGCACTGGATTTGTCTCAACAATATGTGGTCATTTAAAGCTTCCTTAGTTGTACTTACAAGGAACATTTATAATGCAACTCTAGAGCACACAAAGTAAATATGTCTCGCTTGGTGGATGGCTTGAAGAAAACCTACTTAGTTCAATCATTAGGTCATGTCAAATAAATTTCTACCTTCTTCAAAGAAAATTACTAGTGAATGTCTAGGCTGAAGTGATTTTAACTTCCCTGACATTGAAGATTTAGTTACATCAAACAATAATGAACAGCTGAAAGATGTAATTTTGGTTATAAAAGGAGCGCAACACCTACGCATTCAAAGATGAAATAATTCTTACTATTCACTGCACCATAATATCTAAATACTTGTGGCATTAAGTATGAGTAAGATTATTTTTAGAGGAAGCGGATGGCTCTGAAGCTTAGTCCTCACTCAGTATGTTAAGGACTTTGCATTTCAGAGGAAAACCTGCAGAAAATCTTGTCCACTGGACGTTTTTCATTGTGTTATGGATTAGTAAATGACAGTAAATGGAGCTCTGGCAATGGGAAGGTTGCTGCTGGAACTTTGGAAGTGAAAGGGCTATTTTGTATCATACTTGGAGACTTCTCTTTACTTACTGGTGTGTGCTATCTAATGGCCAGGGTAATGGGTATCAGAAGAAAGTATTGTTTAAGTAAAATAGCTGTGGTTTGGGTTGGGAGTAACTAAAACAGAAGTTCTGAGAACTAATGGCTGTGTTCTCAGGCATCTGAAATGCGTTACTAAAAGCAAAGAATTTTTTTCTATTTCCAAAATCCCAGTTTGCAAGGATGCTAAGCCATCCCCCAGCTTATCACAATAGCCTCTTGTCAACTGCAGATGCTTATCTTGAAAGATTCATTTTTATTTTTTTTCAACAGATTGAATTCTCAGAAAAGAGACCAAACATAAAGATGTTAGGAACCAAAGTGAGACTCCAAAAGGGTTTTCAGGTTTGATTTAGTTAAGCATCCAAATGTTTGGATATTGATTTGAAACTTACTCAAGCGACTTAAATCTACAAAATTGGTAATGGGCTCTATCCTCCCTGCTCTGTGAAGGAAACTCTTGGCACATATAGTCCCAAATCGCATTGACCTTTTTTGCTGCCAAATTCTATTGCATTTTCATTTCTAATTTACTGTCCAATCCAGCCCCAGGGTCTCTAGCTTTTACTACCTTTCTAGGTTTGCATTTCCTATTCAATATGTGCTTTTTCACCTTGCTTAATAGTTTTCATTTATTTCCAGTTGAGTCTCATCTTATTACTAAAATTTTAGGGACTGATATATGAGATCAGATCTGTGATCCATCTGTGTTGTTATTCTTTCTTCTACAATTTACCAGGTTCAGATGCTTCAGAAGGGATAGGAAAAACACAGAAATTGGTAATTATGGAAACCTTTGCTAAAGTAAAAGTGTTTATATCGTCTTCCATAAAATCCTATTGAAATCACAGCATTTTTTCTCAGCACCCATATACATATCTATATTTTTCTGAATTCTATCAAATGTTCAATCTCAGTTATATACATTGGCAATGAGTTTCATAGGTTTATTTTGAAGGTCTGTCTGTTGTTTCTGCTTACATTTTTATTTCCTCCAATGACAGTAGGATTATTTCACTTTTTGCAGTAGGGGGGTTGGACACGATGATCTCTCAAGTTCCATCCCTTCCAACCCCTACAATTCTGTGATTCTGTGATTTCCTGGTTTGCTAATTTTCTGGGGTAATGCCACTTGTGATTGTCAGATTGTCATTCATATGCTGTCACCTCCTTTAGAGCAGGAAGAAAGACACTATGTAAAATGAATTACAGTAAACATCTTCTCTCTACTTTTAAAAGTATATTTCTGAAAAAGGTTTTTCTCTAAAATCTGTGGTCAGAATTACTGACCTCTTTCTTACTTGTAGCTCATTTGCATTGCCATCATCTGGTAAGTAGCTGGCTGGTAAGGGGAAGGTATCTCTCTGCATGTTTCTCTTTGACACCTCTGAATAGTCCTTATGCCATTTCACTTCACTTCACTCTTCCTAATGATTGCACCACTTTTCTAAAAATGACAGAATGAAAACATGGTATCACAGGTAAAGTAATGATAGAAGCTGTACCCATGGAAGTCTTTTCCTATCTTAATAACTCTGTGATGCTATGACTCTGTGTATGCAGGCAGGTGCCAGACACAAGGAGGGCCAGGAGATGCTAATGCTCAGTGACCAGTGCCACCACCTGCATTGGCCCGGAGGGGAAAGGCTCTGCAGAGCTGCCTCTGGGGGAGGTCCCTGGGCAGTCACATCCAGGCTGAGCTCCCGTGAGGTCACTGCTCTCCCTGAGGCAGGTGCTAGCACCACGCGGGGTTGGAACTAGATGATCTAGTAACCCTAGCCATTCTATGCTGTGATTCTTTGACACCTCCACCCAGCACAGCCACAGGGTGACAGCGGTGTCACATCCTCACCCGTGTGGCTGGCGCCAGGGGCTCAGCGCCTGGTGTGCCACTGAGGCAAACCCATGGGTGTTTTTACCTGGCACCAGCCCCGCTTCTCAGGATGTACTGCTTTCTGCTAGCACACAGGGCTTGCCAGCCATGCTGGACTAGTGGAACCTTTGCAAATCTTCTTGGCAGCACTTCCCGTCTTTTACTCAGCTTTCTTTCTCTGTATCAGATGCTTTTGATCTGTGCTTGGGATTTATTGGTTTAATCAATATAATCTCTGCAGTATCATCCATGCTAACTGAAATAATTCCTAACAATGTTTTGTTGATCCCTGTGACTGCTGAATGAGAGCAAAGCTATGCAGAAGCATATGGCAGCATTTCTTATCTGTGATGGCTGAGTTTAGCATTTCAGAGTGTTTTAGAGTGTTTTTATTCAATTTTCTTTTAATCAGAGTTGTCTATTTGCTTAGAGATCAGGCCATTTTTGTGTGCTTTCTTATTGATAAAACTATGCTTTTAAATGTTCTGTAAAATCCTATTTTGTTTCCATAGACTTTTGCAGGAGTAAACAATTTACAAAATTACAGGGCATTGCTACGGTGAAATGCACAGAGGTAGCACGGCACACATGCTCTGTTTGTTGAAGTATAAAAAGTGCTGATTAGTTTTAAATGTTTACAAAGAGAACAATGGTTTTTAAATAAGTATATGGCTAGATGAAGGCAGGACTATTCCCGATGATGGCAGTGGTATGGTTTCAGGCCTTATGTGTTTATACCAACAGTACAGTTAAATTGCTAATGCTTCTCTATGTATATACTATGAGCACACTGAGAGCTATGATAATCCTGTCTGCTAAGGACGAGCTGAAGCATTTTGGATTCCAGTGCCTGGTATTTATGGAAGGTTTTTATAGTACAGACTCAGCAGTTTGCACACTTTGGTGAATTCATTTAGAGTAATTAGTGTAACACCAGGCTGGCTTTGCAAGTCTGTTTAAGCCGTTCCTTTTCAAGTATATCAAACTTTAAACATCTAAAATATAAACACAGCTTTTATTTGGATTACTTAACCTGTTCTTCCATCTTTACTGAAATGACCTTGAGTGACTTTCAGCAGGCTTTTCAGCCGTGTCAATCCTAGGCTTGCCTGCACGGCACCTTGCTGCTCTGAGCAGGGGCAGTGGGAGGCACCTCTGGCATCACCTCTGCTTGTCACAGGGCAAGAAGGGCTGGCAGGGACTGGGCCTGCAGGTTTCCTTTACACCTATTTAGCTTATGTTTTGCTTACAAAACAGAATCAGTCCACATATTTGTGATACACTTTCTCTCTCTCTCTCTCTCTCTCTCTTTTTTTTTTCCCCTCCAGGAGTGGGCTGATTTTATTCTACATATCTTCTTTGGGATGTGCAGAAGGCTCTACAATGCTATCTGGAGACATTGTGTGTCAGAAATTGCCTTGAGAGAATTTTCTATTATGCTTTATCCTGAACTGCTTATATGGCTGTTCAACACTCTTCCACCAATTATTAAAGGAACCTTGTGCTCATGCAGTGTCCTGTGAATGTGACTTGATGAACATACCTACCGGAAAATAAGCTGGAGTAAAGCAGATTGCTGCCCTGGAGAAAATCCAGACTGCGTGAGAGTGGCATTTTGCTTTGCTTCCCATAGAAAAGTTGTAGTTGCGCAGATATAAATTATCCTTACAATATTGGCCTCCTCTTTTTACACTTTGTTCATTTGAAATCATAGTCAGATGTCATGAAGGGATTTTATTTTTTTGCAACTCCTAGTCTAGGTTCCCTGTTATTTATTTATTTATTTATTTATTTATTTCCCAGAAATCATTTTCAGCCTTCTTCACCCAAAATAGCGACAGGAAGACAGGTGAAGCTCTCCTGCCTCCTACGTGTATGTTCAGAGGGATGCTTTGGCCTGACGTGATGCACGATGGCAATTCTTGTCTGGAAGCCCCGTGGCACCAGCGGCAGTGCAGCTCGGCTGCTGGCGAGAGGTGTCGGGGCTGCAGGGCTGAGGGAGCCACAATGCCAGGCACGCCGCCCCATGCCAGCCCAGTGCTGCTGCCTGCTGCCCACTGAGCTGGTGCTGGTGGTTGCTGCTGCTGAGCTGTACAGTGCTGGAGAATGCCAAAGCTGTGTTACCCGTGCTCTCTAATTAGTTCAGCTTTCACAGGTAAGATAATTCAGGGTAGTTGATCTGCCCCTTTGTATCCAGCTGGGGTGGTCACATTCTCTTCCATCAACTGGTACAACTCAGCTTGGTTTTCTTGGTTAAAGTGGTGTTTAAGGGATGACCTAAGCTATTGGGCAGCAGTTTTGCTTGAGGCTGTTGAACTGTGGCCATTTTTCCATGGTAGGTGTTTGAGGTTCAGGTGGTTTTCAAATCACACAAATTGAAAGTTCTAAAATTAACACTTTGCTGTTGTTTTCTCCTCATCGATAGAACTGGCCTGAAGAAAAGTGGAAATTTTGTAAAAATGTTCCAAACCTACAGGGTTTCCAATTTATCTTCAAAGCATGTGGTATGTGGGCGCCGAGTGTGGCGCAGAGAGTGGAGCTGCTCCGTGCCCCTGGCACAGGCGGGGGCGTCAGAGCGGGGCCGGGGCCGGGGTCCTGCTGGTCACTGCGGTGTGTCCGGGCCTGTTAGCACATCATGGCCCCAGGCACGGTAAGGGAACAGCTGACACAGGACTCAACTGATGAACAATTAGGAAATGTATTCTAATTAGTGTCAATCAACTTGTGGCGGTGTAGAAAAGGACCACTAGATAAGGTTGACTTTTTTTTTAATGAGATGACAAATGCGGTAGAGGAGGAAAAGCATCGATACACAAGTATCTGCATGGCATTTGCTGACAGCAGCGTGACATCTTGGGTGAGAAGCTAGGAGGCTGCGGAGCGGCTGTGCACAGACATGGCAGCAGGGGTTAGAGGTGGCCGTGACACCATCACCTCCACGGGGCTTGGCCAGCCCCACCTCCATCCGCAGGGACAGCGGCTCCGGGAGCAGAGGTGGCTCGGGCTGGGGGCTGCAGGTGTCCTCTGTGAGCTGCCATGGGCACACATGGGGGCAGGGGCTGCAGGCAGGCATGATGCGAGGTCGTGGGGAGGGTGGGGGACAGGAGAAAGGGCCAGGCACCAACAGATGCAAGGAGTCGATCTGCTGAATTCAACAGAGAACAGCAAGGCGTTATTTGGTCTCAGCCTGTGATATGCACGCAGGGAGCAGGAGTTTGATAACTGAAAGCCCTTCAAAGTAGACAGGGATATAAGAAGATCCAAAGCTGGAAGCTGAGATAAATATGAATTTTATGTACAGCGGGAGTAATTTAATAACTGGAACATCCTACCAGAGCTAATGGCTGACTCCTCATTGCCAAAATGTCTTAATGGAGATTGGTTTGTGGTTTTCTGAAAGGGCTGCTCTAGCTCAAAACGAATTAATTCTGGAAAGTTTCTGTGTCCAAGTCACAATGGATGCCCACGACAGCCCTTTCTGGCATGGGCCCACAATTACTTGCTCCAATTAATTTCACTGGAAGCAGGATCAGACCCGCACCCCGTGAAGCAAAGAAGGCTGCCACTTATTCTGGGGGCGTTCACCACGCTGTAGCACGTCAGCAAGCAGCATTGTTCTCTGCGGCTCTGTGGCTAATCAACATGTCAGCTAAAGTGGATTTGATTTTGAGAAGTCTTATGGACCCCAATAAAGATCAGTAATCATTAAAATTAACCACACGCTGATTTAATCAACATATAGCTTTGTTAATTACTAGCTCTTTCTTCATGTCCATCTGCTTTAAAGATTTCAGTGAACCTGCAGCAGATGTTCATGTAAATATAATAAGCTGGTTGCCATGTAAATATAAAAATTTCAGGAGTGTTTGTGTTGCAGACTTCCAATTTATTTGTGCTGTTGTCAGTATCATGTCTTTAGTGGCTTACACACAAAACTGATAACTTTGTTAAAGACCCGTTAGAGGTGATTTCTGCTGTCAGGCTTTCCCTCTCCCTTGCCTCGCTCCCCGTGTCCCACCTCTGCTGCTCGTTCTCAGTGGGCCAGGCCCTGGAGATGTGCCACAGCATTTGCAGTGCTGTCCTGGGAGCTGCCACATAAAAATGAAATAGGCCCCTTCTATTCATGCTCTTTTCATGACTATAAAAAATAATTTCACACTCAGAGCAAATATGATTCATTTACTGTGAATGCTGTAAGTGGGAAGTGGTTCAGGCAGTGCAGCGGTGCAGGTTTGCAGCTAGCTTTCCTGCTGAATGGACAAACAGGGCTGGGTGGGTGGGACAGACAACAAACTGGGAAGCATCTTTAAAGCTGAAGGTGCTTTTAAAAAATGCATACTTCGTGGCATAAACTGAAACAAAAACAGTTTGCTCTGCCACTACTGACTAAATTGTGTGCGTGCTGCCGATTCATTTTTCCCTAGATAAACATAATCCTCAACACAATGGAAAAAAATGCCCACAAAAGTCTTACATTTGTCGAAGAGCTTTATTTCGATGAAAATAGTTATAAAGTTTACGACTTAGAGTCCACAGCTCTAATAGTTGATTTTTTTGACATGGTGATACGTGGGGCTGTTTCCTTATGTGTGAGCGTTGTGGATGTGGGTCTGTGGAGATCGCTGCCCACAGGAGCACTGCTCAGGATGAGCTCCTTCAGCCATGGCGTGCAGCGGAGGCTGGTGCGGGCGGTGCTGGGTGTGCTGCACAGCCCTGCAGCAGGGAGCTGGGAGCGGCAGCAGCCTCAGCCCTGGCCTCTGCCTCCGTCAGCCCTTTGTTTCTCATCTCGGTCCATTCTGCTGTCGCTGTTTCACTTTTACCACAAAGAGCACTGCACGGGGCCAGGTGGGTGAGTGTGGCTGAGCCCAGCGGTGCCCACAGGTGGTGCTGGGGGCACCTCTGGTGCCTGGCCTCCAGCGCTGCGGGTCAGGAGCCTGCTGAGGCCACTTAGGACCTCGTTCAAAATTACTACTTGTCAGTAGGGATAAGGCATGCAGAAAATTTGGAAAATCTGGCTCTGTACTTGTCTGCATTTGATCTTTGCTGGATTGAAAAAGTTTTCTTGATGCAATAGCCCAAGTGTTCTTTGTGAACATAGCCTGACAGCCAGCTCCTGTGCTGTAGAACAGGGCCTGAAAACTTGCAGTGTAGCAGCCAAGAGATGGCCCCAGCGAGGCCAGCTTGGGCAGGACGCCTGCCTGAAATCCGGTGTCTCCATCCTTCAAGAGAGCCCCGGCCTCACCTTTCGTCAGCGTGATTGGGAGAACAAGTGAGGATTGAGGGCTGGACAGCACGGCATGGCACAGCATGGCATGGGGGTGGGCAGGCTTCCTGCCCTGCAGGGTCCTTTCCCAGCACCGGGTGAGAAGCACCCATAGAAAGGAAAAAAGGAGTTGACAACTATATGGTCCAAATGGCATAGGTAATACAAGGAAATGCCTCTGCTCTATTAAAAATTCTTCTTTGCCATTAAAAATTCACTTTTTATCACAGGGAGATTAGTGATTCTTTGAAGGAAGCAGGCTGGCAGCATTAGTGTGTCACCAGCTGTAGTGAATTATTTGTGCTGTTTGTGACATGCAGCCCGAGCCAGGCCAGGGGCAGCTGTGCATGGATGTGGGGTGGATGTGCAAAGATGCAGAGCACCTGCACAGCTGCAACTGTGCCACTGTACCCAAAGTAAGGCTCTGAGAACAGGCAGTGTCAGCTGTGGCTGTGCCCAGGTGACAACCTATTCTCAGCTGCTGTTGAACCTGACAAAAGGCACCACTAAAGTAGTCTGAGCCTTCACAGGAGCTAACATAATATGTTCAGATTGTGAATTCAGTGAGCAATTTTTTTTTTTTTTTTTTTTTTTTTTTTTTGTGTAAAGGAGGCCCTGGTCAATGAAAGGCATTCCTAATTGTGCCTGCAGTGCTGTTAAATGATAATAATCCCAAAGGTAAGCAAACAACAAAGGAAGAAAGTCACTGTTCATCCACAGATGATGAAAAAAACACACTGATTCTCAAATTCACTCGGCAATGTCAAAGACATACAGCTGTACCTCCCTGCTTAGGATGCACAACCTGCAAATATGCCTCTAATTGACCGTACCTGGAGTTATGTCTGGAAAAGTCTGAAACCCCAGCAGAGCCCCTTGAAAGCCACCATCGCTCTGTTGTCCCCCAGCTCCGGTGCCCACCCTGGGCAGATAAGATGGGAAGGCTCCTTCCCTGCCTGGCAGAGGGGCTGGTGCGGTGAATGCGGGGCTGGCTGCTGGTGGGCACCACAAGCACACATGCCCTAAATAGTGGTGGGATGGGTGTGTTCCCAGCTGCGTTGCAATGCTTCCTTCACGATGGATTTTAAAGTCAATTAGAAATGACTGCTTACTGATATTGCATGATGGCATAATGGGAAAACTGACAAAACGCAGAAATGCTTATTCATAATGGCTTTCTATATTTTCCATCTGCCTTCTTCCACAAATAATTAATCTAACAAGTAACAGGACCTCAGCTTCATCTGTGATGCTGCTCTCTGGCCCATTGCATGCGCTGTTACTGCCCAGTGCTGCTGACCGCGCAGCCGGGACTGTGGGGATGCCCCCACCTTTCATCCCTGGGCCCCTGTGGGCCGGTGGCCATGCCACACACCCGGCAGCTTGCTCCTGCTGTGTGCCACAGGGCTGCCATGCTGGGCTGCTGGTGGACAGACCACCGAGGGCACCAACCTGGCCAGCTGCTCCTCTTTGCCTAGGTTTGGTGCTGCCGTCCCAATCAAACATTTGCAGCCTGGCACTCGTACCTCCTCTCCTGCATGGATTTGTCTTTGCAGAATATTATCCAGCAGCTGATTCTGCATGCTTGTTGAAGGTGATGTGAAAAATGAAACGTGTATTTTGGTGCTGGTTAGGGGAGTGGAGGGAAAGATGGATCGTAACATAAAATTTCCTGTAGATAGCTGAAAACAGCGTTATCCTTCATTTCCGTTGCTACTTGGAAAGATTCTTTCTGATTTCTTCTCATTTTTTAGCTTCTAAGGGTTTTGGTTTCATTTAGCTATGCATTGGCAATGACTTCAGGAGCCTAGACAGGAGGATGAGAGTGAAGGCAGATCATTAAACACTTCTCTTCAAGTTCCTTTTCATCCATGCAGTCCTTACTCTCAGATTGGCCACTGCTGGCATGAAATTCCCGTGTGCAGAAGAAGATTTACTGTGTTTCAGGGAAAGGAGCACAAAGGAACAGAGACAGACAAATGACTGGAGAGTGCTGAAGCAGAGGCTGCCTCTCCTCCCTGCCTTTCCCAACATGGGTACGAGTTAAGCAGTGCTGAGCAGCACGGGGGTGGGCGGGGGGCATGCAGAGCTCTGCATCCCAGTGAGGGCAAGTCAACGTCAGCAACAAAAATTAATTTAATGATGGTAGAAAATAATCAGCAGTCGTGAGTTTATCTAAACCAAAGTCATTGCATTATTTATATAAAGATATGCTTTTACAACTTCTGGTAATCTTTGCATAATTCTCACTAAAATTTTGTTTTAATACTAAAAATATAGTGTTCGTGACTGAACACAGCAGACAGTAGAGAAGCTTCCATTTCCCACCACAACTGAGTCTTACTATGTCAAATTCTTAGATTTCAGATGTCAGTGGAAATTAATAGTGAGAATAAAATCTTATAATTGAAACTGAAATGAAACAAAATCTTACAGATGGGATACTATCTTCAACTTCGCTCTGAGTGTCTGAGGAATCACTGTGCATTTTTTAATTCTTTGACTCCTTTCCATAAATATTTTGACGTGCTCAGAAATTTATCTTCATTATTAAGGCTGCTCGATTATCACATACTGCTGTGTCCAAATGCAGAAGTTTTTCCATTTTACTTGCCATTTATTCAGAAATAAATTCCTAACTGGAAGCACGCATTGCAGGCTTGTGTGCGGTGGGGCTGGGCTGGCGAGCAGTGCTCCCTGCCCTCCTGGCGGCCCGTCCTCCCCCGTAGTGTTGGTGCAAGGAAGGCCATGGTGCAGATGTGGTGCTCTGGGGTATGTGTTCTCTGCATATTGCTCCTGCCAGGAAGCCCTGGAAACTGTTCTTTTTAAAAGAAGGTATTTATACTTGTAGACCATATTGATATGTAAGTTAATAGGCTGGAGACCTTCCCTTTTGCATCTGGTTTTCTTCAACCCCGTCCTTTTAGACGTTACATCTCTACTGTGTATATAATTAAAAGCTGGCCCTAAGCATGTAGGAAATGAAAGGCTATTAAGAGGAGGAAAGTGTTTCATTTTGTGCATGTGTTCCAAGACAGTGTAACGTTGACTGAGAAAACTGATGTGAAAACTTGCCCTGGGGGACTGGTGCCCCCAGCCCAGCCCTGCAGCGCAGTCCCAGGCGCAGAGGTGCGCAGACATGGGGCAGTCCTGGTGTGGAAGTGGCACAGCTCTGCCAGGGCCAGCGGGCGCCCACGTAGGTCCAGGGCTGTGTTTCCAAGGGCTTTGAACCAGGTCCTCTTTGGTGCTCCCTACAAATGCTCCTATGTGACTAGGGGTCATGCTAAGCCTATTGGCGTCTGAGAGGAATTAGAATAGCTGTGGGACATAATGGAGGAAAAATCCTATATTATGTCCTCCTTTATAATTCATGTTTCTATAATATCCTTTAATTTCCTCTAAGCTCCTTAAATGCCTGTGAAACTGAAGAGTTTGGATCCTTTCTGCACAGTTCATGACTGAGGTGTGAAACAGGCAGTGCTTCCAGTGCTGATAGCACGGACCCTGGCCGTCTCTCCTGCAGCAGCTATGCCGACGGGGGCCGGACTGTTTGGTATGGTGAGGGCTGCTTGTGAAATTTTCTGTGTCATTGCTGATGCTGAGAAAGGACAAGAGGTACATTTGCCTTAGAATTTCCCTTTTGCATATGAGTTTGGGGGGAATATTACAGGAGCTCCTTCCGTGGCCTTTCCTCAGTTCAGTTTATTCCTGTGTTTCTGTGTGGCTGTAGGTGTTGGCCATGTACTTTGCACAGACGTCAGGTGTATGCAGTGGCAGAGGCGTCCCTGTGCCAGGTGGACTGAGCAGAGGGTGTGCTCATCGCATCCACCTCTACCTGAAGTCCGTGAAGACAAATAACTCTTCAGCATCCTGAAGCACACCACACTCCTGCTCGTCTGGAAACAGGTTAAGTGTCTCTTTATTGACAGATGTGTGGATTGTATGGTTGATGTGTCTAGCATGATCCACTAGTTTGACCTCTTGCGTAAGAGAAGCTTTAAAATTAAACCTGTAAATCCTTCCTGAAGCCCTTTTCCTTGTGATTAAGTAAAAGCATTTTATCTAGGAAAAAAAATCCATTTTGGCTTATTCAGAACTATATTGTTTCTTCACAGATGTGAAGATAGTTTTGTGTGCTAGGTTGAAGCCCTCTGCCATCAGTTTAAGTCAACTCCTGAGCATTTCAGGGTAAAATGAATCATTGATCTCCCTAAATCTCTTACTGCAAGAAGGCTTCCTGATGCAAATTATTCTTGTAGGTCTTCTCCATGCTGTTTCTAACGTTTCAGCACAATTTTGATGTGCTGATGACAGCAGAGGGTTCAGTATTTCATTGCCTCTCTCACGGTGGAGGTGGGTAAAGTTTTTCAACCTGCATTTTTTCTTCTTTAAAAGAATAGAAAGTTAAACCCAAATTACTGTGTGCTTTGTCAAATTGTCTATCAAGCATTCTGTTCACAAATAAAGACAATTTCAGAACTTTTCTTCAGATACTTTCATTTTTCAAACGTTGTCTCTAGACGTTTCCCATGTTTAAATTATAGCAAGTGTACCCCCTCCTATCTTTACTTTGGTGGCAATACTGAATATTTTTGTTTCAAGTCAACCTTACACACTTAAAAAATATATTTTTTCAATTCAGCTGACTAATTTGATCTAATTTGATCTCCTGAAAATCAGTTTTTACAAACCTCTTTTTTTGTTTGTTTGTTTTTAAATCTTACTTTCTCTTGAAGTGGGAGATTATGTCTTTTTGTCTCAACCTTACATGTTTTTATGTAAGGATGTCATGGGGCAGGGGCCTGGAGCCATCTCAGCGAGGGGTGCTGGCGGCAGCCGCCTGCTGGGGCCCCGCTTGCCGCTGCAGAGCCTAGAAGCGCCCTTCAACAGCACCTTATGGAGGGACCCCAGCCCGAACCAGGGGCATCTGGATCTGGAGAACATGCCTGTGCTCAAGAAACAAAAAAAACATCCTTGTGGCCTTTGCTTTTTCTGCCCTGTCCACTGAAACACTCTGATTTGCTTTTTGAAATGCTTGGACTGCAAAGTACATACACAAAGTTTCCCTTTGTTAATTTAAAGAATAAAAAAAATCTGAACGTTTTCTTGCTTCCTGACTAATTGCATGCCAAATTGCTTTACAATTGCACTAGAAAAAGCCTTTTTTTTTTTTTTTTTTTTTTTTTTTTTTGAGTGAAAGATTTTTATCTCTAATGCTTCCCAAAAAGGAATTTTCATAACAAGAGTCTATTAAGAGATGCTTACAGACTTCCAGGCCATCTGAGAGGTTACAGAAAAAAAAAATAGCTGAAAATGGTGTGACATCGTACACATTCCAGCTAAAGTGTCCGTTGCTATAGCAAATGAAGGAGCATAACTAACCTCTAACACAGCCTGCTTTGAAAATCTGTGTGGTTTGTTAAGGCTCTTTTGTTGCGAGGCATTCATTTTCTCCATTTCTGCTGCAGTTTTCTAAACTGTTCCCAAATTATTGGAATTTATAATACAGAAATGATGATACATGTTAGGTATGATCCGTAAAGCCTTAAAGAAACAATGAGTTCCCATGTCACCCTCACTGGCACAGCAGTATATTAATACAATATTTGTGGAGACAATTTCAATGTTTTATTTTACTTTATTTTTTTTGCATTAAAGATGGATCAAATCTAGAGGAGAGAAAATACTGGTTCTCCTAGCTAGAAGCCCTTAAATTTCTGGTTTAAGGTAACATTTTGAGGTTCCTGCTTACCCTAAGCTTTTATTGGCTTGAATGCACCCTCACACTGTCTCTTTCCCTGATGCTGTTACTACTGTCAGAAGTGCATGCTTTTTTCTGTTATTCTGTCTTGCAGTACTGCCATCCAGCTTGCAGCACGTCCTCAGAAGCAGCCCGTGGGCTGGAGCTCCAGCTTTCCAGGAGCATGGACCTTCCAGGGAATGGTCTCGTGGCAGGTGTGAAGAAAACATCTGTAGGTTTCAAATATAAATCCTAGCAAATACATGGTTTTCAAAAGTAATTGGTATTTACTTTAGCTAGCATGGGAAATAAATCTAGTCAAAACACCAAAGAACACTTTTTTTTTTTTTTTTTTTTGCTGTGGAAACCAGTAACTTGTGTGAACTTGTAAACTAAAAAAACACACAACAAACACACACACACACACACACAAAACAAAACAACCACCACCACCAACAACAACAACAAAACAAAACAAAAAAACAACATAATGTGCTGCCTGAAAGGTACAGAGAATTCACAAGACAAAACACAGTAAATGACTATAACCAAAACTGCTATAATTTTGTAGAGAGAAATAAGCTGGTGAATGTATACAGACGTCTGTTCAGGTTCCGTTGGATAACACGTTATGGAGCTGATGTTAAGTTAGAGCGAGGGAAGCTGCCCAAGCTGCATGTGAGGAGCTGGAGGGATGTTGGCTGGCTGCCCCAGCCTGCCCGGCGGTGCCCACGGCTGTAGCGTGCTCCCGGGGCAGTGCAGGAACGCAGCAGGGAGCGCCTTGTCCTGGGGTGCAGGTTAGCCAGCAGCAACCAGCAGTGCATGCTGCCAGGGGACCTGGCGCAGCTTCAGCAGCAGCATCTTCCTTGTCTCTATAGAATATTGCTCTATGCAGAAGAAGGAAATTAAAGGCATTGCTACTCTGGTGTCATCAGGTGTCAGAGTACTGCTCTGTAAGGGTGAGGAGTTACTGCCTTCATCTGATGTCCTGCATCAGGGCCATAACAACAGAGCCACTGAGAAGGGTAGCTGCGCCTCTTAAAAGGCTCCATCTCACCAGCATTGGAAAAACGACATTTTTTAGCCCTACAGGGAGCTTGGTTTAGACCCTAGAAGAACAAACAAGCATGAGCAAAGCCCCCTGCCAGCACAGTGGGAATTTTCCCTAGCTGGGAAGGGCGCTGGCTCAGTGTGGTTGGATTTATGCTGTAGCTGTCAGAAAGCCTGGCTCTGGCAAACTGCAATGAAGTGCTTGTGCTGAAGCAGCTGAGCTAAAGATGAACAGTATTAAATCCTGACATTTTAAGAGAGCAAAATAAATAAAAAAAAAATGCTCACTGTTTCACTACAGCCTGAGCAGACCATGCTCTGCTCCTAAAGTCTAAGAATAGCCGTCACCCATGTACAAGGATAGCTCTTATGAGTTAGTCAATTGGGAAATAAATCTAAAAGTCAGGCTAAACAGCAAAATATTGAACTTGTTGGAAATGAGTATGCTGCAGCGCTCCATTTCTCTGAAAGTAGGTTGATTACAGCTCACATCATGGGGGCCTTACAGGCACCACTGTTTGGGTACAAAGGCTCCTGTTCCCCAGGGATTTGCACTTCTCACAGCACTGGACGTGGCTGCCTGCAAAGTGACCTGGCCCCAGGCGCCAGCTCGTGCCATGCACCCCGATGGCCATGGCTGTGGATAAGAGTGGGGCTGCTGGCAATGCGGGCCTGTGCCCGTGCCAGGAGCTGCAAAGTGCCCCGCTGCTGGCCTCGTCCCACGTGCATTGAGGGGCAGCCCCCTCGCCCTGCAGACCCTTTCAGCATGACGCACACATCGTGGTTTTCTCTTTCTGTCTTATCCTGTCATCTTTTACCACAGTATTTCCTTTTCAGCTTTTCAGAAAGAGCAACTCTGTTATTAGAGTGTGTTTTGGCCCATCAAAGAAATAAAGGACTGCATGAAAAAAAATGATTATATGCTACTGAATCCCAATAGAATTAATGTTGAAGACTGTATTTGTAGTGGATTTTTCTTTTTCACCGTTTTAGATTTTGACAGATGCATATAACAAAGAAAATGAAGAAGTACATACTGCATCTCTCAGCTTGCATATGATTTAATAAAGGTTTGAATGCCATTAAACCCCAACCTTCCAGATCTTGAGCTTCAGTGGAGACTGTGATCAGCTCCTTTGAAATGAAAAAAAATCTATAAAAACTACAGCTGGAGAATGAGTATTTGAAATCCAAAGCTATTGTGCCCATAGGACTAATTATGTTTTTGCAAACTTTATCAAAACATTGCTGTTTATTTAAAGTTAGCAGCACAAGAACACCATCATAATGAATGGTGACTACTATGACTCATGCATACAAACATCTATTTTCTGGAGAAAGTCAATTAAGGGCTTGTAATGAATTTTGGTTGTTTTAATCTCTCTGCCAGGACACTGCAGAATTAGAGACACCGTGAGCATAAAGGATGCTGAAAACCTGGCCCTGCTTGAACAGGACAACTTTCAGTTTTCCATGAGGCACATGGGGAGGATTTACTCACTGCGAAGTTTGCTGTTAACTCTGGAAATGGAAAGCTAATGATGCCAGCCTATCAAAGCAATAGAAATGAAAAGCACACATCTGCGAATCTCCCTCTTTTTGAACCCTCCTGGGGACCCCTCAAAGATCTATGTCACATGTAAGGGTTTTCTTGGGTGTGGTGGTGAAGTGCTGATACCTCTCCCAGCAGATACACACGCTGTGGTAAAGTACTCGAGCTACTTCAAATGCTGAGCCATGGCATTGCAGTACAAGGAGAGTTTTATGGGTTGGCACAGCAGTCCTTTGTAAGGATAGTGGAAGTTGGAGCTAATTTTCTGGCTTACTGAAGATAAAGATGTAACAAGCCCTTTTCTGTCTACTTGCCCGTGCATCTCATCTTGTCAAGTGAAATTCCCTGTTCTTAGGAGTCTAGCTCCTATTTAAATATGAATAATCTCAGATTTATTGTGTCTCTTGTAATTTCATTTTTTTTGGGGGGTGAGATTTCTCTTCTTCAATCCCTGCTCCTACTTTGTCAATTTTACATAACTGTGAGTTCTTCCATGGGTCTGCACAACTCTAGGTTTTCTCATCCTGGGACATGTCATGTCTAGGATATTCCTTGACACCTGGCTTATTTCAAAATCTTGTGCAAAGCTCGTGCTATTTGTCCTCGCATGCGCTGCAGCTGGTTTGGTGCACTCTGTCTCTGCTGTTTGAGCCCACGCTCGCACGGTGCTGCTCCCAGGCTGCTGGTGGTAGGGCTGGCCAGCGTCACGGCATCGCGGCGGTGAGGGGATGGCCCGTGTGGCCATGGCCAGCTGGCTGAGGCTGCCCGTGCCCCCCTGTGCAGGGCCCTGGGGGCTCCGTGGGGTGCCGGGGAAATGTGGAGCTCAGCTGGTGGAGAGAGCTGGTTCCAAGCTTTGTGCAGGCGACACTTCAGATAGAAAACTCTGGGTTGTCTGCAGCTGAGGAGTCCAGATCAGAGACAGCTCCCACCAGACCTCTTTCCATGCCAAGTCTGCATCTACAAATGATGGCCAGAAAGCTGAGAGAGAAAACGCTTTTATTTGTGCATTTCTGAGTGCTTCACATTTGATTTGACATTACTCACATTGAGGTCACAAGCTGTGCCCTGCTTGTGAGAAAATAGTGCTGGCAAATAGTTTAAAAAGCTAAAAATATTAAATTACATAAAAACAAACAAACAAACAAACAAACAAACAAACAAAAAACACCAAGAGAGGATGTTAATATCATTATCATTTCCTCACTTGACTATTTTGTCACCTCCTAAGCAGACAGGGCTACAAGTTAAAACGATCACCTTTGCAAAGTCTGGTAGAGCCTATGCTGCGGTGGATTTTTGACATAGAAACTGGAAGCATCTTTTGTCATTAATGTTTTCACATCAGACTACTTCAGCTAGCATTACGGGTAGGGATGAGAAGTGTCTCTGGGAGAGGCAGACAGGCGTGCACTTTTGGGAATGGCTTGGAGATTCCAAAGCACTAGGCAATTCTCACTGGAAAGAAGGCACGGGAAAGGCATTTGAAGGGGGTGAAGCAGCAGTGATCCTCCTTGCAGTGGCCACCTCTCTCATTTGAGGCTCTTTTACTGCCCAGGGCCTAGGGTAGCCTTCTGAGGAGATGTGCAGAGCAAGAGGGCTCATGAAGCATAAAACAAGTATGGTTATTATGAGAACAAATGTATGAGAAATGTCCTGCTGCAGTCTGTTTACTTGCGTTGCCTTCGCATTCCCTGAGGCAGCAAGGCCTGTGGGGACCATGGCCACTCTCCCATGCCAAAACACCACAGCAGCAGCAGGGTTTGGAGGAGGTGAGGCCAGGGTGTTTTATGCATCAGACATTTACAGAAGGAAGAGCTGCTGCTGCTAACTGGCAGTGCAGGGATTTGCCAAGGGATGGCCGATGCGGAGGAGGCCAGGGGTGTGGAAGGTTGCTCCCCGTGCAAAATCCCTGCCCAGAGCCGTGCACCCGGGGACGCAGTGCCAGGCACACAGCGCAGTGCTGGGCCAGCCGGTGGCAGGTTTTCTGGGAGCGGCGTTCTTTGGGATGTCTCTCGCTGAGACATGGAGGTGACCAGAACTTGTGGGTACCTAGGAGGTGCACAAGGGGCTCGAGGGGCTTTCTATGAGTGGTGCGTGCTGGCAGTCTTAGGAGAGGTGCAAATCTTATACTCATGGATGTCAACAAAGAGACATTAAAAACAATTGACCCGGGATCAGTAAGTTTCATTTTGTACATGCATAACTTCTGGAATTCAAACAGACGCCTGCTGTTACCAGTAAGTGCTGTGCAAGCCTTGTTTTGTGAGAGAAGGAGGAAGAGGAGGTCAGATTAGTCTGTGATGTTGATTACATTATACTACTCTGCCAATGTATCCCATGGACAGACAGGAGTCCTGGTATCTGTTTATTTGCACAATTAATTTTGTGATGAATACATTTAGCTTATGCAGGAAGAAGAGTGAACTATTTGTTAGCATTTGATGCAGTGATTTAAACTGTCAGAGTCTGCCATTACAATTGCTACTTTTAGGCTATACAGTTGCAGTAATTTACAGTAGAAGTCAGAGGCATCTGCAAGTTAAAAGAGGCTCTCCTGTGAGGAGGATGTGACAAAGTTTAAGTAGAAAGCTGATCCCCTCTGCAGGAATTCAAAGATGTGTCTTGATAGCTGTAAGGCCTTGTAGGATGCGGGTTTTGGCCTTGTGCTTTCAAATTGATATTCTAGTGCTAGAATCTAGGCCAGCTTCACTTAAAGTTCGTTTCTTTTTATACTGTCTTACTTGTTTAATTATTGAGCTCAGCTCTACAATGGTTTGACTCTTTTTGATGTGCACCAACTGCTCTGCAAGCAGGACTGTATTCGAAAATCAGGCTAAGGAAAATGCTGGTGGAAAATGGATAAAACATCAATTATTTTGTGTAGAAAACAAGAGATCTGCTGTGTGTGCAGTGTCGTCTGTGATGGAGTACATTGCTGCAATACGCTGTGCGTGAGTCTGTGCTGCGCAGCAGGTTGCTGTGGTTCAAGGGAGCGGAGCACTGCGGGGTGGTGGGAGCATCGCTCACTTCTTCACAGCTTCAGAGATCCCAGCTATGGGCAGCCATAAGGGAACCTCAGCGTTAATCCTTCTGGATCTGTACCATAGTGCAGGTGGACAGCATACCACTAACATAACCCTGGTAGCCAGAGGAGCAATAAATCGAGAGCAAGCCAAGGACAGCAAGGCTGGTGTGAGCTTGTGCTGCCTTGGGCAGGGAGGGGTAGGTGATGGATACCTGCCCTGTGGGATGTGGGGTGGAGGAGGATATATATCTGTTGATAGATGTGAGGGTTTATGATTAAAACTAGATACGAACCATCTCTTTTGTGCATTGCACTTTGAGGGCTCAGCCTGAGAATATTATTGAACCAGTTCATAAAAATATGATACAATTCTTATACAGCGATGACTTTTAGCAACAGCCCCTGCAAGAGGCAGGGCTCCATCCAAAGTCTGCTGCAGTTAATTGAAAAACTCCTCTTTATTTCAGTAGGCTTTGGATCAGGTCCTTAGAAAGCAATTTGGGTAGTGAGGTGAGAAATTTGGGACGACCAGCGTATCAATAACATGAGCATTGAGCTCCACTCTTTTCACTTCACTTCACAAAATAAATTCCAGTCCAAATGCTAAGCAGCTGATCTTCCAAACATTGCCAGGGCAGATGCAGATACTAAAAGGTACATTTGTAAATGGGTATTTTTAATGCATCTCTCTAGTGTGTTATTTTTGTACTTTATTCTTAATTTGTTCATGGGTTTGGATTTTAGCTACTGCCCTAAGGTCATGCTCTGGCTGTACCAACACCTGTTAGAGCCATATTTTATCATGGTGTAGGTAAGAGAAGTGTGGGCACTGGTGGGTTTCTTTCCGCTCCACTGAACAGTCTTGAATTTCTGGGAGAAGCCAGTGGAGAAGCACGAGTGTGTCACAGTGGCTTTATGCAGGGCCTTCTTTCAGTGTAATCCTCACTCTTTTTTTCCGTTCCGTACTGCTCTCTAAAGCCTAGCATCCATGGAGAGGGGTCCTTGCTGGAGTATTGCTGCAGCAGCATGGCACGGGCATGACCACAGAGCTCCATTTCCCAGGCATGGCAATGGCACGTGCTGGTGCCGGCGGTGGGTGCCAGCTGAGGGGCAGGCAGGCATAGCCATTTTCTGAAGCAAAGCGCCATCATGTTGAGCCCAGACATAGGAACCTCAGCTCGCTCTGAATAGTGATGCCTATTTAAGGAGGGAGTACACATGTTATTGAGGATATCAGTAGCTTCATGCTTTGTGGCATGGTTTTCCTAGGAATCGTTGATCAGGTAAAATGAGGTTCTGGGCAAAATCACTAAAGCTTGCATTCAGCACTGCTCTGAAAGAGAAAATAGAAAGTGGAGGCTTCTCTCCACTGCTCTGTTCAGTGCATTTGGAGGTCCATTTCTGGCTTTAGGTACATAAGCAAGCAATTTGGTGGGGGTATTTTACCACCAGACTTTCCAGAGTCTAATCACATCACAGTCCCTCTCTCGGAAGGAAGGAAGGAAGGAAGGAAGGAGGAAAGGAAGGAAAGAAGATGTTTCAAGAGGGTAGTTCAAATTACCATCTGAAGGTGTGTATCTCTATTTCTTCAAGGAGTCAACAAGGAGGGTTGGAAGGAGGGTCCTGCACACTTTTGCACCTGTGCACTGGTCCAAACCCCAGGATGCTGAAAGCTTTTGGTTTGCAAGCACTAAGGTTCTGCATATGCCCAGTAACTTCTGCCCCTGCAGCATGTTCTCAGGTGTTTGTGTATGCCGATTCCCAGATGTCACGGTTGCCAGATACACTTCACAGCAGTTCCCAGTGACACACACCTGGGCACGGTCATCCAGCTTGCTTCCTGCCAGGTGGGTTGGAAAGCAGAGCCACCAAGCACTCATGGCCAGACTGCTTCCCCTTTTGACCAGGAGAAGCTAGGATCAGCTCCAGATGTCCACCAGACATTATTCTACAGCTTTATCATTGTCTGCCATCTTAAAATATTTCTATTTCACATTTAGTCTTGTGGCATTCCTGCTCCTGTTATTGCCTTGTACCAGTAAGATGGGTGTGAGTGCTGGGTGAGGCCAAAGAAGTAACGAGAAGATCATAAATATCCGTTATAAAGAGAGATGTTACTGGATTCCTGTGGCTATTTCCTACCGTAATAAGCATCCAGGAGGATATTAAAAGTGTCATTTGGGCTTTAAAAGTAATAATAATTGAAATAGGTTCTGGCATTTTTTTTATAACAACAAAACTAACAACTGTGACTGTGGGTATTTTAAAAGAAAACAAACACATTAAAAAATTAGCTAATTGAATCTCCAATATGTTGATGCTGCTGGAATTAATCTGAAGAATATGAGATTAGTAGCATGGTTTTGCACAGTTATAGCTGGTTGACATAAAATGAAGAGGATGGCTGGGATGAGCTCAGCTGGGAAGCAGCTAGGATCCGCACCAACCAGCACGGTGAGCCCCATACTGCTGAGGCACAGCCTTCCCCTGGTTGTCCTCATGGACAGCATCTTTGCAAAAAAAATCCACACAACCAACCAAACAAAAATCACAAATTCTTTTTTAAGCCTTGAGCATTGTAAACACTGCCCCTGTGGAGCAGAGAATATATTTAAATATCTATAGCACTCTTCTGAACACTCTATCATGTCTGGCACAGATACATGTACTTTATAAAACGTGTTGGCATTTCTCTGAATCTATTTCGTTTAACCATTGGAGCTATATGCCACGAACATTTTATTTGGAGAGCCTTCTTCCTGCATATTCATGCAGGCACAGCCCTCTGGTTATGCAAGGTCTGATGCTACACTTCCAAATGCACTCAATCCATGCTTGGGCACCACAACGGATTAACAGGTTTTTAAAAGCATTCAGCACATCGGGTGATCCTTGCGAAGCCTGGCAGTGAAACACTTCGGTGGAAGGTAAATCACTGATGAACCCACATTCTGCTCAGCACACGGAGCTCCTGAAAGGCCAGGCCCAGGCCCAGGCCCACTCTCAGAGCCATGAGGGCTGCGCTGCCCGGTCTGTGCAGGCTGCAGCCTGGGAGCAGAGAGCTGCTCACCCCAACGCAGCAGTCATCTGCCCGACCACAGGGGAATGTGGCTCATTGCAACACTGCTGCTCAGACAACATTTTCTTCCTTTTACATTTTTTTTTCCAAGGGCGAATGTAAAGGGTATCCTGACCTCCCTTCTCTCACAAGCTGGAATTGTGTCTTCCTTCAAGTGCTGGTGTGAGGCCCCCCTGCACTTTACTTGAAATACAGCACAAAAGCTACAAAAGCAGCTTTCAGCTTCACGTGCCTTCAAGTTCATTCTATTCTCTTTGCTGTAACTGGGAGGTATATGCCAGGAGCCAAGGCTCAGCTGTGGTTTTCCCCACTGCATTTCCATTTTATTCTGTATTTCATCATGCCAGCCACATGCAAAGTTGCATATAAATACAAATATGTATTTTTATACATAAATATATATGTGCAGTGGGTTGTTATTTAGAACATGTCCTGTGCTCCCTGTGGGACAGGTGCCATGAGGTGTGCACCCCTTGGTGCTGGGTTTGGGCTGCCCACCTCCAGGGCTCCTCCCTGCATGGGGAATGCGGGCACTCATTACAGAGTGATGAGAGAGACTCCTCAGAGACCTCAGAGGTTGAATTGATTTTCATTATCACAATGTACTTATGGGGTATTTTCTTTCTTTTAAGAAAACAAATGCATTTTTTATTTCACAACTGAAGAAGGTGCATGTGCACTTTATTCCTATCCTACAAACAGCAGTAAGCATAATGTCTGATGAAAGCTTGCCTTGCCATGCTTGCCTATATTTTAAATCATTAGCAAGAGCATAAAGGTCTAAGAAGCTGGTTAGTCACAAAGTACCATTTAATATCCATAGTTTGTTGTCCTAGTTTTAAAGGAAATAAAAATACTTCAAAATCAATAATTCTCATCCCAACCTTCACGACTTGTGTTAGAATTATTTCTCCATCTCTCCCCCTTGACAAAACAGATTTTTTTTCCCCCCAGTGTTGGCTGTGAAGCTTGATCTTTGCTTACAATCCTGCCCATGCATGGTGCAGTGCAGGGTGTGGGGGGAGCGCACAAGGCCTGGCAGAGCCCTGTGTCCTCATGAGCAGCATTTGCACCAGGAGGCTGTGGAAGGAAGGAAGGCCCTGGTGCTGCTCGTGGAGTGGGCATGGAGAAGGGGTGAGAGCTGCGGGCTCTCAACAGGCACAGCACCTGTAAGCGCTGGGCTCTGCCTCAGGCCCCCAAACCAAAGAAAGCCAGGGAGAGCCTGTTTCCAGCAGGCACCTGTGTGCAGTGTCCGTGGGCCTGCAGAACCTGGACCCAGCATCCTGAGCCAGGATGGGGCCTGCTGTGCTAGGTACCCCAGCGCCACGCCACCGCCCTGTCCCCTGCACCACTGGAGGCCACGTGTGCATTTGTTGCACTCCCTTCTTTGCCAGGGGTTCCATATTTTGAGGCTGACAAATCTCTATAAGGCAAATTTCCTCATCTTGTGATGCAGCTGGGAAGGAAAGCCAGGCTCTGGAAACTATTATGCATCAGTTGAATAGGCCAGGTGAATGCAGTCAAAGGGAACATTACTTTTTTATGCTGCTACTCTACACTCCTGCCTGACTTTTATTTTTCTTTTTCATGGGTTGCATAAAACTCTAACACACTATCAGCTTGGAGCCCAACAGCAGAGAGCTTTTCCATGTAGCACTGTGCCCCTAATTGTGTTTCTATTTATTTATTTATTTATTTTTATTCAGCATCATCAAGACTGTCTCACAAGAGAGAGATTTACCTTTTACCCTTTTTTCCCAATATGCTTTCCCTCTTGCCCATACTCAAGAAACATTCACTAAAACACCCAGTCTAATCTAAATGGCTTCATTCAGACTTCAATCTCATCTGGCTTCACCATGTTCTTGCTCTTTGTACAAATTATAAAATACATCAAAAACATTTTCTTGTTGTAAGTCTGAAGATATAATCATTACTTCTGGCTGCTGTTCAAAGCAAACAAAATTTATTTATTACAACTCATCAAGCCATGCTACTTGTCAATTTTATGAGATTTTAAAATAACATCTAATGTTAACTTGGCATAGAATTTGTCTTAAGACACAGTACCCACTCACATTTTATTTCCTCTATTAAAAGAAATAATGTATAAACACTAAGGAAAAGCATGGATCAAACTTTTTAGTATCGCCTATAATACAAAGAAATCCAAGTACAAGGAACTAAAGGAAATGGGAGTGCCTTGTATGTGCTCTTCTGGGCTACAGAAACTAACAATTATTCTGTCTTGATCCAGCTGCACAATAAATGCAAACAAATATCCCATTATGGAGAGACTTTATTTTTGGTTTCACAGTATTCATAGACGCTGGGTATTGCTTGCTATAAAAAGTACGTTTAGGTCAGATGGTTATGCTGTAACATTTATTTTGTTTCTGAAGCTTTATGATTAGACTGTGAGAACCTAATTCATGGATGACCTTCGTTTACAAACCCAACTTAAGGCATATAAATAGTCCTATTGATTTGAATTTTAACATTGATTATACTGGAGTAGGTGAAAGTCAGTGTGAATAAACGTAACATACAGTGTGCCTCCATTGTTCTCAGTATCACAAAAATGGAACTGCAATCACCTCTTGCTAGAAAAAATAGCAGGCACCTTTTCTGTCACGTGACACAGATTTTACTCACTCTCAAATATACTGAGGCCAATTGAATTTTATTTTGTTCTGACTTACCAATCCACACATGAAATATATATATATTTGCATTTCTGGAGTTAAGAATGTCAATGTTCCAACCTAATTCCCTCCTCAAAATAACTAAATAACCAAATAAATAAATACATTATGGAGTGGGTAGAACACCCCCTTCAGACAATTTTACTCACAGTAGCCGAGCATATTGTCATTCACAAAAAAAGATGCATTTGACCTCTTACTTCAGAAGAGATTCCTTTGTAACATGAAGTCTGACCAGCTGTGACACAAACCACGTTATCTATATAATGAAGTGCCCTTGTTGGTTAGCCCACATTGGGAAGATGCTTTGACCCTTTGTGATGGGTACCACTGAGTGGGGAGCTCAGCCCAGGGTGGGAGATGTCACCCATTTTCATCCAGCAGAAGACAGTGACGATGCCTGGGAACTGGCTTGCCTTGGAGTGCTCTGCAAATGCCAGCTTTTGGAGAGCCCCTGGGGGCATGGGGCTGCTGGGATGCCAGGGTGCCTCTGCTCCATGCCCTCAGGACACGCTGTGCTGGTGGCAGGGTTCCAGTTGACTGCTGGGGCTGTCGCCACATCCCAGTGCAGGTGCTGCTGGTGGGTGCTGCTAGCGCCTGCCCCGCGCTGCCCAGTGCTCCCGCTAGTGAGCTGCAGGAAGCTGTAACGGATCTTCTGCTTCAGCCTCGACTTATATTTGCAAGGCTTTCATGCATGAGTGTTGGGAGAAAGCGAACACAAAAGCAGAGTAAACACAGCTGAAGCAAATTCATTAAACATTAAAGCAAATATTTGTAGAGGTTTTGGTTTGCAGCCCTTCCACATTTCCGGAATGACAGTAATGGAGCACGGGCACACAGTCAGCTGGCAGCGGCAAGCCAGAGGAGATCTGTGGGTGCCAGAGAGATTGAGGGTGGCGGCAGGAGACCACTCCTGGGGGCTGCTGCCCTGTGAGGCTGTTTGTCCTGCTCCCCAGGGAGCAGACCTCCAGAAACATGTCTCCTCTCCCTAACCCTGAACTTCTTCTTTCATTGCAGCAGGGAGACCCTCCTAAGGCTCGAGCACAATGTGGAAGTTCGCAAATGGAAACTTGGAGAGGCACGTTTGCTGGTGAAGAGGAAACAAAGCAGGCCTGAGGCAGGTGTGCCGTGTGCTGGGAGGACGTTCAGGGTGGCTGTGCGAAGACATGACCACACTGAGAGTCCTCTAAGCTGCCTCACTATCACAAGGAGAATTTCAGGACACTGGTCTCCACACCCGCAGGGCATGGCTAAGGCTGGTGGTGGGCCTGTGTGGGCACACGGTCCTGCTGCGCTGTCAGTGCTGCAGGGAGAGGCAGCAGAGAGCAACGACAAAAGGAAAAGAGGGGAGAGAAAACATGGGCATGGACTGAACTGCTGAAAAGCACGCTGGTAAGTATAAACCTAACTGCCTAATCCTTATAGCTGCATCAGCTAGGAGTCAGCTGCTATCCATTATTTCAGCCAGTTGGTCAGATGATATTTCAGATCTGATGGAAGGACAGAGACTTCTGAAACAGAAGGATGGCCACTATTAACCCAAACATTTGGTTGTGTTTCCTTGACTCCTAATCAGACTGGGATTTGAAAACATTTGCAGGAGTATTTATGTTGTCTGCAAATCTCTGAATAGGTAACACATGCAAAGAACAAGCCTCGAACTGGGTTTCACCAAATATCAGCAAGGCAATAGTTGTAATATTATTCTCTGTCCTGATTGCCCTCTTCCTTAGATGAGGAGCAGAGACAACTAGCTCAGATGAGGTTGGATCCCAACAGCAGCTATGAAGAGACAGCTATGCATGGCAGTGCTTGTGGTTCGCATGGCATCTAGCCAAGTAGCAAGGATTTTATTCAAAAGAAAAAAAAAAAAAAGATTTCTGTTAGGGAGGGTTTCAAATATATGTAAGATACATTATTATTATTATTGTTGTTATTATTAAAGAACCTGGCAAGTCTGAAGGTGTGCAAGCAGCGCATGTGACTTTGTGTTGCTTTCCAGAGTTATATGTTGAATGCCAAGAAACAGTGCGGTGCCCTTGGGCACATGTTGGCACTGGAGGTGTCTCCCTGGGGGTGCAGCAGGATGGTGCCTCAAGGGTGGTGCCACCATGCATACTTCGAGCAGGGTGTCACCTTGCTTGTGCTGCTGCTTGGAGGGTGGTGTCACTGTGTATGGGTAGTGCAGTGGGGACAGCACCCACCTGCCACAGGCAGCTGCAGGGACTGGCCGAGGCAGCTTGTGTCATTGCCCAAGGCTGGCAGCTTTTTCATGAGCAGAGAGGAGTTCAGATTTATGAGTTACAAGTGGCAAGGTAGAGCATTTACTGTTTTTAAAATATTAATTAAGGTAACAGTAGAGCCTAGAATAACCTCCAGATAGGGTTACGAATAGCTGTGTCTAACACTTACCTGGTAAATTCCAAAGGAAAACAGAAGCTGCTCTTTAAGTGTTTTCTTGAAGATACTGTGAGATACGGCTGTATAAATTTATGTCATTGGTATAAATTATCTTTATGGTGGAATGCTGTAGATTGAATTGACATTGCAGAAGCTGAATGAATAGCAGTTGAACTTTACCAGTTGGTATTTTAGAATTAGCTTTGGTTGTGCAATCGTTGACAATTGTGTAAACACAATGACTCCTAAAACTAGACCAAATCTCTTGGACGGATCACTACAGCACCACCTGGATGCTAACATGACCTTCTTGAATATTCTAGAAATTGTCCAGGCTTTCATGTGCATTTCTTCTTAATTTTTAACTTTTAACTGTATTTTCAACGCTTATTTAATTGACCAATGCAATGGTCTTTATTTTAATTGGCTGTAAATTTTACCTTAAGTGGTTTGGTTAGCAAGGCAAATCCAACATATGCCAATTGAAGTAGCTGCCAGTGCACCCAGCATGGCCTGAGCAGCGGCAGCGGCGTGGAGGCACCGCACGGTGTGATGGCCCAACCCCATGCACCAGCTCTATGCCCCCTTGGGGTGGGACACTGTAAAGTCTGCAGAGGAGGCCAGGAGGAAAGCTGAACACATGGATCACACAGTTCACACCATTCATTTCTCAGCCATGATACAAGGATGAGGATCAATCCTAGCATTACGAGAGATCAAGCTCAGCATTGCAGGACAGCTTTTGGCATAGGGCAGACAATGCCCAAGTCTAGCAAAAGGTGATTCTTCCATGTCTGCCTTTTGCCACGTCACTCAACGTTTTTAATATATGTTCATTCATCCTTAGTTATTCACAAGACAACTACAAAGAACCATTCCACAACAAACTTATGCCTTCTAGGACTCTGATTTTTAATTTATACACACTTTGTTCTCCATGGGTTGCTACAGTCCACAGAACTGCCATTTTGTACTTAGTTTGCTGTTGTGCTATGTATTAAATGAAGCTGAATTTCCATTGTGCTAAAGACTCTGCAAAACAGGAGAACACTAATTGTTTTCAGTCTTAATAAGGTGTGATCATATGACCATACACAACCTTGGCAGATGCTGGAGCCAGATCTCCCACAACAAGAAAGATGTGATGGGCTGGCAGGGCTGGTGGCACCTCTGGCAGTGTGTCCATGCTTCTGTCCACACAGAAGCTCTTTGTCCAGTGCTGTCCTGCATCTCCCTGAGCAGCTCAAAGCCACCATAGTGGGGGCTTTGGTCACTTTTGTCCCACATGTTGCTTACTGTGCTCCAGGCTTTAACTCTAGCCACATATTCTGCTCCTTTGGTTACAGAGAGATGAGGGAAGAGGTATTTGGGGGAATATGTCCTTTCTAAAAAATACTATTATACCACAGAGTGGGTAGAAAACAATATATGCCAGTGGTAAATGGATATTCAGCAATGGATAAAACCACTGAAAGGCAAAATGCTTTGGTGGGAGCATGGGGGAATGACCACAACAACGAGGGGACCTGGGAGGAGCCCCCTGGCCCCACATGCAGCAGCTGGAGGAGGATACAGCAGTGCCCCAGGGAGGAGCTCAGTGGGTTGAGCAGTGTGGCACACAGCATGGGAAATTCATTGCTGCTGCTGAAGTAGATGCAGAATTAGGCTGAGATGAGACACTTGGCAGCTCTCTCTGAATGGAGACCTGATTTAATTATTATTATACCAGTCTCCTTGTAGAAGAAAAGGAACCTGACTGCTCCTTTCAGATGTGCAGCTTACCACCTTCATTAGGCCTTCATCAGACCCACATTAGGCATCTCAGAGGCACCTCTGATTAGCTTCCATTTGAAACAGTTACAGTATTCAGGAGGTGCAGGCCGTGCTTTTTCACTTGCAATGCAGAAATGGTAAAACCATCAAAATGGATGTTGCCAGGCTGCTGTTGCTCTGGTGCCCCTTACTCTGTTGCCTTTCCACAGGGGTTAGAGGATGGCTGGTTTGCATGGCACTGTGGTGCTATGTCTGCAATAGCTAGGGGCACAAGGAGCATTTTGTCTTGGAGATAAACAGTGACTACCTCCATCAGCAGTTGGTCTGTGTTTTTTTTTTTTTTTTTTTTTTTCTGGTCTTCCTTATATGCAAAAGTGTAATCCCTTGATAAACAAGACTTTTAAATTTTAGAGCCGTAGACTGTTACCAAAACAAAAGATCAGCCCTCTTCCAGCCTAGTCAATCTTCTAAGAACAAAGAAAAATGAAATTATAGAGTAGCAGTAATCTTATTTCAGTTAATGATCTCATATAATAACTTGCTTATGACAAAACTCATCTCTTCCTCCTGAACACTGTTCAGCCACTAAACTGCGGGATCAGGATCAATTTCTGAAATAGGAAGGAACACGTTCTTGTTTGTTTCATTTGAATTTCTCTTTTAATGTGTGGGTAATATCTGCAATGCCCACTGCTGATGTAATATAGATCTAATTCTCAGCTCATTTAGTTGGTGCCTTGATATGAAAACAATGCCTAGTGGGAGTGATGATTACAAAGCAACAGCAGAGATAGGAAGCATGGATAAGTGAAATAAATTACAGAAAAAGTTACTAATGACATGATCTCTGGCCACATCAGTCAAATGGTACTCTGACGCACTAAATTGCTGTTTTGATTTTTTTTTTTTTTTGAATGATAGCTACACTCTAAAGCAATGAAGAAAAGAAAAGCAAGGAAGAATGTATAATACATCCTCTCCTCCCGACCCCAGTGTCATGGGAGCATCAAGTGTGGAGGAGACAGAGTCATAAAAATGAATTGCATGGAGCATACCTCTCAAGCTGTTATCTGCTATTTATAAAGAATTAAAATGAGCTACTTATTTCATATGTGCCAGAAAAATGGGTTCATCAGTATTGTGCTGAAATGCATTATGACTTACCGATTCCTGATTTCATAGCTGTTGTACTTATTTGAAAACATATTTATATGCTTTGTATCAGCTGCTAAGCATTGAATTTTTATTGTACATTACTGAGAAAAATCTTATGTTTCAATTTGCATCTCACTAGATACATTGACATATAATGCATAACTCCAGCCTTGTGTTATTATTTCAAGATACCTGACCACAGGCTTTGAGAACATCCCCTCTTAGTGCGGGCACGTGGCTGCCGTGAGATTCCCTCACACCACGTGGCTGCAGGGGTGCACAGTGCCTTGGTCTCCTGCTGGGGCAAACCAGGGAGACAGCTCTGTACATACAGCCTGACAAGAGATACGTGTTGACGCCAAAGCGACACACTCAGACTTCATGATGGGCACTGAGGGCCTCCGGGGATCCTGTTGGTGTGCAGTTGGTGGGCAGGCACCTTGCCACACATCCCCCCACGACGCTGCAGGGCTGCAAGGCACGGCCAGCCTTCGGTCAGTCCTACAGCGTGAGTGAGCAGGGCCTGGAGACCAGGGCGGTGTTGTAAGTTGACTGAAAACTGGCAAAGCTCTTTTATTTCTATCCCAAAGAACCTGTACTGGCAGGCAGCATTGTAGTGGGAGCTGTCGATGCCTGGTGCACCTGAAATTCAGGCTGGTGTTACTGGGGAGAACACGTGTGGTTCCTGAAGCTCTGCCCAAGGGACCACAGCCTGAAGGCCTGCGTCTGGCTGTGGTAAGCGGTACTGCTGGGTGCTGGGTGCGGGCACTGCTGGGTGCAGGCACGGCTGGGTACATGCTGCCCACTGGCACTGCCGCACCCCACGAAAAGAGAAGCAGGAGGCTTGAGGGGACAGGTACCTCAGCCCCCACCTTCAGATTGCGTGGCAGCAGCCCTGAGTGGGTCCAGCACGGCTCTGCTACGTCCTGGCTGAATATGCTGATAAACACCAAGGGCAAACTTCTCATCCTGAGAAACAAAATGGCAAAACTTCCATTGCTTTTTAAATTTTTCACGATTTTTTTTTTTCCTTTTTCCTCTTTCCTTCACATCTTTATCAGAACATTTCGTTTAATTTTGCTCTTGGTCTCTAGATACAGGCAATGCCCAGCAAACTCTTGCTCTGGGCTATGAAGGAAAACTAATTTAAAAATGTAGCTTTTTTTCCTAAACTGACTATTTAGACTCCAATTAATATAAACAAGATACAGAAGCCCATGAAGGCTGTATTAGAAAGATCACCTGGAATGAAGGATACTAATGGTGCCCATGGTAGGATTAGCAAAGTCATATGGCTGAGAAACAGACTGCAAATAAAATAAAATAATGATCTATTTTTAATCTTCATGGTTTGCAAAGATAATTTATTTTTATTTAACTAACCAGTGATGCTCAAGAAGAGAGGAGTAAACAGAAGATGCTTAAAATTAAAACCTTCTACTAAAATTCAGATCCGTCTTTTTCTTCCCTCTTTTCTTTTGT
Source organism: Aythya fuligula (assembly GCF_009819795.1). Classification (NCBI taxonomy): domain Eukaryota; kingdom Metazoa; phylum Chordata; class Aves; order Anseriformes; family Anatidae; genus Aythya; species Aythya fuligula. The sequence goes on from NC_045566.1 coordinate 486,446, forward strand.
TTCGCTCCCGAGGACACAATGTGGGGGCTTGTACCTGACCTGCCCGTGGCTGGCAGAGCCTGGCTCCTGAGCTCACCTCTGGTGGCGAGCCCATGAGGCTGCCTGCGCTGCTGGTCATGCTCCTGTCCAGCCACACACACGTGCACCTCAGCAGGCTCATGCCTGCCCTCCTTCCCCAACAGCTCAGACACCACTATCATTCTAAAACTTGGGGCCAAATGATATTGCTTATACAGATCACCAATGCTTTCTAGGTATGTCTTCTGAAAAAAATCGCAGTACTGTGCATTTATTCACTAATGTACTCCAGCACATTGGGCCATTATCAGTAGAACGGTGTAATAAAATTACTGTGAAAGGCCCCATCATGTGCTGTGGATGCTCAGTGCTCTGCTGTGAGCAGCAGAAGAGGATCAGCGCCAGAAGAGGAACCAGAGGACTAATGGTCAGTGTCAGTGCCACCAGCCCTGTGAGACACCCGGGGCAGACACAGCTTCTCTGTTCTGGCTGCAGGAGTAACCTCATTTGGGTGATGTTTCCATAAGCTAATTTCTACATTTTTTCTTCCTTCTGTCCAGTTAACCTTTAAATTAGAGGGCAGAGACCAACTTTTGCTTTTAATGAGTAGTCATTTAAAATTAGGTTTCAGAGCTACAAGCAGCGTAGCTCGTGTAATGCCCAAACCTGCGCGTGAGGAGGTACATGCAGGTTGGCATCTGCTTCCGTGGGCTTCAGCAGCTCCAGCCTGGTGTACCCAAGGTGAAACTGCAGCCTGCAGATGTGTGTGTGTCTGTGCACTTGAGCACAGGCAGGATCTGTGACTGAGGCTGCTATGGCCTATTCATTGTGTTCTTGGGGCCCTGGTACTTGGGGTAGAGACCAAGAGAATAAGGCAACACATCACAGAATCACAGAATGGTTGAGACTGGTAGGGACCTCTGTGCCTGTCTGGTCTGTTAGGCCTTTATGCAGAGCCTGAATTTGCCACCGTTGCTTTGCCATGAAGCATGTCCTGTCTGCAGCGATCCTGAGTGCCTGTATGCCAACATACGGCAACAGACAGCCTTTCCTATTGTTTCTTAATGGTTGCAGAATAAAGAAATTTGCATTAAACTTCCTGAGTTCCCCAAATTCTGACAAAATCTTCAGAGTGGCAATGGTTAAAAGTTGTTATAGCTCTCATCTGTTGCTGCAGAATTCCTTGCTTAATTTCTTAGCACTGTGATTCTGCAGCCCTGAAAGAATGAAGTCTAGGTTTTGAGGAATAGTTTTTCTTCTGATGGAACGACATGAAAACTACCTTGTGATGAATGTCCCGCTGTCTGAAATCACAATAAATGCTGGAGATGAGGTAAATTGGAGAACCAGTCAAAATATATATTATTATTTTAAAGGTCATATGTGTAGATGTTAGACAGGTGTCTTGAGTTCTGACAGTGAGATTTTCGATCATGAGGTTTTGGATTTCACGTGACTGAAACCCTCAGGAATGACTTGATGATCCTTAGGAGTGAGCTGGGAACTACCAAACTAGAATTAATATGAAGGACCAAATCCTACTGTATTGGTAAGGGAAATTAGCTTCACTGGATACAGGCTGAAGGTGCAAGCCTTAAGATCCAATACAGACTGAAGTACAGCTGTCTATACCAGCTACAATCAGTATAACTAGCACTTCCAGGTAGTAGTTCAGTGGCTAACTTTTGCTGTATATCTCACCTCATGCAGGGAAATAAGATGCAGAAGATCCTAATATGTATCACAATTGCAGAGACTTGAATAAGCCATGCTTTCATCAGTGTACAGTGCTTTCATCAATTGTATGATATTGCTTTTCTCCACTGGGAATCTGCAATGTGCTTGAGCAAAAATTTTTGGAAAAACAAGTATGAAATGCTTTTATATTAACCATTTCCATAATGGAAGAAAAATAACATTCAAGGGAAAGTTAACATTCAAAGTCTTCTGCTATATTTGCTTTTTAAGTATTCATCTCTTCAATATCTTACTTTTTTAACCCTTTGCTCTCTTCTGAAACATCTGTACCCAGAACAGTATATTGAAAGTGATGTTGTATTCAGGTAGGCTAATTCTCTGCTCTGTTAACTTGGTTTTACATCAGACAAATACATCTGAAATCAAATGCCTGAAAAATCAAACATGATATCAACTGCCCCTTGATACATAAAGAAACTAGTGTACTGGATCCATCCATTGATTTATGCTGTGGTTGACTTTGGTTCCAGAGGTGTAACAACTTAAACTGACAACTGTAATGACTCCCAAAATCAAAAATGAAGAAAAGTTACCACCTTTCCTTTTGGTAAGGTAACAGCGGGAGGTCTGTCACAAGTTTATGTCTCATAAATGAGAAGGGAAGCAACTTAAAATCACTCCTACTTTACTTCAGGAATTAATAGCTATTGAATTCGCTGCTGACAGTTGTCATTTGCGTCATTATCAGCATCCAATATTACCAATAAATAGCAAAAGCATCCACATACTGTCCCTGTGGAAAATACAGAAAATAATTAATAATATTTAATATTATTATATAGAAGCTGCAGAACATAAATCATCATTGCATGATGGTAGCTTTGTTGTGTTTCTTGTATTTTTTAACTCTCAGCTCAGGCATTTTATCATCTTACTTGGAAAAATCTCTGATGTTGGCCTTTTGAGGAAAGGGGAACTGGAGCAGATGTGTTGGATTTGCCTACACAGCATGGAAATTCTGATGGCCCTATAGAGATAAACTCACTAAAAACAGAGTGATTAGGTTGCACAGAAAATAAAGAGTCCCCATTTGCTTCTACAGCCTGACATAAATGCCTCCAAAATTCATTTTAGGGTGGGCTAAGAATGGGAAAAAAAGCACTTTACAGATTCACATTATTTTAATGTAATTCTCTAACTTCATATATAGCATCCTTAGGGCATAATATCTCACATTAAATAATGTGAAGATAAATCAACATAATATCTCAAAAGGGACTGTTTACTTTCAGACTAACTCTCTCCTTTCCTCCATTTCTGTATACACTTGGATTTGTCCATCTGGGGGCTTACCAACAAAACCTATTGTCTTTCTTCCACTTTCACTGGAGTCAGGTGAGGCCAAAGTCAACTAGTTTTGAGAGGATCCTCTACAGACAGTATGATCTGGATGTTTCTCCAAGGGTCAGTTATTATGGAGATTACAATTTAGCAATGTGATCATTCTGCGATACGATCAATACTGCAGTTAGTAAAAATTCTGGAAGAAATAATTTCACTTGGAGCCCCTGAGCAGATTGAATTATTGTAGTAATAAAAACCCACTTGTGATACAAGAAACTTTACAAGGCTACAGCTTCCAAGCTTCCTGTGAAAGGCCCACGCCTGCAGCTGCTAAGCAAGGGCAACATGCCTTGTGTTGTGCCATCTGTATCAAGTGTCCTGCAGGCTAAAATGATATAGGTAAATCCAGTCCAGTTGAAACCAAACATATGTCAGGCAAGAGACCCTCTTCAACAGGCATCTAGTCTAGATGAACGATAGGTCCCAAACCTACACACTCTGTGGCTGTTCACATTTCCATGGTAAGGCTCTGGCAAGACCTGAAGAACAGAGCGGAGCTGTGGCTTTGGTTCACCCCAACAAACCCACTGCTACTGCTCTCATTGCAGCCAGATGAGTCATCTCCACTTTGAGGCAAGTTTGGGCATTCCAAGGTCAGGCTACAGGGCACAATGTTGTGCACAGTCACCCTAGTGTGAGCGCAAATTAATACAAAATCACCAGGAAACTGATTTTGCTTTGGATTTTCCTCTTGTCAATCACTCTGCAGCACTTGGATTTCAAATCCAGCACTGAGAAGTAACTGGGTGGGCTGGAGCAGCAAAGAGGCCTCTTAGCAGAACAGCGTTTAGTAGACGCATTGTTCCACTTCCCATGTGCAATGGCTGATCAGTCCAGACCGATGAGTGGAGCATTGCCATCCGCAGGATTGCTGCTTGTTTTGCCAAGTGAGACCACGCGCTCCACAGTGCTGTATTAAATTAACATTGCAGTAGCGCCATTAAAGAACGTAAGACCAATATTTACAAAAGCATTGAAACAATTCTAATAGTGTACTGGCAATAAATGATCACTGTGAAAAAGTGCTGTTATTATTTTTACAGCTATGGTAGACATGCGTGAGCTGTGACTATAGCATTTGTAAATTCCAGTGCTGTGTGAAGTGTTTTCTGAGGTACTGGAAATGTTTAGGGTGTTAATCTACCTTTTGTTCCTAAAGCTTTAGATAACCATTAGTTCTAGCAGAACAAATACATAGTGTTCTATGTCACCCTTGAATCTCAACTTTTGAACTACAAAACCCCACCATTTTGTTTATTTTTACTGACTTTTGTAGCTAGGAAGTCCTCAGTGCAGTAGTATATCTTGATAAGCTCAAACAGCATACAGCATAGAGACTGTAAGTTTATGAATTCATTTTTGGTGTGAATTCAGCAATGATGTACAATAAATCTGACCTGAATGCCACAGAATGTAAGAGAATTCTATATTAATGCTTTATAATAGGTTGATAGTTAAATAAATTTTATGAAAGCATAGGGGTCTCATTGTTACCAAGCCAGCTTTCCCCATAGCAATATTTTCACATGATTAAGTTGGAGATCAGATAACCACCTTATGCAGTATATACCCAATAGCAATTTAAAAAATTCAATATCAGCTGTATTATTCTAAAGACTCATTCCATTTTCAATGCAAAATGAGCACAAAATAAAGAGATAAACTAAATATAAAATGTAAAACATGGAAAAATTTATCACTTGCAAACATAAAAGCAAGAAGGGTAAAAAAAAAGAGAACAAAAGCAAATGGAGGCTATAAAAGAATACAGAAAAAAAAGATAAATCTGCAGTGTTACCTTTTCCATATGCTGTTTAGCTGGGTTTTTATTAAGGGGCATACACTTTAGTATAGGAATATAATCATCTCTGTAATACACTTTACTACTGCAGGCTAAATTAATTTATGCCATGCTGAAATTCTTCAGCCCCACTTGATAGAAAAGAACAGGGTGTGTTAATTGCACCTGGGAAAGTCTGTGAGCCGGCTGATTTACCAGGCCTGCTGCACAGAGACAGGAGACAGTAAAGATGCAGGTGGCTGTGGCGGTGCGGAGGAGCGGGGCAGAGCCAGGTTGTGCTTGTGCTGGTGGGGCTGGCAGCTGCCCTAGTGCCCCTCCAGCGGGGTGGTGGACAAGCACCTCCACTTGCCCTTCCAGGCAGGGGACTGTGGCCAGGATGGTGGTGGTGGGCAGCGGGTCCCAACCCTGCAGTGCTCATGGCAGCCAGCATCCCTTGACCCTTTCAGCACATGTGCGGCAGCCACGGCAGCATCTTGTTCGTATCGCTGCCACGAAGGTCGTGCCAGCGATTCCATTATGAACTTGTTTTCAGGAGTTATAATTACTATATATTATCTGTGAAAAGTTGCCCTGAGCTGACATTTTGCATACATGGTTTTCACCCAGGCATAAATTGTTTTGTTTTTGTTCCTTCGCTAAATTGCTACCCGTGTCACAAAATCTGGCCAGTTGTACAGTTCATAAATATAACAGCAAATTGTTCATCAGGCACTCTGGGTTCACACAGCTTGTTCCTCAGGAAATAAAAAAGCTAATCGTGAATAATAATAATAATAAAAAAAAAAGACACACCAAAACCTTTCAGAGAGAAACTGGAATCATGACTGCATCATGTGCATTACCCAGTGACCCTCACCATAATTCCAGTCCCAGAGTTACCCATTTTCCACTCACTTTTGCTCTGGAGAATTAGCTATGTCAGAAATGAAGAGTTACAAAACTGAGGCAATAGGGTCTAAATATTTAGTCTAAAAATAAATTCTGTAGCATCTGAAGTTCTGCGGTTGAGCAACACATGGTGTGTACTCTGCCTGTTGAGCCTTCTTAATGATGTAGAGTGTGTCCAGGCTTTTGGCTAAGTCTGACCCCAAACCTTTTGTGCAGACAGAGCTCTGGGTGCAGGTGGTGGCGGTGGACTTGATGCCTCCAGGAGCATCCAGCACAGCCTGGCAGGGAGCACTGAGCCCACCGACCCCTCTGCACGGTCCTGGGGGCAGCACTGCTGTTGGCAGCACCATGTCAGTGGCCTGCCTTTGCTGCCATCCTTCTTGGATGGAGGGAATTCTCCCTGCTGAAGTCAAGGAAGAAAATCTGAATGTGCTTTTCCATAAGCAGTTATATCAGATGTTGACCTAACAGAACAGGATGGGAACACAGGCATAATGAGGCTGGATTTATAACAAACGTGACTCTTCTGAATCCACCAGGCTTGTATCTGTGGAAGAGGGAACAACATTATGCCCAATTTTTCTTGCAGGGTTCAGACACACACTTTGCAAACGGGCAAGCGGATTGCTTTATGCTGCCCCTGGCACTGGACAGGGCTCCACCTGCCAGATGCCATCAATATTTGCACAGCAAGGCCACCTTTCTCATAAATCCCTTTTACTGCACCTGACTGTTCACTGCCTCAGAGCACAGCGGCTGTCCTCAGCTGCCGCTTGGCCATGCTGGCCAGCCATCATCCTCTGCATCACCAAGTGAGGAAAAACACCCCCAGTATTTTTTGAAAGGCACTTCTGGACAGGGTGACTTCACAGGGGGACTGAGAACTTCCCATGGTGTATTTACTGTAGTCATTATACCTGAAGAGGTCCCTTAGTGCTCATGAACACATGAGAAGCAAAAAAAAGCTCAGTGTAACCATAATGAAAACAAGGAAATAAATGTGTGGCCATTGTTCGGCTATCCTTGTTACTTTCCTCTTTGCTCCACGTGAATCTTCAGGCTAGAGGGATTAAAGCTGAAGAGCTGCTGAGGGACTATGTCTGCGTTAACCTGGAAGCAACTAACTTGGTTTGTCTTTTGGCAAGTGCTGACAGACCAGAGCTGAGTTTCATGAGGGGCCATCCAAAGAGAACCAGACCTCGCTCCTAATTTTGCAGCTACCTCCTTCCTTCCCACAGCTCTCTGAGGGCTGCAGCTCCCCTGTTGCCAGAATTTTCCAAGTTATTTTTACTTTAGCATCAGTTTGAGGTAGTTCTGAACTGGTGCTTCTTTACGTAGCGGGTGTCCACAGAACAAGACAATGGCACCGGAACCAAGCAGGGGAGTGGGACAGATGCACACCTTTGATTTTTTCCTGCCACCATTCCCTCCTTAACACATCACAGTTTCATTTCATGAGTATTACCCCTCCAGTTCAGCTCTCTGCCTAGGGGTGCCCGCAAACTGCTCAGCCAGGCTCTGCCTGCTGCTGCTCTTGGCCCAACTTGGCCGTGACGGGAGAGATCCACTGCCTCTGCGGGCTGGGTGACGGGCAGCAGGGGACTCCTGGCGGCACAGTCAGGACTGCCCGGCCGCTCTGGGATGGACCTGCTCCCGGGGTGTCAGTGGACCTGCTCCCAGGGTGTCAGTGGACCTGCTCCTGGGGTTTCGGTGATGTGGAGCCCTGCTGGCAGCCCCAAGGCCTTCCTGCGCTCAATAGCCCCCTCTGCTCCGACATGCCTCCAGCAGCTTGGCCACCGAGAAAACTGATTGGGGATAAGTAATAAACTTAATGTGCGTGCATGAAAAACTCTGTCTTTAATAGTATCAGTATTTTTTTTTTTTAAAATTTACATAATGCTAAGCAGTATCTTGCTCACATACCCGTGGATCTTAGTGGCTTTGTTGTCATGGATACCCAGACATACCTTGTTTTCTTAGAGAGATCTATCAAATATGTGCATTTCGATGTTTGCTATATTTGCCTGAATGTTATGAGCACATTTTTACACTAGTAAATAATATTAACCAACTGTGTAATTTATGCTGGAAGACCAAACACACTTTAGCTCTGTATTTCAACACCCTTTCTCCCCTCCTTGAAATTTCACATGCAAAACACCCTGCCCAAATGCTATTCTAGCCAAGACTGAGCATGACTTGCAAGAAACAGTTCTCTTTCTGCAGGATTTTACTATGAGGGCCCCCACCATATGCCAACTCTCTCCAACCCACAGGTAAAAGAATAAATCTAAATCCTTGTTTTCAAGCAGGAGCTGATTCCTTTCAAGATAATGGTTCAAAGGATACTCTTGGTCTAAAAAAAAATAAAAAAATAAATTAAAAAAATAGCAGACTTTCTATTTCTGTGTGTGATAGCAACTTCAGCTTTTTAGTGGAAATATTACAGGTTACAGATACCGTGGGCAAAGCTTGGAAATAGCCTCCCATCTGCCCACTTTTCAAAAACTTAATCTCCCAGATGAAAGTAGTGTGCACATGGAGTGGAAGGCTCAAGTTCCAGCAATTACAGAAAATCCGAACTCATCATGTCCCTCTGGCTTCATAAGCATTCATTAATCCACAGGAATTTTCATGACACTTTAGTGTTTGACAACAGGAAGCAAAATATCTCATTAACAGTGAATAATAAAATTTCTTTTCTTACAGTGACAGGACTTGATTCATTTCATAGATAAAACTCCAGCACTAAAGACTTCACATCCTGGGGCTGAAGGTGGTTGAAAAAATGCAGATGAGACCTTAGTCTCAGTCTACTGAGTCAGCAACTAAGTTGTAAACTCCCTTATTATCCGGTTAGTTAATTTATACCAATGAATACAGTTCAAGTAGCTCAGGCAAGCTAATGGGCTTGCCCCCACAGTTTACAATATTAGTTCAATTAAGCTTCATTTATCAGCAACAGAGAAAGAAGACATTGAAATAATGACAAGGGAATGATAATGTTGTTAGAAAAGAAGCAAAATTTGTCATGATTAAAGAACAAAATTGCAATAGAACCAAATCCCTTATCTGCAATTTATTAAGTCGGGAATTTATCAAATAAATATGGGATAAATATTTGAGATATACTGGCACAAACCCATACCTCTGAGAGAAAAAACATCTTCCTTAATATTGATGACTCATTGCATGCTTCAGAATTGCTTTTAGATCACACCTGGGGCCTAGATAGTGAACGTGTTTTTCTTCTTCTTGCAAATAACGAGGATAAAGCTATGGCCCACAAAATGAAACCAGAAAGTCTTAAACAACATGTGATAACCAAAGAAACTTGCTAAATATGGGCTAGCTCTCAAGGAAGACCAAATGAAAGGCAAGATAATATACAAATCTCTCAGTACAGTGAGATTTTGTAGTTTTATATTATCTTACAATGTGGTAGAAATACCAACAATGCAGAAATAGCAGGAAGACTGAAAACTATGACATTTCCAAAGAAAGACCTCTGTCTGGAGGTCCTGAGTCTCACCTGCATGACTGCCCAGTGCCTGCCCATCCCACCCCATCCCATCCCATTCCCACAGCCTGGCCCAGCCCAGCCCCTGTCTGTCCCTGGCCAGCACTGCCTGCCTGTCCATGCTGCCACAGCAGGGGATAGCTGACCACATGGAAGTTGCACGGTGTGGGTGCAAGCAGTTCATGCACTTGCAGTCTCACTGCTGCAAACCAGGCAGTACTAGGATTAAGAGATACAAGTGGATAATTCTCAATATATTTTGTTGGCTTTTTGAGTAATTGATTGGCTTGACTTTGCACTATGACTTTGGATCTGAACAAAAACCATTCCTGACAGGATGGTTCCTTGACAGAAACAAGATATGCTGAATGCAAATATATGTAAGTCCAGACCAGCCACACAATGCAAGGGAAGAGCAAAGCAAGCCAATAATCAAGCTTTCCTGGCTGATACCCTGGAGAACTCCTCTGAGCCCAGCAGAGGCTTATCCTGAGAGCACTGCTGCGTGAGAGAGCATCAGAGCCACAAAGCCGCTGCAGGCACTAACAGGACATGCAAAGCCTCTGGTTATTCTCAGAAAACAGCGTGTGTCGATGCTGCTCATTGACGAGAGGCTGATCAGGGACAGTGCAGTCAATCGTTTTAACAGCTAATCATTTCAAGCCAGTGACCTCTCTTCCAGTATCTGGTCAGGAGCAAGCGCAGCCACTGTAAGGCCGCTGCGAGCCTCACACCAAGCACACGGGGTGTTGAGGAGTGGCTGGGGCACGGCTGTGGACGGCACTGCTGTCAGCAGTGGAGCAGAGCAGGGCTGCGCCGAACCTGTGGCTGAAATGAAAGCCCTGACTAATGCGCCACAGCATCTCAAGCATGAGCTCTGCTGCTTTAACAAGGTCCTTGATTAGCAAATTCCAAAGATGGATCAAAACCTAAGTAAAACCCAAATATTTAAAAGTCTGGTGTCATTTCTCTCCTTTATGTGACCCTCCCCCCAAACAAACAAAAAAGCAAAATGGAAAATGTAATTCTCTTTCATTTATGTGTGCATGAACAAATTAGTTTCAAAAGCAATTTTACAGTAATTATTACCATCTCCAATGGATTAGATTTTCAGAAATATTCAGTCTAATGTAATGATGACAACTATCACATCCTGATTTTTTTATTTGATGTTCCAGCAATTGAAGGGTTCCAATAATTTGCGTGCATGACTAGACTAGAACAAAAACACATTTACAACTTATAAGCTTTGTGACACTGAAAATTTTATGGTGAAGTGATTTTGACCTTTTGAGGATATGAAAATTTCAGTGGTAACATGATCTTTATCTTCTCAGCATGGCATGTTGATATAGTCTGTCATTTCAGCTCATATTCCCTGATAATGAGGTATGTTTGATCTTTTATTTCGCATAATACTTTAAGTGTCTCATAATTATAAATATATTTGCTAATCACTCTGATATTCCTGATATGAGAATTCAATTAGCATTATAAGTCTGTCATAGTTCCCTTCACAGGTGATACACTGGTTCCATCAAGAGTTAAAATACAAAGCTTTCTTCTCTTCTTGTCCATGGAATTTAATGTAAATAAAGTTCAGGGAAATTTGGGGTGGAGTTTGAGGAAATTCTGCATGGCAAATATCTATTTCTTCGTTTAATGATTACTTGGTTCCTCACTGCTTGTCCATTTTGGATGGCTTTTCTAGTCAATTAACTGCCTGCAGTTATTATACTCTGCAGTAGTATGCCATTAATAAATGGGTATATTTGAAATATCTTTTTAGAAATTGTATCTACCTTTATTTATTTATTTATTTATTGGGGTGGGTGGGGGGTGGGAAGGGCTGGAATTTCTCAAGCCTGGCTTAATTTTGATGTCCATTGAGAACATACGGAATTTTTCATCTGGTTAAAAACACACAGCAACCAAACCAGACTATTTTTGATAAAGGATAGCCCCTAACCCCACTACATTTAAACTTCAATTCAAGGGCAGCCAAGGCAGCCTTTCTGATGATGCAGTTTTGAATCTGATGCCAGATTTTAGGCAGGCTTTCATTTCTTCCCATGCTGCACATCTAAGCTGTGACAAACCATGGCCTGTGACCGCAGAACCAGCTCTCTGACTTCAGTTTCTGGTCAGGGCTGAACTGGCTTTGCTGTTCCTGGTGGTCACAGCATGCTGCTAATCAGGCGCTACTGGGAACGGTCACCACTGCTGAGGCTGATGTCAACACTGTGCTTGATTCTTCAGGTTGTTTAAACATCGCCAAGGCTTCTCATGGGAAAGGCACTTGAGATGCTGCTGTCCTTTCCCTGTATTTGTCTATGGCATTTAGTCTGAGAAGCCTCTCTTGGAGAGATGGTGAGAACTTGAGGGCCTTCTTTGTATATCTCTGAGCATGACCAAGTCCCAGTGAGGTCCCCTGGAAGTGTGGGGCATGGATGCATATGTCACCCTGCCTGCTAGTGATTTGGCCACTGCTGCGTGGCAGAGAGGCTGAGTCAGCCATTGTGAACGGTTATCATCCATCACCAGACGTTGCTAAGTGAGTCTAGTAACATTAAAAACCATGTTTAATAAAGCCAACGTTTCAATAGCACTTACGATAGGGTCAGCAGTTGCTTATTGCAATTAATCATTCATTTACTGAGGAAACGACAGGATTGGAGGGCAAGAGAAAACAACAAAAGTAAGAAGAAGAACATTCACTCAAAATAAAAAGCGGTTATTATACCGTGAATGACTGTTTATGTCTCATTTCTCTTCCTCAATTGCCTCCTGAAGTTTTTCAGGATCATCTTGCAGGAAGAAAGCAAGCAGATTAAGAAAATATACCTTAGAGGCATAATGAGGATATATTCCCAAGAGAAACAAGTATGGTATCTTAACACCATTACAGAAAAAGAAGGTTTGCTGTGCCACCTGTACAAAAACTAAGGAAACAGCCAGGACCACAGAGACAGATCTGTGGGTTCTTCTCACTCCAGAGACTCTCCCAAAGTCCCCCTAACCCATGCACACATGTCCATGTGTCTGAGTGCACGCTGGGAGACTCTGCAGCTTTTGTAGAATTCATCTGAACCCTGCTGTCTTTTGTGGCATGCACAAAATCATTTCCTGTTTTAAATAGAATCACAACAGATTAATAATCTGTCTTCTGGCTATTTGGGGTATGACAGGAAGTGAAAGCCTTTTCTACAAATTTGCCAACAAAGATCCCTGTGGCAAGCTACCCTCTCTGCACAGCACAGGCCGGTACCAGGAGGACAAGGGTCCCATGCTAAAATTGAAGCAGCCCCTTTTTGCCTTCACTTGAAATCCTTTCTTCCTGGTATGGCTCACTCTGCACGCCTGCAAAGTAACACGAGTAACACTGCCAAGGGACAATTCAGAAGTTGAACTCACAGCTACATCAAAGGCCACTGAGACGTTTGGGCTGTGAATACTATCAGATTAAAAAATAGATAATAAAATCAGATTAAAATTGCCTTGTTTAATTCATGGGTGGCTTAATTTAGAGTATGCTGACAATACATGTTAAAAATTTTGCTCTGGGAGATGCTCTGTTTAGCACGTATCAAAGAGCAGCAACTGCAGCCAGGCTCATTCACAAAGGCGGTGCATTCTCACCATGGATGAGCACTTCTGCCTGTCCCAGGAATACTTTCATTTACATGCATCTGATAACCCTGCAAAGGGAAAATGGGAATGAGCTGGCAGGTGGCCTTTCGAATGAAAGGGCACACGGTAAACTATCTGTTTGCTGCTTTCTCACCCTGGAATACTAAAGACGTCACACAGTATGCATATTCCTTTCCATCTCCCCTCTATTCAGTCCTTTTTTATGTTCATATTCCAAAAACTGAACGTATTTTAAAACCCATAGATGAGTAGGATGCACTTGGGGTTGTTCATTGCATTTGCGGCATGTAAGTTCTGCTGTTTATCCTAATGGTCCGTGTCAAAATACAATGAGGATAACAGCATTAGACTTTATATCTTTGTAAAAAACAAAAACAAAAACAAACAAACAAAAAAAACACCACAAATTAGAGTAAGCCTTTATTCTGTAAGCAAGATGTGAAAACAAAATTAGCATTACTTCTTGAAGCAATTACCTCAAGGTAGCATCTCTTTCTAATGGGCAAAAAGCTGATGCCAAACATATAATTTACTTTACATTTAAACATATCTCCTGATCTTACAAGCAGAAATACCTAGACATGAAAAACCATCAGGCACCAACATGAATATTTTAAACAATTAATTATTTAGCTCTTTACCTTGACTCAAAGTGATACTGTCACGCTGATACTTCAGTTCCTGCATTCCTAAAGCTTAGGCTGTGTGTGTATGTTTATGATCTGGGGAGAAAACACATGTAAAACAAACCTGAGTTGCTCATTGGGTTTAAACTTCACTAATTCCACAGCAAATCAATCCTTGTGATGGAATTAAGCGGTAGTCCTCATTAATAGCTTCTGCTCAGAGCTTCTGAGGTCTGCTCAGAGCTTCTGAGGTCTTTTTATTTTATTTATTTATTTATTTATTTTTAATAGAGTAAGGCCAAAATACAGGAAAATAGTCATTTACTTTGGCATCCAGTTCTCTTGTACATGCATATAAAGACACCCATAGCTGAACCTAGCAAATAATTACAAATCTTCTATTTGAATGTATCATAATTATTACAAATTTTAACTCCAGATTGAAAGCTTCTTTGTGTCTACCTTGTACTATGTATTTTCAGTGTTGCAGCAGAAACAGATAAATATCTGGATCTTCATAGAGATGCACACAGGTACACATGGAGTGAACATGGAACTATAAATTAATGACCAGCTGGTTTCTGATGGCCACTGCACTGGGAGAAAATAAGGGCAACTGTGCTGAAATGGGTGGAATTGCTTGGTACTCTAGTGACACAAAAGAGATGTGGATTGAACGCCATAGCTTTTGCTGTATACAGTATTTGTGAACTTCAGGTAATTACTGAGCACAAGTCTGTGGTCAGCGGGAGCCTGGTCAGAGCTAGAGGTGAGCGATCTGAGCTACAACAGGGATCAATAAGCAATGGAAGAAGTGAAATCAGTAGCTGATGGTTAGGGCCCTACTTGAACAAAGAGCTGATATTCATTTCCTGGTAAGGTCTCTGAGAGCAGGGGAGCTTGATGTGGGGGCTAATGAGGATCATGAGCAGGGGATTAAGGTTCTGACCATGCCAAAAGATTGCAGCAGTGGTTCTGGGGTAGATGAGAGGAAGTATGGCAAGTTTGGTGTCTGCTTACTGCAGCATTTACATGGTAAGGCACAATCCAGCTTCTGGTTTAGTTGCAATCAGTGCTTCTGGTTTAATTGCAATCAGTGGTAGCTGGTAACTCTGAGAAAAAATCCTCATTTATCAATTTTTTGGTTTTCTGGAACATTGAAAGTTTAAGGGCAATTTCTGCATACCTAGTAACACTAAAAGGATGTATTTCCTGTGCATTTCCCCATGTAGACATCTGGCACCAGGGTGGGTCTCAGGAGGTACCAGCCTCTCCTTGGTCTGCAGCCGACTCATGATGATGTCCCTGTGGCCCCTTGCTGGGAGGTTTCCACAGCAGTCTGTCACCTGCCCTCGGTTCAGAGCAGAGCTAGGTGGAGGAGCTGGTGTGGCAGGGGGAGAGCATCGCTGCTGACCCCAGCACCTTCAGCCTGAGCTGCAGCAGGGCCAGGCAGCAAAGTGGTGCCAGGGAGGGCTCTGTGCTGAGAAGGGTTGTAGGGTTTACGTGGCAAAGTTTTGGTAGTGGGGGGCTACAGGGGTGCCCTCTGTGAGAGCAGTCCAGAAGTTGCCCCAGGTTAGGCAAGGGTCAGTTTCAGCCAGACCCAAAAAGGACCTGCCACCAGCCTGAGCTGAGCCAGTAAGTGATGTTGTTTGTGCCTCTGTGAGAGCAGATTTAAGAGAAGGAACAAACAAACAAACAAACAAACAAACAAAAAAACCCACACCCACAGGTCCCACATGGAGCAGATCTCCATCCAGCATAGGTGCTGCTGCCGTCCGTAACACAGCGCTGACCTGTACAAGGCTGGGAGAGCACAGCTAATTACAGAGTCTGATTTTTGTTGGTTACATGTGTTAAATGGGGTGTGTTTGCTTGCAAAACCACAGCACCTGATTCAGCATGACGTGGTGCTTTTTGGATTACTGGTGATGTGATTCAGTTCAGCAGCTGGGAAGACCTTTTACTGAAATGGGCTAATACAATATTTATATTGTCTGCAGCCTGTCTTCCTCTAAAACTTTGACTTCAGCTCTCTCTTGGGCACTATTTATCTGTTACTATTGATGGCTTACCAAACGATAAATAGAAGAGTGAGCAAGCAAAAAGTTTAAGAAAATTGTCTAGAGGAAAAAACAAAACAAGAAACAAACAAACCCAATGTTAGAAAGCTTTTGCCTTCGTGAAGTAATACTTACGTGCTACACTGCAGTCATTTCTCTCCTGATGTTGTCATTTGATCCAAGAGACATTTGGGTTTCAGCACGCAGAAACTATGTGAGCTTAATTAAAGTCAATTACATATAGGGACAAAGAGAAGGGCAAGAACAGAGAAATACATTTCTGGTTTTGGAGCGTCACTTGCAGGCTGATGCCTCCAGGTGTCTGCATGGGAGACTCTGGGTTCCTCTCGAGGTCACCAGGTGCTGCCTCTGCTCTGCTGAACTCTCCCGCTCCTGGGGGTGCTGGGTCTGCCCGAGGGCTCCCTTCAGTGCTGGCATTGGGGGGGCTTTTCCCAGGCAGAGCATCACCATTCTAGTGAGTGCACTGCCCCGCTGCCTGCCCCCTGGCACCCTGTGCCACCTGCCCTGCAGTGACCGTAAGCCTGGGCCCCAGCTGCTCGCCCACTGCTGGCTGCTGGGCTCTGGGCAGCCCGGGCCCTGGTGGTCGGGCTGCTGCTGGCAAAAAGGCTATCGGACAGGCTGAACCCCATCTCCACAGGGAGCATTATTGCTGAGGTACTTCATCCATCAACAGCTCTAATTGTCTCATCCAACGCCATGGGCATCAAACGAGGTGGCAGCCAAGCTGCTACCTGCCTGCTTGGTTGCTGTCTGCCGAGGCATCTCACCATGGGGGTATTTTCGGGTTTGTGACTGAACGCAGCTCAAGGTTCCTTCATGGTGCAAACCCATTTCCACAAATGTTACGTCTGGGTGAATTCTTTCAATGATTGCTGCAGTGCTACCAGTGCTAAACAGAACCACACAAAAATTCTGTCACTGGATTTGTGCTTCGTGAGCCTTTCTGCAAGCATAACGTTGCGAGGGGTGGCGGTTATTTGTCATAAACAGTTGAGAATATTGGCATATGTTCGAGAATATCCAACGTGTCACCAGAAGGTGTTTTTATGATTGGTCATTCACTAACTACTCCTGTGTAAGGGTCTGACCCAAAGCCCATTAAAACTAATGGAAAGACCCCCAGTGACACCAATGGATCAGGTGACTAATTTGCCCAGCACATTAACACAGTCCAGAAATGTTGAGCAAGATGATGATGCAGTACTGCAGCCAAGAGAGAGCCTGAGTGAATTTTTTCTGCCTGCAGTCCAGTGATTTCTCTCTCAGTGATACTGACCACAGCAGCCAGGACAGCTGTAGGCTATCTGGCCTTGGAAGCCAATGCATGGATAATTAAAGTTGATTTTCATACCAAAGGTCAAAAATAAGGCAGCACAGTGGATTGTGATTGTGATTTTCAGGATGCTCGTGTTATTCAGAGAACACTGAAATAAATAAAAGCAGAATTACAAAGGAAGAGAGAGTTTAAGAAAATATTGTCTGTTCTTATAGAGTCATTACTAAGATGCTGAAAACTCTTGAGATGTGGAGAGCATGTTATAGGAGGAGGAATTTTGCCACATGGTTATTTGCTTTTTATGTTGACTTCAGAAAGATAATCTTTTTTGAAAAATAAAACAAAAGCACGTACACTCTGCAACTTGGAGAAGAAGAAACAATCAGGAAGTGGGTAAACTTTTTAGTAGTTAGATATTTCAGTTTTTGTTGATCCTTTACTATGCCCCTACACTCTGTGTACATATTAAATGTTAACACATGCAGGAGAACTGGAGCTGAAAAACTGTTTGACTATCAATCAGGTGATAAGACAAGCTGAACAGAAAAGTTTCTTTCATGGTGGAAGACACTGGTTCTCTTTAAAATACTCTGTGAATGGTTCCCTTCTCTTTCTGAAAACTTTTTTCCCAAAGCAATGCTTAAGGGCAATGTTCGGACTCCTTTTCTCTATTGATAGAGAAAGGGCAAAATACTGATACAAATCTTAGCGAGATGAAGAGGAGTCACTGCTGGTGTGGCTTGATGTGTGATGTATCTATGGAAGCAAAGGCGTCCTGTGACACTTGCTACACTTGTGGGTGTTGAAGGCATTGTGTCGGCCAGCAGCAAAACCCAGGCTGCAGCAGTGCCAGCAGACCTGGAGCATCTCAGGCAGTGCTGGAGCAAATGCACAGCAAGCGTGTGGGACAAGGAGAGATGGTAGAGGGAAGAAGAGCAGGATCCCGCACGCATAAAATAAAATTGGATTAATTTGCCTTCTCAGGCTTTTACCAAGCTTGTATAATACCTAGCCTGAAGGGTAATGTTTTTTTGACCTGAGATGCCAGAATTTGACAGTTACCTTCATTTTCATTTTGGCATCAGTGGGGTGTATTTTCTCCTTCAGTTCTTGGCAGCTTTTGCTTATTAAGCATCAAGAATGAGTACATTTCTGGAACAGCCTGGTGGGAAGTCTCTTACTTCCATCCTTATTCTTTGATCAGTCCTGCTGCAGTGCACCCGGAGTTTGAAGAGTGGCTGTGGGCTAAGGTGGAGTTTTTAGAGGGACAGTCACCAGGCTGGGCGAAATATTTGCCCATATGTTGTTTGCTGTGTAAATACATTTCAGGGGTTGATTTACTGCACACGGCTTGTGTGGACTGGGAAGTAAGCCCCAAATAGCTTTTCATTTGCAGTGGCCTTGGCAGCACAGAGTGTCAGTGTCTTTGAAAATGCATTTAGAAAAAACAGTAATAACCATGAACTCATGTTAACTACCGTGGTTTTTACAACCAGAACATTTAAACATATTTTGAGCAAAAAGATGATGTGAAAACATTGTTAGCAAGCTCATTAGCCCTCTGCAACTGCCAAGGAAAACCCATTAATGGTAAGAATCATATCTGATAAAATTAATGTTTGCAAAGACAATCTTTTGAGGACTTGAAAAATGTAAGTATTTGGATTGGGTTAGTTACAACAGTAAGCTTTAAACTACAGTCAGTGGTGCCCTTGGGTCTGGCAAGGGTCTGGTATTCACTGGATGAGTACTGTACCCACTTCTTGGGATGTCTCATTACTATGCCAGTAGTGAATGAAATGCTAAAAAGAAATATGAAAAAGCTGAATTGTGCCTTTCTTTTCTTCCACTATTTCACTGTTTATTTACCATTTTGTCTTTATTCGGTAGATTTCCCAGAGCTCACAGCGTCTGGGTCTGATGGCAGTGCTGGTACTACTGTCACTTCTTTCTTCACGTTCACAGGCGGTTGGGATTGCTGGGGAGTGCTTTTTCCCCCAGTGCTATTTTGATTTTAGAGGGGCTTGCATGGTCTGTGCTGGGGATATCCAGGTAAGATAGCGTGGTGCTCCAGAGATCCTTTGTTGGGATCCTCACACCACCTCTGATGGGAAACACGCACAGCACAGCACAGCACAGCCCCACGCCGTGCCCGTGGCACCGCTCCCGCTGTGACGGGTTGCGGGCACTGCCGGGGCGGCCGGGGGGCTGCAGCTGGGGGGCCCCTGGGTTATGAGCACACACAGGGAATGCATGGAGTAAACTGCAAGGAGCGCGAGTTACCCCAGGAAGGAAGAGAAGGACAGGCAAAGCAAACAGCTTTTTATGGTTCATTTTCCCCATGTTACAGATCCTTCTTATGTTCTGTAAACAAAACAGTATAGACTTCCCCTCCCTCACCCCCTGAACAACCCACCCAAATAGGCAAGTGGCAGTTCAGCTTCATGAAAGCCTTGAAAGTAATATGCTTAAATAATCTGCAGCATTTAATATTTGCTATATTTACACAAGGCCAATGTTATTAATGACAGAATGGTGTGATCAAGCATGAAAGTAATTATTAAGATGATTTTATGAGCAATATGGTGATAAGAGATTGCATGCCTAATAGCGGTATTGGTGCCCCAGACACAGGAGAAAATGGTCACTTTTATTACTTTATACCGAAACTGACAGTTTCTCTTTCAGTAGCAAAGGAATTCACACCCTTCCCTCCCATTCAACCTAAAACCCGATTTTCATTCTCTTCAATATGAGCTCCATTTTGCATTTTTTTTTTTTTTTTTTTAGCAGAAAAGCTACTCACTGTTGCCTCTGCTAGAGTAACGCACAGACTTTCCATGAATAATACCCCACACTTTCAGTGCTGACTGACATGCAATTTCATTTGCCAAGGTCTATTTGTCAATGAGGAATAAGAATAGTAAGTACAGGCACGGCAAATCACTCCTGTTCCTTGCTGCTGTTACAATCTGTGGTGTCACAGTGCTGCAGTATACACCTGTTCAGCTTTTCATAATAAGAAATCTTTGCATTACTTTCTTTATATTACTATGCACACAGTCTGTGTTGTTTGTTTTATGGATGGGAGGGGGGTGTATAATATCAGCTCCAGGCTGATAACACACTGTCAGGTCTCATCCAGACAAACTGTAGAAGTTAAGCCACAAACCTTAAAAACACAAGTTTCTAACACATTTTTCCACAGATCCTGAACTAGATGGTAGTGGCAGATACAACTGTAAACCATTATACATGTTTCTGTACACATGTACAAACACCCAACACAGATATAAACCAGTTCAAAAGGCTTTTGACATTGGCTCTTCAAACTTAGAAGCTTGGAAATACTAGAAAGAAAACAAGTGATGAGCTGAAAAGTGTGATAAAAATATGCCTGCATTTGCGTTTCAGCTTTGGTAGATAGTAAATAAATGCTGACTTGGAGGAACACTTTGGGCTGGTTTCCTCTCAAGCATCAGAGTGAGTAAAGGGTGGTTGGTGCACTGCCTCGTAGAAGAGCTGCAGTGGATTTTGGTCATGCAGCCATAATTTCTGGATGAGATTGGTCCGTAACTGTCACTTGTGCCTCCCCTGGCACCCCGTGTGCTGGGCGCTGTGCTTGCTGCTCACATGGGAGCTACAGAGCAGCGTCCTGCAGGACACTGTTGGGCTGCAGGAAGGAGCCACGTGCTGGGCACTCTGCCCCTGGTCCCACTGCGGCCACTGGCACCTGCCTGCAAAGCACGTGGTTGGGAGAAGGGCCTTGCTGAAGCCTCACTTCCTACCGGAGATTTCTATTTTCCTCACCGAGACCATGGTGCAATGCTGTTTTTACATTTCATATCCTACTTAAAGTAGTAAAGCAAATTAGATGAAAAATAGCGTATAACAATGTTATGGAGTATAACGAAATAAGATGCAAAAATTTTTAATCTAGAATTAAAAAAAATAACAAATATGTTGGGTTGTAATACTGAGATTTTCAGAAGTGGGGACTGTCTTTATCAATATCCCCTCTGTAGCCTGTTCCTTTGATCTGACAATGGGAGAGGGGAGGAAAACCAGAGGGTCCCAGGTTTCCAACACCCTTGGCATGATGCTTGTCTCTGCTGCTGCCTGTCTTTTGTCTGACATCTCCTCTCCAGAGCTCATCCTTCACACTGGGACAAATGAGGAGACCATGAGCTTTGCTCCTGAAATGACCAATGCTCAGGCAGAGCTGTGAATTGTGCTAAGCTCCCTGACCTTGTGGCATTATCATAAAATAATCTTTATGCAGAATCCAGCTGTCTCAGCAGTTCCCGTAAGATGGTGTACCTGAAGTATCAGGGGGGTTACTGTTATTTATAATCACTTTGTCATATACTTTTGCAAATTTGGGTCATTTTTGTGCTTCTGGTTTGAGTTTGCCTGCTACGTTTGGTCAGAGATGGGCGGCACCTGAGCTGTGCTGATTTTGGACTTTCCTCTCCTCCAGGTCTGTCTGTGCAGTGGCTGACTGAGGCCAGCCTGGCAAGCCCCTGCCCAGCACCCTGTGAGGAGTGGACCTGTCCCCACTGGCGGAGCAGGGAAAGGTTTGTCCTAAGTGCTTAGGCCTGCACAGTTTCATTCAGGGACTTTGTGCGTTTTGCTCCATGTATATTGATGTCTTTAGATGTCAGTGTGGTGCCTTTCTCTTGGCTTCCTGTGTAGCTGCAGTTTAAAGGATTCTTTCAGGAAGAGAAACAAACAGAATTTGGCAGGAATGCACAAATATGATTATGGGGGTGTTTTGATTTTTTTAGAAAAGCTTTGGAGAAGTCAGCCAACCTTGGAACCACTGCTGCACAAAAAGTAGGCTTTCCCCCATTATATGCTGGGTAACTGGAAGATTTATTTAAATAAGCTTTGTGGCCATTACTTCAAGTGGCACGATGCTCTGTGCCCTTTCTCGGAGAAAATTTTGGTTTGTCCCTTCTCTTTATGTTTTGTTTTGGTTTATATTTTATGTATGTTTTTTACTACCACGGAAGCAAACAGTGTATATGAAAAGTGTATACTGGATCTGAGACATCTGTTTTGGGACTGTCTAAGCAATTAACTGGGATTTACTCACAGGCAGCCAGGTGCATATGTACATGATTTATGGAATTTGCATATGCTTGATATGATTTATGTTTATGATTAATACAACAATATAATTTATATTCGGTTGGGGGCTGTTCTTGCAGGCTCATCCCTGTGTCCCGCTCTCCAGGTGTCTCCTCCAGGCCCGCAGTGGGCTGTTCCTGCTCTCCCGGCTCGGTGGTGCCTCCAGCGAGGCACCACACCAGCTCCTCCTGCTGCCCGTCTTCCTCGGGCCCCCAGAGGTTTCCTAGGGAGACAGGGGAAACGTCTAATCAGGAAACTTTGCCACACTTTTGTGCATTGGTGGTACAGACTTCTCTTGATACAGCTGCCTTGCGAGGCCCCCGGGGTGTCTTGGCTGCAGCATGGCTGGGCCAGGGTCCACCGGGCAGCAGGGGCGGTCCTGGCACCAGTACCAGTACTGGTACCAGTACCAGTACTGGCAGCGGGACCAGTGCGGAGCCGCCCCATGGCTACAAGCTGGGGAGGGGATCGCTGGCATGCCTCAAGCAGCGTGTGCCGGGCAATCAGTTCTGAACCCCAAACTGGAGATGTTATCCCTCTGTTTCACACCTGGCTTTGTCTTGTTTCAGGCTGTTCACAAGCCTGGTGAGATGGTGTATTTGGTGAAATGGTGTGCGTTGAAGCCAAATTGCCTGGGCAGCGGTGTGCTGTGATGCCCTTCAAGTTCAGAGTGTTGTAGACAGAGGTCTATGGCAAAACCCTGATCCTGACTACAGTAACACAGCTACTTGTGCTCCTCACTGTTCTTATTTATAAGTGCTGCTGCTGTTAGCTAAAAGGTCCCAAATGGAAATTGGTCTCTGTGGTATTAGCTACTGTATGATTTTACTTTTATTTTGGAGGGAATTACCAGCTGAAATATTGCTTAGCGTCTTGATTTTGTTAAATACAGGAGTATCAGCAATCTTCACTCCACCCCATTTATACTTTACTACTGTGGCTTTTTTATTATTTATTCATGTAACACAAGATAAGATAAATAAGACATCTGTTTATGAGTACAGCACGGCTAACACTCCAGAAGGCTTCAGGCTTCATTTTTCACTTATCATCCATAAATTGGATGGTGAAGGGCATCCAGATTTTATTTTTCTGTTTCTACATTGTGAAGCAGCGAAGCTGACGGCTGTGTTTTGGGTGATGACACCACGGCGTGGGCTCTGCTCCAGAAGCCAGCTTTGCTGCAGCAGGGCTGCTGCTCCGCAGGGGTTGTGCCGGGGCTCCAGCAGTGCAGGGCGAAGCCAAGGGGCCGTGTCCAGCACTGCCGGCAGCAGCAGCACAGCACGGCGCTCTGTTTTCATGGCAGAGTGCCCTCACCTGCTGGTGCTAGCTTCGCAGGGTAGCAGCTGCTGAATGGATCCCGGGCAGAGGCCAGAATCCTCTTCCTCACCCCTTTTGCCATGTGCAGTGACTCAGACCCTGATACCAGTTTGGGCCAGTTCTAAAGGTCTCAGTTCCCTTTCAGTTAAAACTTTTTAAGAGAATTTGACTTGGGTTTGGCATCAAATGTTTTCTCTTTCTCCCTGAGACAGGAGCATGGGGGCAGGACAGACTATTCTCACCACCCCTGGGACCATGGGCCTGCTCATTAACACAGAGGGAAGGGTCTGGGAAATCTCCACATCAGTGCTGAAGTCAGTATGAGCACAAAACCTGAAATCAATATGCTGTCAGTCAAAGAGACTGAAACATGGGAAATTTCGGGAATTTAAAGTTACTTTCAACAGGTATTCATCTGCATTGCACATAAAATTTCTAGAAATACTAGCACTTTTTTGCAATTTATTGTGATTTCACATTGGAATGAATACTGAACAAAATATATGAAGTGTGTTGTGATGGGCACTCAGCTCAAGAACTCTGAAATTCCCACTGAAGGAGCCTTCTCTGTCTCTGAACTGACAGCCTT
Organism: Aythya fuligula; assembly: GCF_009819795.1. Lineage (NCBI taxonomy): Eukaryota > Metazoa > Chordata > Aves > Anseriformes > Anatidae > Aythya > Aythya fuligula. The sequence continues at coordinate 510,451 of NC_045566.1, forward strand.
CCAGCCAGCCAGGATGGCTTCCCATTCCTCATAGATACCTTTGTGAGGTTTCTAAAATTAAATGGCTTAAAAATTCCAGGGTTGTTTTCAACACTTCTGTAAGCATCCCATTCTACTTTAAATTGTCCACATATCTCAATTATCTGTCTTTGAAATGAGTGAAGACTCATAATGCTTCCCCCAAATTTTGTTAGCTATCTTTATATCGCTGAAACACTGGCTTTGATAAAACACTGTATTTGATGAAAAGTGTCATCAAAGATGTTCAATCAAAGAAGCAGCTCTGGAGATGGAACTCACATGTTTTTTTGCTTTTTGTTGTTGTTGTTGTTGTTGTTGCTGTTGTTGTTGTTTTTTTGTTTTTGTTTTGTTTTGTTATTACTGTCCTTACAATTTATATTTTCTTTATATATAACCAATGATATCTTGAGAGTCTGCAGCACTTCACAGAGACTTGGTACCACTGGCAGAAGTGGAGAAGGACTTGGCCACAAGGAGGCCCAAGGCAAGGAGTGTGTCAGACACAGAGGTGTGCAGAAGTCCATGTGCAGAGCTCACAGGACCTCAAACGCAGATGCAGACGTGGCGTGCAAGGGCAGCTGACCAGCCCAGCGCACCCTCATTTAGACCGCTCCACACCATTTAAGAGCTGAGAAATTGCGAGCGTATTGAACGCTGAATTTTCACAGCACAAAGTTAGCAGAGATGCTTCTGTAACTGATAAAGTGGGAAACTTCACAGGATTGAATGGTCCTCAGATTCACACTTCCACATGTGTCATAGTCTGGTGTTAATGCACTCTGAGCAATGACACAAAACATGTAAGAGTACTGGCTGGGCAAGAAAACCTGCTGGTTCTCTTGTGCTGTCCGTGTTGGTTGCTTAACACGGGGTTTCACGCCTCGGTGATGGTGACAGGGAGCTTTGTGACAGCAGCAGGGCAGAAGCTGGCCAGCACCTGAATACCAGCTGGTTCACAAAGAGAGCTCTTCACCTGCACGGCAGGTCCTTCACCAGGTGTGCACTGTGCTTGCATTTCATGTCTCCTTCAATGTGTAGAGCTTGTCTGTAATCCTGACATTTTCCCTTGTTAAATGGGGCAAAATGAAAAACCTTCTCAGTTTAGAGGTTTATACAGACTGCGAGACTTGCCCACATCAGCCTAAGCAGGACAAGTCCTTTTGAACATTTCTAAGAACTCTGGGTGAATGCCAGATGGAAACTTTTGGAAATTCATCTAACTTGGAAAAAGTATTTGACATCAGAGGAACACAGGCAGGTGAAAAAGTCAACTGTGAAAATATGCAATGTTCCATAATGAAACACAACATTACAGTTTTTCTAAATGGAAAATGTCTTAAATATTTCCATGAAGAAAGAAAATGCAGAGAAGAAAAGGGCATAACCAGATTATACAATCTGGAATGTAAGAAGAATATCGTAAGTAAAGAACTAAAAGCTTTCTAATAAATGTGGGGAAAATCTTCATGTAAATATTACAGTTCCATCATAATTTTAACATGGTGAGGAAACTGTAGGCTTGGAAGCCCTATAAAATTTGAATAAAGTATGACTTCTATCCAAAAATATCTATGCAAGCAGAGAAGAGAGACACACACAATAATACAGGAAAAAGAGAACGTGAGACATAAATAGAAATGGAAATGGAAAGATAAATAGAAAGATAAATTCATTTCAGTAATAGCTTGAAGTTGTTTCAGATCATCCTGCAAACCCATGCAGGGAAATTGTCGTTCGGCCTGCAGGTGAGTTTTACAAAAGGAGCAATTTTGCTCATCTCGGGAAGCCAGCCCTGCCACGCTGGTGGTGCAGGATGGTACGCAAGAACGAGCCGTGCCCACGCAGCGGTGACCAGGGCACCTCTTCCCTGCTTCAGAAATGTTTGTGACTTCACTACTTGAAAAAAAAAAAAAAAATCCATTGTGAGGATTAGGATAACACAACACCCCATGCAGTGATGAATTTGCCTTAGAAGAGGCTAACCATCCGCACAGGCAGGAGGTGGGCGTCATGCCTGCGCTCCTCCTTGCTCTGCCCCCTGTCCTGTCCCTTTGCCCCCAGCAGCACACAGAGCACAGAGCTCTGGGGCTGGGGCCAGCCTGTGTGGGCAGGGCCGCAACCACCACCTGTGCCCCCTCCCCAATTTTGTCTGTCCTGTGCTGCTGCAAAGCACCTGTATTTCTGCTGAAGGTGGGAGTTCTGCTCCTGCAGCACCATGCACCAGTGTTGGATATTTGGAGTGCGGACCACCAACCCACGTGAAATTCCTTTTCTTTCCATGGAAAAGCCAATGTTTTCTTCAAACTGGCTGAAAAAATGGGAGAATACCTTTTAAAGGAAAATGTTCCAGAGAGAGTAGTAAAATCTGTACACTAACTTTCTAAAAGAAACACTCATTTCTCTGCATTTTTCTTTTGGTTTTCATGACACAAGGCTTTGTGAAGACTTCAGGTGAAAGAAGAGTTTGCTGAAGGCCCTCTGGGGACCCATGCGGCTTTCCCCCAACCTGCTGAGAATCTGGGGGTAAAGCAGGGACAAGACAGCTTTGTGATTCAGGGGCTTGAGGCTTTCCAAGCAGGGACTAGTTCTTTCTCACCAGGAACAGATCCCAGATGGCTTTGCCAGAGAAAGGAGGCGGCATTGAAAATATTAAAGGGTAATATGTTGAAGGCTGAATAAGTGTTTTAAAAAACATGGGCTAATATACCAGGACTGAATAACTGAGAAAATAAGGCAAATCCACTAGAAATGAGGAACGGGATACACTATTCTTAAAGCTGACTCAAAAGTCAGTGAGATATTCATGTCCTTTTTAAGATCTATCTTCAGCAAGAAAAGTAGGTATGTTTGAAGAATTTTGAAAGTTACCCGAAGAGCAGCAGTTGATAAAGGAAATATATGGAAAACATGATTTAGTTTTGTCTGATATTCATGCTAAGATGCTGTGGGAGGCAGTAAATTAAGTTTCTCAGCCTCATGATAGCAGATTTTGAAAACTTGTTTGGAATAGTCTTGGAGCCAGCAATATAGAGAAAAACTAATGTAAAACTAATATTTACAGAGTAAAGGAAGAATGAGCCCAGGCTGGGTGGCATGGGTTTCCCTTGCAGGAGATGAGGTGCACGATGAGAGGAGGGTTCCTGGTGCCCTGTTCCGCCATGCCTCAGGGACTGCATCCTGCCCTGTGCCTGGAGGTGGCATGGGAGCCTGGTGAGCACACGGGGACATCCCTCCCACACGTTCAAGGCCACTGTGAAGCCTGGTCCCCAGTGCACGCAGGGGAGAGGCTGCAGCTCTGGGAGCCCATTCACACCGGGTGTCCTGGGAAAATAAATATTTATGAGGAAAAGCCATGAATTGCCAAGTTATCCTGCAAATTATCAGATGACTGGAACATACTGTGGAGGGAAAAGATATTTTCTGAAAAGAACTTTTGAGCACAATGCCTCATTCTCTGCAATACTCATCTTCAAAAAGTAAAATGGGGAAGGATTAATGGTCTAGGAGCCCGAGCATTCACACTTCCTGGAACAAAGAACAAAGACGCTAAGCCTGTCTTCAAATGTCCCTGTTTTCTACAAAGGAATATAATTTTGCTTCTGTCATCATTTCAAGAAATACTTTCTCCACAACGATTTCTTTTCCAAAGTCAAAGAGTTGAAATCTTGCACACACACACACACACAAAAAAAAAAAAAAAAAAAAAAAAAAAAAAAGAGAGAGAGAGAAGAAAAAAACCCTCACATTTTCTGAAAAAAAAAAAATGGCAACACAGACGCTTATTTTCCTGACAGAGGCAGAACCTATTTGAAACAAGGAGAAAGAAGGAGAAGCCAAGCACGTTTCAATTAGGAGCTGTGACGAGCTCACCGGGGGCCCAGCAGTGAGGCTGTGCTCCCACAGAGGCCGTGCTCCTGTGAGGCTGCATGCGGAGGCTTGTGCGCTCCCCAAGCCCCTCATGGGGCTGCCGGCTGCGTGGTGGTGCCATGCCCCTGGGCCCTGTGGGGGCTCACAGTGGGGCTAGTGGCATGGCGTGAGGGCTGTGCACAGCCTCTGCTCCTTACGGTCTTGCTGTCACTGTGGTGCCAGCAGCGCTGGTTCATCCTCCAGCTGTAGCCTGGCGCTGCTTGGGATGGGAATGGCACTGCCTGTATGTCTGCGTTTGGAGACTGCCGGGCAGGAGGCATTTTGAAATGTTTGTTGGGGGGTGGAGAAGAGCAGTGACAGGTCTCAGGCTGCCTTGGAACAGCAAAGGAGGGCCTCGGTGCTGGCAGGGAAGAGGCCAGGCTTTCTCTGAAGCACATGCTGTATGTTTGCACATACGTGTGAGCTTCTGACCCCTGTGACTTTGATGGGCAGACAAAGCAAGGTCTTCTTGTCGGAAACCAACCCTATTGATCACTCAGTGGACTTTTAAGTCACAGAGCATGCAGAATTATTGGGACCAAAAGGAAATCTATATGAATCACCTGAAGCCATGTAAGAAACAAATCAAAATCATACTTGCTGCTCATGCTGAGAGTAAGCAAACATTAGGAAAACGCCCCGGCTGCATTGTGCACTTGATGGTCAACACTGATCTCACTTTCGGGAGTCTCTCTTAATTTCCAGGCATGTGTTGTGGGCATGTAATAATTATATCTTATCTGGAAACAGACACTTAGGAATCAGCATATCTCAATCTGTAACATTATTATGGAGAAAAAACATTTCCAGGATAACAGTCCTACTAGTGAAATAGTTGGCAATGCTCATAGCTGTCCTGAGCAGGCTGATGAACTCCATGGCTTCTGAACTGTATTTGTTGTGAATGAAAATATTAGTCCAAGTGTTCTGAAATAGTGAGGTACTTCTAAACATAATGAGCACCAGTGTCTTACAGGGGATGACCTACTTGACTGCTGAGCTGTCATTGTTTAGAGTCTTGCCATACAAGAGCCACCATGTTAACTCATCATTTTGGACAGTGATACTTTAAGGAATGACACTGTTACAGTATCATAAAACACTAATTAGCTGTCACTGTCACATTACGCTTAGAGTTGTCATCTCATGGAGGTGGTGTTTCCAGGAAGACATGCAGTGTCAGCAGTCAGAGACCCTTGTTCTTGGGAAAGTGTGGGTTGATGCTGGTGTTCAGAAATGCCTGAAAAGGCATCAGCTCCAGAGGAACACCTTGTTGCTTCTGTTTTACCATTGAAATGCTTGGCTGTGCTGGAGGAGAGATGAAAAGCTCTGTTACTTTATCCTGTGTGATTGCCATCCTCCCCACAATTTTTCCTCTCTTACTGGCTGATATATAGTGTCATTTTATCCTGGTTTGGATCATGAGCCCAAATGCCACATTTGCTTCATGAACTGCAGTGTCAGAACGATGAATAATGAGCAGCTGGGATGACTGATGCAGCTCAGAGGCTGGAGAGCATCCTCCTGGTTTGCTCACGGACAACTTCTGGGGAAAGTGTGGCTGGAAACTGCGGCTCTTCCTCTAACACACATGGTTTTAATTCCACTTTCCCTGTTCCTTTAGGAAGCGAAATTTTCTGGCTTTCTACTCAGTTTTCACCCAAACAATATTTTAACCCAAGTTTTGTGTATTTCTCATAGACCTGAAGTGTCAAAGCTAAATAATTGTGAAATGTACACAACTGGTAGTCAGAACCAAACATTTCTAATCTGGGACTGTGAATGCCTTAAATATCACAAATAAAGCAGACATTATGCTAGTCAGTACTTGCGTAAGAGGCCACCAGAAAAGCAGGAAGCAAATTAACCTGAAAACCATATGTTGTTTGACCAAGAGCTCTCGCTGCTGTGTGTGCCTTTTGCAAGTGTCAGGTTTCCAGTGACAAGTAAAAAGTTCTAAAACCTTTGAGCAAATTCCCTGGGTCCTTTGAGAAGACCAGTCTGCCACCAGTCCAGAAAGGACTTCCTGTACTCTTCCAGGAGTACAGGAAGGTTTCCCATTGCCCAGATGCCTGTAGAATGCTCCTTCATCCTTGCTAACCAAGGCTAGGGAGTACCTGCAGCTCCAGGACCACTGGTGAGCACCATCAGTGGGCCTGGGGGCAGCTGCATCAGGAAGGGAGATGGGGCATGGGGTGAGCTTGCAGCCACCCCAACACCATGAAGAAGAAGCAGCCAGAATTCACTAGTCAGAGTACATAATCTTCAGGCTTGGAGATGAGTAAAAAGTAAAAGAGAACACAATTCCTATTGCAACAAACCCCTCTGTTCTTAGATACCACTTTTAGGATTTTACAGTTTGGGGATTGTGATGGCAGCATTGCAACTTCATAACTGAAATTATAAGATAAATATATGCTTACACCTCAACCTCCCTTCCAAGCCCTTCCTGTTGTGTATAACTGAATTGTCAGGTTAATGCTCCTCCTAAAGAATTATGGATGAATTTTGCATGACTTTTACAAATGGCAATGTTCTTTGGGACAGGAAAGGTGGAACTGTCTCCTGTCTAGACAATAAACAGAACTTTTTGTCTTCTATCGCAGTACTTCTGTATAAATTAATCATTAGCCTGCTGTGGTGGAAATGTTCCCATTTACTTGACAGCAGAGGGATTCAACCCTAACTTCATGAATTCTTTATCTGCTGTAACCTATATATCATGTAAATTGACCACTAGTGCCTGCAGCTTACAACTGAGAATGGTGCATGTCTTTCATGTTCTTGCACCTTTGCGATGACAGTGAGCTTGTGGTCAACAGCTTGGTAAGGAAATTAAAGCACTTTAGAGATTTTGGTTTGGATCACTTGCTTTTCCTGAAGTCTCTCCAACGTTTGACCCAGCTATGTCCTATTCCAACGCTTTGCTGTAGCTGCTGTGTGGGACTAGGCAGGTCTGAGTATGGGGATGGCTGGGCAGGTCCATGGTGATGGGACGTGTCCCGTTTGTGTGCTGCTTGCAATCCAGTTCTGCTTCCTCTCATCCCACTCCCAGTCAGCTGTGGTGCTGATCAGTGACAGTACTTGTCCCTTTCTTGTGTTTTGCAGTAGTTCAGTAGTTCCCTTTTTATTTTATTTTATTTTATTTTATTTTATTTTATTTTATTTTATTTTATTTTATTTTATTTTATTTTATTTTATTTTATTTTATTTTATTTTATTTTATTTTATTTTATTTTATTTTTTATTATTTTTTTTAAAAATTCATCTTTTTGTGAGGAGCCTCTCTTCTATTTTCATCAAAATGCCTGAGGAGACAGCAGAGATCCTCTTCCTCTTCCTCCACAAGCTGCTCCTCCACCTGGTTAATTCCAACGGTAACAATTTCTCACCTCATTCTTCTGCTAAGGTTCGGAAGAAGTTAGCTATGCCAGGAGACCCTGCTTGCCCAGGCCGGGAGCTGTTTATCAGCCTCACCCATCGCTGCGGAGCCCTCCTGCGCTCCCTCCAGCACGGCTGTGAGCACCTGCTCCCGCTCCTGCTCCGCCTGTGGAGGCAACGTTCCTCCTCGCCGGCAGCCAGCCCTTCTGTCTCCGCTGACACCAGATTTGTGGAGCACGCATTTACCAGCGCAGAGTGCTGGCGGGAGGGAAAACTGCAGACGAGTCACCATCTTTAAATATGCTAAGCACAAATATTTACTTAATTACTGGAGAAGCTGATATTCGTATATGTAGTCAAATACAAACCAGGCACATACAGGTTCTGTATTTTTTCAGCCCGTAGGCTGAAGCTTGCCTTCTTGTCTGCAGCTGTTACCCTCTGTCTTGTAAACCAAGCCCTACATTGCCAGTTTATTTATAGTACTGGCACAATTGGGCACGATCCTCACTCTTTGCCATCATTCTTGTTCATGGCAATGAAAGAAAACTCACAAACAGGCCATCAAGACTGATTTTGCCTGTGCGCCATCCTGATCTTACATTAGTTTTATGAGTTGCTTTAAAGAAAGTTCTGAGGAAAAACACAGTGTGATTTTTTTTTTATTTTTATTATTATTATTTTTTTTTTTTTGCATGACCAGATGTCTTCTCAAGACCTTATCTTTCTGTGGCAGCTCACCATGTTTGGATTCAGCCCCCAGCTCTGTAGTAGGAGGACAGCTTCCAGTATACAGGTAATAATCTCTCTCCTTTTATTTCTTGCTTATTGGTTTTTAGTATTTTTTTTTTTTAAACGCCAACTCAAACTCTTTCTTTGTACACATATTTTCTATACAATAAGTCTTGTGTAGGTAGCATCTTCAAGTGTTTAATGTAATGATGGGAGCATTGAGGCAGCTATGTGGATAATTTATTTGATTTCAAAATGCTGCCACACTTATACACGGAAAACTTTAAAGAAAATTAAACTCATTAAAAAAAAAAACAAAAAACACATAAATTGTTTTTGCAACAAAGCAATTAAGAAATCTCGCCTCTCCAGCATGGTGGGCAACATTCTAAATAAAATAAAGCCCAAATTACCTTTTGCTGGAAACAAAGTAAGAGCTATCTCTAGTGACTTAATAAGAAATTGAGGTTTTTAGAATTAGTAAAAAGATTTAGAAGCTCCTTTCTATATGTGTTGCTAAGCATTTTGCTGAAATTGCCTCAGTAAAAAAAGCAAACAATTCAAAAGGATCACATCTATGAGAGAATTTCTTTTTTGCCAACTAAATTACTCCACTTTACGGGATGCAGAAAGGAGTCAAGGATTTTATTTTCTTCCCTCAGTGCATGGAAATACAAAGGTTTGATAGCATTTAGCTTTGTTTTATTTCCATTGTCTTAGCTTCTCACTACTCCTTGAAACCCCTATGTTTCTATGGGAACAGAGAAATAATACAGAGTCAATGGATTGCAAAATATGGGGCCTGTCCTCCAAGCCCTGAGGCTTGGGCTTTTGCACACCAGCAGCCCCTCTGACAGCGGACACAGGAACCAGGTGCCCCTGGGTTCGTGGGGCGGCGGAGGGCACAGCGCTGCCAGCTGCAGGAGCTGCCCCGTGGCCCTGCAGGGCAGTCCTGGCCGGGGCTTTGGGCATATGCAGGCTGCAGGCACACGGTTGTATATTGATCTGCTGAGGTTGTTTGTTGGATCAAGCAGTTCGGCATGCCTCCTGGAAGAAACCTAGTGGAGATCTCTGCTCATCTTGACAGGGACCCAACTGCTAGAGAAAGGGCTGGGAATGGGTGCGACACGTTTAATTGCTATCAGGCCTGCACTGTCCGTCTGTGCATCGGGCTGCTTGTGCTCCTGTGGAGGAGCGGCAGAGCCCGCTGGAGCTGGCAGTGGGGCAGCAGGAGGACGGTGGAGCTGTGGAGGACCGGCAGAGCAGGGCCACCGGCCAGGAGGAGCGAGCGCATGCCGTGCGGGCCGGCTGCGCGAGGCTCTGGAAGGCGGCCAGTTCCGCAGGGCCCTCCCGAGTCTGCTTAATTGCGTGAAATAAGATGAAAAGACAGGCTAATGAGAAACCCCATCTGCCAGCCAGCTAAAATTAAGGCTGCCTTCTTTAGCAAAATGTGCTCAGATATCTGTGTCCTTTTAATATCCCTTCATATGGCCGAGCAGGTTTCAGACGTAGCGGTGCCTTCTCAGCTCTGATTTTTCCTTAGTTTTCCTGGTTTGCCCCTGAACAGCAGGGTAAGTGGAAAAATTTGGCTGAAGGACTCTGTTTCAGCATGAACTTATTTAAGAGAGCATCAGCTAATAAACACTGGAGCCCAACCTGCTTATTATTACATTATATTACATGATTCATTGATTCATGATATAGAAGCGGTTATGAATATGATATAGCAGGTGGTCTCATGACACTTTTGAACTTCCTAGAAGAAACTAGAACAGAAGTACAAAGAAAGAAAATCTCAGAACCTAGTCCTAAGAGTATTTATGTAAGGAAAAAATATATGTAAGGAAAGTCTTTGTATTTTACTGTCTACCCTATATTCCCATACAACTTTTTTGCCCCTGAATTGTTAATCTGGTTAGTTTACCTCAGTAATTTCTCTACAGATGTTCAAGGAAAGATGTTTCGTGCTGCTAAGGATTCCCAACCAAATGCCCATGTCCCGAAGGTTTCACTATGAGGATGGGGTATGGCAGCACCTGATCCATATGTAAATTGTGGTCCTTACCTAGTGCAATACACCTAACAAGCAGCAGCATCAAAATGCTGTACATGGTCCTATGAACCTCAACATGCAATTTGCAAGAAGGATGAAAAGTATTATGGCAATGCCTGGCACGTACCAGGGCTTGTCACCCACGTAGCTGGATACTGATCTAAGCTGGAGCCATTATTACACATGCATCATTTGTGTTTCTGTTGAAGTCAAACCCAGATGATGAATTGAGTGGCATCTTAATTTTTCTTTTACCACCCATTGTTGTAAATCAGAAATCACTTCAATAAGTCGACAAAGTTACAGCAATGTAAAATCATGGACATGAAAAAAGAATCTATACAACCTTAGAAACAAATAATTACCAAACAGCTCATAGTATTTGAAGATCACGCAAGTACAAATTCTTAAAGCAAATTGCATACATCTTTGCAAAGCTGGTATTGATTTTTACCATGCCAATTGAGAAATAAGTGTCTAATAACTTTTTCATGGATTAAGACTGAGGGAAAATGTATTTTTTCTCTCTCCAGAACCTATTGTTCAAACAAAGCAGCATATGTTAATCAATCTCATGATAATAGATTTCAGGATAACTACTTTATTGGAATTAATCTTTTTTATTTTTTTATTATTTTATTTTTCCATACAGCAATGAAGAAAGAGCCACGTACAGCAAGAATAAAATCACACTGATCTATTTTTAAATTACAGTTATTTTGGGGCTGGGTTTTCAGAGGTTTTTCTGGTTGTTTTCAAGAATACAAACTTTCTGAAAGCTGACAAGGTTCCTTTGAAAATAATTACATCCTGTTACTAACTGCACACCTTACGTCAAAGGTGAGCAACTGAAATGATGAATAAGCATGTCTGAGTGCATACATGCCCATGACACATCTGTCTAAATGACACAGCAGTATAAATGTCTCTTACAGGTTTGATTTTGCATGGCCTTGAAACGGATGGGAAGTTTAACCCTGGGAGAGCTGCTGAGATCCCAGCTGGCGGTGGGGTTGGAGCAGCTACCAGCCCCTTTGACCCAACAGCCCTGCACCATGAGGCCACTGTGCTGACAGGGCAGGGGAAGGGCAGGTGCCAGGCCAGACTTGGCCTTGCTCTTGCAGATCGAAGAAAGTGCTTAACAAGACCCACTTAGAAACAAATGCTGAGATTAACGTGAAGAACACTGGTATAGCTGAAAAGGCCTGTACAATATGATAAGAGCATGTTTTTAAGGAGTTCTCATTTTTGTGACAATTAGGTTTGGATCCTCATCAGTGTATTCAGGAGAAAAAAAAAAATTAATGTCTATAGAACAGAGATAAAAAGGAGATCTACTGGAGGAGAAATAATGAATTTATACTTTTAACATTCATTCAGAGGTGCAGATGATATATTACTCTATATTACTTCTATATTAGACTTAAATAAATTTCATTATGAAAACAAGATTAGAGGAGAACTGTGCAATTTGAAAACATGCCGGCTTTCTCTGACTGCTTAAAACAAAGAGATTTCAGGATGGTAATAAGTAGCTCTACTTTTACATAACTATATATAAGATATATATTAAAATGATGTAAAGGGACAGCATTAAATATGCAACAGCAAGAAGATTTGGGACTGTCTGACTCCTGCTGGACATAACTCTGGCATGCTCAGAGTGCCCAGGGTCTGGGAACTGCAGGAATGCTGCCTGCAGTCCTGCGGTCTCACCTGAAGAAGTGGCAATGAGGCTAATGCTGCTGGTGCTGCTCTGTCATGCCTGAATCTGCCCCCCAGAGCCCTGAGTTTCAGGACCGTGACTGCCCAAATGATAAACTCCCAACTGACTGTGAGCCTGTGTAGGATTTGCTGCTCCAGGTGGATGCACATAAGTCTATGGGGCCCAATGGGATTCACCCCAGGGTTCTGAAAGAGCTGGCTGATGTCATTGTGAGACCTCTCTCAGACATTTGTTAGTGGTTTGGGGAATCTGGAGAGGTCCCAACCAACTGGAAGCTGGCAAACATCATCCCAGTTTTCAAGAAGGATAAGAAAGAAGACCCTGGTAATTACAGGCCTGTCAGTCTCACTTCAGTGCCTGGTAAAATTATGGAGAAGATCATTCTGGTAGTTATTGAAAAACGCTTCAAAGATAATGTGGTCATTGGTCATAGCCAACATGAGTTCACAAGGGGAAAGTCCTGTTTAATAAACTTAATTTCCTCTTATGACAAGGTTACCCATCTAGTTGACCAAAGGAAGCCAGTAGATGTAATCTTTTTGGATTTCAGCAAAGCTTTCAATATTGTTTCTCACACTACCCTTCTGGACAAAATGTCCTGTATACAGTTAGACAAGTACATAATACAATGGGTGAACAACTGGCTGATGGGTTGGGCTCAAAGGGTTATAGTATGTAAGGTTACATCAGGTTGCTGGCCAGTCACTAGTGGGGATCCCCAGGGCTCAATTTTAGGGCCATTTTTCTTTCTTTTTTTATGTTATCTAGATGCAGGATTCAAATGCATACTAAGTAAGTTTGCAGATGACACTAAATTAGTAGAATCTGTTGAATCCTACAAGGGTGAAGAGACCTTGCAGAGAGTTCTTGACAAATTAGAAGTTTGGGCAGTAACCAACCATATGAAATTTCACAAGAGCAAGTTCTGGATTTTGTACCTGGGTTGGGGAAACCCTGGCTGTACATACAGACTAGGGGACAAGAGTCTGGAGAGCAGCCTGGTGGAAAGGGATCTGAGGGTTCTGGTTGACATCAAGTTGAATATGAACCAGCAGTGTTCCCTGGCAGCCAAAACAGCCATCCAGTTCTTCAATAAGAGTTGGGTCAGGCACTGCGACAGGTTCCCCAGGGCAGTGGTCACAACACAGAGCCTGATGGAGTTCAGGGAGCGTTTGGACAACGCTCTCAGACACAGGGTCTGATTTTTGGGTGTTCCTGTGTGGAGCCAGGAGTTGGACTCGATGATCCTTGTGGGTCCCTTCCAACTCAGGATATTCTGTGGTTCTATGAATTCACAGTGCGAATTAAAGGAAGCTTTTTTTGTTTGTCCAACTACAAAAATTGGCAGAATGTTGCTCTTATCTAGTACATGGTGATATTAAAGGCATTTTCATTGCAACCAGCTGTCCTGACCTTCCATGTGCACTGTGTCGGTGTGTTCTTTTTCATGAAAATCCCGATACAGTCAAGGAAGGTAGCATACCATCCCATTTATTGGGACCTTGCAAAAAAAGTAATACATAGGAAAACGTTTAGTGCGGTGACAGATGTTTTGATTGTATATGACATACCATCAGAGAAACCATGCACTATCATTCTGTGCAATATACAGTACTCATAAATAATTTTTATTATACCAAGGCCCATCCACCCACAGTAATGGAACTTTCTGCAGTCAAAATAATGAGCAGCCACAACTGTTCACATATAGATAATCTCATAATGTGAATAAACCAGCCATTTTCTTCTCCCAAAATGTGTGGCTTTGCAAAATTAATTCAGATTCATATTATGCAAAGTCACTTGGTATCAGTGTTGCAAAAAGCTGGCTCCTTTCTGGTTGAGATCCTTGCCTTTACTAAAAAGCATTTGGAATCATGCAGGAAAATGCCTTCCACAGGAAGAAGTCTATAGAAGTGCACTGATAACTTTTAAGCTAATTTTAGTATCAGTTTTGTAAAATCTTTGCATATAAGAAGAGTGGAAAGTACAGCCTACTGATTATTGAAAGATTGCTTCTGGAATAGTACAGATCTTGGAAAATTGTTGAAATGGACTAATAGCTGTGAGTTCAATACCGGGAAAGGAGAAGAGGAGAAGCTGGGCTGGAGCAGGGGAGGATCCAGTTGTGCTAGGGCAGCTATACCCCATGTAATTAATTAAAAATTCTTATTTCCTCAAATTTAATTCTGGGAAATCCTGACCTGCAACCAAATTTAGCACTTGGGAGAAACAGCAGGACAAAAATTAGAAAGAAGGAATAAAAAATAATTTCAACTTAATAAAAAGTAAGCAAGATTCTGTTTCAGTAGGATACAAATGGGGTTGTGTCTATGTGTAAGTATTGAGCTGGATCAGGACCACATGGAGATTAATTCTGTGTCAAGCAGGCAGTAGACGTTCTTCAAATGGATGCATCCCTAGCATCCACTTTTATATCACTGCTGAAACTAAGCTAATCATTAAAAGTTTATAGATGTAGAAACACCTCTCACTCAGGGTTTTTCAAGATGGGAGGCTTTATAACATGTTTTTGCTTTGTTAATATTTTTACGTTTTCTTCCTTGTCTTGTCTTGAGCCATGCTGGTTCTCCTGCCTGAAGGGGATGAGTAGGAGAGAAACACCATGATGCTGGAACAAAATGCTAGTACAGCCACAGTTCATCTGGCTTAGGAGTTTGAAGCTAATCAAAGCCTTTAAAAATAATTTTATTGGGACAATCTATTACAAAAATTGCAAGCTGAGACCTGGGCATCTGATGGGAGACAACCCACCCTCCAGCACTACAGTAGCAGGCGCTGCAGGGTGGTGCTGCTGGAGAAAGGCACGGGTGGCTCTGCCGTGACCTACTTACAACTCATCTCATGTGATGCTTGGTACACCAGTTGTGACACGCCAGAGAGTAAAATTACATGACAGCCATAGATCTTAAGCTCTCACTGAATAACTTAACTATGAAAACATGAAATCACCCTTCCTCTCCTGGAGTCTAGAGTGAAGAGAGCAAGCAGAACTAGAGAGAGGCGTGACGAAAAATTTGGGTTTGAGAAAATACAAGCTGCTATTTGAGGAATTTTATATTATGTAGAATGGGTTCTTTTAACAGTCTGTTTAGGCTTCCAGAATCTTTCAGTCAGTTACTGACACGCTGTCATTTTCAAATCACGAAAATTTCAATTATGACTTTTTAATAATTTTGGCTATACCATACCAAGGTATTTCATTTTAATTGCCAGCTCCAAAGATTGGCAACAAGCACAGCTCTGAGTGCAGCATTATCAGATGTGGGAGGTCATGACATGGTAAAGTATTGCTTTTAGAAGCAAATAACAAAACTGAAAATGAATTTTGGTGTTTAAGGAGCAAAACCCAAAGTCACTTCACTCCTTCCTTTACCATACTACAAAGAAGATGCACATCTTTTTATATGTGAAGGCATGAGGATAAAATATATATATTTTTTCTGAAGGTAAAGAAAATAAATGAATGTTTTTCCTGAGTATGCCAGTATACATGGCATGATCTACGTAGCTTACTAGAAAAGCAAATTGCACTGAATATGGAACACAGAATGGCCACCAATGACATGGGAAAGCTCAAAGGTTGGTTTAGGCAGATTCTGCAGCCTCCTCCAGACACTGGTTAGATAAAGCCCTATTTTGAAGTGAAAAATTCTCACAAGGTGGAGGGACTGCATTAAGTGCATTAAAGCCCTCCAGTCTCATATAAACGGCTTCCTGTTGTTGAAAGCCTGCTGTCACCCCGTGGTCCTTGCATCTGATGTTACTGTCCAACAGATCGCTGCCCTGTGGTAGTCGTTTCCTGGAGTAAAGATGAGTGGAAGGTGCCGCTGCACACAAGCACCCTCACCCCGCGTGGGCTGACATCACTGCAGCTCACAGCACGCATCTGCCTCGGCTTGGCTGCTCTATCCAGAAGCCAGTGGCTGGTCAGCAGAGCATCCTGAGCTGGGCTCTGCAGGAGGGGCAGGAGCACCAGGGCTGGAGTGTCGCTTACAATTCAAAATCCAATAGCTCTGTAGCTTTTAAAACTGCAGCAGGATCTCAAATTCAGCTTTGGCTAGAGGAGGTTTTTGTCCTGTCTGGGTCCTCAGGGAGCTAGGAGAAGCATGGGTGACAGAAAGCATGGCCATGGAAATTTTGCAAGAAATTACATATGTTGTTTGGACTACAAGGTGCAAAATGCTTATGAATTGCCTATTATCCCAAACGTACTTATATATTCATGCCATGATGAACACTATAGAAGATTATAAAAATTATCCAAACCTGCAAAACTTGGGAAAGTCCCAAACAAATTAAAGAAAGATCTGGTGGCAGTAACTGCTTCAGTCGGCTCTAATAAGTGGACTGGCTGCAGCAAATAGGTGGTTGCCAATATTTATGATATCATTCTCTCTCTCCCTTTTTCTTCTGGACAAAACTTACTATCATTTTGGACTGACACCAGCAGTCAAGCCCTCAAACTGAAAATCACTGCAGCCAGTTCTACTTATTACCTCCAGTGGTTAATAAATCACCTCCCTGATGCTGTGCTGCACTGTTTGTAGGTACCGAATCTGGATTGACTGGGCTTTAATTCCCTTGGTCCCTCTTTTTAAGGATAAGCACTCTTTCTCGCTTCCCTATCCCCTGGGATGCCCATGAGCTCTTGAAGATAATCACTGATGTTAGTGATTGCTGCCGCTAGTTCCCAGGTTTGCCTGGGTAAATGTCACAAGCCTTCCTGCCTTTGATTAACATCTCATTTAATTTAAATATTTATTGATCTTTACCTCCTGGTTTTGACATGGGAACTTGCCATCTTTTGTCAGAGTATTTCCTGAAGTGGGGGGCCACATTTCACCCTTTGCCATGAATGCTGATGTGCCATGCTCGGTGTTTGGCTTCTTATGGGGCTCTGCCCTGTGCCATGCTCCGTGCACTTGGTGCAGCTCCCACCCAACAGTCTGCTTCCAGCACAACAGGCTCTCAGATTCATGTCGAACCCTGTATGTCCAAACACATTCTCTCATCATTTCTGAAATTTATTCTTCTTTATGATAAATTGATACTATGATTTATTTTTTTTTATTCTGATGAAAAATAAGGTAATTGATATCATGTCAGTTAAGCTTAATTACATTTTTAATTCCATGAATGTAAGAAATATCTATTCTTATTCCAACAGTTTTTTAATTGAAGATAAAATACAATGTTTTAGGCAGTACTTTTCAAACATTCAAACTTGACTATTATACCATTTCACTGGTATATTCACTGTGAGTGATACAGAATTTATGTCCTACAGTGTTTCCAGAGTAGGTTTCTGAACCTTTTTCCCCCTCATGTTACACATGGTTAGGAAGTTACTGGTGTGCAGTTGTAAATAGCTTGTTTTTACTTCAGTTTAACAAAGGAAGTGATTTTATACGCTTGGGTATTTATGCAAAGATTATCTAACAAGCAAAAGGATTCTTTTTTTTTTTTTTTCTGTGCAGGCTTTCAGTGTATATAACTGTTAGACAGCTAAATGGGAAGCATATCATCAGGTAGAAAAGCTGAGTGAATAATTTGCTGTAGAGCTTTTGTCTTGTTGACTTTACCTACTTTTGGTTCAAGAAATGTTTTCAGAAGAACTACAGACTTCATAAGTTTTGAGCATGAGGGAGCAGATGCTACGCACATGCCCAGCTTTAATTGCTAAAGTCCTTTGGTTTCATTTACCAACAGAGATGTCTCTGATTTGTTCCTCCTGTAGCCCCTTATGGCAGGAATAGAAAAGTATCATGCTCAGATCCTGAATATTACTTGCAAACATTTGGACAATGAGTTTTCCTTTGCACTGTTCATTAAAATCTGTAGACAGTTTAATTTATAAGCACTGTTGCATTAAAGGTTAAAGTAATGGGGAGTGATGCCCAATTAGCCGTTTTATGTCTGGTTGCATTCAAGGTACTGAACTATCACGATTATGGATCCACATATAACATAATACACCCTCAATCTAGTCGTGTTCCATGAGCTACCACAGCCACACTTAAAGAGTTTGGTTGCATTCAATGAGAACTATCACAGCTAGATTTAATGAGTAGTGCAGTTTATTAAAGCAACAGATACACAGGTTCTTTGGATTGCTGGTGATAAATTCACCATTTGTCTGCAAAGCATATATAAATACCAAAAGAATGAGTAATTCAGCCTGGCTATAGATTCCACAAGCAAAAAAAAAAAAAAAAAAAAAAAAAAAAAGTCCTTTTGCTATACACATGCATATAATTATAGACATATAAAATATATGCATATGAATTAAGAGGGGAAATAAGAAGAGATCTTGACCTATTGAACCTCAATTGCCAAAGTACAAAGAGATGAAAACAACTGATATACAATTATATATATATACTATATAAGGGCTGATGAAAGTCAGGAGGACTCCAAACTGAGCTAAATGTAATGAATAATGTAATAATGTAAGTAATACAAGTGGTGTAAACAATACAAATAATATAAATAATATCAGTAATATGATAGCATAAAAATATAAATAATATAAATAATTAAAATTATACAAAGAATAGAATAGAACAGAACAGAACAGAATAAGTAGTATAAATAAGTGGGAGCAATAGAGTATTTCTTTCATGCATCCAGCAGCACAATTTGTAGCACTGGGTAAGACATCCTGGAACAAGAGCAATTCTATTCCTCTGCATGTGGCCAGTGCCCAGCCGGGCCCACACCATGCATTGCTCTGCTCCTGCGCCAAGCCGGGTGAAAATGGGTGCAAGGACAGGTGGCAGCCACTTCCAGGGGACGTCCCGCTCTGGGGCCTGGTGTTTGTTTGTTGCCTGGCTGGGTACAGAATAAAGCATCAGATATTTATATGTTTGAAGCCATATTTACCTGCCCAGTTAATGATACAGAGTCTTGTCTTACTCTTTGCAATCCAGAAACATGAAAGTATGGTTTTACTTTCTTGACAAAGGGACAATATATCTTGGAGGCAAGGCTGTGTTTTCAGTGCTGCTAGAAAAAAAAATAGTTCTTTGCAGATGAATTACAAGTGGCAACTGGTGCAGTTCTCCCAGGGTCTGAACATCATAGAGTTAGGATGAAGGCAAAGTACAGATGAGGACAAAAGGTCAAATTAGTAACAGACACATTCAATGTCAATATTCTTCTTCAATCTTCGTACATGGAGGTTTGATAGGTGTTTGTTTCATTGCAATAATTTGATTTTTCTTTCATGCCAGTGAATATTAAGAGATAAAAACTCTTCCCATCATTCAGTTCACACTGCTTTATAGACCCAGTAAACACTGATACTACACTGCTATCTCTTAACAAATATGAGAATTTTGAAACTCAGATGATATGTCTAGATGAATCATAGAATTATTAGGGTTGGAAAAGACCTCCAAGATCATCTGGTCCAACCATCACCCTACTACCACTGTCACCCACTAAACCATGTCCCTAAACACCAGGTCCAACCCTCCTTAAATGCCCCCAGGAGCAGTGACTCCACCATGTCCCTTGGCAACCCATTCCAATGCCTGACTGTTCTTTCTGAGCAGAAATGTCTCCTTATTTTCAACCTAAACCTCTCTTGGGACACCTTGAGGCCATTCCCTCTGGTCCTAGCACTAGTTACCTGTGAGAAGAAGCCGACCCCCAGCTGCCACACCTTTCTTTCAGGTAGCTGCAGAGAGCAATGAGGTCTGCCCTGAGCCTTCTCTTCTCCTGACTAAACAACCCCAGTTCCCTCAGCTACTCCTCATCGAACTTGTGTCCCAGGCCCTCCACCAGCTTCGCAGCCCTTCTCTGGACATGCTCTAGGGCCTCAATGTCCTCCTTGTAGTGAGGGGCCCAAAGCTGAACACAGCACACAAGATGCAGCCTCACCAGAACAGAGCACAGGGGGATGATCACCTCCCTGGTCCTGCTGGATGCACTATTCCTGACACAAGCCAGGGTGCCTCTGGCCTTCTTGGCCACCTGGACACACTACTGGCTCGTGTTCAGGTGAGCATCAACCAACACCCCCAGATTCTTTTCCTCTGCGCAGCTTTCCAGCCACTCTGCCCCAAGCCTGTAGCACTGCATGGGGTTGTTGTGGCCAAAGAGCAGGATCCAGCACTTAGCCATGTGGAACCTCATCCCATTGGCCTCTGCCCATCGACCCATCCTATCCAGCATCCAGTACTGTATTATCCTAATATTAAATGTACAACTAGACATAACAGCATGTTCTTTTGCTTCATGCTCATTGATGTTTTAATTATCAAGGGCCACTAATATAACATCTGCATGAGTGAAGTCAGTGTTATGGTCCTTAGGTCCCCAGATAAGAACCACTGCCCGGTTCTTCACTGGGGAAGCTGGAGCACTGACATCTTCCTCAATTGCACATTGCTGTCTCTGCAGCCATTTTTTGTCCTTTCCTGGTGGTATCTTTATG
The DNA here is from genome assembly GCF_009819795.1 of Aythya fuligula. NCBI lineage: Eukaryota > Metazoa > Chordata > Aves > Anseriformes > Anatidae > Aythya > Aythya fuligula. The sequence goes on from NC_045566.1 coordinate 530,734, forward strand.
CATTGTTTTGACTCAGTAGCAATACCTTTTTCCTCCTTTAGGAGCTGACCCCAGTTCTTTGCTGAGGACCCCAGGACCAGGTTGTCCAGTGGGACGTGCATTACTGCTCTCCAGACCCTACCCTGGGTAGGTGCCAGGGCACAGACTTCAAGCACCCCATCCCACGTGAGCTGTGCTATGGCTGTATCCTCATGCTAGGTGTCAAATCATGAGATCTTGTTTCTGCTTCTAATTATTCAAGGGTTTGTTAAATTAAGCCTTGTTTCTTTTTTCCAAAGAAATCTGAATTTATAAATAGATTTTATTATGATGACAGGAAACATATGATACTCTATTCAGGGTTCAACACATGCATATTTATAGTGTAGTACTTGTCCTCTTTGTATCATTCTGGATTTTTGTATGGGAGGTACACAAGATTGCCTCTCAGATGAAACATCTTGTTGCTTTCTGAACCTGTAGCTGCTCGTTTCCTCCCTGTGCCTCCTCTCTTCTGCCTGCTGCGAACACGAGCACTGATTTGTGCTCTTCTGCCCAACAGCTGAGGAGCAAAGCTTTCAAACCAGCTGAAGAAAACAGGGGCAAAGCTCCTCTGCTCATGCTGGCTGGGTGGCTCATCATGCATGGCCTAGCTCTTGGAGGGTCCCGATGTGAGCAAGCACCCGCGTGGGAGCCCCAGGGACCTGCCTGCCCCAGTGCCCAGCACCCAGTTCTGGGGATGTGGCAGCAAACACAGGGCTGGAGGAGCAGAAGTGTGCTGTCCCTTCCAGAAAGGGCTTTTTAAGCTAAGGAAAGCCTGCTAGCGTCAAGGGAGGAAAGCATAATCCATAAATGTCAGCAGACACGACTGACCACTGACAATTTGGGATGATGTACCTGATGTATCCCACTTTTCTGCTTTTTTTTTTTTTTTTTTTTTTTTTTTTTACAGCACTCTACTATGCCTTCTTAGCAGCTACTATTTCAAAAAAATGCAGCTCTAAAATCCTAGAGGAATTACTATATGTACAATTTCATATGTATTTAGATGGGTACCATATGTCTTATTGATTTGATAGTGTAGCTTTTTCCAATAAATTGAATTTATTCAGACAAAAATAGGGAAATAAATGTCAATGGCTGTAAGTAGGAGTGCTGGCATGAAGAAACAAACCTTAAAAGCACATGGCTCAAGAACCTGTGCAAATCTGATCTGGGAATGGAGTGGAAGCAGAGTGTAATTTTAGTGCCCCTTTTAAGACTGCAACAGCAACAGGCAGTGATTATTTTTTGGCATTTTCCTGCATAATGATGTGTTGATGATAAAGCATTGAAGTAAATATGTTATGAGGGGCTTTTAAATTATTATTATTATTATTTATTTTAGCAGAGATGCCTAAAGCACTGAGGAGCTGTTGCTGTTTTTCCTTTAACAGGACAAATAAGCAACAACAGACCATGCCTTTTAAAACTGGAAGTATATTCTTGGCTTATTTGACCAGTACCAAACCAAGATTGCGTACAGCAATTTTACTTTATATGACACATAAAGGATAATAGTTTTAAAATAGGTCACCCATAATAAAGAAAAGAAAACCATTGCCATAACATATATGTATATATTATCAACACTCTAAAAAAAGGAAGTAAGCAAATGGGTATATTAATCACAGGAGTGTTGTATTGAGGTTTACAGCAATTAGTAACAATGGCAACAAAGCATTTTTCATCACTTCTGTCAAATTTGCTCTTCATTGCACAGATCTTCATTGTGTAAACCTGGTGCCTCTTACACTGATCTCACATGTCCAAAGCTCCCTTGACTTCACTGAAGTTAATCTCAATATACATTCCTGCATCTGAAAAGTAAATAGATGGCAGATCTTGTTTATTACTGAAGATAGAATAGGATCTTTTTAGATGAAGAATGATAAACTGTCAACACATCTAATATTTAATCTCTATTTGCACCAGAAATCTGGCTGGCAGAGCTATTTCCATTCCAGTCAAACAGCAGGAGGATACAATGTCATTTTTGTATCTGCCAATTCTGAACATCAACCTCCCAGGCAAAGTGCTACTACTAACTTTCATTTGAAAAATGAACAAATGAAGCAAATAATTCAGAGAATAATTTCAAAATAATCACTGCATTCAAGAGAAGTGACCCTGCACAACATATAAAGTAAAACGAGGTGAAAGTCATTGATTATATGGTTCCCTGTGACTTATCCACACAATATACTGTGCTAATAAAAATAACTTTTTAAGATGTAAAAAGGACGATAACAGTTTTCTGGTCTGCTTTTCTTTATCACATATACCATAGGCTTTCAGCTAGGACAGTTTTTGTACACAGGTTTGATGTATGGCATTTTACATATTACCTGATGCTGAGCATTGAAGATTTGATAGAGTACTGCAAATTTCTCCCAGTGTATAATCAACTGTTGTTGTTTTTTGTTGTTGTTGTTGTTGTTGTTTTTTTGTTTGTTTGTTTGTTTTTTTTCAGTTCTAGCATTTATTAGATGGCCTTGTGCTGATTTCTTCTGTGTGAATTTCTCATACACGTTTGTTGTTGAATATGTTACTCCAGACAGAATGTCAAAAAGAGAAAGCAGGAGCATAGATCTCTACTGGCAATTTTTCTAAGCTTTGCTTGAAACAACCAAGTATAGCAACATAAATTTACTTAGGTGCTGTACTCAACAGTGAAATTCCAAGTGTGGCCAATAGCAATTTGGGTTATGGCTTGTTTTCCTGCATCATCTTCTCACCATTTCAAAAGCAGCAGCAGCTGCGAAGTAAGCTGTGCTGTTTTGGTGCGCCTGAAACAGTTCATTCTCTTTGCTAGCTTAAAAAATTAATTAAAACTCAGGAAAGCATTTAAATGTACACAATAATATATTTTAAAATATCCATCAGAACTTGAACCATTCACGGAGAAGCATATCGATCAGTTGCCTGTAAGATCAGAACAGGCTTCTCTCCATTCAGACAACACTGCCTGCGATTTCAGCAGCAATAGCAAGAGCAGGACAGGTCCCCGAGCACCGTGGTTGTGTCTGTCAGGGACAACACATGCCCGAAGCCAACACAGCTCAGTGCTCAGGGGCGCACCAGGCAGGCCAAGCCCTGCTGCTGGCGCTGCTGCCCCTTCTTGTCTCGGCTTGCTTTCTGTCACACAGTACAGGTGCAATACAGGTGCATGTATCCTACAGGGTAAAGAACACCAGAAATTTTGTTCCCTTAAATTCTCCCAATTCCCTTTTAGTAAAAGAGTGAATAAGTCTTCAAAGACAGGTATTGTGAGTCCTTTTCACTCCCAAGCATGTGTTTCTGTGTTTCTGAGTCCAAAAATAAAACACAAACCCAAGACAAATGTGCCCCCTATCCCAAACCCCAGAAGGCCAAGTTCCAGAGACAGCAGTTAAAAATGCTAACAATTCTCCACCTAGGAAGATTCATTTTTAATTCAGACCAGCAAAATGCTCTTTTTGGGTTTATTTAGATGCTATAATTTAAGAAGTCACTGGCAAATTAAGCAGAAAAGTGCAGAGGTGTGGGGAAATGTCCTTATATTGAAGAAACACTATGATAAGTGATCTACTTGAAGTACAGACATGTATATATATATATAAAAGAGTATTTACCATTAACCTCATCCCAAGTGGCCAATTACTGTTCTTTTTATTTCCTTTTATTATGAGATTCAGAGAACACTCTACAACAAAGCCCTTCTGATATTCCTCAGCAATTATTTCTGTGATTATGTGCTTTTCTTTTCTTCCCTGTTTGTGAGTCCCTACAGAGCCTCAAGGAAGCCAATTGTTTCACTCCCTGGAGCAGCCACAGTCCTGGCCACCTCATCTGACCCTGCACTCATTTTGGCTGCATTTTAGCCAGCAAAGCCCCTGCTCCACTGTGTGCTGCTGTCTTCCCATCTACAGCAGCCCCAGGACTATAAAAATGTGCCCCGGAGGTACTACTGGAGCTCCCATGCCCTGGGGCACTGCAGAGGGGGGCTTTGCCCACCACTGACCTTGCTCTGAAGGGATCCCAGCTGCCTCATTTCCAGCAGTGAATTCCAGAGTGAATCTGGTCCAGCTGGGGTGAGTTAACCCCTATGTCTGTGCTACCTCCAGCCAAGGGAGCCTCAGCGGACGGGGTCTGCAGGTGTCTTCTGCAGCAGTTCTCTTCCCCTGATGTGGTGGCCCAGAGGCTGGACAGCCCCAGCTGGAGGTTAGCAGTTGCCACCAACTCAGTGGTGGATGCTACTGGGGTAGTAAGGGCTGGTCAAGAGCTTTTGATGGTGCAGTGCACTATAGAGAAAGAAAAATTGGTAAGATTTAAAAGAACCTGTCTGATACATAGTAAATGGGGGAGGGGAAATAGCACCAAAACTTACTTAGTGCTAGCTTGACCTTTTTGCTTGACTAAAATGCTGTTTTAATATATACGTAGGTTGCTATTTCTGTATGCACCTGGATGAGCAGTGTTCTGAAACAGTATGAGTGCCTTCATCTGCACAAAGTCTGCTGAGTCCTCAAACAGGTGTTAGGCAGCAGGGAGAGCTGGGATGTTGAATTTTAGAGGAGAAAACAACAACAATAAAAAGCTAAATGTGGTATCAGCGGAGATATTCATCTTATAGGCACCATGTATCTGTATTCAGTAAATAGATATTACATGTTAGTAGTCATTGCATTACAAAGCCCTTGAAGCAGTTTCATTATTGCTTTTTATTTTGCTGATTGCTCATTAACTGTCTCTGTTTAACCACCTGGGTGTCTGAGCAACCGGGAGCTCTGTCTTTCTGCCTGTGAGAATCAGTTACAGACGGATGGGTGCCAAGGTCCTTGGAGTATGCTCTTGACCATGATAGACGTGTTCAATAAGGTAGCTCAGCCTGTTGAAATAACTTCTTTACCCTGATCCATCTGATAATAAAGATAAACTGAATCACACCTATATTTGGGAAATCATTTTATGGGAATGTGTTGATGTTTCACATTTCCACATAAAGTGAGTAGAAGTGACGTGTTTTGGGTAATCTCACAGATGACACAGCTAGTTGGGGTATTCATCCTTTATGACGATGATCAGTATCATCAGAGGGGTAGCTCCTTTTTAGCAATTCAGCCTGTATAATCTACAAAGGCTGCATGAGACGTGAGTCACACAGGGCTGTGAGATGCATGTGTTAGAGAACACTTATCTGAGATTTGTGTTCTTGTAAAAAGCTAAACTGTGTTATACAGGAGAGCAGCAGGAAACACTTCTTAATGTTTAATGTAAAACCTTCCTTTAAATTATGTGGCTTAAACACAATGTCAAACATGCATGTTCAAGAGATGGCTTTGCAAATCCACTCTTGCCTTGTTCTACTCTGTACTCATATGTTATTTTTTTATTCCAAAGTTTGATATTGGCTGCAGTGTGCTGCGTGTAAATACTATATAAAGACAAATGCATACGCATAAAGGAAAATGTTAGGTGCTGCAACTATTTGTTAGTCAGCTTTAGCTTTTTATACAGTGTTTATCAACTTTTTTATTATTATTATTATTATTTATATTAGTAAAAAGATTTATTATTAACCAGGACTCCAACATAGATAAAGAAGACTATGACCATCCTAAGAAAACCTTGCATATCACCATAGTTACATGACAAAAAAAAAATCATGCTCAGTAAGACACTCAGTTATTGATGAGGAGGTGACAATATACTGTGAAATACCTTGTTTTCTTAATATGCACTTACGAACTATTCATGTTCAAAACAAAAAACATATGAAGAATGATAAAAATTTGACTTTATAGACATTAAAGTATTTTCTATTATGAAGTATTCAGCTTTTAAGAAGTATGTCTGTAATTTCATGTGTTCACAGATTGCAGGAGGTCTATTATTTATAATAGCAAATGGAATTTAAAAAATGTACCAGGAGAAAACTTGTCCTTTGCAGTCTATTGTTTTAAAATGATCAATTACTGAACCACGTTTCAAATTTGTTGGATTATTTTATTGTTGCCTTTAAAAGCTCTTGAAGATAGACCGGGGAAGTAGCCTACAAACTTGTGCTCATACCCTCCAGGGTAGCTTTGCCTGAGAGCAGGGGAAGTCCCCTAAGGCTGCTAAACCCCTATAAGCTTGTCAAATTATTAGCATAGTTAATCTTCATTGTATTTCTTTGTAGGCAGAGAAAGCTGGCAACAGACACAATAGTGCCTTCAAGCCCTTAGTGTCTCCTGGCCCAGGAGCCAGGAGAAATGTCCTTACCCTGGGCAACACCTGGGGAAAAGGGCTGCCCATGCGTGGTGCTTTCTCTGACTGCCACTGCTCAATACTGTGTGTGCAGGCTCTGTGTGTGTTTCTGTGTGGTGGGACAAGACTGCCCACGCTGACTGTCCCTAAGGGTTTCTCCTGTGGTACATCCACCATTGTACATGTATATCCACAACCCCGTTCTCAGTGTGCCCTCTGTAGCTGTCCCAGACCTCTTCATGGATCTGTCCAGGTTGCAACAAGCTTTCCAATTAAAACAAGTAGGAAATTTTTTGGAGACAATCGTCAAGAAGAGAGGAAACATCTATTTAGAATGGTGAGCCCAGTGGAAAGATTTGCAGGGCTTTTCTCTGTGACCAACACATTCTTTAAAGCAGCTGAAGCTGCCCATCCCGAGGGACGCAGGCTCTGGCTGGATCACCGGGGCTGTGCACACCGTCTGGTCACAGGCAGTCTGCCCAGAGCTGGGCTTCTGGAGTGCACAAGCATTTGTAGTATCCAAACTTGCCTATTGTATGGACATTTCCATATGAATTGGTTTGAAGTTCAGCTTCTGCTTTGAAGTTCAGCCATACAACAGCACTCTGTTCTTATATGTTTATCACAAGCTTGTTGCAAACTTGGGGCGTTATCTTGGTTTCACAAAAATGTAAACAGCAGCAAGTCAAGAAATCTCTAACAAAACTGAGTTCTCCCAAGTTTAACTTGAAATCTAAGTGCTGGAGTAGGCTGTTTTCTTGAATTGTCTAACAAGTGAAGAAAGATATTTTTTTTGGAGATGGGCAAATATAGAAGTTCATTTTAAGGTAAATCATCCTTTGGAGTATAACTTGAATCTGTTTTGAAGGTATTCTCTGGGACTGCAGGGCCGTGCAGAGGATGCTGTGAGGAAAGAGGGAAGGCGACAAAGCAAAATGTCCCTGGAGGTGCCTGTGCCAGTCACCAAGTGCCAAGGTTCCCAGATCCCTCCTGAGAAATCCTGTGTAAAGTCATTGTAAAGGAAAATGGTTCTGCTGGTCTTGTTCTTCCTTGCCAATGCAGAATACTTTCTGCCGGAGAGCTTCACAGAATGGCCGAGGTGGGAAGGGACCTCTGAAGATCATCTAGTCCAACCCCTGCCGAACAGGATCACCTAGAGCACCTTGCACAGGATGGCATCCAGGCGGGGTTTGAATATCTCTGGAGATGGAGGCTTCTCTGGGCATCCTGTTCCAGTGCTCTGTCACTCTCACTGTAAAGAAGTGCCTTCTCATATTTAGGTGGAACTTGTGGAGACAACAAAGAAACCATTCCCAGCATCAGGATTTTCTGAATGGTTTCTCCAGAGCACAGTGACTGTGTGAGAAGCTGCAGTGGTTTCATCCCTGAGGTGCTCCTGAGGACTCATCCCAGCAACCCTTCTTCTGAAGATAAGATCCTATTTCCATGCAGAAGAGATCCCAACTACCACATCAAATTTTACCACCAGTACTATTATGACTGTAAGCAACACTACACATGCCCAGAATCCTTTTGTGAGCTGCTTCTGCTTGATCTCTGGGCATGGGAAGATCTGCTCTCTTTGGTCTTCAGTGGCAGTCATGCTGCCGACTCACAGGGTGCAGAGATACCACGTCACATTGCTATTCAGAGCCTTGGATTGCACTTTTTTCATTGCCTGTTACAGCAGAGTAAAAGCACTTGTAGTTCTCCCTGCATGCACATCTAAAACCTGCGAGAAAGGGTAAATGCCCTTACACAGTTTTGATTCCAAGCACTCGATGTCTGACTTTAATCTCACACTTTTTCTTCATGGATCTTGCCCTAAAAAAGAAATTCCAGCTCTAACAAATCCACTGATAGGGAAAAAAAAAAAAAAAAAAAAAAAAAGCTTTGAATTTTTTCTTTTTTTTTTTTTTCCTTTTCTTTTTTTCTCTAAGAATTTAAAAAAAAAAAAAAAAAAAAAAGCTGTGTCTCCCCAAAAGTTTTTAAAATTAAAATCTTAGAGGGAGACCTGCAATGTTGCTGCAGCATGTTCAGCTGGGAGATGGACCACAGCTGCCTCAGTCCCTGCCAGTCACTGCCTCTGCACCACCCCAAAGTGCTTTGTGTAAGCCTCTTGTGTTATTTTTTAATTGACATAGCCTTGGATAGATGCTGTACCTTAGCACAGTGCAAAAAGTAATTAGGAATGGGACGCCATCTTTAGTTACTGGAATTCAAGAAAAAAGAAAGCCATCAGAAATGTCTAAAATTGACTCTAATTTCTCTCTGTGACATTAGGAAGCCTTCTCCCCCACTTCCAAACACAGGACTGTGATTTAAGCCACATGTACAGCACAGTTCTGGTAATAAAAAATGGCATTCTTATTAGAGCTCTTCTAAGTGAGAAATACTTAAAAGGATCTGAAAATCAGACTGAAACTGTTCCATTATTTCCTTTCTCAAGTTGATGCTGAAAATCTGACAAACCATTAAAGGTAACAGTATGTTTTAGTGAAGCCAATATCTATTGCTAGTTGAATCTATTGAAAAACAAAGCGTGCATTAAACAGATGTAATTACATTCTAGGGGAAAAAAAAATATATATATATATATATATATATATTTCTAACAGTGTAAGAAAAGTGTTCATGGCTCAAATGTTGACTTTTAACCTTTCCCCCTGTTTTACTTAATCAAAATTAAAATAGCTGTTGGTGGCATAAATGCCCCATACAACGAAGGAAGAGTATGCAAATATCCTACTGATCAATGCCCTTACTGGAACAAAAACCTTTAAAGCATACAATCAATTTAAAGAGTTAAATCCAATCCCTTTAATTTGATAGAAGAGACCTCTTTCCCCCTGCTTGCAGGTACTCATTCCATGCGTTCCAGTAAAGATTCATCAGCTCTGGGCACCTCCACAGAGGTTAACGTTTCCCATAAAAACACCACCTGTAGTGGGGTGAGATGCTTTTCAGAAATACATCTTCTCATGTAACCTGTCAAGCAAAAGCACCAAGTTCTCAGTGCATTTCCTGTTTTCCAGGACAGTAGGAACAAGTTTCCTGGTGTTACCCGAATATTAATGGTAACTTTCAAATAAATTTACAGTGGGTGAAGAGACTAGAAGCTAAGCTTCTGTTCATGATTTATTCATTACTTAAAACAAACATCCTGAGGACTGTTTATAGGTTTCATTAAATATCTGTGCCTCATCTAGATGTGAACTGTTGCACAGCATATTCATTGAAGGAATGGGAATGAAGTGCGGAGGCACATGGATAATTTTGCAATCAGTTTCTCTGCCTGCTGTGTGCCAGTGTGCCCAATATTTTCCCCTAACTTCCTTATATCATCTACATGGGTAATTCTGGATCGCTTCCACCAGCACCACCTTCCCTCTTTTTATTCTCAATGCTCTCTGCCCTCTCCAAAACCATACACAATTTCATGCTTAACAACTCCTGCCGTTAGAAGAGATTTATAACAGGATGTGCATATTGATGAGATACTCTCAGGGCACTGCCTGAGGCAGCTTTTTCACTTCCACTCTTGTCCTCCCACACGCGGCCTGGAGCATTCCCATCCTCGGCCAGGACCCTGCACAGAGCATTGCCACCACACTGCTCCCTGCCCATGCCAGATGCCGGGGTCTGGATGTGGCCCCTGGCCAGGTACGAGCCGCCCCGGCAGCCGGTCACTGGGCTGAGCAGCACAGACACTGCCCCCAGTGCACGCTTTGCTCTGCACCGCAGTGTGATGATTGCAGTGACTGAGCTGCAGAGGGTTCTTCAATATACAAAGCACTTGAGACTACGTTAGCAGCTTGCCTGACCTCAAACAAGATCTTGCTGGCCCAGCAGTTGCTGGCCTCCAGACTCACCTGAGTGCAGATTGCTGTGGAAACTGGCTTCTTCTGGGATCACCAAAGTCTGACCCCACGTGAGTGCAAAACCTCAAAGTCTGTCTTCCTGCCTATGCATACACTTATCTCGCAGATTTAAAGACTCCCCAAATAAGTATTTCTATGGTGCAGAGCATCATTATGTTTTTCTCCCTAATACGTAGGATGAGGATTACATCTAAATTTGATAGAGCTGTTTTCCAGTCTCAAGTGGTTTGAACAGAGTATTCCACCTTTGTTGTAGAATCTGTGTATGTAATTCAATATTCTCCTTCTCCTCCTTTGGCTAAACATCCCTGTTCAATCTTAATAGACGTTCTTCCTCTCCTAGATGTCATCATTTGATGTGCAGTACCCAAAAATGGATAGAGTACTCCAAGTGCATATGGTAAGCAGGTGCCTTTCAGGCTGTAATGCTTTGTTCATTCCCAGACAGTTTCATGTTAAAATTTGTTCTTAGTGAAAGGTATTTTCAGCAATTTCTGGAATTTGAGTGGGTGACCTGAGCTCTATTAAGAGCTTCTAACATACCAGCTTGGCAGTTCCCACATAGCTTGGGCAATTCCTCAGTAGGCTCCAGCACGCATTTTAGATGAAAACATTGAGTGATGTAGGACGCACCATTGTAAAGCTCTACCTTGCCCATTCTTCTGTTTGGATAACAACCATTGCTCTCCAAGATGGGTTTCTAAAATCTTTCCCATCTCCTGTGTAAAGGTTTAATCTGGATGGTGTTTGCCTTGCTCTGTTTTGAGAATGCCCTGTGAAAGAGCAAGAAAGCCTCACTAAAAGCAAAGCTATTCCTCAGCACCAGGCCCACCACCATGCCTCAGAAAACAGTTAGATTGAATTCATACGAGATGCTCCTGACAAATCGATGTTGACTTTTCATTTTTCCGTTGTTTCCTTGTGAGAACTTACAGTTGGTTCGCTTGTTTATTTCACTGTTTTTCTAGAAACTGGAGTTAAGTTTCTGTAGGTTATGACTTAAGTTGACCTTTCATGTCTGTGCGAGACTTCTTTCCTGTGGAAAGTGCAAGAGGGGAATTAAATCTCAGCATGAATCAGGATGCCTTAACATCTTTCTCACTTACTGACCGATAGTCATGAAGCATAGGAAGGAAAATTTCCAATAACTTTAAACTTCCCGGTCATTCTTAGACTCAAAATTTGATGAGATCAAATGAGTTTAACATGGAACACTAGGTTAAGATACATTAGAATTCTTTACGTCAGATGAGTGGTGATCCGAATGAAACCTAGGAGTGATCATTGCAGAGTTTGGCTTGTGAACTGAATTCAGCACCAGTATATTTCCACAAGACGAGCTACACAAAACTGAGCTGAGAAATCTGCTGCCATGCTAAATTATAGTTACGGGCTTTGAGCAGCCTGGGCAGCTAGTGCCAGCAGGGTAGGAAGGGCAGAGGCATGGATTTTAATGCGAATCTCTGGAACTCCAAGGTCAAATTTAGGTTGTTTTCAAATTTCCTGTTTGCTTTCAGTTTGAATACACCCAAATACTAGCATTTTTAAGTGCTTTCTGCTACCACAGCAAACTGGAAAACCAGCTCAGCAGGGCCTGGCATGACCCCGTGGCTGGCTACCCATGGTCTGCCAAAAAATGCATCCACATCTATTATGTTTGATGCAGCTTTGACAATGGAACGAGCCTCTGAAGCAAAGTGAGGAGACACTCATCCCACATCTGCTGGAGGCAATCCTGGACCCTAAGGCTCTATGGAGCAAAATGTGGTGGGTCAGAGAGGCACGCCAGTGGCTTGTCTATCACAGCCCTAAAATACCCTGAAATCTGTATGCAGTGGCTTGGATGGCTTCAGTGTCTCCAAGTCTGCTGCAGGACCTTGTTTCTCTGAGGCTGGGTGAGGTCTTGCTCTGGAGAGCTTCCTGGGACCAGCTCTCCTACTCAACAGGCTCCCACAGCCGCCTGTCTCAGCAGCTCCTGTCTGCTGCTTGCAGCAGCTTTACAAATGAGAGAATTAGGCAGCCATGTGCAAATGCTCATAAAAGCATCGCACATAAGAAAATTCATGTCATTAATCAATTGCATAAACATTCATGTCAGAAAATGCAGTGAAATATATGCAAAACCCATTGCTGCAGATTGCCTTCTACGCAATTAGAAGTGCAGAAAAATGTGTAATAAGTATCAAATCTGTTTCCAAACAATTAAGGAGAGAATGAAACTTCAGTGTACTCTCAACAGGTTTATAAAAAATGTTGCAGTGTTATGAATGTTAAAAACTATGCATGTAAAAATTTGCATATATCCATACATGCAATTATCTACATTAATATGGGCAATAAACAGACTGTGATATTCTGTATAGCACGATCAAATAACTGATGCTTGATCCCTACAGCTTCTCTTGATGTTTATTTCTCTTTGTCCCTCATTTGTGCACAGAGGCAGTTTACTGCTCCCTCTTGAAACTCAATTAGATGTGCTGGGAACAAGGTTAACTGGGTGTATTTGTGTGACTGCATCCAGGCTTTCCTGAGCATTTGAAGCCCAGTGTTGACTGGATATTTTGTAAGCGAGAGAAAAAAAAAAGCCACTGCCATGCATGAGATGACTGGATCTAATCATTCTTACCTTTTCTGCAATTCTTTCCTCTTTCTAATAATGGCAGCATATTTAGGAGTCTTGGAGAGACTTAACATTTTTTACAAAAAGCTGTATAGAAGAATACTGTTGGAAAATATATCTTGGCTTTTGAGTTCAGGCTCTATAGCTGAAGAAGAGGTTATATCCTCGATGTAAAGAAACTTTAAAGAGAAGATGCATAAACCCATGTCTCTCTGATTCAGAATTTACTTTAAGCATTCAGTTTTGCTCAGGATTGCTCACATGCCTGCACGCATTTCGTGACTAGATCCAGACACACTTAAGCTACAGCATCAGTCTCAAGCTGCTGACACTGAATGGGTGCTCAGGATCCCAGACACATTACTCCCGAGACACTGCTGGTGCTGCATGCGTTTCTTGCAGATCAGCGTTTGCTGACTAGTTCTTTGGCAATAGTTGTAGCTATGGTGCTCTGGGTACAGTAAGCCAGGTAAGCATCACTAGGAAAATATAATGTCCTGGCTGGAAAAAAACAGACTACCCTTTAGGTAGATATGGAGGTTTCACTGAGCTCACAGTTATTTATTCAAAGAGTTTAGCTCCTTCTTTGGAGCAGAAAGCAGCTTGCTGCAGTTATTTATGGCTCTGGCTCTGCAGCTTGACCTTCACGGGTGAATCTCTGTCCCCCGCTTTGCTCAACGGGAACCTCACTGCATGGGCTTGTGAGCCCTTCTAGGATAAACACGTCTGTCTGAGAACTGGAAATGTATCTCCAGTGAATTCTTGGGCCTGTGATTTGGAAATCTGCTTGCTGTTAATATTTTCACAGCAAGAGTTGACCTGTAGATCACAAGAAGAAGAAACAAAAGGGATGCAAATATGGCCTTACTTATTTACAAATGTGATTAATTATCTGCAAGCAAATTTTGTTGTAGCAGATCTTATTTTTGTTTCTCCCCAGACAGACTGAGCCTTTTTGTGTTCACACTGGCAAACACAGGAACCCTCCCGTCAGATGACATGTGTCACTTAAACCTACCCCAGATTTGGATTTGATGTACGTCAACACATTTAAACTTGTTAAATTTACAAGGAGTTTCTCTGCCTGCTTCTCAGTTGCTGAGGGAATGTAGAGTATGTCATTTGACTTTAACGCCAAACCCAAACACCACTGGTTAATCCATATGGCACAAACATACCCGAGTGTTTATTTGCGGTGTGCCCGCAGAGCCGTGATGAAGTTCAACACAGGTTCTGTGGCTGAGATGGGGGTAAGGTGGCTGAGGTGGGGTGCTCCTGGCCTGGGGCAGGATGAAGATCAGCATCAGCAGGACCTGACAGGGGCCCTGGCAGGAGCACACCCAGGAGGAGAGGAATACAGACAGTAGGGAATACGTTTTACATGTGGTGCCTTCTCCCTTTGCAAAACCTTCATGAAAGCTCCTAATAACCTGCTTTTGCCTTTATCTTCCTGTTTTCTTTCAGTTATAACACTACATTTAGAGGAGAAAAACCCCAAACTAGCAATCTGTCACTAGTTTTTGAAGGGGGAGGTATAACTGGAAGAGGACAAGCCTGAAGCCTTGCTCTGAGCAGCACTTACGTGACTTTTGGCCAAAGTGTCTGATAGCCTCTGGTGCTGCCGTGGGCCCCAAGGCCTGCAGGGTCTGTCCTTTTGCTCTGAGTGGGGTCCTTCCCCTGCTCCCCATGGCTGATGGGTGTTAGGTGTGATACAGCCACGTGTTTGGTAACGGCAGCTTCATTGCTGTTTTATCTTTGTTTCAGTGGAAGTTAAACAGAGCATCTTGCATGTAACAAACATCATAACCAAAAGCTATTGGGGGGAATTAATCTATTAGGTTGGATTAAATTAATAGTGACATTAAAACCTTGAATAAACCAGCTGATGGCATAATACAGAGCCATATAGTCTACACTGTCAGATACAACATTTTGGCAACACAGAAATTCACATTCATTACTGGTGCAGTGGCTAATCAAGATCTTCTCAATTAAAATACCACTTCAGCTGCCTTTTCACCATCCAGAGCTAAAATGTGAATGATGGATAATAAAAGGGTAGCTGGGCGGCAGTGGACTACAGTGACCTTCAGTGCTGGGACCAGCAGCGTGGTGTGATTCTCGCTGCTGCCAAAGCTGAGTGCTCCTCCAGTAGAGCTTCTTAGCCATCAGGAGGCTATTGTCATTGTTTTCAGGTGTTCTGTGTAGAAAAAGAAATAGATTAAACTGAAACAAAACAAAACAACAACAAAACAAAACAAACAAATAAACAAACAAAAAAGCTGAGATAGTTGCTCCTCAAAGGGGGCTACTTACGTCAGCTTCAGCTTCTCTTCAGCAGCTGTGGAGCTGCCATAGCTTTGTGCCTTACATCTGGAGGAGGATCTTTCATCTGAAGCTTCTGTACTCCAGGATTAACATCGAGGCACGGGGGAATGTTAATTTTCTCCATGTTTCTTTTATCTGTGGTGTTTCCAAGGATGCTGTGCTCAAGCCTGGCCGCGGGGCAGACAGCTGCCTGCTGAGCCTTGCCGCACGCGCTGGCAGTGGGCACTGGGGCAGGCAGGGACCATGCAGGCTGCTTCTTCTTCAGGTCCTTCGCTGGCGCAAGTCAAACACCAGCACACTACTTGTGGGTTTGATCTCTGCCCTCCTGCTCGGTAGTTTACCTTTGCTCATGTATGCTTTTACTTGAAATTCAATGTATATTTTTCAAAGAGAACCATGAAAATGAAATGAAGAAGAAAAAGACATCAGTGCCATGTTATGGTTGAGATTTTACACACATAAAAGCTCTTAAGTAGAGCTGTGTAAAACTCATTGGTCTCACTTCACAGGGGCTTGTGACAAGATTTGCGCTGGCTTTTGATCCATCTCAGCCTGCACCCTCTGCGTGTGGCTTTGAGATTCACAGCTGAACTCGTTCACTATCTCTAGGCCAAAAGGAATCAGGAGAAGTTCATTTAGACACCTGTCTCATCAGCTCTCTCTGAAACTGCCCCCTTCGTATATTTTCGACATAAAGTCACTTTTTCTTTATAGACTTTAATGAATAATTTAAGAAATTCTGAATGCACAGCAAAAGATAAAGGGCATTTGCATGATACTGTTGCTAATATTTCAATCTGCTGTGAGCACAGTTTAGTCACAGAGCACATGTATAGTAAGTAGGAAAATGCTTCCCTGCGTATCAGCTGATACATAGGAAATCTAGTCAAAACAGCCATGGGAATTTCTGAATTTCCTGATTATGTGTAGGCAGAACATGAAGCATAGTTGCGCTTGCAGTGCAGGCAGTAGCTGGCAGACTGTGGACTCCTGGGCATGCCAGGACAGGGCAGTTTTCCTTTCAGCCCCAGCAGAGCTGGGAGCCAGAACAAGACCAACAGGCTTTTGGTGCTGGTGGAAATCTGCTTTACAGATTTAAAAAAAAAAAAAAAAAGAGGAAGGTGTTGATAGCATGAGGCAATCACATGCAAAGATGTACAAAAGCTTTTAAGTGCACATGATCTGAGAGCACTGGCTGAGGTGTCGAGTTCGGAAGTGGTGAGTCTGGGCCAGGTTTTTAAAGATTTTCATGCAGCTCTGTCCGCACTGAGGATGGTGCAGTGATTCTAAGAGGAAGAGCAGCCCCAGGGGCATATTAACAATGTGAAGCAGCTCTGGTTTCACATATGGATCCTCAAAAAGGGAGCTGAATCCTGGAGAACAGAAATTACTTCCCCAGGTGGCATGCTGCTCGTCTGCCAGGCTGACCTGGTGCATGTGAGATGTGCTCTGCTCTGCTCTGCCCAGGGCATCCGGGCAGCTCCTGGATGTTGGGCTCAGAGTGTGCCTGCAGAGGTGATGCTGAGGAAAAACTGCTGGGAGGAAACAAAGAGGATTTTAACTTTAAGATGTCAAAGGAGACAGAGAGATTTACAGGCAGCAACTGGACGTTTTCCAGCCTGAATAACTTTGTAGTGCTCAACAGGCAGCCTGAGTGCAGCTTTTAATGAAAAATTCATGCTGTTTTCTAGAGAACATTTTTTTCTTTCTTCTGAGTTGTTTGTTTGTTTTCTGAGATATTATCTTCAGATATACTTAATCACCTTTCTATCAAGATGTGTTGAGCACAAGGTGTATTGCAGTGCCGTCACGTCACGTTCCCTTTTGGGAAGAGGTGTGACGGGAGGGTTGAGCGAGGGGCAGCTGAACATGGGGAAGTGAGGCTTCTAGACATGTCAGGAGGAAAAGGTCTTCAGTTGCACAGGTGACAATGCTGTACTCTTGGAAAGTAACAAGAAAGCTTTAGCAATCACACTGAACAAAAACACAGCTTCTCTCTTACTGAACCCAGGAAAGGTTTAGGAAAAGGGCACAGCAGCAAGATGCAGGACAGGGGTGGCACTCAGCACCGCATGCCTCGCAGCCACAAGAAATGAGGTGGAGAGGGCTTCAAATGCTGCCCTGGTAGGCAACAAAAATAGCAGTGTAGGTACTGACAGCAGTGACTGTGAATGGGTAGCTAGGGAGTGGAGAAGACTGAGAGAGAGCTAAAGATGTTGAAGATTGGTAAAGTTAAAAACACAGGGAAGAAATTATGTACACATCTCAGTGACAAAAGAAATCCCTATTTAGGGATGATATTGCTTAAAATCCATTGCACTGGCATGATTGGATGGCTTGTACATAGGAGAATTAAATTAACTTGAATACTCTGAGATGCAAAATAAGAATTTCAAACAAACCCCAGAAAAATAGGTGGGTTCCTAAGAAGGAGAAATAATTTTAGTATGTATGCCTAAAAAAGATAAGCATAAAAATTCTTATGACCAATGACCAGTTGCCAGGCCCAGAAAATGTAACAGAAAACTTGACGTGAGATGTGATCACTAAGGAATTCTTCAGTCCTGGAGTGTAGTTAATGCCAAGCAAAGTGACTTCATGAAACATGTCTTAAAGACAATTGCCATGAGAGATGATAACTTTCCTGATTAAAGGTAACTGTCACAAAACAGGTTTCCTCAAATAATTTGATTTACTGCCCCAGGCATTTGGAATATTATGCAATATGCAGTAATGCTGCAGAAATTAAATGGGTGAAAAACAGTTGGGTAATCTAAAAATGTAACCAGGAGCAGGGCTCACTCCAGCGTGTGTCCAGCCAGCTGCCACAGGGGTGTCCCCTCCTCAGACAGCACCGCTGGAGGGGTGAGGCCTGGGGCACGGGGCGCGGAGCTAAGGGGCTCTCGGCAGCTGCCCACCAGCACCCACGGCCTCGAGGTGTGGGCAGGGGCAGCATCGGTGTGGGGACAGAGCGGGAGCGAGACGATGCTCATGGCCCAAAGCAACCAGTGAGCCCAAAGAGCCCAGCTGGGGCCTGGTGCTGTGCGCGTGGGGCCCTCCGACTGGAGGGCGGCTGTGTGGGGGCGGCACACGGGTGGGAAGGAACGGCCACGTGCTGTGAAGAAATTAGCAGATGAAGTGCAGGAGATCACATCAGATTATCCTAATGGTTGCTTCTGGGTATGAATTTAATGAACAAGTATATGTTTTTTATTTCTTTATTAAAAATAACAGATTCGTCTAATATGATTAATTTTTCACTGTCTTTTGCAGTTAGCACAGCATTTCGCTGTGCATGTAGCCACAACACAGCTCTCTGAGGGAGCACGCTGGCAGAGGCTGGTTAGCCTTGGCTCTGGACAGAGGGCCTGGTTTTGCTCCTCCAGTGGCTACAGCTGAGTTTTTATTTTCATGAGTTGCTGTCTGTTGCAACAAAAAGTTATATTTCCTCTGATGATTAAAAGTACTCAACCGCAAGCCTATGGATTGATGGTCATTACTAATGGAAATAGTAAATACTACCCTGAAGGTTAGGTTTCATTTCATGGTTATATAGACAATCGTCAGACAATGCAGTCTGGGAAAATATACTGAAACTAACAGTATACTTTATGCAAGGGTGAAAAGAAAAACTAAAAAGCAATGGGTACTGGCCATGTGGTGTGGGGACATCCATGAACGAGGGGGCCTGGCCAAGGAGCCCCGAGCCATGCCCACATCCCTGTGCCAGCCTCAGCAGGTCTCCAGCAGTGCAGGGCACCAGAAGCCCCCTGCCCCTGGCACCACACCACTGCCCTGTGCCTGCCAAGCCACTGCGGCAGTGGAAGTCCCCACTGAGGAGCAGGGAGAGTGATGGATTACCTCGACCTCCACACACACCACCCGTCAAAGCATGATGAATGGCCTTTTGTCTGCTAATTAGGCGAAGGGGACAATACAGGGTGTTAGTTTTCTCGTGAGCATCAAATTAGGAAAGCTGTCAAGCAAAATGACATGGATAACAATTAGGTGGTGCGTTTTGAGTTATTTACCTGACCGTAATGTTAATGGAGGCATCAAAGATAAATTCTGTGCATTGTTCAAGGAGCCATCTATGTCCTTTGTCAGCGCAGCTCGTTGCTGGCCACTCAGCATCCCCGCAGAGGGACAGTGCGCGGCGCTGTGCCGAGTCCCGGGGAAGGGGAGCTGTGGGCTTGTTCCATGCCCCGAACAGCTCTGCACACCTGCACGCTGCAGACCCCGTGCTCTTTCACACCAGCTTCTGACATGTGCTTTAATGAAGTTGTGCCTGCTTCACAGCAGAGTGAGTGAGGAGAGAATTAGTCCCCATCTACTGCATTTGACATTTGAATTTGTCACGTTCTGATGTGGAGAGAGGATGTTTGAGAGAAAGTGCACAGCACATCATCCCGGCCACGTGTTCACACTGCCCCCGCCACCCCTGCATGCCGCAGGAAAACATGGCAATGAAGTGTGCTTTTTAACCATCACTGCAGTCCTGTACAGTTTCCTGACCTCAAACTCATTCCTTCTTACACTATCCAGGAAAATAGTCTTTGGAGAAAAACATCCCTGTCTGCACATGCACATGTTGTTTCCATTTAGAGGAATGGGAGTAACAGTCATTGTTGTCCCAGAGAATCTGGAACTGCACAAAATGATGTTGTGAATTGAGGCACTTGGATGCCAGCACATCCGGACTGAGCAATGCCTGCTTCTCACAGCTGAGAGGAGATGGCTCATTTTGAAACAGCAAAACACACAGAAAGTGGCGCAGGACATCACCCCAGCTCTGCAGAGCCACACAGCCCTTGCATGCAGGATCCTGCCTGCAGGATCAGGAGGCGGCTGGCCTTTTATTCCTCCATCCTCTCATCCACCCTCACTTCTGGCCCTTGTCTGCCCAGGCGGCCGAGGGGGATCCCCTCTTTGTACAGCAGTACCCATTTCAGGCAGCCACGTGGCATTTGCTTACTGGAGAATAGCCACAGAACAAATTGTAATTGACCATTTCCAGACTGAGACCAGAAAAGTTGAGAAGTTTCTCGTGGGCATGCCTGTGGTGGTGGCAGCCTCATGGGGACACCCTGCCTGGCCACGCACTGCCCATGGAGCAGCACCAGCACAGACAAGGGTACGGACATGGACATGTACACAGACATGGACCCAGCAGGGACAGCCCAAGGCAATGGAGACACTGCCAGCTCTTGTCAGGGCTACGTGCTGGGTTGGCTGCCTGGAGAGCATGTAGTTTGGATTTATTTATTTTTTTAATAAAATGTTGTATTTAAATTCAAAAGTGAAACAAGAAGAAAAGCTGTTTGATTTTTTTTTTTTTTTTTTTTTTGACTGTGCTCGTGCTTTTCAGCTGCAATTATTTGCACAACCTGGAATAAATTCATGCTGGAACCATGGGAAAACACCTCCTCATCCATAAAGAAAGTGCTAATGGCTGAAGATCAAAAGAGCAAAATGTTCAACCAGGGACATGCTTCCACCGTGGAAAAACCCAGCACTCTCCTCTCTAGAGCAAGCAACAATTCACAGATTTTTTTTTGCCTTCTCAATAAAAACATCTAGTAGGCCCACACAGGAAATTTGTGCCAAAGGAATCACATTCTCTATGTAAAAGAGAGCAAAAAAAAAAATCTAATAGCAGCCTGCCAGTGACCATTTTGGGATTAAAAGAGGCGCGTGGCATGCTCCAGGCACCATCCACCCTGGGCGCAGGGCACTGCTGGCTCCTCGAGAAGTGGCTGCGGTCCCCTGTGATGTTCTCCTGCTGGGCCAGCTCCTTCTCCTCTGATGCCTCGCAGGAATTACCTCTGGAGATTTTTGTTGCATCTTGCACACACTCGAAGAAAGTGTGTTTTGTTTGTTTAAAGTTTCACTCATTTAAATATTGAAAATATTATTAAAAAAAAAAAATCCAAGCCAGATTTCTTTTGACAATTATATCAAGAGGACTTGGATGGTGCCAAGTTTTAGGTTTTTGTACACTAATTCTCAATTGTGCTCTGCAGGCATTGGTTTGCTGACAACCATCTGTTTCAACCCAACTTTTTTCCTTAATGTCTGCCCAAGAGAAATTAAAATATCAAAAGGAAATATTTCAGAAGGAGAGGAAAGGAAACTAAAGAGAAGGATGTTTAAGTTGAAAATGGCTTTGGAATTTAAGCTTTGCTTAAGCTATGTGTTGCCACTGACATGTGCACTGGTGAGCTTGAGTGAGCTCAGCATCATGGGCACGGTGGCCCTCAGCTTCAAACAAGATTTGCAGAAATGCTGCTTGGATATCACCGAGGTCTGCCCACTGTGGCTTCACTGCCTTGTCAGGTTTCCGTTTGTCATAGCCTCTCTCCAAGTGTCTTATGACACACCGTTACATCGAGCGTAGGACAGATCTCAGAGAGAAAAATTACCACAGAAAATGACAGCAGCATTGCTTTTAGGAAATACAGAGCTCTGGCCAGCTTCTCTTCATATGATCAGCTTACCCCATGACTAAATTAACCATTTGTAATTAAAATGGTACTAAAAAGCAGATGGAACATATTAATTAAATGTCACGGATAGTCTCCCATAGCCTTTTGATATTGAGAGCTACGCCAAACACACAAATAATAAAAAGAAGCTCATGGCTGCAGGCTGGCCTTGCAGGAGCTGGCCGGGGCAGTGCAGGGGCAGCCCCTGGGGGCACAGATCCCCCTCCCTCCGGGCACATCCCCGGCTGGGTGGGCAGGGGCAGCAGAGCTCCACGCAGGAGCCAACCCCAGCCTCCATCCTGCCAGCCAACGTGGCTCAGACCTTTCACTGAGGGAAAAATTAGAAGTAAGAACAATGAAATTCATTCACAAAGTGTAATTTTATCACAACTGCTGTCTCTCTCTGTGAAATAATTTTGTAAAAGACAGAATTACTGTCATTTGTGTCAAAGCATAATTTCCCCTGTTAAAACAAGGCACATTATGCCCCGTCTTTATGGAACAACAAAACAGAATTAAAGGTTTTTTTCTTATATATACATATGAAGCCACTGATTTTGGTGTTGCTTGAAAACACTTCTGTGAGCAAAAGCAGCCCATCTGCCAGAAGTGCAGGGAGTGGCTCTGTGTTGTCTCAGGCTCCAGGTCCCAGGGTCCCCTTCCCAGGTATTGAAAGCGAGGCCAAGGGCTCCCCGTGCATGCATGCTTGGTGCATGGACGTGCAAGGTATAGACCACGCAAGTATAGAGCAATCTGCCCTTGAAAACATGCAAACCTCGGTTGCTGCCCCCCTTGCACTCAACCTTGTAATTCTGTGTTCTTTATATGCCTAATGTGATTTTATTCATATGGATTGGATTTTCCCCGAAAACAAAATATCAATACATAACAATAATAAAGATAAACAGAGAACACTTTGTCATCAATAAAGTGAAACAAATGCTCCCATGCTTCATGTAAGAAAAAACTAAATGATAGTAGGGAATTCAAAGAGTCATGAAAATGAACACTATGGAAGAAAAGCTACTCAGAAACAGGTTGGCTGAGGATGAAGAAAATTGACCCTTGTAAATGGAGGGTGCACTTCTGGCATATAAAGAGAAATCTTTGTCAACATTCCCATCAGAAAGCTTAACCTCATTGCAAACAACAAACCACACCACTTAGAAAAACAAAAGCACGGAAAGATGAATAGCTCTGTCACTAATCAGTGTGAAACTGTTAATTTTAATTGAATTATAGCAAACTTGAAGTCAAACAGATAAGTCCTAATCCTGTAATGCTTTAATTTTCTTTCTAATATTTTTCTAATATTCTAAAATACCATGTTACTTACACCGCTTAATCAATTTCATGTTGAATTTGTGAAACTCTGATAGCGTATTGTTGTTTTTAAACAAATAAATGGATTGCAATTTCAAAAGGTTATTGTGAAGGCAGCAGTGAGGGATGCACAGCCAGGCTCGGGGAGCGGTGGCGGGCCATGCTCGTTGCACAGGACGCCCACCCGACGTGCTGCCCACGCAGTGCGTGGTTTGAAAGCCCTGGTAGATTCCTGCCGGAGCTCTCTCTGCTGTCTGTGGGCTGCCAGCAGGGCAGGTGGGCCACGAGCCAGAGCGCACCGAAAGGTGGGGCCAGCACTCCCCCACTGCTGCTGTTGAGTGTGGCAATCGTTGTCTGCCTTTCCTTCCATTTCCACCAAGGCAGATGAAATTTTGGCAGGCAAACAGCTGGACTGATGCTGGCTATGGCATGGGCCAGGGAGCAGGCAGCTCAGCGAGCAGCAGCGTGAAGAGTTTTCCCTTCCTTCCCTATTGCGGTCAGACAGGCAGAGCGCCTCCGCCTCAGCAGCTCTCCCTGAGTGCCAGCTGTGGGTCTTTAAATGGCTAAAAGGAAGCCAAAGGCACGGCTCAGGCTTTTCTTAATCCTTCCGTGGAAGATGACAGTAAGATTTCTGCTGTTTCAACAAAAATAAAAAACAACTGGCTTGCCCAACTTTGGATTTTATTCCAAATTCTCTCAGGTATTTTGTCCATGAGAAAAAATATAAATTGCTGAATTTCTGGGTATTTTTTTCTTTCAGAGCAGATTCTGCATATTTCCTACATTCGAAGCTAAGAGCAATAACAGAGGAGCTGTGCCTCTCACAGGTTCAGTGTTGCTGGTGAGGCTGCAGACAGCTCTTGGGCGGTCTGCTCCGCGCCTGGCTGCACAGCTGCTCTGTGGTGCAAAAAGCTGAGCGGTGTGGGGGGCTGCAGTCCTCACGTGCGGTGTGGGAGGTCAGGGTCCCCATGTGCAGTATGTGAGGCTGGGGTCCCCGTGTGCAGTGTGTGAGGCTGGTGTACCCATGTGTGCTGCGGGACACGAGGCTGCAGGGAGGCTCCCCCTCTGCCGTGACCGCACGCACTGATCCCTGGCTGCTCCTGGTAACAAAGGATGGAGTCAGGTAGTTTCCTTACTCAGTACGAGTTCATCTGCTATTGGCAAGGGAGGAATTCAAATCTTCTGAGGCACTAGGGCATGAGCGTAAGCTACCGCAACAGGATTTGTATGGAGATAAGGCAGAGCTTGCTGGCAGAGGCATGCTCTGGACTCCTCAGACCTTTACTCCCCATAGGTTTGTATATACTTAACAGATTTATAGAAAAGGCAAAACTTGTAAGAAACAAAAAGACTCAATTAAATCCCTCCCTTCCAATTTATTATGCCATGCCAAAGATGAAAACAAGAGAGTGCAGTGCAACCAGAGCTGCGCGTAGAAAGCTGATTTATGCCCCTGACTGGTGAACAGCAAGTGCATGAGAAATGGCAGAGATTCCTAATGAGTGAGTAATCTGTGAGAGAGCTTTTCCAATAACTCAAACAAGATAAAATAAAAATGCCTGCAACAGACATTGGGATTTTTCTAATGAATTTGCTCTATGAACCGTTCATAATCCATGTTTATTCCATCTTCTAAAATTAGGTTTATCTGAACAAAGTTCAGACAAATGTGTTTTTAAGACCTGTTTATAGGCATTTAGACAAACTGAAGGTTTAGTATTAGATTATAAGCTTTTACTTTACAGTCACAAGGAGAAAGCACCATCGTTCCTGCTGGCAGAGCGAGTCCCTTCTGCAGAGGTGTTGGCTGCTGCCCCACTGCTGGGCACATGGCATCTGCAGCCCAGGTCTGGGCAGTAGCCACCACTTCCCCTTCCCCCAGGCACACACGTGCGCATGCACAGCTGTGCACACACAAAGACATGAGTATACACATGCATGCAAGCATATGAGCTCATGCACATGGATACACACATGCACACAGGCATGCACACATACAGACCTGCATGCATGCACATACACCCCACATATGCACACATACACTGAAGAGTTTGTCTTTGTTGTCTTCGTTATCAAGTGCTTGTCAGGCCTGTGTCTCTGTGCTTTATTTATCATTTTCCCTGTTAATTATTATTCCCCTTGAGATGAAATGAAGCAGATGCTCTTGTATTCCTCATACCCTTATGAGAACTTAGATGGGGAAATAAGTGTATCCACTCCCATACTATACCTCAGCAATGCAGTCACAAACACAAATAAAGGAACATAAGTGGAGGGAAGAGGAAAAAATGACAAATTCAAGTCTTCCTCACCCAGCTCTCCAAAGGCAGCTCAGTTGTGCATCACACCTTAGCCTTAAGGCTAAACCTAATGGCAGTCAGTCCATTTTTTTTTTTTTCAGTATATGTATGAGAGATGCCTTCATACCTCATTCAGAGAGGGAAGCAAAAATGGTAAGTTATTTGACCAGTATTTATTTTGACTGTTCATGATCAAGCCAATGTCTGAATATTTTGGGAAGATTTTTTGAATACATTTGTGCATGGGATAAATATCGGGGAACTCATATTTCCTTCCAAATAGCCTCAACAGAACAAGATGCTAAATTTAGTGACTAAATTATTCATCATATGATAGTCTCTTGATCTTAATCTTTGACTCTTTGTGCCAGGCAGCAGAATACACTCTGAAGACAAACATTTTTCATGGTTGTTATCTTCTACACACAAAAAAATGTACCCTCAGTGGTAGACTGAACCAGAAAAACATCAAGGCTGTGAAATGAGACCATAGCAGTACCCACAGATGAACGGAGTTAATTTTTCCCTCTACACACATTGGATTAAGGCTGTAATTTAACTCAGTGTAGATGATGTCCCCAGGGCACTTGCAGATCCCAAATCGCTTAGGAAGCCTAGTGATTTTTTTTCATTGTCTTACTTGGCATCAGGCTTGTACCCGATAGTTACAAACAACTTAGTGCATGGAGGTGCTCTGTGGTTCACAGAGGGGAATTTGGTAGCTGGCTGCCTTGCGTCCTGTGAGCGACTGGAGGGGTTGGGCCAGGAGGCAGCAGATACCCCAGCACCATGCTCAAGACAAGCAAGACACCGGTGGGCAGCCTGGCTACTGGCAAGCGAGCTCCTCTGCACGCTGCGCTGCTGGGTTCAGTCCAGGACAGCTGATTTCAAACTGGGTTGAAGATCTCCATCCAACATTACAGTCAAAGACTAGTCCCAAATGGTTTTCTTGAGGCCACTAGAATTCCTGCAGCTTTCAAGCTTCTCCTGACCTTTGGCTTAGCACTGGCTGGTGCATCCGGGCACTGAGGACATTTCCCCTCCTCCGTGACTCCAGCCTGCACAGCAGCTATAAACCTCATCACCACTGTGCCAGTGAGTCTCTGTCAGGAGAAGAACCCTCTGTGTGATTTCATTACAGCCAGTCAGATGTGTCCCTTCTTGGATTAAAGCCATGCTAACATGCAAAGCAAGCTCAGGGCACTGTACGTGTCTCCAGAACTGTGCAGAAGACTATGTGTGCTGGGAGTGACAACTGATTCACCGAAGGAAATAATTTTCTACCCCACTCTCAGCACACAGCTCACGCTACTGCAGAGCTTTGTTTTGCTCCTCTCAGCGGCTGCTGTGGCCCTGCTGCGCTGGGCTCCCTGCCGTGATGCTGGCAGCAGCCCCTGCTCTCCTCTCACCTCAAGACAGCAGAAGTACTGCCTCAAAACAGCATTTTGAGGGCCTGTGCCCATTTCTCTTGGGGAATAGTAAGGCTGTCATGCCTCCAGACGGTGCCCATGCTGCCCACACATTTCCTGTGCTGCAACACAGGGTGCAGCTGAGTTGCTCAGGGGCTGAGGCCTGTTCCCCAATGAGTGTGACAAGCATCGGGGGTGCACAGTCTCTGGGAACAGTATGCTGTATTTTTATTTTTCTGTGGGATATCTGCATCAGCCTGAGGCAAAACAGTCACTTTGTCTTACACATGGAATGGGCTGGGGCCTTTCCATCAGTGCTGCACCCCACTTTTCATGTCTTCTCTTTTCTATTTTGCACACCTGACCAGAAGGGAGTGTTGTGTGGAATGACATTCGCAACACTGAGTATTATGCTTTTGACTAGCATGTTTTGTGATAAATGAACAAGGAAAAAAAAATAAAAATAAATAAATCCCCTTGCACCCGTGCTTGCTGCCACAGTTTTCATCTCTTGGTGGTCCCAAGGCCCCTCCACCTGGGCAGACGAACACCACAAATAGCTGGTGTGGCAGGGCTGCTCTTGGGTGCTGGAGCTGGATCTACGGGCAGCGCCCCTCCACCCCAGTGTGCAGGAGTCAAAAGCTCGAAACCAGCAGATATGGGCATTTAAAAAATGCGTTCAGGCATATCTCTTTAGAAATTAGCTTGTGCTAGGAAGGACCGTAACACATCTGTTCAGGAACCGTCATGGGCTTTGCTTTTCTGACAGGTAGGAGAAGTTTATCTGACGAGCTGGCTACCTGCACTGGGGGAAGGTTCATTTTATGCAATGCAGTGAACAGTAGGAGTGTGCATCCAGAATTTACGTTTCCAAATAGCAGACAACACTCATCTCGAGTCAGCTCACCACCTGTTAAGATGCAAACTTAAGATCTTTGTTTTCTCCTGACTTCCTGCCTCTGCTGCTAAGACACAACCAGTTTTGTTGGAGTTTGTTTATTTGCTTATTTTTATGCTAAAAGATTGGAAGGAACTTTGAGGAGCATCTGTACACTCCAGTTATGCTATTATCTAATGATTTAGGATGTGGCACAACTTATCTGGTAGTATGGAAATCATGTCATGTTTGTTAAATTAAGGGTTTAGTTGTATGAGTTAACAGATTTAATTTCTTGGGTAATAAACTGCTGTGAAATGATTTCTGAGTCATCCTTTTCTTGCTTTAGAAAATGCAGAGGCTGCAGGAGGCATAGTGGCAGGGGGCCCTGCACCATGGGACAGGGGACTCCCGCTGTGCCGCTGCCCCTCAAGTGCTTCAAGGTATTCATCCTCAGGGTGGGAGGTATCTGCAGTCAGGAGTCATCCTGCCCATCCGGGCAGACCTCTGCAGTGTCGGAACAGCTGAGACCTTGCCTCTGTTTGTTCCTCCCTCGTGGGATCTGGACAATTGTACTGATGACCTCAGGTCTCTGCTCCTCAGCTAACTTCTCTGGACAATCTAATTACGCTATTCTCATCTTTTTCAGTATATCAGTATTATCCCTTTAAGATATGAGATGATTGTTGATACAGCCAGAAGAAAAACAAACAAACAAACAACAACAGCAACCAAAAACAAAACAAAACAAAACAAAACAAAACACCTCCATGGACAGGTAAACAGAGTCTGAACAGAAAACTGATCCTGAGGCATATCCTGCTTCTATCTGCTCTTAAAGAAGAGCCATCACCTTGTAGGGTCTGACCTGTAATCAGAAACTTTCCATCTCAAGGTTCTTTCAACTGATAAGACTGTAATGGCATTACAAACACATTTATCATCTCATATTTTCTCTCCCACCTGCACAGACACTTCAGATAAGGCAACGCGCTCAGGAGTTATTTATGGTTAGTGTGACCATTAGCTGCATATGTGCGTGTAACGTACAGTTTCTGTAATGGGACTATAAATCGTTTCAATTATTCATCTTTCTATATTTACAGCAGTGACACTTTTTAATATTGCAACTTCTTATTCATCTTTGCTAAATTTACAGTAGTGACATTTTTTTAATATTGTAACTTCTTTCCTTACAAGAGGCAGCTACGGGTCTCTGTTGGACCGAAATGAAATTCTTTGGGAAGTGATGAGAAAAGCTCACTTCAGTTACCCGACAAAGAGATCTTTATGCAAGGAGCTTCCCAAAGCAGATAATGAAGAAATATGTGCCTGCTTATGTATGCAGCTAAACCAGCACAGATGACTCACCCTTTGATCAAGAGTCATTTGAAGTAAGGAGCCGCCTTTAAATGAAGCAAAGTATCAATGTAAATTAAAACAGGAAAAGAAGCATGACATGTTGGTCCCAGACCTACTATTGACTCCACTAAGAACAAGATCAGACTCATTATGTACCCAATTAACCAGACCTAGCAGTAGACATCCAGTGGGCACGGGATGGGCTCTGGCTCAGCACACGTTGCAGCCCATGAGGGCTTGCCAACATCAGCTTGGGGAAGGCTTACCCCAGGCTGGCTTTCACCTGTCATCTAGGCACAAGATTAACCTTAATCAGAGCTTGACGTGTATATCCTTTCAGCACAGGATTAATTTGACTACAGCTCACTCCAACGCAACATATTGCAGAGTAAGTGGGACTCTTCCTGGCAGCCCAGCTTCCCTCACCTGCTGCTTCTGGACAAGAAACGACAACTGTGTGGCACCTCAGGGTGGGAATGGGGCAGCCGGTGCACTGGGCTTCTCTGTGGAGATGAAGCAGAGCCCAAGCTTACCCACCAGATTCCTCACCCAACTTTTGCTTTACGGTGAGCATGACCCGAGCCACAGGTTGGGTGCATCGTGCTTGCTGCTTGCCAGGCACGTGCTGCTTCAGGAACGGAGGCAGTGGGACTGATTTACAATCACCTTTTCTACTCTTTACAGTGATGAAAAAAAAAAAAAAAAAAGAAAAAGGCAAACTGGGGGAATGGAGAGGCTGAAGGTCATTTGAATAAGAAGGGAGAAAAGGAAGAAGAAAGGTGGATATACAGACCAGACAGACAACTAATACAGAAAAGTAAAAGTGGTCCTACATGGTCACTTTCAAAGTTAATCTTAGCAGTAAAATTCTGATAAAATTATTTTTAAGAGAAGAATTGCACCAAGTTCTTCTGCAAACCAGGAAAAGAATGAGAATAAGGCGCTTGCCAGCAGTGTTAATCCCAAAATTGGGATTCAGAGCTACAGGCTATTGCCAACACCAGAGCTGGAAGAGTGGCTTATGATCATCCTCACTTTTTTGCTCAATTTTATTCATCTCTAACCAGCTCTGAAAGCTCAGGGAGCAGTAGAGTTATGTAACTGCGAAGGCAGTTTATAAGCAAATGCATTTGAAACTCCTGAGGGGGAAAAAAGGGAACACACTGTGTACTGGCCTGATCTCACACTTTCTGAAGTCATTCTGTGTTTTTCCTCTGACTTTAATTAGCTCTGAATCAAAAAAGGAACACTGCAGAACAATCTCAGTATTTGGGGATTTAATTTATTCATAAAAATCTAAGTGATAAATATCCTAACAATTAATCTGAGTTGTATTAAGGCATACAGTGAAGTGGCTGATTGTTGAATGTCTAATATACCAGTATTATCAGCTCTATGTCTCTCTCGCAAGGTGATAAATGGAGGTACCAGAATTGGTGAGATATGATCACATTTTTATTTATTGTTTGGTACGATGCCCTGTCCTAGTCATGGAGCTGCAAGCAAATTGCAGTTTGCTTATCAATGTCCCTGGCAAGGCTGCACTGTCGGGCTCTGCGCTCACCTGCCTTGGGCCGGTGGGGTGCTGGGGGTGCCCGTTCCCCCATGCCCCGCTGGCCCCAGTGGTGCTCCAACTCAGCAACTGCTCAAGAGCTGTGTTCTCACTGAGGCGGGAAGCAGATCTTTCTCATTATTTTCAGCAGACACTCCTGTGCTCTCAGTAGGGCTTGTTTCTGCCAGCTCATTTCTGAGATGGGTGGTTAGGAACTCAGAAAGCACTACCGTGGCTCTCATAAAGGAAAAGAAGGAAATGGCAGACAATGCTGGAAACTTTCTTTAGAGAGAAAGCATCTGAAGATTAATGGAAGAGAAGGAAATTAGCAAGGACCTGACCCCTCATTGTGGTCCTGGGGGAGAACACCAGCTGCAGCAGTCATGACCTAACAGTGAATTTTATTAGAAATTTTATTCTCTGATGAAAAAGTTTTGGCAACATGCCAGTCGGCACTGACAGCCAGCCAGATGCGGTAAAGTCCAGCTTCATGTGGCAGACCTTGCAGCTCTGCGGAACTGAAGTCAGCACGTGCAGCCCGTGGCTCAGCACTGCACCACCGCTGCCTCCTGTTTGCGCCTGCATGCACCGCTTTGTACCCGTGGCGGCTCTTCTCACATGCGGATACGTGCATATCACATCTGCACACAAATGAATACAGCAGCCATTTCTTGCAAAAGCAATAAGTGAATGGAAAGCAGAGTATTAGATTATTTACACTGTCCTATATTTTAAAGTCAAAAAGACATCCCCAGCATGGTAGGGGAGAATAGGAATTTCTGAGGGATTCAAAGCACTAACAGAGATTGTAATGCTGATCAAGATGTACGACCTACGCTGATGAAAAATAAAATAAAAAAAAAAATACTGAAGAAGCACAGTGTTCTAGGCATTTGGAACCTTGACACAAATAGGGTCTCCTTGGGTAGAAATGATTTCTATGCAAAATACAGTAAGTAAATAGAGTAACTTACCAGAAAAAAAAAATAAAATAGTTTAGATACCCACAGAGGTATTTCTAAATATCAGGTCTAAATACCAGGTCTAAATCAGAGATACTGAAAATATTCAGGATTTAAATGAGCTAATGAAAGGCAATAAATTAATAAATAAATAAAATTGTGCGTGAATAGTATTGTGCTAATAAAAGTATCACCAGGTAAATACATTCAGCTGAGACACTTGAAAGCTTCAAGGACAAGTTCAGGTTGATTTTATGGAGGTTTTGTTTGGAATTTAATCTCACTAATTATTTTAATAATTAAAAATGTTCTGCTAAAACAGGTTGTAATTAGCTAATTATTTGCTCTGTTTATGTTTCCTGCTTACTTACACATTTTCATTATTCTGCTAATTTTGAATAGAAACTCTTCAAAACTGCTGGTGCTTCCATCTCAAGTTGTCTAACCGGGAGGAGTGGGGGCACATGGGCCCTCCCCCTCCACTCCTGCGGGGCACCCGATTTAGGTGAGACTCAGAGCCAATGTCGGGAGCCAGGGAGCTTCTGTGGTACAGAAGTGGTACCACAGGAGGAGCATCAGGCCCAGCACATTATTCTCCCTGGCATCAGCTGCAGAAGCAGAATCACCACCAGCCGTCCCCAGTGGCACAGATCAGGAGGGACTGGTGCCAGCCGTCTGGCCCCGGCTCTTTTGGATTGCTGTCTCAGGCACGACGCTGTGGTGGGGCTGCCCTGGCCACAGGTTTTCCCCTAGGTGCCTTCTCTGTCCTGGGCTGAAGCCATTTGCTAACCATGTGCCACTCCCTTCCAGTCCTGCAGAAAAGCTGCACTGGTGTTTGCTGTTCCATGCATGTTGTAAAGACTTGTTTCTCCTTCTCTGCCAGCATGTGATGCGTTGCCGTGATAAAGGAGAGATGCAGAGAAATGCTGGCTATACCGCTTTTTTTCTTATCTATGCTCCTGCTGATGTTGTTCCTGCAGCGCTTGTTGCTGCTGTGTCTGAGTGCAGGAGTAGGTGCATCACATGAAGCAAGTATTAAAAGTGGGAGCATGCATATCATACAGGAGCAGGTGTATCACATGCAGCAGGTGTATCATGTGGAGCAGGAGTATCACATAGAGGATTGCACGCAGCCACCTGCTGCTGACACCCCTCCTGCCCCAGTCTGGCTCCTGGCTCAGCAGTTTGGGGTTACACCATAATCCATTCTGTGTGCAAAGCTGGTTAGAAAGAAGCTCATTGTGCCTTCTCCTTCCATCCTGCTTTAGGGTTCACATGAAGACTGAGGCATGGTGAAGTTACACTTCACCATGTGAGAAATTCCCAAGGAACCATCAGGTGAAACTGGGGATTCCACCTCAGGAGGTCTTCAGAATTCACCTATGAACTTTTTTAGTCTAAGACCAGAGAAAATATAAAAGTTGCATATGAATGAATTTCAGGAGAAAACAACATGAAATAATGAGGAGAAATGTATCCATATAGGGAAAGGTTTAGGACATTTATTACTAATATATAACAAAGACAGTTAAACATAGATAGATGACAGCTTTGATGAGCCTTTATTGCACAGTTCTTTGTGCCTCATTAACTATAGAGAATAAAAGAAGACTACA
Organism: Aythya fuligula; assembly: GCF_009819795.1. NCBI lineage: Eukaryota > Metazoa > Chordata > Aves > Anseriformes > Anatidae > Aythya > Aythya fuligula. Next base: position 563,701 of record NC_045566.1, read on the forward strand.
GGACTCAAAAGACAAATCTGCTCATAGCGCTGACGAGCGATGGACCTGGGGAGACAAAGGACATGTTCCGTCACGTTTGAGTCGCCACCGTTATAGCAAGATGGGTGCTGGCGATGCAGTGAGCACAGTGCAGGGGGAGGCTGACGGGAAGGAATTTCTGGGGTGTTGCTCAAGGCAAGGGAGCCCTGTTTGGTACCCAGCAAAGAGAGACACGGGACACCCCTCGTGCCAGGGAACACCCGGCTCGCTGTTACCATTCCTTCATCTCCTGCACTTGCTGTGTATTCGTCATTGTCCCACACATGACTGGTGTGGCTGCAGGGCTGGGCCAGGTGGTGGCAGCGGGACAGCACAGTGGGGGCAGCGCAGTGGGGCCTGGCATCCCCATCCTCCTCATGCATGCCCCGGCCTCAGGCACTCACAGTGCTAGCGAATGCTTGCATGCAGATGTAATTTGATTTCTAAAGGGGCACACTCTGGGCTGCTCGCAGAGGGTTGAACTGCTAAATGACCACGTGTCTGGAAAATTAGGTTCCTAAGGTGCTTAGCCACCCTCAAATCCTAGCCATTTAGGGACATACTGCCTGTAATATTTATGAGCAAAACTGTAAAGCAAGTCACTCGTAGGTTTAACAGGAAACCAACAAACAAATAAAAGAATAGCTAATGTCCATTGGGACAACTGATACTCCACTTGCATTGCATTTCTTAACATCCCACCAATCTGTGTGTGCATTGTTACACATCTAAATATATTTGGAAATCCACTCCAGCTCTGCAGCTCCAGCTGGCTGCTGCTTTCTGGCTTGGTGCAGATGTACCCAGTACCCAGGGACAGCTCTATGGCTGTGGTTTGGACCACTCCTTTCAGAGAGTGGCCATGCAGGGTCTGACACTGTCTGACTTTGACAGTCACTGAAGTCTATCAGCTGCTTTCCACATACCTCACATGGATATGGCATCGTCCATGCCCACAGCACAGCATTGCCTTCCCCACAAGAAACATCAGTGAGCAGAGCAGCTGATGTGCACAGCACTCCCTAGAGAGCCCAAATCTGGGAAAAAGCAAAGTGATTTGATGAGCTACAAGAGACATGAGTAATAAATTGAGAAGGGGAAGAGAGAGTCTTATGACAGGTACAGGAGACTGTAATTGGTGCTAAATGCATGACTGAAACCTTGCAGCTATTTAGAAGCACAACACTAGCTCAGCTCTGTCCTCTTACAGCTAATTTTGAGGACACATTGTGTAGAAAAATGTGCCACTGGTTCATAGCTGAACTTCAGTGGAGTGGTGTCGATATTTCACCAGAGAAAAGAAGCCTCCCTGGAGCTCAGCTCCTGTGAAGGGCTGCAGCAGCACATCCTCTGCACCTGGCTGCACTGAGCCAGGTCTTCAGCACCACGCTGGGCTTGTCCAGGCTCAGCTGCCACAGGCTGTAATGGCCTGGCAATGGAGAGACGCTATTTGGGATGAAATTGAAGTGTTCTGGGAAACCCTGGAGTCAGCAGTGAGATGAAGCCAGCAGAGTCAATCCTCGCCCCTCGCAGCAGGTGGAGAAGGGCTGGTGGGCAAAGTCCAGGCGGGGGCAGCTGCAGCACAGCTGGGCCTGGGGATGGGGCCTCAGGACAGGGTGTCAGGATGGGGCCTCAGGACGGGCACTGCCTGGCACTGGTAAGCACAAGGCCTGTCACAAGGCCGCCCTGGCACTGCGCTTGGTTCCTCCTTGGTGTCGGGTCTGGGCTTTCCCTGGGTGCTGGAGCTAGCATGCTGCTTGCAGACTCGCCGGGGCAGCCCCAAGTGTCCATGTCATTAAAGCCTTGCATGGTTAAAGTAGCAGCCCAGCCCCCCATCCCACCCCCCCATAGGTTTTGCTTAACCCCATGCATGTTTTGAATGCTTTTTCATTTCCCCTTTTTTCCCGCCAAAGTTTATCATTTCCCTACCGATTCTATCACTTGCCTTAATGTGAATCACCTGTCCAAAAGGGTTTGGGCTGCATGTATGATGCCTTCCTCCTGACATTACTGCACCAACTCCCACCTCAGCATATGCTAAACACTGCTATGCAGGCCCCTGGTACCTCTTTTCCCTCAAGGTACAGAATTATCTCTTCCAATTATTTTCTTTTTTATGAAGAGAGTTGCAATAACAATGCTTCTGTGAATTGCTTTTGCAGATAAATATACCAGGCCCTGTTCCTGAAGCAAGGAAATAATTGTACACACCTAAATAGGTGCTTTCCCCTTTATCTCTGATGTTTGCTTTCTTCTGTCAGCTATCTGATGGGTTTTCTACCACTCATTTCTTGTTCCTTCTCCTCATTCTGCTATCCTAGTTTATTTTGCTCATTCTTCTGATAATCCAGTGAAGTCCTCACTGCAAAGGAGGGAAGAAAAGAACTTTTGATTTTCCATAAACTACTTGTGGACTCTAAAACCATTAAGATAATTCTGCTCAGTATGACTCTGCTTTTATTCTCCAAGCAGCAGGATAAGGATCAGCCTCCCAAAACACAGAGCTCTTTCAGGAGGACAAGTAATGCATCGTCTGATGGCTGCTGGGTAGAGGATAGATTCACTTCAGCAGGAAAATTCAGAAAACAAATTCATCAAGCAATTTGGGGTACCCTACCAATTATGAACTCAGCACGTCCCCTTTGTAAGACACATACTAGACATCATCTATGCTGAATGCATTATTCTGTACAAAGCTGAACCCAGGCCAGACTTTATGTTTCTGCCACAAACTGTAGGAGGAAATCTTCTCCTGAGGTTTACTCCAGATGAATTTTCAGCACACTGCTAGGGAGCTGTGGGGAGGGTCAATTATTAGATGCTGAGCACCCCAGGGTGCCTGGCCTGGTAGCCTACATGTGCCCAGAGGTTGAGGGAGGAGAGGGAGGACAGGTTGTTTTAGAGGCTGTGGTAGAAATGTTCAATTCTAAAAAAAAAAAAAAAAAGGACAGAGTCCCCAGCTCTGCTGTATTTGCAGAGTGCTGCAGCTGCAATGCTGCTGGGGCTTGCCACCTCCCACCTGCTCAGTGACATGGTGCCGTCACCAGACTCTACCAGTAATCACATTAATCACTGTGAAATGCATTCTCAGGAGAAACCCTAAACACCGTCACACAGGAGAGTACTATGTATTTATTCGTGAAGGGCATTTCAGTCATACCTGTACCCACTGATTCTAGACAAAAGTTTCTTTTAATTTCCTGTCTCACAAACAAGTAGTCAGTATACTGGTCTCTATATTAAAGCAGAATAGCCTCATTTTATTTGTCCTGTATTTTTTCTGGAACACGATTAAAGGAGAGAAGAAATGTGGGAACCAAAATCTCTGCTGAGTTCATAAAAAAGACAGAATGAAAATGTAGAGCATCTCTGGTCAGGAAGCTGTTCTCTGTCATCTAGTCATTGATATGCTGCAAGCATATGTTACATCATGTGGAGTACACCCACCCTTTTGCTGCTTAAAATATGTATGGATATAGATGTATAGATAAAATTCACTCTAAGTTGGAGAAGATGGTTCAGGCTGGAAAAGCCTGAGCGCTCATTAAAGAAAAAAAAAATAATGCCAGCTATATTCTTTTCCTCTAAGGGATGCCATTCAGCTAACACTGGTGTGGACTAAACACACTTCATACGCATTTCACAAAAATATCTGCTGCTTTGTCTGTATTCGGGTTTATTTAGGTGGTGTAACTACATTACAGTGTTCTTGCCTCTCTGTCTGAGCAGAGGAGCATCGTTAGCATTCACCCTTTCTCCTGCTAAAGGAGCAGTTGACGTGCTGGCTACAAAACGATACTGTAATTCAATTGCTGGCACATTAGGTTTTTTAACATTAAGACTTGCACTATAAATTCCAATTCTGTATTCTGTCAGTAACTAACAAATGCCGAATTATCTCCTTCCTTAGACATACACCATTGGAATCCATTTAAAGTGCCTAATGATGTATTAATAAAGCATGATTTTCCAGCAGAGTTTCTGAACTCCAGCCACTGGCGCCAGGACCAGTGCTGCCAATCAAATTAGAGTGTCATCACTCCTCAGTAAATAAAGGTTAATTGGATGTACAGTATGACAGGATCGGGAACGTCAGGAATATCTATGGCAGGTTTGTTCTTACTTGAAAGTCTGATATTACATCCCAACTGGCTCGCATGCCTGCCCTGATGCTGCTGGCAGCTTCTGCGCCTCTTATTTTGGACATGGCCAGTTAAGCATGTTCTTCACATATACTGAGAATCTTTGAAAAAGTTCACAGACAAAATATTTAATAGCTTTAGCACTCTGGTGACCTACTGATTCCTACAGAGGGTGGGGATCTGAAGGAGTTCTCATCTTTAATGATTTCTACATAAGCCCTCTACAGAAAGACCTTTGAGGGATGGTGAGGTGCACGAGGAGGTGTTGGCTGCACTTCAGGGGGTGATGGCACAGCTCCTCGGTCTGATGGCTGTACCTCGGCCGGACAGCCCCGCATCCTGCCTCTGTGACAGCCTCATGCTGGGGGAGTGGTGGGAGCTTCCCAGGGTTATCCTTGCCATGGCGTTCCCAGGGACATCCCCACAGCAGCCCCTCTTCCCGCGGGTCCCCTTACATGCTGGTCAGGGGGAGGAGTGTGTGTGTGTGTGTGTGTGTGTGAGCAGTTAAAGGCAGTCCTGGTGCTCGGGGAGGCCACTGGGTCAGGGCCCCCCAGTGCCCCAGCAGCATCCCATGCCCTGCCAGCATGGCAGGGCCAACGTGAGAATCTTTGGGTGGCTCTCCAGGGAGCCTGTTAGAACACAAGTAAGTAGCCGAATAAACACAAAGCTGTATTTGCATTAAATAATGTGCAGTTTAGCATGAGCTGGAACTTCATCCCAACACATCAGGGATTTCGTTATACAAAAAGTCCGTCCTGTTTTTCAAAATCCATTAATGTATCTTAAGTGTCTCTTCTCCTTCAGAGACTCTCATTCAAACTCCCAGCTTTTGTTTAGTCTTTCTTTGCTAATTAACCCTCCTGAGCTATTTGCTCCTCGTTCTGCTCTGGAGGCCTGACCTTTCATTGAAGACATCTGATATTTTCAAGCTTTGATTAAAATATTTCCATTAAGTGCTTTTTCAATGAACAAAGGGCTTTTGACATGAACAAAAATGTAATATCTGAAATATTTGGCCTTGCTAAACTGTATCAATTTTACACAAAATTGCATTAATTGTACAGGCAAAAAATATCTTCAGTGAAAAAAAAAAAAAAAAGTAACTCTGAAATGGAAAGCATTTTAGGTTTTTGCTTCTTATTTATAAATATGTTCTTTTGAAATCATGGAATGGTTGAGCTTGGAGGCACTTCTGGGTCCATCTGCTCCAACCCCTTCTCAGGCAGGGCCACCCATAGGGGAGGTCCAGGACCATATCCAGGAGGCTTTTGAAGATCTCCAAGGAAATAGGGTGTCCAGAGAGGTTGTGGAGCCTGTCCCAGTGCTCCATCACCTGCGCAATAAAGAAGTGCTTACCGATGTTCAAATCTGGCAGCAATAACCGCAATTTAGAAGACACAACCGGTTTTAAACTACCCATGAAAAAATATTGTTTTTTAGGATCATTATGTTTTGGTCAGGCATTTGAAAGGAATCACTACAGAAACAGATACTTAGGTGGCAAGGTCAGGGTAATTTGCCTCAGAAGGCTCTGTCTCCTTCCAAGGAAGCCACGTGGATTTTTGCCTTTAACTCTGAATTTTTGGTACGCAAACACCACACTGGTGGAGCTGACCCTTCAAGACCGCACATCATGAACCACAATGGGTTAATCATAACTTCAGCAGACCTTTTCTGTTCTGCTTTCAAATGTGCATACACTGGGCTGCTCTACAAATCTAACAAGCTAATTTACAATAAAAGTAAGCCCTTGAAAAATGATTGGTTGGCACTAAAATGTTTCCAGCTTTATAGTATCATAGCATGATATCATTAACCAAAATGAGCAAAAGTCTGGGAACAGAACAAAAACAAAGGGACGACTCTAGTAACAATGGAAAAAGGGACAATGAAGGCACTGTCTACTGGTTTGTAATACAATGCTGACACGCACTGCTATTGCGTGTTAACGCTGTACCATCAGTGCATCTCATTGTCAGCGCTTGTATTGTGACAAACACAATGCTCATCAATTAGCAGATTCATGGGCATTGGAGAGAACTCATGAGTCTCCCATCCATTTTTAATGGGAGATGTAGTTTGTCCCACGTTTTCTGTTTCACTGATATATAAAGCACACAAAGATAATGTAAATTGAAAGCAACAATTCTAGGCTGAATTCAGGTCAGCTAAGTGAAACAAACCTGCCTGGGAAGCCTCCAGTTGAGTTTCTTGGTTTCTATAGAAATCAGGTATCACACGAAGGCACGAGGTCAGCACATAATCACCAGTCATGCATTTTAGTTTAGTTTACCATATTTCAAAGGATTTTCAGGTCACCTGTTATGTTTTTCCTTATGTTTCAGTGGGAGTGACGTACTGGGGTGCGAGCAACGAAATCACAATGTTGTCATGTCAGCGTGTTAGCTGGCTGCCTACGGTACGTAGTTCACCAAAAGCTTCCTCTTTTCATCATCCTTTCAATTCCCCATTTTTGAGGTTTCCCCATCCCCAGCCGCGCCCATTTGTTTATGGGATGTGGCTGTGCTTCACCTGGGCTGATGTGTGAGCCCTGCCTGGTCAAACTGACTTTCTGCTGTTACCTCCTGTTTCTCCTCTCTGCTTATGTTTCTTCCTTCTACATACACCCCTCTTGCTATGTCAGGGCTATTTCTGCTCCTCCCGCCACCCTGGAGCTGCCCCCACTGTCCCACAGCTCAACGTCTGCAGGGATGGCAGAGCACAGCATTTTTCTTCCTTTCTCTTACCCTGCACTTTCCACCCTGTTTCTGTGTTGAGCAGCTCCTTTCTGATGAATTCTTAGATATTTAGAAGTATGAACAAAATCTGAATTTCGGCTGCTCCTTGGGAACAGCAGAAGAGCCCACATGTGGGGGGGATTTAAGGCCCCTCAGAGAGAAGAAGGCTCGCTCAGAGAAGGTGAATTTCTCAGCATCTGCAGAGAGGGAAGGTCTTCAGCAGCAAAGGCAATGCACTAACCTGGCACCTTTGGCAGTCCATTAGGCTGTCCTAAAATTAATGGCTTTATTTTTCACCTTACTTACAGGAACACCGTGGCTTTTTAAGTGCTTGTACTAATAGTAACAATGGCCATTTCCTTGTGGGCCAAGCTACAAAAGATTACTACAAAATGCACCCTGCTTCTGTATGTAACTGCATTTTTGTTCTTTCTCATGCTTTAAAATACGTATTTTTCTTTTAATACGTTGCTGAAAGCACCTTCAGGCATGAACCTCTTCCTGCAGTATTTCCACAGCCAAACTGTAGTTGTTTCAGAACTCTGTCACAACACACTCACCTCCATCAGGAAAGAGAGACACGCATGGTCACTGTAGAGGGCATCCTCAGTGCCAGGCAGGGGAATGCTCTGCTTCAGCAGAAGCAATAGGGCTTTCTGCCCCTGTATATCACATCCCATCTCCAATTTATTTCTTGTTTTTCTCATTCCTTTGCTACCTCTTCCATAGTAAGGCTGGATTTTTAGGAATGTTGCTTGCTCTCCTCCACACTCCCCATGTCTCTGAACAAAAAGTTTGTGATGGAGCTAACAAGAACCTGCAGCCACCTACCCCAGGACTTGGTTAATTCTGATACATGAGTTTTCTGGTGTGGCATGAACTGCTTCCAAGGACTCCTGAGCATCCCATGTCCCTCCAGATGAGTGCAGGTATAGGAGCAATTGGTAAAGGAAACCAGTATTTGTGTGTGCAGTTTTAACTTACATAATGGAAAAGTAGCTCTCTGATCAATTAAATCAGATGATGTCCAGTCTCTCTTGAAACAGATGAGAAAGTAACATCCCTAAATGTAGGCATTTGTGTTGTTGCCAGATTGGATTATGGGTTTAAGACACTGCTCATTTTCTTGATGAAAGAAGCAGTAAACAGCAGAATATAACACAAAAAAATTGGACAAACTTGGCTCCATTTTCCTTGTTATCCCACCACTTTTAATGCAAAATTTCTTAGCATATATCAACATTATCAAGACAGAATTTGTGTCTCCCCAAATATTTGTGCAACACCATCCTGACCTTTCTGTTAACCAGCATAGCCCTTCTCATTTGAGTGAGTAACATCTTCAGCAGCAACACCACTGCACAGCAGCTGCAGGAAGCACCGACCTCCATCATTTAGGAAGATTCAGTCAGAATTGATGAGTATTTACCTCTTCTGCCCAGGCCCGCCAAGGCAGATGCAGCACCACGTGGGGCAGACCCTGGGGGCTGGCTGCTGCTGCCCGTCACATGCCCGCAGCTGCACTGCAACACCTCTGCTCTCTTTTGGGGGACCTAGTGATAGCAAGAAACATGTTAAATTCTCCAGCCATTCTGAAAATGAAAAAAGGAGATAAGAAGAGTCAAGTACAGTGGAGATGATTTCCCCTCCTACCACAGACTCTTTGGAAGCTGAAAAATTGACTTCTATTTCATCCATTTTAATGTTGAAGGGTAGGCTAGCCATGGCTTGACATTAAGATTGTGGGTGCTTTGTCATGCCAACACTGCAGCTTCAGAATATACAATGGAAAAAGTTATATTGATGCAAGATTCTGCATGAGATTTCAGTGACAAATCTCACAGCATTCAGACCAAAGGTCCAGTGCTGCCTGTCCTCACTTCCCCATGCACACACACTAAAGCAGGGCTATAATATCAAAAAGATACTCTGGTGCGTGCAGTTAATTCCAAAGAAAGCTGTTTTTAAAAAACAGGTTTGTCCTTTGTTCAGCTTATTTTTCAATTCTGTTTAGAGTCTCCAAGGGAAAGGAAAGTGTTTGTTTCTATTTCAGTGGTTTTAAAGGTAGGTCTGTGCTTCAGTGCTGAGACCCCACCCAAAATCACTCAATTTCCAAACTCCTAAACCTATGTTCCACTTTGGGCTGGTGCCAAGTTATCTAACCTGGGATAATTTACCATTCTCGAAGCCAGAGCACTGCTTGCCGGGCTGCACCACAATGATCAGCACCATGGGGCTTTCGATCAGGTCTCCCAGTACACCCTTGTCCATGCACATTTATGTGGGTATTCTGGGCATGCCACGAGACCTGAAGTAATTTCCATCACTGCCAAGCCCAGAAAAGAGCCAGGATCCTGGTAGGAACACGTCTGGCTGGAAATGAAGACAAGTTGCCTCCATTTCTCATTCCCAGATAAATGGCTGTGGGGAAGAGTATCCAAGTAATGTAAACCTGGCAGAAATTTGTCTTTTTTTGGTTCTCCAGCTTTCCCATAAAAAGAGTCAGTTATTGTTTAGCTGCAAAATATGCTGTGCTATATCAGCCCATGCTTGAGCACAAGGCAGGGTCAAGGTTGGCTTGATCTCAGAATTAACATGCTAATGATCTTCTCTTGGAACCACCCTTCTGTCTCTGTCACTTATTCTTAGCATTCTTCTCAGAAGTGCATTTCAGTATATTATTACCTCACTATGTGTTTTCTGCTCTTCCCTATGTTAAATTTACTTATCTAGCATTCCCAAATTGATAGGATTTCCATAACATATTTCAAAAACTATGTTTTAATTTAAAGCATGTGGTTTTAGTTATAATATGTGTAGATGCCAATTCTTTCAGCATGTGGTAGCACAAGAGACAGATAAAGAGGTGAAATTATTTGTGTGTGTTTTTTTGTTGTCATTTTGTTTTGTTACATTGAAGTCATATTATTCCAGGGAAAATAAAACACAGTCAACAGAATGTCATCTACTCCTTAAACATCATTTCATGATCATAATGATATCATTACAAATGTGCTTCAAATGTATGTGTAACAGCTTAGGGATTGCCATCCATAACAAATTCCTATCTGGGACTTGTTTAAATATAACAATCTGCCTTCCCAGATCATATTATACCAGTGAATACACACTACTCCTTGGAATTAGATTTCTATAAGGAAAGATTAGCCTTGTATAACATAATGTTGCATTTTATTGTTCTCAACTATACTAAATGTAAATCATGTCTCAGTTACAATAATAATTCAAAGAGAAAATGCAAAAGGAAAGACATAAATATGAAAAAGAAAGATAGGCTATATAGGAACACGGTGCTTTTGAAACTTGGCTTGAAAGTAAAATACATACCTTTTTTACAATGCTCTGATACTATTCAGTTACCCAATGAATTTCTGTGAAATAATATCATATCTGCACCTTCATGAACAGCACAGTTGGAGGAGAATGTGAATGAGACAACACTAACTGTAACCGAAACCCCTTCGAAAGATGTGCTGCCTGTTCCAGTTGTGCATTCATATAGCAATTAAGAAATCTAGAAGCTTACCTGAGCTTGCTTAGGTGAAAGAACTGAAGAAAGTGGTCCTAAAATACCAACATGTGGAAAACAAGTAATGCAACTCCATGTTTAAGTATTGCTTTCATAAAAATAAATAAATAAATAAATAATAATAAGAAGAAGAAGATTGCAAGCTTTTTACCTGCAGTGTGTAGGCAAGCCCTTGCAAATAAAGAATGCTTCCTCTAAACCACAAATATATTTGCATCACGAAGACAGAGACACTGCACTTACCCTTGCACAGCTAAGGAGCAGTTAGCTTGGAAAAGCTGCTTGTGGCCCAGGGGAACATCACCCACCCAGGAAGGAAGGCAGCAACAGCCAGCTGGCCACAGAGGGGAGCAAGGCACAGGGAGGCTCACAGCTGCTCTCCTGAGAGCAAGGATCTGCAAGGCAGCCTGGCTTCAACCAGCTGGAGAAAATCAACTGCTTTCCTCCAAGAGGCTATGAATGGGTAAGGCTGAGGAGATGCATGTGCTATGGGAACAGGCAGGGGAGCAGCTTGGGGGAAGAGGTGGGGTGTTTGTATGTTGGTGTGGTGAACCTCAGCACAAGCAGTATGTGGAGGATGTGGGGCTATAGCTGCCTGGCAGGCACTGAAGGAGGTGAACGTGAACTGGTGAAGGCTTCACTCAGGTTTCTTAATGGGTTCTGTCCAGCTATGCTGTTCTTTCTCCATAGAGGTCTTCTTTGGGATTAAACTAAAACTGTGTCATTCTGTAGCTACAGTTCAAGCTTGACTTAATGTCATACTTGGAGTATGTTTGGACCTAAAAATGAAATACTCTGGAGACACTTTAAATTTGGCCTGTAGGGTTTTTGCTGTATTCTTTTTGCTGTATTATTTCCAGCAAGTTCTGTAAGAGTACATCTGGTGACGCTCCCAGCATGGGAAGGGGAAAAGAGGAAGACTAGGTCCCTGCAGTGAGTGCTATATTATCAAGAGCTGCAGAATACTGACTTCTTGCCTTGTCTGCAGTGGCGTGGAAGTGGCTTATCAACAAGGCTGACCTGTCCTCCCAGGCCACGTGGAGGACCCATAGTGGAGATGTCTTTCCCTGCCTCCTTTCCAGCAGTGCCCTGCGCAGCCTGGCCCGTTGTTAGCAGGAGGGGGCTCCTGCAGAAGGCTGTCCTCCTGGCACAATCCATGCAGCTCCATCGCAGTGCTGCTCTTCCAAGCTGTGCTACTCACTCCCACGCTTGCTTTGTGGAGCATGCAGTTTCCCTGCTTCCAAGAAGTAGTAATACAAAATAAGAGTACAAAGGTCTGGAGAGGGTCAATGGGGCTGTAGAAGGAGTCTTACAGCAAGAATAAAGACAGCTCTAGCTCTTACTCTGATGAAAGGCCAAATCCTGCTTTTTTCTTATAACACAAATTAATCCCTGGTGATGTACAACTTGGGTTAGTAAGAGCACTAACTAATTCTCCTGTGTATCAAGCAAATCAGCCCTTCCTGCTTTAAACAGCAGTTTGTACAGATGTGTAAATAGAAAATGTTGTTTTGCTTCTCAGGGGATCTATTGTTTGGTGGAACAATAATAATAGTTTCCAAATGTATTTCAGCATTAAAGCATGTGTATTCCTGTGAAGATCGGCTTTGCTTACAGGAACACAAAACCTCTCAGTAATTACCAGGAAAAGCTGACTCACTCTAAGACTTTTCCATAAAAGCCAAGATGGAGTTCCAGAAATCTCAGGCTGAGAAACCAGCTTTGATGCTGCAACCTCATTCCTTATGGGGATTTCTAGTTTCCTAAATTCATCTTATTATCACCACATTATCCTTCAATATTTCATGGCATGCACTGAGTTATTCACATGTGTTATGCCAAGAGAGTCCATGCTTGATCTTGTTGTTAAAGGAATAATGGAGTCACGCATAAATGTTTCTGTGTATCCAGGAGACTCTGAGATGTAGAGTTGGCTTATGAGAAGGATATGATACTGGAAGAACTGGATGCTTTCTATGCTGTTAAAACCAATGTCGTCTAGGCTTGAACAGAAGTTAATGTCCTTTAGTTTGCATGCAAAAAGGCTGATAGCATTCTTCTACTGGTAATTTGGACTTTCACCACTGTAGCTTGTGTGATTTTTGAGTAGTGAGGATTTGAAGCATCATGGATATGTTGCTTCAAAAAATCCAACATGTTGAACCTCCTCTTCAGGTCTCACCCTGTCTTCATTAGCACGAGACATGACCAGGTGGTGATCTGGGGCTTTGCGTCAGGAGACTCTGAGGGAAGACCTTTCTGTATCATGTTAAGGCAGTTTCAGGCCTCCTTTTTGAGAATTGGTTCATCTTCTACGCTTAGCAGACTTAAAACCAGACCCATTATTAGGCTCTGAAAGAAGCCATTTTTTTTTCTTATAACTTGAAACAAAAGCATGGGATGGTACACCCCTGTTTGCAGATAAAATCTTCCTGACCAGATGGTAGAGCAATAGGAAAGGTTTTGGGCAACCGCCACTCCCCTCTCAGCTGGGGGGAAAACAGAAGGTGGGCGTCCACAGTGCAAAGCCTGCACGGGACCCCGGGGTGGTAATAAATTAGAGAGGAGAGCTGGAGCAACACCACAAATGAGAATTTAATTACACACTTCTTGTGTTTCCTGAGACTGGTATATGCTGGCATGGAGTATTTTCTGAAGGAAATGAGAAGCTGGTAACTGGTGAGATATAGCTGTAAAAATCTGTATGTAATGAGTCCTGTACTGAATGAACTGCTCCATTAATAGAAATTGTCTGAACCTACATTTTTGAAATTTGTGTATCTTGAGCATTTGCTCAGCGATAATTTATCACTTGAGGAACACAGCACAGAGTAAGTGTGGTCAGACTGTGACCACCTTCTCCTTCTGCTGATTAATAGAAGATGAGCTTGGCAGGAGGTGATCAAGAGTAGTCAGTCCAGGTATTCAGGAGGACATTAGGAGTTCTGTGGGTGCTTGACCTCCATGAAGTTACAACAGATGGAGGTGACTGCATGTTTAGTCTTTGAGTGCTGCAGACACACAAGCCACAGTCCTTAATTACCAGCCCACTCCAGGACGTGTGCGGAGAGGTGGAGGTGAAACTTGTGTCAAATGTTCAACAAGAAACACCAGGGTTTTCAGAGTGTTTTGCAAATCTTTGCAACATATTTGTGTTTTCTGGCTTTCTGAAAGACAGGGAGCAGAAGGACTGATAGAAATAGCTTGTTGAAGCTAAGAAGTACTGGGGACTTTAAAAAAGCAAACCAACAACAACTCCTACCAGTTGTGGTGGTTTCACACTGGTAGATAGCTAAGCACCCCAGCCACCAAAACCTTGCCATGTAAGCCTAACACATCTTTAGACAGACTAAAGATAACATGCAGTACTGGATATATCTCAGTACCTGTTAACTCATGAGTCCATTGGTACACTTAAGAGAAAGTCAGCCTTCTAACATTTATTTATTTACTGTTTGTGTTAATATTCTCACAGGCTTTACAAAACCTTAGGGCAATCCTTTAAAGTTGGCTAAGCGTTTAAAGCTATCTCTAAATTCTGTTCTTTTTAAAGAGTAAAACAAGTCAGAACCTTCTGTTCATGATGCGAAGGAAACTTCACTGAGAAAATGTGTAGGAGGCTTTTTATAAAACACCTAATAAAAATATTGCTATAAAAAATCAATGAGATGAATAAATGTAAACTTGAATCTAAAGTTGTGGAACTATTTTTACATCAACTTTTGAAGGTGGTCTAAGTATATTCTAGTGTGATAATGCTTTTCTATGTCCACAATGCCTATCCACGCTTGGCTGATGCAAGAAGCAAGCCAGTTGCAGGAATCAAGTAACAGCTGTTGTCAGGGGAAAACAGACACGCACAATTCTGAGCTGCTAATGTAATGTGAAAAAGAAATGGGTTGCAAACAGTGCTGTTGTGATACCAGCCACATGAAACTCTGCATGATAGTCTGCAGAATGGAGTACATCTTTCATCCCAAGGGGAGCACAGGGGCTGAAAGGCAAAACAGCCCAAACATCAGCAGCGATGAGAGGTTAGCTGTGTGTGAGGATGGCTTCATGCTCTCATGACCTGTGAGTACATGCCTCTCCTGGGCTGGAGTTTTCTGTGCTGGATCTGCCTGTAGGCAGCGGTCTTTTTCTGCTTTACTGACAAGTTTTCGATAATTGTGAGTTCTGAGACTAGGAGGTGGAAAACATTTTTATAACTAACAATGAATAGAATGTGTATTTTTTTATTTTTTATTTTTTGGCGGGGGAGGGAAGGCTCTGGTGAAAGTGGATGGTAGCTAGTGCTGATTATAGAGGTGGTTCTTAATTAACATAATACCAGTGTTTAGGGAGAAGAAAACAATTATTTTAAAAAATAAAATAAAATCAAAATGGATGCCTTGGGTTGGTCTATTTTAGAGGAATATTTGATTCCTAACAGAGCAATGCCCTTTGCCAGTACTAGATACAGGTGTCTTCACTGGGGACCGAGTTTTAACCTTTGTGTTCAGGACCTAGTCTGAAAGCAGGTGTGAAGAGCTTGCTGTTGGAGAGAGGTGCTGCAGGCAGCAGCAGTCTGCACTGAGGTGATTTCCTGATGCACTGAGCAAGCTCTTCCCTCTCTCCAGCCAGAGCCAGGATGCCTTGTCTGAATTTCAGAGTTAGCCTCTGTGTGGCCAAACAGTACTCTCTGCCCTCTGATACAGCTGGGATCTTTATGCCCCAGGCAGCCTTTCACTTGTGCACCTTTGCCAGAGCTCTCCCTCACCTCCTGCTTCACTTTGTTTTCAGGAGACCAAGAGGACTTGGTGCTTCCTTTGGGACCACTCCAGCAGTGGATCATCTCCTAGTGCTGGATAAGGAACAGCTGCTAACTTTCCTAGGGATTTGTTTGTCTGGCCTTGACTTCCAGCAGTTTCCTTTGCTACGTTTTTCACGGGGCACTGTAGTACCCAGTATTTTCTCTTGAAAGCATTCAGATGCTGTAATCTAGTCCCCTTTCTGTTCAGCAATACTAACCCCAAAGCCTACTGAGCTCTTTAGGTCTGTTACTGTCCTGCGTGTTTTCTTAAGGTCTCGAGTTATTTCTGTGGATCTCTTCTCCTCTTTGTCCTCACAGCCCTGACAGGAAGGCTCATTTGCGTGGGGCCAGAGCTGTGAGGAGGGCTGGCCGAGGTGAGCAGCAGCGCAGTGCTGGTGGGTGCCTGCAGGCTGCCGTGCTCCTGCTGGTGCTGATTGCCACTTGCGAGTTGTTAAAGGAAACTTTGAATTGTATCAGACCTAGGAGAGGTCACGGGGGATCCTCGGTAATAACATTTCCCTACCTCCATCATATTCAGGGCCGAAAACAGTTTTTTGGATCTCATTTATAAAGCTCCTCATGCGGAGCAATTTCATAATAATATGAAGTATATGCAGTTTCTTTTTTCGTCCAGACAGAATATCAAATGTAATCAGGGCTGTTTAACCTGTAAAGCAGTGCTGATCGGTGTTAGGTATATTTTTGACTTTTTAGCACTTTGGATTTAATTATGTAGTGAATCGCATGCACTGCCTTAATTTGATGACAAGTGATGTGGGTCATTTGGCTGGACCATTTGAAATGCTGATGTGGTTCTGGTGCTTTCCCATCACTGAAATCCCTGGTATGTTAAAACATACCCCCCAAAACACTCTTGTTGCTTTTATCACCAGACCTTTAGAGGTGTGAAATTCAAACTATCTGGAACTCTTCCTCCTTCAAAGACATTTCTTCTAGGATTTCTGTGGTAATGTCTGAAGTTTTTCTTATTGATTACTTTCCCATTTCTAATTGGTATTAAAGATGGCATTTCATTATGTTCCTTCTAGCTGAGAGCTCTTTCCTGATTATGGATTTTCTAGGCTTTTAACAAACTTATTTTAAAATAATTCTCCTCATGCTTGTTCCCACCAGTACAATTCAACTTCCCTTCACTTTAAGAAGTAATGCTTTGATGGTTTCAGTCTGTGCAGATATATATTTACTAAGTAGGGCTGCTGCCTGCCTGCATGGGGAGCATGATGTCAAGCAGAGGTTCCTAGGAAGCCATCAGTAATCAGAATAGTAATTACTTCATTTTTATCATCATGAAGTCCAAACTTTTCCCCCCAGGTTTCTTCATTACTTTTAAAAACCAATGATTTTACTATTGAATTGAGAACCTCCTGTACACAACAACCAAAATCAAGCCACAAAAGTCTTTTGCACAATGTAACCCAATAATTAAATAAGTAAATTATCCTGTTTTCAGTTGGATTCAGTAGACTGTGCTGATGTTGCTATACCTCTTTCTGGGCTTTGAGGCAGGCTGCTGAGCCATGCATGCTTGGGTTTCCTCCTCCTGAGGCCAGCTGGGACCCAGACAAGCAATGCTGTCCCTGGAGTGGCCCTGCTGGAAGCCTACATGGCACTATATAGCCATAAGAACCCCAGTGTTGCCAGCTTGTTTAGAAAACTGACATACCTTCACTACAGGATTTCTTATTTCAGAGACAACTTTAATCAGTTGATTCTGAAGGGGAGGAAAAAAAAATATATATATTTCTTTCTTTTCTAAACAGACTTTAATTTTTTGTTTGCATGGAAAAACCACTTTGACCTAATGAAGGTTAAAGCTGCAGCACAGCTCCACAAACTGCCTGATCCATGGATGCCAAGCAGAGGAACTGCCCCCAGCCCTCCTGCAGCCCTCCCGCTGTCCTCAGGGGCCACCCCAGCTGCAGCTGCTCCGTTTGCTGGTGCCGCCTCTTCACGGCACCAGCCGTGTGAGTAGATCAAATATGCCTGACTTTGTAGAGTGCTGTGAAGAGGCTTTTCAGTTGTCAAGGCAATCAGCACAGCATCGTAATGTCCCCCTCATTCAGTAGTTGACTGAGCAAGTCTGGGGGCTGCCAAGGAGAGACCTTGCAAGAAACCTCTGCGGAGAGAAGCAGCGTGTGGCTAGCAGGGGTAACCAGGCTGGGCAGGGCGCTGGACTGCCCATCAGCTCGGCCTCTCTTCCTTCAGGCTCAATTTCCACGGTGTGCAGTGTGAGGGAGCCTGCCTGTTCCCTTCCTGTTTGCATGGAGTGGTCCCCACAAGGATGGCAAGGCCTTCTTCCTTGGCAGACAGAGCACAGGGACCTCTCCTTCACTCCTGGCAGCAGGGCCGCATCTTCCCGTGGTGCAGCTGCTCTCTAGATGCTAACTATGAACATGTCCAGGGTTCTAAAAGCAGCTGTTGGTGTGAATGCTATTCCTTAATTGAGAATAGCTGTAAAACCTTCATATGACCTTATTATGAGTCAGGTGCAGACAAGTATAAAATGTTTTGTATTACACTTAAAATAAAGTATCCCACTTGCTGTACCTTACTCCCACAAACAATTAAAGAAAGTGGTAATTATCGGAATCTATTGATAGCAGTATTTGGCTTAGACAATGGTAGAGGTAGAAATGATAATTCAGGCTTAACATGTACCGTAAGAAAATTGAAAGACCAAGAAAATGGAAATTTATGTAAATTTCCAAGTACCATTTATAAGGTTATGGAATATGTGGGATATGTTCTAACTAGCTCTACAGATATAGGTTGGGTTGACTTTCTAATCTGAATAGCTGCTTTCCTTCAGAGAACACCCTTCAAATAGCAGCTTTTAAATTTTAGGAGAGTAAAGAGAGTTGCTTGTGATTTGATTGAAACATCCCATTTCCACTATTGTTCCACCCTTCCTCCTCTTGGGATAAGTGGAGTACCTAGTGGCACATGCAGTGACCAGGAGAGCAGATCAAATGTATCCACAGTAAAGAGCTCTTGCAGGTCCCTTTTTGGTTTTGTTTTTTTGGTGTGTGTGGGTTTTTTTTTTTTTAGTCATCTTGTTTGCAGAATGTGGAGGGTACTTTTGGGGAGCAGGGGGTGTTGAGCAGATACTCATATGCTACAAAGCACAACTCTGAGGCTGTTGGATGATTAAACTCTAGGGGCCTTTGAGAAACCAGAAGAGTTTATAATAAAGGGTACTCAATTATCTCTAAGCCAAGATATTATCAAAAAATACACTTGTTTTGTTTCTCTTGTAGGCTATAAGACCAGCAGTAATGGGAACAAAGGCCTCCTCACTGAGCACGTGGCTCCAGCAAGACTTGTGAAGTGCTCAGAGCTGGGGATGTGGGGGCTGCTGGTGGGGTGTGTGTTATGTCTGGGGGTGCAAGCCGAGCTCCTGCATACCCTCAATTAGCCCAACATCAGCAATGTGTGCTTTATTAGATCGCCTCTGCTGGGGAAGCTAAGGGTTCCTGTTATCACTTACTCCCTGTTACCGTTTATTCTCAAAGGCAAGAGGAAAGCGTTTTGAAACTAAGGTGAAAACCAGCAAGTTGCCTTCTGAAGCAGCATCTATTCTTGTGTGTTTTCAGTTGCACCTGCTGACTCAGCAAAACCCACCAGCTTTCACTAGAATTTGCTCTTTTCAGGAGCACCAGAAGCCTGCAGAGGAGTGGGTGGGTTCTACGTTATGTACAGAAACCCCCACAGGCTCAGTCTTACTCCAATTCATACTCACAGAAAGCTTCCACTTATTTTGAAATTGCATGATCAAGCTGTAAATTCCCCCTGTGGAGCTGATTTTTGTTCATGTTTGCAACACTGCCTCAAGACCAAGGCAGAACTTAACCCTAGGAGCTTAACTCTTGGGTTGACCACAAGTCAGGAAAACATCACACATGTTTTTGAACTCGAGTTGAATTTTAATGTTCATGATGATCAAAAGTCTTAAAACTATATTTGGAAATTGCTGACCATCAATATATGTTTTGTTTTGTATCTGCATTTAGAATACATTTCTAAAGTATACTTGTGAGTTCAGATAAACCCTGGTTTTAGTTGGGGGTTTTGGTCTTGAGAAAAAGACCTTGTTCCTTTAAGGAGTGATAGGAAAAATAACTTTACGTTTTTAAAAGAACTGTGTAACTTGTTCTTTAATCTGACAATTTCCATTTTCATAAGTCTTTTCTCCACAGTTATTAAACATCTTTAAAATATAATTTAAAAAATGTAATAACCTTTGTCATCTGTTCTACAGCTTGCCTTCAGCCAGTGCACTAGTTGTGAATACAGAATTTGAAATTAAATTTACTAATCTCATAGAGAAAGGACACTTTAGAAAATATTGCATTCACAATTTATACTGCCAGAGCAAGCTAAGAACAACTAATTCTATCAAGTAACAAAATAAATTATACATTCTCTCTCCTGGTTGAGCTAAAATATTTCACAAAAATCATTCAAAAAGCTTCTCATGTACAACCAAAGGAAAATACCAATTAACCACAGTCTCTCACTACTGATGAAGTGGGACTGTTTTTTTCTTTCAAGGTAACAGGACAGAGGCTAATTATTTTTTAGCAGATGGGGCCTGGTGAGAGGGACAGGAGAAATTGCTCCACTCTTTAACGGATGCTGTAGCTGCTGGGCACAGCCCCGTCCTCCTGGGGGTGCTGGGGTCTGTGCTGAGCAGTGCGTGTAAGGTGGTGATGCCTGGAAGTGTCTGCAAGGGCTCCTGGTTGCAGGAGGCTGCTCATGCACTCCAAGTCACCTCTTCAGCTTACAGTGCACAGCATTTGCTCATGCCTTACAGGCAAATTAAGGCTCTCTGGAGAAGGATCTCTACACAAATGTATAGATGCAAAGTGGAGTTGTATATACAACTGAATATATTATTTTATGGTAAAATGAATAAATGACACAAGCAGGTTTGATTTAAAGACAATACCACTGAAATATACTGTAACCGAAAGAAGTGATTCCCTCAATTCAAGTTTTAAATAATTCAAGTGACTCTGAAATCAAGGTACTGATCCAGAGAAGTTAAAAGAATTGACACTATACAAGAAGAGTGATTTATTTCTGTTGCGTGACTTTACAGCTATCTGCAGCACAAAGGAATGGTAAGCCTGCCAGGGAGCCCCCCTCTCTGCAGGCCCCCAGTGCTTTGCTGGGTGCCTGAGGCCAGCTGGCCACGGCAGCGGCATGCCCCACAGTCCATCCCGTGGAACCAAGCAGTGACCTGGGGCCTGCGCTATTTATTGTATGTGGTTGCTGTAAAGGTCAAAGAGCTGTCCTGGGGACATCCCCAAATCTCCCTTTAACCTCATTAAAGTCCCCAAATGTTACACAAGTTAGTCCAAGAGATGGTGGCTATTGGTGCAGCCATACATGTGTATGTGGGATTTGGTAGCAGACAGTGACCATAATTGATATCTTCCTTCCTCTTTGCTTTCTTCTCTATGTGTTGGGATTGCTTTGACTTTATAAACTAATGCTCATAACCCACGTGGTCCTGATGATCTGGAGTGTCCAGCTTGGACTGACTTGGAAAGAGGTTATTAGGAAGCAACAGTTTTAGGTAGATTTTAAAGGTGATCTAGTATTCTGAGCTTAAGTTAAATCCACCCAGGAAAGTACTGGAGCAGTTTATTTTTGCTGCAATGTCATTTAACAAAAATTCAAATTAATTTCAAAAATTCAATTTGTATATGCACATATTTTCCACGTGACAGAAGAAAAAGGAGCTCCCCTTGAAAAAGACATTTATAGGAATTAATTCAGAAAACATAACTAAGTAAGATAAACCTTCCCTGGTATTGTTCTAACCACTCAGTTTTTATGTGGCTGTCTTTCTGTCCATGCTCTGAGTGAATTGCTTGGAAACCAGACAGAAATAAATGGGGAGGAATCAGCATGCTGAAAACAGAGTGCTTTGATTTGTCTTCTCATTCAGCCTCTACCTGTCTGGCCTCTGGAGCTGACCTTTATTTAATTGGGACAAGGCTGGAAGGATCATTAGAAAGCATTAGGTTCCTGTGTCTATTCCACCATCTATTTGTGAAGAAAGGACTGTCCATAGGGCACATCTATAGCTTAGCAAAGCAGTTGCTGCCTCCTGTCAGGGCTCTAACTGATGCTTCAGAAGAAGTTGAAATAAAACTCTAACACACCTAGAAAATTGAGCAGTGTTTCTCACTGAGGTGGCATTTGGAAGTGTAATCTTCAGGTACTCTATTTTGAAGAAGAAGATTTGTTAGAGGCAATTTCCTTGCTCATAGTCCTGGCTTGCAAGCTCTCTCTGCACTGTGCTGAAAGAGAGAGATTGTTAATGGAAGGAGGGAAGATCATGCATCAGGCAGGCATTAAATGTGAGTGAGTACCTTTTTGGACAAACAGTGTATTGCTAGTTATAAATGTAGCTCCCGTTTGTGTGCCAGTGATGATGCATGGTGAGCGTGCGCGCAGGTGTGCATGCTTCACGTCGCCTGGGCACAGGAGGAGGTCACCTTTTCAAAATCAGGCTCTTTTGTGTTCCCCTACTGTGGCTGCTGTTCTCACAGAATGGATTTTTTCTTTCTTTTTTTTTTTTTTTTTTTTCAGAAAAGGTGCTTGAAAAAATATTCTTTAATGAAATGCTTTGGGGTATGTAATCAGAATTTTTTAATGATTCATGTCACAAGTGCAAAGAATTTTGGCTAAAGTAAAAGGTAAGATTTTTTTTAATCATCAACATGCTCATTATTCACTTCCCACTCTAAGCCAAGACAAGAAAAACAGCAGCTTTCTGATGAAAAGAAGAGGGATCCATCAGGTCCCACTCACTTTTCATGAACTAAGCACTGATGTCAGTGACTGTCAGATTCAAGTGATTTTCTCCATAAATCTCCTCTTTACTTGCAAAAAGGAATCATTGTTCCCTAACACTGCACAAGCTTTTTGTTCAGGTTTGCTGTGTATAAAATTTAATGAGAACAGGCACAGAACACATCAAGAGCTGAGCATGTGTCAGTTAGGAAATGTGTGTGTTTGAAAACCTTTTCCTATAATTATCTACATTTCCAGTTACCTACTCAGGGATGATGAGGGGAAGGGGGCTGGGCACTCACTGGAAACAATGGCTTCATGAAAGGCAAGAAGTACCTGACTGCAAGAATTGTAGGTGGATGGGGGAGAAAAGAGGGAGAAATGGGAAGGAGCTAAAAGGACTCCCAAATCAATCGTCCCCACGGCAATATTGCTACAGTCATTTTTTTTAGTTTGAAGTTTTTGGGTAGCGTTTCTTGACAGACCACTGCTTGCTATACTAATTGTGATCATCTGTTTTGCCACGTTTGTCGTGCCCATCTGTTGTATGTGTTTGCACCATGACCCCGTCCCAGGGATATGGCAATCCATCTCCCTGTGGTGGTGCAGGACGTGCAGCACGGCTGGCAGGGTGCCGGGGATGGCTGGTGCTCCTGGCAAGGGTCGGGCCGGCCGTGGTGCCATCCTGTGCTGGTCGTGGCGGGCTGTGGGCGCAGCAGTGAGTGCACGTGGTCACTAGGAGAGGTCCCCTCTCGCCTGTGTGCTCACCTGCTCTGCCCCTGCGAAATACAGCCTGCCAGAAGTCGCCTTTTTCCTAAATAGTCTGTGATCATTTCTTGCCATGTGAAAGAAATACAAGTGATGGCAGTACTTGTTGACAGCAATGTCTGTGCTGGCACAGGGCTCACTGTTTTGAGGCACGAGGGTGTTATCAGGGGCCCTTTCACCTGCTGCAGGGGAAGGTCTCTGCAGCCCACAGGCCTGAGCCACCTTTCTGGCGCACCCAGGGAGGGCCAGCTCCCTTTTCTGCTCCTGCTGGGGAGAAGAGCAGTCTCCCTGGTTTGTCTTCACTTTGTGAGAAGAATGACCGCTTTGGCTGTCATGGTTTAACACAGAAGTCTATTTTTTCTTTAAGGACATTTCTTTTTTCTGAAAACAGGCGTGGCGGGGCCTTCAGGCCATGCGGGGTGGCCACAGCGAGGCTGGAGCCCTCCTGGTGCAGCGGCCGCTCGGCGGGGCAGGGCTGGGGACCAGGGCTCCCTGTCACGGCAGCACCCTCTGGGGAAAAGCACTGGCTTCACACACAGCTAACAGACACTGTCTGTAGCAATGGTGGCATAAGTCATGTAGGGACTTTTTTTTGGCACCCACAGTCCTTTTACAGAAATAATTTCTTCTCCTCTTCTCTCCCTTTTATTTGACCATCTGCCTGCAGTCCCCCTGACCTGCAGTTCTCCCCCTGACACTTGGTGTTTCCAGTGGGGCTCCAGCTCCAGTTATTGGAAGAAAATCACATGTGCTTGGAAATCTGGTCCTTGAAAGAGAGGCACGGGCATTCCTGGGTACAGAGGT
Organism: Aythya fuligula; assembly: GCF_009819795.1. NCBI lineage: Eukaryota > Metazoa > Chordata > Aves > Anseriformes > Anatidae > Aythya > Aythya fuligula. Next base: position 587,341 of record NC_045566.1, read on the forward strand.
GGTGCCCCCTCATATGGGGTTAATTTGTCCTCCTGGGATGGTGGCACGAAGTGAGAGGCTGATGAAGAGCTGCTGCATCCATGGCCCTTGGCCTCCACCCTGTGCTGTGCCCGTGGTGTCTGAGCTCCTCCTGCTCTGCTCAGCCCAGGAGCTTCCAGTGCTCACCCCTCAGAGGCACCTGGTGCCCCTGCACAGGCTTTAGCAACAGGTTGTGCTTTAGCAGCTGCCACCTGAAAAAATGCTACTAACCCACGAGAAGAGTTTTTCATACCACCTTCTTCCTATTGCCCTGGAGAGGGGGGCTGAAGGCTCTGCTCACAAGCTTTTCCTTGCAGCACATGAGCAGAAGCACGTTTTGATTTGGGGTTTTGCCCCATTCCTCATGTACTGTGGCATCTAAGGGTGGGAAGGGCTGGGGTGAGCTGCATGAGCGGAATAAAGTGTTGTCTTTCCAGTTCTCAATCCCTGAAGCACAGAGTAAATATTTCATCTAGTTTGTGATTGGCTGCTACACTCCAGTAGTTTAGTGGGAACGTTAATAAAATGTATGAAACGTGAGCTAGGTTCAATTAAAACACAGTACATGGAATTTGGCATAAGCCACACTGAGCCTGAAAGATGCAGCTGTCAGTTGCTTTCTTGACTCTTATCTCCATAGCAGCCCATTCAGTATTTGCCTTGAAGTGATTTTTGAAATGTTTACCAGTATTGTATTTTGGGCACAGTATTGAATTAATAAAAAGAGAAAGAGGTCATGCCCATAATTTATGTTTGGCATTACAGAACTTGCAGCCTGTCAATACCATTTTAAATTTTTCTTTCCAATCTATTAAGGTGTTTAATTTGATTTTAACCTTAAACAGTAAGGGTTGGTAGTAGCCATCAACAGTAAATTAATATTGCTGTTTTGTGAGTCATTAATTGCTATGGCTGCATTGCAACAGTAGCTCAATAAAATAAAATTTTGATTTTCACATCTCATAGGTGGTGTATCTGGAACTATGGGTTATGAAGCTGCATGAAATCTTCTGCAATTAGAACAGAGTGATCTTTATTAACTGGCCTGTGCTATGCAAGACACAGCCAGTGTCGTTCTCAGGTCTCTGATTTACTGCACTTCATTTATCGAAGTGTGTACATGAAAGCAGAGGTAATTTCCCATAACAGGGGTAGGGTGTGAGTACAATGAAGCCTAGATAGTAAATAATTGCAGCCTCTTTGAGATCCTTTTATGCAATGACGTTTTATTGATATTTCCTCCTGATCACTCTCAGCTGAGTACAAGAAAAATAAAATGGGCTACCAAATGCCTAGAAAACCATTTCAGAAAGATTATCTGAACATTTCCACGTTCTATAAATTTGACAGAGCAGTGAATGTGTAAGGGATTGTTGCTTCCAAAGGGAAGGCATCGTAGTAAATGATGCAAATTGGCAGGATTACAGAATATAATGAATCCAAAGAAGATTTTAAAATATAATTGGAAAGGGTGTCAAAGAAAAAAAAAATGGTTAGTCTGTTTTATCTGTTATTGGGACTTGAGCTTACATCCTATTAAGAAATTTAGCTGTGCCAGAGAAAAAGATGAAATGTATCGCCGACATTTGTGAGCACTATTACTGAACAGTAAACTGTGTGCAGGGGTGATTGCAGAATAGTTGTCGTGGGTTTTTTATTGTTCTTTAACTCCTGAGGGAAAAGAAAATCTGTTTCTCAGAATTTTTTTCCTCTGTATTTTGACTTCTTCTGCATTTCCTTATGCTAATCAGACTTGTGTGATGTGAAGTATGATTATGGAAAGTGAATTAACTGTTTCAAGCTGCTGCGTCTCTCGCCTGCAGGAACAAGTGCTAACAAGCACCGCTGGGTGCGGGTCCGGCCCCCCACGGCACCGGCAGCCCGACCCCTCCCCGGGCACCCCGACACCTCCCGGGGCGGCCGTCCCGTCCCCGGGGCCGAGCCGGGCATAGCGGGGCCGGGGGGGATGCAGGCAGCGCAGCCCCGGGCATAGCTGGAGAGGGGCGGACAGCCCTGTGCCGGTGCTCCAGCCCTTCTGACAGACGGAATCTGCCCTTCCCTCGAGTACCCTCATCGCAGCATCACCAGAAAAATGCACTGTCATCCTGCCTCCTTCTTCCTCCTGTCCCCAAACCTTACTGGAAAAAAAATGGAAAACTGGTGCTGCGGTCCAGGAATGTGAATGAAGATTCTGAGAGCCCCCAGGCACGAGTTCTCTGACACAGGACAGCCTGTGGGTGTTCGGCACCCAGAGCCGCCGTGTGCAGGAGGGGCCCTCCCCGCACCCTGCGAGCAGACAAAACGGTGTGGCTGCATCGCGGGGACCAGGGAAACAACGAGTCAGCTTGATGCCAAAGTGCGTGTTTGTTACAGGTATACAGAAACTGAGGATTCGGGTAGCCTTAAAAAACAAACACATTGCATTAAGCGATGTTGTGCTGTAGATACTAGACAAAATACGCGTTGTCCGCAGCAGGCAGCCCCTGCAGTCCCTGTGCTGGTAACGCAGCTCCTCTTCCAATTAGACCCCGAGAGATGCAGCTGACTTCCGAGGAATGAGACCCTGCATTTAATCGTTTGAAAGGCTAAGAGAGAAGTCATTTTCCTGTAACAAGGAGACATTGTAAAGGGTGACTAAGTGGAAATGCTGAAGGCACTTAAATAATAAAATGAAAATGAAGGTTAAAAAATATGTCTTTGAAAACTGTACTGAATCACCTGCATGCAGTGTGTGTTGCTTCTTGCAGCACAAAAGCATTTTAACTAATTAACATGCTCCAGTGCTGTTTTTTTTTGTTTGTTTGTTTGTTTGTTTGTTTGTTTAAACCAGTTGTTTAGCTCAGGCCAGGCTGTGATCTTGCCAGAGAAGAGGAAATGAACATGCAATGTTTTACAGAATATAATGTTACAGAAAGTGCTGGAAAACTCAAAGTTGCAAAGTAGACCAAACAGGACTTAATCTACACATATTGATGCTAGCAGTTCCTCTAAACACAAACCTAAATCGCCCTTTTCTGCCAGGTTTGGAAGTTGGGTTTGCAGTCCATAAAAGAGTAGGTTTGTTGGCTCCTGTTGTGCCCAGCATTTCTTTCAGTGCAATCCAAGTAACATGTCAGAGGTCTGAGCGGTCACACGAGTTTTTCTTCAGCCCTGGAGAAGCTGCTTGAAGCTTCTTACTGGTGGTCATAAACAAATACAATTGTTGGGAATAAAAGCAAGTCCTTTAGCATAAAAAACAAATGATTTCATAAGACTTATTCTCATTGTTTTTTCCCCTCCAGAGATGGAGCACTGCCCACAGACCCAAGACCACCTCCCTTTGGCTGCGGGGGCTGCGGGCACTGTCTGGTGCTGACCACCCAGGGCTGTGAGGAGCTGGTTCAAGTCCAGTCCTGCAGGGACATCCAGGGAGGCCGAGACTCCTTTCATTGGGAAAATACAAATGGAAATGAGATAAACCCTTAAACAGAGCTAAGCAAGTGATGAAGTATATAGTCACAGAGTTGGCAGCAGCTTTGACTTGCAAGGATCTTCACTCCAGTCATTTCCAATAGTTGAAATTGAGTGTAATTTAGTTTTCAAGCATGTAAAAATTAACTATCTCAGAAAATAAACATGCCATGTACTTAATATAGCAAACTCTGAAGGGAAATGATGCTACAATAAAGCTGCCTTAACAGTAACTGATGCCATTACAATCTGGTTTTATTGGACAGCTGCTTCTGGTTAATGAATTGATGTTTGAGTTCCCTATTAGGTTATTTTAGAAAAATTTTAGCAATATGTCCTGTCAAAGAATTCTTGTCATTATTTTATCATTATTTTTAATTCTGCTCCTTGTATGTAGTTCCTATTCCTTTCCAGCACAAATCTTGGAAGAAAGTGGGAGGAGAGAATGCAGAGTCTTGAAAAGCTCTCTGCAGTATTTCTGTTACGTTATCTGGGGAGAAGCTGTAAAAAAGAAAGATTTGGGTGATGTTCCTCAGCTTTGGGAAACATCAAACCTTCTGATGAGCAGAAGTCATTAAATGACTGTTGATGGCAGTGTAAGAAACAAGTGCTTAGTCTGTGTAAAAGGACTTAGTAATAGAATCGGCTTCATGACAATCTTAATGAAGAAAAGAGTGTGAGAGGAAGTGTAGAAATAGGCTGAACTAGTTGAAGCTGATGACAGTGAATGTGAACCCAGCTGGAAGTAACCAGCTATCAGAGCAATTACAGCCTGGTGTTTGTGGAGCGGGTGACGATGAATCACGGTGGAACAATGAGGAATCTTTTAACAAGTGCAGTAATACAGTGTGCACCCACTGGGCTAGAGGAGCCACTGGGAAAACTCTGTCTTTGTGCGAGCAAATTATTCCCTTGTGTCAAACATTTAATTTTGACAAGAAAACACATATGCTATAGTACCAAAAGAATAATTCTCTGACTTTTTCTTAAATAGTCGGGTTGCAAATGGACCCAGGCCTGTTATTCGTGTTTAAGAGGCTGGAAATCACAGAATCACAGAATTGAAGGGGTTGGAAGGGACCTCAAAAGATCATCGGGTCCAACCCCCCTGCCAAAGCAGGTTCCTTAGAGCAGGAAAAATTCATGCTTAAAAGAAAATGTTACCTTCAGTGCATAGTCTCCAAAAGCAATATGTAAACCAGTATGTAAATTGATTCTGTGAAGAAAAAGAAAAAAAAAAAATTGACCTGTCTGTCATATGTAATGAGTGACAGGTAATAGGATTAATAAACCATCAAATTTAAATGGTAATAATATTTATTCATTATGTTTTTATTTCTAAACTACCTATTATACTAGGGCTTTAACTCTCAATTTTCTGATGCTGGAATAATTTCTACAGAGCACAGTAAACCACTTGGACAGTAATTAGCTGTCCTGGAAAAATAACAAATAAGCAAACACTGTTGCTGTTTTTCAAATAGATATGGAAAAAAAGTGATCTGATAAGGTTCAATCACTTCTGCCCTTAGCGATTTATAAGTAAATTACGAATCAAAAGATAATTTCAAGGATGCTGTCACCTACTCAATTGTATGGCCTGTTGACCATGACCATGAGTTTCTGGCAGTAACAGTAATGATCCTGGTATGTCATTAAACAATGACAAAATAAATAAATAAATAATCCAAAGATGAATATTTGGTGGGGGGAGGGAAGGGGGGAGAGATATTGTTAAGTTTATCTTTAAAATTAGATTCCAATTAACAGTTTTAGCATCTCTCCTTTTCCTGGAACTCTTAAAGCAATTTTGGACATACTGGAGATTTCTATGAAGCAGAAATCCTGACCTCTAATTAAGAGTTAAGGTAATTGAGAGATACAGTCAAGCTGTTCACTTTGGTGCAGGGCATGTCTGTAAGCAGCCTCCGCAAGAAGGCACCATGTCCCTTGTGGCTCCATCAGATGTGTCAGGGAGGACAGCTGTGCTGTTTGCACAAGTGCCCCGATTACCCCGCCTGGTGTGCTGACCTGGCACTGCCCCTGCTCTGGGCCCTGCCAGGACATCAGGTCAAGTTTGGGCTCAGAACAATCACTCGTTGCTTTCCGCCTTCTCACTCCTTTTCTACACAGTAGCACGGCTGAGTATGCTAAATCAGACTTAAATTTGCTGTTTATGCACAGGACAATGAGCAGCAGCTGCCCATTGATAATGGTGTTGATGCAGAGGCTGTGTTGAAAATGTTTCTAAAGTTGCTGAAGAAGCAGAAAAATGTATGTTTCTTATTTGAATGAGTTTTACCTTTTTATCTAGAGACAGTGTGTAGCTGAGGAGTCTCTCAAAAATGCCAGGAGCCTGAACAGCACCATAAATAGATTCCTGAATCAAATGTAAATTAAGCTTTCTGCTGCGTTTCTGTAATAATCCATCCAAAAAGGAGCAGAAGCTAAAAACCATAATAACAATGGGATAAATTATACAGTCCCACAATTTTCCTAGCACTGCTGTTAGCATAACACTAGATTGATGTTGTACCTATTTTTATTTTTGCTGCTGGAACAGTCCTTGTCAAAGAAAGGAGGCATACGATTTTCAGTATCTAATGTATTTTGTGAAATATATGGAGTGCTGCACTAATATGACCTTTTCAGAATTTTTCATTTCAATTGGCTGGTCACCCTGGTCCTTTGCAACAGGTTAGACTCCCCTTTTAATAGGAAGAGGAGGAGTGCAATGGTCAACCATTCAAAATACTGAATATTAAAAAGGTCAACAGAGTATGGCACAGCAATGTGAAAATGAGACAATGCAATCCCAGATACCTCATTGCAGTGACAAAAATTGTAGCAAGAAGAGAAAATGTCACAACACGAATCTATTTCCAGGAAGGGAAGGGGGCATTGTGTAGAGTGCATCTGTCCTTGCTGCAGTTACAATTGCGTGTGTGCAGACTGCACAAAATCTTTAGCAAAATGATTCTGAATGTGTACCAAAGATATTTCCTCACAATCAAATTATACTTGTGCAAATAATGCTGGGAAACATGGGAAATTTACAGATTCTGGATGATTTTATATTTCCTTTTTTCCATGAACAGTCCTGAGAACTGCTCTTTCCTAGAGGTCAGAGGAAGATTTGTTTAAGGCTTGTCCTTTTCCTGCTTTCAGCCATAGGAACGATGCTACAGAAAGCAACAAAAGCTGCCCACCCGCTTACCAGGCCCTGCTGCCCTCCTAACCCTGCCCAGCCTGGCCCAGCAGCACTGTGGTTGCCATGTGCATGCTCACTGTGAGCACCGCGATGGACCTCCTGGTCCTGGTCCTGGTCTGGGTTCTGGTCCTGGTCCTGCTTTCTGCGCTGGGGGAGCAGGGCCCTGTGGGGCTTGGCTGCTGCTGGAGGAGGTGGGCTCCTGTTCCAGCACCTGCCCAGGCCACGTGCCCACCCTGACCATGCCTGGTGTGCACATGGCATTCTTCAGCTTGCTGTCTTCCTTCATTTGAATTATTATTTTTTTTTTTTATTAATAGTCATCAGATCTTCATTTTCCATTTAAAACACTTGTGAACCAAAATAACATTTATAAAGACCCACTCGTAAAATCTGCCGGGCTGACTGTAAATGCACAAACACTTTCATGTTTTTCCAGTGCCACAAAACACTACGATAACTTGCTAAAAGTTGCTACGGTAACTATTTATTTTGCCTTGGAAAGCTAAGTCAGTGTGTGATAAACATAGATCTAAGGTGCATGACTCGAAGCACCCTAGTTTGCAAATGGTAGCCTATAGCTACCAGGGACCGCTATTTTAAAAAATCCAAGCCTCAGAATTAACATAAATAAGCTACAATTGAAAATGGGATTTCTTCCCACCTGAGGCAGGAAGAATTAACTCACAGGAATCCTATCTGGCAATGAAAGCACTTCTCCTTTGTGTCCTCGGAGAAAGAAATAGCATTACAAATAAGTTAAAAGAAGATGTCCCAGACATGTGGTTTTATTACAACCTAATGGGATTGCACTGTCGGGCTATGACAGACCCAGCACTTCTTTCAGAGCACTTTAAGCTTGGCTGCTTATATTTTCACTTGGGCAGTTGTAGCTACCAATCATCCTTGTTGGAGGTCATATCTTGTCATCATTTGGATGCACAACTCCTACCATCATCAGTGGGGCCTGAGTGGAATGGAATGGCACAGAAAGCCCCAGATTTGGTCTAACTGCCTGCCAAACTGGCATGAGCACGGCTCAGTTCATGCTTCTGATCAAGTGCCATCTGCAGCTGCCTCTCAATGAAACAAAGCAAAAATCCTGGCAGCACAAGGCACGTCCCCGCTCCCACCTCTGGAAGCCGGCCTGTTGGTGTGGGCCCTGCTCACAGGCCAAGTGCAGGCCATGAGGAGCGGCAGTAGCGACGTGGTTTGGCCAACGTGTTCCTTGGCACGCAGAATGCTTTTGCACGGGATAGGTTCAAAATCGCCAGGGGCACGGGGCGGCCAGGACTCTGCACCTGCCCGTCAGTGGAGAGAGCAGCTCCGTCCCTTCAGGGCGATGCGAAATGGTGCCCTGCGCAGCCACTGCCTACAGGTGAAAGCCGTCTTCAAGCCTCTAATCCCCTTGTGCATTTGGAGGTTATGAAAGGTGGACCTGAAGTACTCTTCCTCATGACTTTAAAGAAGTGAAACTCTAACCCAGTGATTAGAAAAAGCCTAAATCAGATTTGAAACAGCCTGGAAAACATTCCAGATCAGGCACACACATCCTGCCTGCTGGGACTACAGAAGCACATGGCACCAGTGGAGACAGACCAGCGCTAGCAGGATCTCAGGGGCTTGTCCTGTGGTATTTTAGGAACAATGTTCCCAGAAGGTGCTGTTGAGTGCAGCAGTGTTAATCCTCCTTGCTATTCAAGCCTGTGCAGAGACGTTTAGGGTTTTTGCACTGAGTACACTTAGCAATGACTGTAGGCTCTCCAACACGGTGTTGGTGAGAACCATGCACTAAAACAGCGGTTGAAAGAGGAGCTGTGGCTGTTGCCCGATGCCCACTGTCACTGAAGCAGTGCAAGAGATGCCCTCGCGCAGAGTGCTCCTCACCTGTCTGTGCTCCGTGTGGGGCTTGTATGGGTTGTGGGACATAACCAGAACCTCAGGGACCTTCAGTAAACTAAGGGGGGAGAACATGTGCATCCTGACCCCTGCCTGCCTTGCAGCGAGGAGCCTTCCCAAACCCAGCCTGAGAGTGCAATGGCACAGGTGCTTCCGAAACAGTCTTGGGAATGCAAAGTGATGATGTTTACACCCCAAAATAATTTAACTAAATCTCTATTTAGATCCAGACCCCAAAAAGCAAATGGATTTTGATAATGAATATTGCCAGACTATCATTACAGCAGTGTGGGAAATCAAGAAACAATAAATTGGTATGGAATAGCAGGACACAGGTTTGGAGCTGTGCCCACTGGGTCTCCATTCTTCAGCCCAGGCTGACCTCAGGCTGCTGTTCTGTACCCGTGTCCCCATATCTGCTGGCTGGACAAGACAGAAACGTCTACCTGATGGCACTGCGTGTCCCCAATACGTCTTCTTTGCTACCTCTGACCAAGTGAGCTGCTCTCTTTGTCTGCACTCTCATGCATAGGTACAAAAATACACACACAGACAGGAGCTGACCGTCTCTACCCCACGAGTAACACAGCCTGCCACTTATCTCTGTGTTGGCAGAATGTATCATATGTTATTGTGTCTCCAGGGTATTTCCTTCATTTATTTCTTATACATCTCTTACTGTCCCAGTTACTTCTTGATCCATTTTCAATCCCATTTTCCAAACTCCAGGCTAACATTAAGCAAGTACTGTTATTTTAAGAATGTCATTGCACTAAATGACTCATCCTTCATTTCCTGTCATAATAATTTCTAATAGTTTTTTCTCCGTGACAAAAGTTATGTGATTTGTTTCCTCCTCCTCCCCCCCCCCCCCCCCAGCCTTCTCTTGCACATAAGGTATTTCTGGTTACTTCTTGACTTTTCTAACTTTAAAGTTCCCACACCATGAGCCGCTGTTCAGCTCCCCAGGGAGCACCATCAGTGGTGTTCAGGCAGCCTTGATCAGGCAGGGAGGTACTGCAGCAGGGAGGTGCGGGATAGCTGGGCTGGGGCAGCGCAGTGCCACGGTCCCACATGCAGCAGTAAAAGGGTCCTGGTGGCAGAGGGGTGCTGGATCCTGGGTGTTCTGCTCACCAATTGCTGGTGGGAGTGATCCCACCCTGAGCAGCGCACTTCGTGTGGAAGTGAGGTCCCCAGCAGTGCAGCCGTAGCGGTATCAGCTCTGATGGATGTGGCTATAGGATCTCAGGTTTGGAACGCAGCCTGAGGAGGGTCACTCGGGCTGTGGTGATAATTCTTATCATGAAATAGCAACAGACTCTCCTGCAGATGCCACAGGGCAGCAGTGGCTGCAGAAGGTGTGTGCCATTGCTAGCGGTGGCCCAGGAGCAGGGCGCAGCATGGCCGTGCCCCGACACCCCAGCCCCATCTGGCTCCCAGCCCTGGCCCCGCGTGGTGCCTTCCAGCCTTGGGCAGGGGCACGCTCCTCGCCTTTTGTGCTTCCAGGTGCAGTTGGTGGTGGTCCTGCTGCCAGCCCTGGCCTCACATGGTGCCTGCCAGCTGAGGGTGGGGGCACGCACCTCGCCTTTTGGTGCTTCCAGGCATAGCTGCTGCTGGTGCTGGTGCCACAGTATTTTGCAGAGAGTACTTTGTTGTTCTGCTTTTCAGCATACAGGAGGACAATCGTGAACATTTCATAGGGAGGGTCTGATCCAAAGCCGAAATGAAAGGAGGAGAGGCTTCCTGACCCCCTGAGAGAACTTTAGATCAGGACTTTCTAAACTGTTCTCTCGCTTCTCTGCTGGATGTTAATTATTACAGCTTGCAACTCAAGAATTTTGTTCTCAGTCATATCCTAGTTTTATTCTCAGTATAGATGAACGACAAATTATTCATTTCCTCTAATCACAGTGGGGTTAGGATCTTTGGTATGCAAGTGACAATATTAATTGCCTGGCGTGTGGTCTTCTGAAGAACAGAAGTTAGAAAGAATGATTCCACACCCCGAGTCATTAGGAGAACAGTGCAATTCATTATCTGTGTGTTATTATTACTAATGACATAGTAATAGACTCCACACTAACAATAAATATCTTTTTATAACCTCAGCGTTTTACTTAATAGCCCTTTTCACTCACAGGCAAATGTTGGTGTCAGCCTCAGCCGCAGCCCACCCCGTGTCTCTCACGGGGAGCTGCCTGGTGCCCCAGCTGGCAGCAGTGTGCTTCACCAGCACACCGTCACGGGTGCCTCACCAGCCCACGGTCAGCACTGTGCAGCAGTCGCTGCCCCTGGTGCATCCCCAGGCCCCCGTGTGCCATGGGAGCGCAGCAAGCTGTTCGCACCGGGGAGTGCTTACCCCGTGCAGGACAGGGGCAGAGCTGCCTGAGCACGCTGCCTGGGTGCTGGCGTTCAGACATGCCAGGTCCCCACCTTGGTCAGAAATACATCTTCTGGCAGGGAAAATTCCTGCTAATACTTCGTTTCAGTATCTTCAGGAACAAAAGCTATCTAATATATGTATGTAAATGTAGATACTTGATCTCCCTCAAAAACCTGGACCATCACTGATCAGCTGTGCCGTGCCCATGGCATTTGCAGATGACCCATCCTGGATCTCTTTGGTCACTGCGGGTCTGAGCTGTGCTGTGACATCTCCTGGCCATGAGAGGCTCTCCTTGCCCAGCAGTGCTTCGGAAGTCCCGACTCCTGTGGATGCAGCGCTGCACAGCACGATGCTGGATTTCTCCACCTGTGCTGGATGTTTTGGTTCCTACTTGAGAGTATGCATATTGAGATAGGGAGGGGGTAGCGCCCATGTTGTGAATACAATGAGTCCTCAAAACAGCTCATAAATCAAGAGTCACTTCAAGAGGGAGGCACAGCATCTTTTTTTTTCCCCTGGGCTGCTATCTGAGGCTTACACGAACAAGCTGCCAAGAACAGGCGTGTGTTTTTTTTTTTTTCTTTTTTTTTTCTTTTTTTTTTTTTTTTTATCAAATGACTAACTTCTTGCTCTCAGCACAAGCACATTTATATGTGGGGATGGCATGAGCCTTTCAGAAAAATGATCTTAGGAAAGGTGCTGCTTCAGACACAGCCTACACAACCAAATCAAAGGTGTGCTAAAATCCGCGCACTGTGCCAGCTCAGGGCACCTGAACATTGCTGATCTGGCTGGCAGAGCCCACGTTTGCAATCCCGTCTGAGAGCTCCTGTGTAACATCAAACCCTGAGTGACCTGAAACTACCAGGGCATGACGCAGACATTTCTGGTTTGCTCCGGGCTCGGTTTTCCCAGTGAGGGGCTGGTTGCACTCTGCTCCAAGTGACCTAATGAAGCAAGGAGTGGGAAGGTGTTCCCCAACAGGGAAGCTAAAAATACTGACTTCATGCAGTGGGTATCAATGGCTAGTTTAGGTTAGACTTTGAGTCATGCAAGGCCAGTACACATGCTCCTGGTCTTGCTAATGAAATCCCTACAGCAAAGGACTGACCTGCACATCCCTTCTTTATAATCAGGGCTGTTTTCAAGGGATCCAGACACCAGATTCTCTTGAAGCCCCCAAACTCACCCTCAGCTCTGCACCCCTGCATTTAAAAGGAGAGGGTGAAGGCCAGAAATGTTGCTGAAGTTGGGGGAAGAGTGAGTTCTACCTCATTTCCATTGTCCTTTTGGCCAGAAATTAATTTCTGTCCCTTCTGGCCTTTCTAGAAGGTTTAAGGTAAAACACCCTGCTGCTGGTCAGCCACCAGGGCTTCCCCTGCTGCCCAAGGGAGCGGGTCCCCATCTCCCTGCTGACCACACTCACGAAGAGCAGACCACTGGACTCGGCGTCTCTGCTTCTCAGAGGGGAATCTGCTCTTGGAAAAACACCACCTAGAGACTTTTCAGCAGTAAAGTCTGTTCTGTCCAGCCAGAGGTGTACTGAGGCAATTCTGTTTGCACAGTGGAATACAAAATGATTTATTAATGACGGGAAAATCTGCACCCTTGAATATATCCCAAAGCAAGTTTGAAGGTATTGAGACAGGGTCATTACTGCCCACTCTATTAGCAAGACCTGGAAATAGATATTTTAACTTTAATTGAATTTCATATAAGTTGGAACCTGGCCTTTTACAGAGGTTTAATTTTAATTTATTGCAGACTCAGGCATTTGCTTTAGGCTCACCAATTTAGTCTTCGGTGCTGCTGAAGACTTTTTACCCCAATTGCATTCTGGCATTGAATGTGGAAACCTTAACTAGAAAATCAGCATGTTTTTGCTTTGGTGTTTTCTAATTTAGAAGTAAGTGTGCCCAGCAGGGACCAAGTGTCTGACATTTATTGCCTGAAGTTGTTCAAATTGTCTAGTAGCTAACCGGGTTAAATTGGCTGTTAGAAGTTGAAGAGAAGTCTGTGTCCTTGTGGATGTCCATGTGTTGTGCTTCCTCAGCGACTGAGGGCAACACGCTCCTGCAGTGACCTTACGTCCACGGCCAAAGGTCCAGTGGGTACCTTCCAATCCCTGGAGCCTGTGGTCATGGTCTGCAGAAGTCCTGCTTTAGGAGCATCTGGGATCACAGGGTTTCTGATGTGAAGAAAAGAGACATGTATTGGCTTTGGTGAATAAATGTTTTTACTTGGAATCTTTTAATGTTTTTAAATCACTTTTTTTTTTTTTTTTTTAATGAACAGGGAAAGCTTGAAGTTTGTGTTTTTAGATGAAAACTGACAAATTTTGCTGAAACATCTCCTTTAAGCCTGTAGGAACAGTGGTGAGATCTCAGGAGCACCCCATGGGAAGTGTGTAGGTGTGGTGCACACTCAGGGTCATACACCAGGAGCATAACTCCCACGGGGGTTATGAGACAGGGGGTTATGCACCAGCTGCAGGGCAGGGTTTTCCTATCACTGGCTGACGCTGGGCAGGGCATGGCCTTCCTCATTCATTCCTCCTGTCCTGGATGAGGTGGAAGAAGAAGCAGACTAGGTCTGTCTTTGGTCAGAAGATAAATCATAAGGTGACTTATGACAAAGGTGTCTTTTCTAGAGAAATCCTTTCCATTTATGGAGATTTTCTGTGGGCTTTCTGCTGCGGAGAATCAAGATCATGCTGAGGAACATGTGAGTCCATTTCAGTGGCTCAATGCCCAAGCACTGATGTGAATTTTGGGCTATTTCCACAGCGATTCTTTAGCACACTGAACCACAATGACATTTGGGATGCTAAGCGTGCTTCTAGATTTTCCTAAATTTCTCAGTTGATAAGATGGGGATTCAAATGGGTTCTGAGAAGAAACGGTCAGTCTCAGAAGAAATCTGGCCACTCCACCTGCAGTCTCCCAGTGAGCTCTCAGACTACTATATCTGTGAAAACACACCAGAGCAAAGAATGGAAAAGATGTGTTGATGCTACCTCTACAGGCATGTCCAGGCCAGCAGCTTCTCCCGGACATGTCCGATTAGCTGTGCCAAGCACCAGACCCACCAGTGGAGGTGGCACCATATCCCACAACCCCACCGTGGGGCCAGGAGGAGCCCTTGGTGCCTCCTCTTGGTGTCTGCCAGCAGCTGCAGAGCGCCGGGAGCACCGTGCCCAGGGGTAGTGGGAGCAAGGCAGGGTCTGAGAGAGCGCGTGGAGCCACAGGAACCGCCTGGGCGTGCTTAGTACATGTGTTAAATTATGCCATAGAAAAGCAAGTTAACGTTTTAAACATACTGGAACTGTTTTTAACTTGTTTGTTTAGAAAGCAAATATCTATTTCATATTACATTGCGTTGTTGAATTATTTATTTACAGCTCAAAATACCTGCATTATTTGTGCTAGCTGCTATTACAATCCCAAATTAATGTTCATTTATTTCTCCACTTATGTTGTGGAGATTGCATTATGACTTTATCAATTGGCTTTTTTTTTTTTTTTTTTTTTTCCCAAAGAAACTTATTTCAATCCAATTTCTAATGTCATGTTACAGACAAATGAAAGCAAAGGCCCCCCATATTGTATGTGAAATCTGTAATACCATGGCTCTAGAGTAATGCCTTAAACAATCAAGCTAAATATGTCAAGGGACTTTTTAATACGCTGCACTGATGAAGCAAGAGTATTAAATTTATTCAACCATGAAGAAGACTTTGATTATCATACACCTCAGCTATGCTGCTATGTGTTGACCATGAGGAAAAAAATAATAGAAAATGAAATGTGATTAGTTCCTGATGGGTTGAAATGCCTTTAATACACGTAACATGGAGGGAATTCATATTAAGAGCTTCCATCAAGATTTTTTTTTTTCATATCTACTCGACAACACAATGAATCAGTGTCTCCAATGTGTGATAACACTCTTATCAATATCTGAATGGAAACATATGGGATGGCACAATTATTGTGATTTCATTGTTTGCTGTGTTAAGTGAGACACGTATTGTGCACATCTCTGAAGCCCTGTAAATAGCCATAGCAATTTTTACTTTAGAAAACAGAAGCTATGATTTCTTTGTGCCACTTCTTGTGAGTAGATTTGATTGTGCAGATTTAGAAAATTGATTAAGTTGCAAGATTTTAAAAATTATTTTTGAGCTGAAGCTCAACAAAAGCCTAATTTTAAAAGCTCAGTAGAAAAAAAATCTGTAATGCATTTGAGTGAGACATGATTATAATATGCATAAACCATTGTCAGTAGATGGAAAAATTATGAGAAAGTTTAAAAGGCTAATAATTAGTCACCTGGCTTTGGCAGCACTACAGTACTCATTTTCTGTTTCCTAGGCAGATGCTGGCTTTGCAAAGCTAGAGTATCTAAATTATTTCTAATAAAGGGTCTAGTGCCTGTGTGCAGAGTACAGACGTTTACAACTGAATTATTACAACTTTATGTTTTGCTTCCCCGCCGCCTCCACATTTACTTCACACATGCTCTCCGAGAGTAGCTGTCAGTGATGAAGCACAGAAATTTCACAGAACTCACTAAGTGTGAAGTAAAGTTTGAAACGTTGAGCATTGTTAATTTGTGTGCATCGTTTGTAGAGGCAGAAGCGATGCGATTGAGGTGGAACTGGGAAGCCAGAGGAGAAAACAAAAGTCCTGCACTCAGGGGCTCCGTGCCCACAGTTGACCTGTGGCGGGGGGGGACAGGCGGTGTCCTGGGGCCTCGATGGGGCGTGGGGTGGGACGATGGAGGGCTGCATGGGGCAGGGACGGCCGCATCCTGCTGACCTGGGGTGCCTCTGGTGTCCGCAGCTGGTCTGGTGTCTGCACAAGATCCTCCTGGGGGGGCTTGCAGCCCCGGGGACAGGCACGAGCAGTGCGCTGGGGTATCGTGCAGCCTCTCACCAAAATGTGAACGCTCATCCGATGGGTGATGGGCTTTATGGAAATCATGTAGCATTGAGCTGGCTGCTCTCTCTGAGTCCAACGTATGACAGATGAGAGAGCTTGAGAATTTGTGTATTTTAATGGCGTTTCTGCTGAAGATGATAAATGCAGTCTTCATCTAACAAATTCAAGGTTTACTTTTTTTTTTTTTTTTAAAGAGGGACATGCATATGGTTAGAAACGCTTGCAACATTAATAATACTTCGCTGCAAGAAAGATTGATATACGCAGCATAAATACTCATGCAACATACATTGCTTCTGGTAGACAAGTAATATTGCTTTTGCCTTCAATATCTGGGCTCAAGATTGAAGTCCAAAGCAGTTCTTTTCCTTCTGAGAGGAGTGCATTCCAAAGTGATTTCACTTGTGCCTTGCTGATGACTGCACAGGTAACATCATGTTGCCCTGTTCCAGGGCACGACCAGCCCATGAGAATTCTGTCACAGTTTTAGATACTTCAGGGACAGAGTCGTGGCACAAGCTTCTGTGTGCAACACTTGAGATAATGGGAAATCTGGAGGGGCCGGGCTCTCATCAGCTACAATCCCACCTACAAGTGCCCTCTGCAGATGAGCAGCATGGTTCAGCGGAGCGCAGAGGAGAGGCAAGTTTTGCAGGGCTGGCACTGTAGGTACTTTATTTTCCAATAACAGCAAGAAAAACTTTCTTCCTTGTCTGTGACAAAGTCATTTAGGGTTTAATCAGGCTGCTGACCTAGTGCACAGTTCTTGCTTCTATTGCTTGCTGCCCTGTGTCACTTCTGCACTGTGTTGGCACAGGTTGCCATGATGCTTCACTGGAAGACCGAGCCGTAAGGAAGGTGTGGAACATCCTCAGCAGTGTTCTGAAGATACAAGTGCATGCAAGAGAACCAGGGATGAAAAGCATAAGCACAGGAATAGCTGCATGGGATCCCACAGAGCCCCTCCAGGCAGGGAGCTGCAGAGCAGTGACAGCAGAGCCAGGGGTGAGGCCACGCCACCAGCACCTCACACACCTGGGGCTGCACCTGGGAGGTCCTCCAGACCCAGGGCTTGTGTCTTCCCATCAAGCACATCAGATTCATTTCTTTTCTCGAAATCGTTTAATAGCAATTTGAGATCCCACAGCCTCTTGGCATCCTCCATGCCCTGTAGCTCTGAGTTCTGCTGTTGGTCTCTGATCAGGTTACCCTCCCTCTCCTTGACATTCAAGGGAAACTGAAATGTATTTTTAAGCATATTATGATATAGCTCAGATTATTTCAACTACATTTAAGAGTTAAATTTCAGCTTCGGCTTCATTACGGAGCAAGAGGAAGCACAGCTTCTGAAGAGACAGCTAGAGACATTTTCCTCTTAGAGAAAATTTCAAACAAGCACTTTTGAATAAGTTTTGCAGATCATCATTAAATCAAGCTGGATGGTCACGGTATTTAGAAGAGAGAGATGTCTGGTCAAGCAGGATACAGCTTTTTCTTCACCTCACAAAACTTTGATGCAGGAATTGCAAATTGTGTGGTGCCGTTAGGCAGAGTTAAAATAGATTGCATCAACTGGGGGGAAAAAATGTTATGAGAAAAGCATTGGTAAGAAACAGCCTGAAAGTCAAGGCTTAGGAATGATTAGGATGCTGTTCCCCATTTAAGCAAATTGTATATGAGTAGTAGATCAGTATAAATGTCTTGATTCATGAGAAGAAATTATTTGCTATTTCCTTCCAATGTAGCAGTAGGTAGAAGAGTAGTTAGCAGGAGGAGATGAGGGCTGCTGTTTCAGAAAGGCTCCAGTGCTTGAGATGCTGCTGCCACAAGGGTGGGGGCAGGTGTCGGGGCAGGCAGTGGCTGTTCTGCACGAGTCCCCACAGAGTAAACTTCAGCAGCACTATGCAGAGCGAGTGCTGAGTCGTGCCATGTGTGAGGAACCCAATTAATATTTCAGTAGGATTCAGACAAAAGTAGGGATAAAAAAAAAATGACAGATTCACAGTTCATGGAATAATATTTGCTGATTGAGAGGCATGCAGGGTTTTTTAAAAAATATGGGGGACATCATTTGCAACTTGTTCTTGTGAAGAGAGAAGTCCCATGACACATTTCAAATATTTGGCACAGCTTTGTAACTTTATCAAAGAAAAGCTTCAAAGTGAGAACTTCGTTCTGAAAAAGAAGGGAGAAAAATAATCAATAGAAACCACAACAAAATCTAAGATCAGGATAATCATGTTGTAGCATCAAAAAGGTACAGTTTTTGTGCTTTTTGTGATGTTTTCTGCATGACAGTTTGGTCTCAATGGCACAGTGAAAATAACTTTCTTGTCTTATGATTGACAGGAAATTTAAATGCCAGCAAACAAATGCCAGTAGGAAAAAATCTCTTAGCTCACATATTCTACACCTTAATGTTAATGCCATATTGGATCCAACAGGTTTCCTTGGAAGCTAATGGGTAATTGGACCCATATGGCACCCAAAAAGTGCAATTTTGGGTTTTCAGAATGAGAAGTTACCTGGGAAACTGTCTCCGTTTAGATACTTATCAATATTCAGCGCTATTGCCAAGACAAGATAAAGGAGTAAGGCGGAATTTGTGAGCTGTGGGTAGAACGGGCCAATAAATGCATCGGGAGATAGTGTAACCGTGCAGTACTTTCTCCTGGTATTGAACTGCCCATCATGGCAAAAATAAATGTCAGCTGCGTTTTCTACAACAGCAACACCAAATAGCCCATATCTGAGCATTTTTTATATTGCTGCCTTTTTCAGTCTTTTCCCTCTACATGTTTGATTAAAGGATTTATATGTTATTATCCCCACCCCACCCCCCTTTAATCACTTTTCCATCAGTACATCCTTGGATTAGTGGTCAGTCACTGAGGGAGAAGTACATCTGGGATGCTGCCAGGAGCCCAGCTGTGATGCTGGGGACCAGTGAGGCGCGGAGCTGAGGCGCAGGCTGCGCTCTGGCTCTGCAGGTTGGGAGCTCCGGGAAGGCACCAGGGCACCAGGAATGTCTGCTGGGAACCCAGGGCATCGCCCCAGAGCTGTGTGGGGCAAGGGTCTGCCTACAGGCCCGTCCCAATGGCCTGCACACGGCCATGCTTTGAGCTGTGTCTGTGTGGTGGCAGCCTCTGTGCGGAGGCCAGGCTGTGAGGCCTGATGGGCGGCAGCCCGCGGGGGCCCAGCAGCAGCTGTGCTGGCTGCAGCGTGGTAATTCCTGGTCATTCCTCCTGGAGACGACACCCCGGGCTCTGCAGCGAGTGGGGATGTTGCTGCTGTGATCCGAACAAGTGGGGTCGTTGGTAATGCGCAGCTTGCTTAGCACTAGAAAGGAAGAGGAAAGGAGTAATAGGAGAGTCATAGCAATTGCTAGCTACGTATCGACACCCATCGTGGTACTGATTTCTGTGGCACACCTGTGAGCAACGCTGGAGATGGGGCATTGCAACAGAGCAGGCACACTGCCTCTGATTTCTTATACAGTAACATCATGCTTTAGAGACATGGGCTCTGATGCTCCTTACCATCTGCAGGAGTGGCCAAATGAGCCCTGGAGGCTGGATTGTGTGCTGAGTTAATGATGCGCCATCGCTGGATGCCACGTTCAGGGAGGCAGACTTCGGAATGAGAGAAAAATAATTGTTTTCCATGAGTGTGTTTTGATGTGCTGCTTGTGTGTACTGGCACAGGCCTCTCATTAGCTACAGACCGTCTGTGGGTAATGTACGGGCAAAAATTCTTTCTTTCTGTCTACTTTGTCTGTAAAACAATAAAACAACTTTAATCATAAAAAAAGGAAGGGCCAACAGCCTACTTTTGTGATACAGACATTTTTATTAGGTCTGAGACTGAGAATGGCTCTTGTTAAGAAATACTGGTTTATTGCAGTGAGCTAGGAGATGAGATAAGGGCAAAATACCAAACACGCACGCACAGCCACAGAATGTGTGAAAAATTGGAGTGATAAGGTCTTTGGAGCAGGTTCCTGTTAAGGTGATTGAGGTGCCACACTGTATCATATTCACTGGAGAAGTCGAGGAAAAATGTGGTATAATCAATTAAAATTGGTGCCACTGTGCCCAGGCAGGGCTGTCTAAAAGCTAAGTATAATAAATACATTTCTTCTTTGCTTTCTGCCAAGGTTATGTGACTTTGCAAACAGGCGGTGTGGCTGCAGAAAGCATACTGCTGCCAACACGAGAGCCTGTTGTGCTGAGACGACCCGTACGGGACTCGCCTTGAGGGAGAAACCATGGGGGCAGCGAGGCGATGCTCCCCCCCCCCGAGCAGGGACCTGGTCCCTGAGGCAGCAGTCCTGGAGCACTCGCATCCTCCCAGGTTTAGCCTGCAGACAGCTTCCCCCCGTCCCAGCTGGGTGACAGCCTCTGTCCCAGTGCTTCCCGACAGACCCTGCTCCTGCCCACCTGAAGGCCACCTACAGACAAAGTGGGCACTACTCATGCTGCGGATGGCCCGCTGCACCCGTAACACTGTTTGTGTGCAGCTGGATGGACTGCAGGACACACAGACCGCAGGACACACGGACAGCAGGACACACGGACAGCAGGACACATGGACAGCAGGATACTTGGACTGCAGGACACACGGACAGCAGGACACACGGACAGCAGGCTGCTGGAGAACAACAGTGCCCCGTGCCCGGGCACAGCCAGGCTGCGATTGCTGCAGGAGAAACCCTGCGGGCAGCAGAGCGAGGGCGGCTTGTATTTGTCCTCTCTCCTCCCGTGCACCGTCGTTACAGCGTGTGGGTTTTGTGGCGAGATGAATTGGGTACTTTAGTTAATACTCCCATTATGCCCACACAAAATGCTGAACAAAGCCTCCCTGTCCCTGGCACTGCACTAATGTTATTTCTCAATTACTTTTTGTTAAGCAAATATGTAGTGTGCTTTAAGTACTGCATCCAATAATTATGTTGAACTCTTCAGTACTGCGTGATGGCTTTCTTACAAACCCCTTCATTATACCTGTCATATGAACTTTAAACACTTGGCAATGCAGTAAGATTACGTTTGAAAAACACAGAGATTATTTTTACACACGCCACCTGTTAGAGAACATTTGGGAGTGCAAAATTGAATGAAATCGAGGCATCCCACGTGGAGAAGATAGTATATGGAATGTCTTTAGTAAATAAGCTTGTATTTTTTTTATAAAAAGAGACAGAAGTAGAAATGTTTAATACACATACACACATATGTTGTCTGGAAGGCTTTGTTGTTCACACACACAGCTGCAATTTATGTGCCAGGAGCTGTTGATGTTAGAAAAACAGTATCTCAGTTCTCCTTATGTCAAGGCACAATTTTAGATACAACTCTAACAAATAATGCCGCTTCTCGTTCTCATTAATTTTAGCAAATAATTTTAAGGATGACTGAATTCTTTCAAGAGAATGCTGCCACTATAGAATGTGACTAATTAAAAAATTTTACATTTAAAAACTATTACAGTACTTTACAAGACTAACTTTAAGTACATAACCCATTTTATGGAGAACTTTCTTCTGTTATGCAGATAAATGTGTTACTCCAAGGCAACTCTTCTTCAGGACACCGTTCCACTATAGCCAGGAAGACAAAAATTCATAGTGTGGTGGGCACGTAACATTTTCAAAGAGGACTGTTTTAAGTTGCTGCCTTAATGACAAGGATGGAAGTTTAATTAGCACAGTACTTCTATCTAACTGCTTTTGCCTGTTGAGAAAAGCCCGGTTCTGTAGATAGATTTCATTTATTTTTCTCTCTGCAGCCTATAAGTCCTCTGAAGCACTGGCAGATGCACGACTCTGTTTATGTCTCAGCTATAGCTAATTCAGAGGATTCGAATACTTCAAAGCTTTCAGTTGATTATTTTCTGTATGTTAGTTACATTTCAAAGTCAAATGATTTTTCAGTGAAAAAATCTATTGTCATTTAAATTGGGTTTGTTTTAAAACATCAAATAAGGTTCAATAAAATTTTGTTTTTGAAACACTAAAATCAAGTATTTCAATAGAGTTGACATATTTTATTTCAACAATTTTAATGGAACATTTTTGATCTTTAATTTCCAAAGAGCTTGTCCGAGTGAAGTCATTAGTGCTTATACTTAAAAAAATTAAGACTTTTGAAGATGAACATCATGACAACATTTCAGTTTCATTAAAGCAAAATATTTTTATTAATTCTAAAAGACTTTAAAATGTGTTATAAATTTCAATTTGTTTTAATTCAAATTTGAAGGAGGAAAATTGTTTCATTGAAGCAGAAAACACAGATCTTCTGCAGATGCTTAGTGAATTATCATTTACGAAATTGTGTCATAAGTTGTTGAAAGCAATCATTGCTCTTGCTGTCCATGGGAGCCGTGAGGAAGAGGCAGACACCAGCCTTAGCCTTTACTCTGCCCAAAGGCCTGCACTCACAAGGTCTGCTCCAGCTCCACTGGATGTAAGATGCTTTATCCATTTGGTAGCCAAACACAGTTGTTTGCCCTTCATAAATAAATTAACATCTTTGGCAAGCATACAAAGTCTTTTCAGAACAGCGAAACTTTAAAAAGGAGAAGAGAGAAAGCATATTATTCACATAATCAGTGGAAAATGTATTTTTGGAGGATTAAGCATAGAAATAAATGAAATGAACCCATTACTGAGTGTTTGCTAGACAGTCAGCAGGGGCTCAGGTGTTCCCATGGCCGAGCTCGCCTCTGGGTTGCTTTCTCTGTGGTGGTGCTCTGCCCCAGCATCGGCAGTGCAGCCCCATGCTTGGTGCTCACCTGAACCAAGAAAAGAAAGGCCATAAGAGGTGAGAAGGTTCATAAGAAAGGCCATTAGAGGTGAGAAGGGATTTTGTTTGCTGTTTTACCTCATTCAAGAAGGAGGTGAAAAGAAGAGGTAATGCTGAAGGCAATGACCTGTGCTTTGGTGTCAGAGGGTACATGAGACAGTGGCGTTATAGGATAACTTGAACAGAAAGCACCTTACTGACCGCTCTGCTCTGAGTTCACCAGCTTCGGGGGCAAACACCCCACCCATGTTACTCTGTTCTAGGGAACAGCCACGAGCACCTGCCCACAGCCATAGCCAGCCACATCCTCGCCGCACGGCAGCAGCAGACGAGCAGGTCTGTGTGCAGGAGGCATGCCATGGGAGCAACCAGGGATGGCTCTTGCCCCATCGCCCCAGCCCTGACACTCTGCCTGCCTCTTTCCACCTTCCCCAGCCCTCCTGCTGTGCTTGCCATCCCGCAGCACACGCGCGAGGCACAGACAGCTGGTGGGATGCATGGGTGGGTGCATGGCACCATGAGGACAGTGTAATGAAGAGCTGCTGTGCAAAGGGAGCTAGAACAGTATCACATCATATCTGCTTGCTGTTGGAATTAAAAAATGGTGAAGCTGTTCAGGGACAAATGAAGTCCTTAAATCTGTACGCATTGATCGAAAAGTAAAATCCTCCTCCCTGCAGATCGTACGCTGCCTGTGCTGTGGCCTCCCCATTCCCCGGTGCACTGGGGAAAGTTAATTCAATGAGAAGCTCCCAGCACAAATCTCTCTGCATTGCAGTCTGCGAACTTAATTTAAACAAGTGTTTCCAAGAAATTTCATAGCAGGAAGGGACATTCCTCTGACTAAAGTGATTACATTGGCAATGTCTGAAATCAATTAAGTGTTGCTTTGGGTCTTTATTGAACCAATCCACCATAAATCTGGTCCATTATGAAGGCAAACACTGCGCAGAGATGAAGGTGGGAATGGCTCAGCCTACCCAATAGCTTTTCACAGCTCTGCTCAGACAAGGGGTTTCTCTCTAAGCCAAATATTTCAAGAAAAGTCTTGTGTAAATCTCGGGAGACGCATCTGGCAGTGGAGCAGTGCCAGCACAGCGCACAAGTCGTTCTAGCACAGCAAGGTATGCATAGTAAGTGAGTTAATTCAGCAATCCAACACAACGTCGCTTCTCCTCGTCCTCAGAATCTTGCAGCTGCAATAATAGAGAATAATAGAGAATTACCTTGAAATATTAAGTCTGATATCTTTAAATAGGGGTTACTAGTATAAGCAAGCTTCTTCAGGGTTTGGCCTGTGGTCTTCAAGTGATTTATAAAGTTTGTTGATAAAGATTGGTTATAGAATTTCTATCAACAGTTGGTTTACTGAGGAACTGGGTCTTCTAAAATAAAGTGACAATGTTCATTAATCTGAAATGCTTTAAAAAAACATTTTCATTTGAAAAGAAAGTCAACAGTTTCTCCAAGATTTTTTTTTTTTTTTTTTTTTTTTTTTTTTTTTAATGGAAACGTTGATAATATATATATTTTTTCTTTTTCCTCAGAGTCACACTTTCCATGCAAGGGGAATGTAGTCTTTTAAAATGTATGCCATGTTCCTGTTAAACACATTTTAGGAACACTGCGTGCACAGGAAAACGTTCCTCTGCATTGCTATATGTCACTGTCTTATAATCAAGGAAAGGCAAGAGCCTCCGAAGCACTACATTTGCAGTTTTGCACCCACCGTGTGCCGGTGAGTGCCGAGGTGGGCGTGGGGCCCCAGGGTCAGTGCTGAAGGAGGTGCACTCGCATCTGCCGCAGCAGAACTGCTCAGCAGAGTCAGGCTGCTGCTGGACATTGATCCCCAGCCCTCCGCTGCAGCAGTCATGCCATTATTGTAGCCTCCTAACTTAATTAATGGTATGAACTTTGAGTTCTCAGAACCTCATTGATTTGGAGCAAGTGTGCCCTATCAGTTTACGGAATACAAATCACACCCGGCAACAGCTTTTATTAGCTCTCTGCAGCCTGGAAGCCTACCTGGTGCCATGTAAGAAATGAGAGCGGTATGCACGTATCTGAGCTGGGGAGGTGGAAAAGAGAAGAAATTTGGCTAGCAGAGGTGGAGTTTGACCTTTATTATCAACCTGCTGTGTTTGGACAGGTCCTTGTCTCCTGCAGTGAGCAGGTTTTGAGAGACATCAGAGGACCAGACCCTGCCAGCAGCAGTTTCCTGTGCTTTTTTTCCGCCCCAGCTGTTTTGAAAATAATAATAGTTATCCGAAACACACAAAGGAAGAATACGTCCTGAAAATACTTCAGAAAATGATGACTGTCTGAGTTGTCAGAAAGCCTGAAATAAGGATGCATGGACTGTACCTACTCATCTCAGTGTATGTATGTGGCACCTCAGAGGTCCTGGGATTATACGAGTCCCACAGCTGTTGGCACAGAGCATGGAGCCAGGCAGAGTCCCGAGGAAAGAGGCAGAGACCTGCGACCCAGCTCAGGCTGCTGGGCTTTCCATGCAGGCAGCAGATGATGGTGTTGGACCAGGTGGAAATGAGTCAGGGGACAGGGCCATGGCCTGTCCCCACGCCCCCCTCCTGGTGCCGGTAGGTGCTTGGCCATGGGCCACGCTGTGCTGTGCAAAACCTGCCAGGTCTGCCATGTGCCAACTGTCACCGTGTCCGGAAAAATCAGTGGGGCTTCCAAAGGGGAAAGGAAAAGCCAATTATCCAAGTGAGTCTTGAAATAATCAAATTATTTTTCACTTAATTACAGCTATTCTGGAAAAATATCAAATGATTGCCCTACTTTAAAAATCTTTGACAGCACTCTTTTATGAGGAAATTCATGTATATTAATGCCATTAACTGGAATGATCAGTTAGATAAGGACACATTAATTATATCACCGTGAGCATCAGGCTAACCAAGAGGAGAGCACGCACCCATCTACCAGCGTGGATGGTGCTGGGAGCAAGGAGGAGGGATGGGGCCTCGTGGGTCCTCAGGGTCCAGGCTGGGCCACCACTGCTCCCGCTGTGGGTTAGAGACACAAAGGTGCCTAAGAGCTTAAGCACTTCCAGCTTGATGAAGTATAACATTTTAAATACAAAATGAGCATGCTTCATACGTAAATGTCTTTTGGAAAGATGCCTTAATGGCAGTTAACCACGAGGCATCGCCGTTCTGGATCAGCTTGGAAGAGCCAGCACTGAAGCAGAAAATCGTCAGCAGGTCTCGAGACTGGGAGCAACGAACCAGCACGCCCCGGGGAGCTCGTGGCAGAAACAAAAGGTTTAGTGACACTGAGACAAA
Source organism: Aythya fuligula (assembly GCF_009819795.1). Lineage (NCBI taxonomy): Eukaryota > Metazoa > Chordata > Aves > Anseriformes > Anatidae > Aythya > Aythya fuligula. The sequence goes on from NC_045566.1 coordinate 613,359, forward strand.
ATACAAATGGCAGAATTAATTTCGGATTCTGGATACCTTCTGTCCCCTAACTGCCACCCCAGAAAGCCTCTTCCTGCTGACAGGAGCCCCGTGTGCTGTGTCTTGCTGGTGCCCACTGCTGCAGGAGGTCCGGGGCCAGCCGGGCTCTGCAGGCACGAGGCACCGGGTGGGCACTGGGCACACGCTGCCACGTTACGGCTGCTCAGTGCAAGGCAGTGCAGTGAGGGCAGAGGCTTTCCCCCAAAATCGTGCATTTGTCACTGAGGCTGAGCTATCCACTCCTGCTCCTGCTCCCGAGTAATTCAATTTTGTTCGGTGTTCAGGATGGGAAATGGTCTGTGCTAGCTTTAGTACCTGTGTGGTGTGGAGATTTGGCTCTGTAGTGTTTCCATTGACTGCTTGTCTTTTTCTATGTGAGCATGGGGAAATATAATGGAATTTGCTGCTGCATTTACTGCCCTGTGTTTTTAAGCATAATCTCTTAGACTCCATTTGTGATATCCGGCTGGAGCCTAATAGCCCAGGCAATTTTATGAGTGATCAAGACCTTCAGCCTTTTCTTGCAGCGTGCTGCCTATGTCTCTGGACCACACCTGCATCACTTCCAACCACTGACATCCAGCCCCAGTCATAACAGCTCCCTTTTCCTATCCTCTGTCACCATCAGCCTCACCTCTTTCTTTCACAGATCCTCTTTTTGGGTAGGTGACTATTGCAATCAGATCAAGTTAGTCATCAGGACTGAGGATCCCCCATGGATCCCACAGCAGAGGATCTCCAGGTGAAAGGAAGAGATCATGTTGGAAGTGAAGTCCAATTGTCCGTGACAGACACACCTTTTTCACCTGTTCACAAGGCCTCTGATGACAGAGTTTCCCCTGCATCCCTTTGCTACAGGCACTGTAGGGCGACAATTGACTTGAAACATCCTCCTCATTAATTTCACCCCATTACTCCCAGTAATTTCTCTCTTCTACCACTGTAAACAAATCCCTCACATCCTTCATGTTCATGCCCTTCCAATATATGTGTCAGCTGTTATGCCCCTTAAACATATTTTTCAAGTTGGTGCAACTTCGAGATTTTCATGGTTAAGTAAAAATTGAATGATGAGTGAGAACAAAGCCTGCTATTATGAAGTAAACCGAAGCATGTGCTAATTACTGCACACAGACAGTGTGCTGAAGGAGGTGAGTTTAAGTGACACAAACATTTTCTCCTTCACTTTTAGAGAGTGTGCAGCCTCACATGCCTGGCAAAGGCCAGGAGAAGGGTTGGATATCCTGGTGTCTCCTGAGCAGAGGATGAGCATTCAGACCAGTAAGGTTTAAAGGAGGTGATGAAGCATAAATGACAGGCAGCAAGACATTGATTTGCATTTGAAACGTGGTGTGGACAGCACAGGGAGGAATAATAAACACATGTCTCTTGGAAAATTATGTCCCAGTGAGAAAATATATCACTGCTTCTCCAATAGAGGACCCTGAGAAACCTGGGTTTTATCCTCTTCAGGCAACACAGTTTCCTGGCTGTGGGCTATCGATATCTCCAGCCTTTGCTCTAACTACAGGCGCAGTAGTCAGTGATGACATCTTCCCTTGAAGGCAGGGGCTGTGAGCTGCCAGTCTCTCACCCCCAAAGTGGATTTGCAAATAAAAAAAGAGCCCCAGCTCCTGATCTAATTTTTATTAGAACTTATAGTAGAACTTTATATAAGGAACTTTTTAAAATCCCAAACCTGCTCCTGTCCTGCTCCCAGTGCCCAGCATTGGCACAAATTTCCCCTTGCTTTCTCAAATATGACTCAGACTCAAAGGCACCCTTGCCCATGTCCTCAGGCTGCGTACAGCCCCTGGCCGTGGACATGCACCGGGGCTCAGTTTGTCTGCACTCACACGCCAACCAGCTTGTGATGGCCCAATTTACAGCCAGAAAGGAGGAAGGAAGTACAGCTTAAAAATTAAAATGGAGGAAACAGCCTGCTGTTTTAAAGCAAATGACAAAATTGCCAGGTAACATGACGAACTGAATGCATGCCACCTAATAAAAGTTACATTTTTAGTGAGGGATGGCAGCAAAACACACCATTAAGTATGAGGAATACTGACAGAAATAAGAGAAGCAAATGCTCGGAGCCATAGAAGAAAGGCTGTCTCCATTGCCAGTAAAATGAAATCCCATCTCTGCTTTGGGTCTGAGAATTCTGTTTTATTTCCTATTTTGTCTGGAAAAACCCAGTTAACAACCAATGCACACTTTTTGCCCTGCTTGTTGCACACATCCCCACCTGACCCGCAGCGTTCCCCACCATGGGTGCTCAGACCCCAACAAACCCAGACCCTCAGCATCTGCTGCTCCAGCCGCCTGCCCTGCCAGCCTTCTGCTGCCAATCCTAGCCCAGTAATCTGCTTTTACTGGGCAGCTGCCAAGAAAAATAGTCTCTTAAATGCCTTGTATAGTGCCTCTTGGCTTTATTAGCATTGTTATTTACTGGTTTTCTGTGCTCTATCTGCATTTTCCCCCTAGGAGATTACTGTCATGCTCACTGCTGTCCTGTGTACACAGAAAAAAGCAGAACCCTTCTCAAATGTGTGTGGTGCCTATTTTAAAGCACGTTATCATGACCATTTCAGCTTTACATTTTAAGATCTACCAATGCTCGCTTTTGATCTCTGTTTCTTGTAGCTGGTTTTCTTAACCCATCACCAATGCTACTAATTTGCCAAGAATAAAGTGCCACTTCGTCCACGGCCTACTGGGAATAAAAAAAAAAAACAAGCCTCCCCCCTTCCTCAGCCGCCGGCAGCTCCGTGGCCCTCTGCTGGGCTCTCCCCAGCACGGCCGCGTGTCTGGTGCTGGGGAGGGAGCCCGGGGCTGCGGGCTGGCAGCAGCTGTCCTAAAACGTACTCAAGGGAAGTAATAACATATATATATATATTATTTATTTATTTATTTATTTATTTATTTTTGTGAAAGTCCACATTGCATTACTCTGTGAGCACCTGAGCACCTACCAATTCTTTAATAGCTACAGTAAATTTATTATCAAGAGCCCTTTCCTTCTTGTGATGCTTCAAAACCGCAGTTTTGCTGCTCGAACCTTTTGTTTCCTTCTGCTTCAGCAGGCTCATTCCAGCAACCAGTGTGTTTCAGAGACATTGCCTCCTTACACCACTCAGTGTGCTTAACGTGCAAATTCTTTGCCTCAGTCTCAGGGATTTTAGTTCATACACTTTTAGCAGCATAATTAAACTTTCTTATTTAATTAGAATTGAGAGAGAGACATTTCTCAGGGAAGGTCAATTTATAGTGTTTAATTTACAGTGAACTATCTGTGGGTTTGGGGCAAGATGAGTTTCTGCCATTGAGCAGTGTTCCAAGTTTCAGCAAAATGCCAGTCACATGGTGGCTTAATCGTAGAATATCCAGAGGTGGAAGGAACCCACAAGGATCATCAAGTCCAGCTCCTGGCTCCACACCAGCTGCATTTAGGGCTTCCCTTGCTCCTTGCCTCCCCAGTTGGAGACGCTTGGATCCTGCAGCTGCTGATGGGGCACTGGGAGGGATCCCACGGCAGCCCTCTGGTCAGGGTTCACCATCTCCAAGACCCAGATTTGGGTGCAACAGGTCCCTCATGTCTTGATAGGTCTATAAAGTGCTTGTTTCCTTCAAACACTTGAGACTTATGTCAAGACATAATTCTTCTCTTATCCTTTAAATCCTTCTCCCTACAAAAAGTGACAGCTCTTGATGAAATGACAACATGAGGCAACTAGTGGTAGCTGCAGGTTGTCAGCTGGGGTAACTGGAGGGCTTGGAAAGTTTAATTTCAATTTGAAATTATTTTATATGGAAAACCATGAGTGATAGGGTTATAACAGCAGCTGACAAATATGACCACATCTCTTCCTGTTTGTTTCCCATTACCTAACTCTTTGCCTTTCTTCCTTTTAGTGTCATATACACTTTTGGAGTCAGGTTTCAGTTTAAATCTTTAAACTTGCTGGGGAAGAGGTACTCTCAATGTTTTGTTTCTGCAGAGCAACAAATACAGAGGGTCAGCAGCTGACACTGTTATCTGCAAACTGTAATTCACTGGCTTGATTTAATCTCCGAGAAAATGGGTAAGCATGATTGCACATGACATCCAGATTCCCTCTGTTGTCAAAAGCATCCAGAATATGGTGCATCCTGAATTTTCAGAAGGATAAAATTGTACCAGGCTACTCAACCAGACCATAAGTTCTGCATTTTTCAAAGTTTCATGAAGTGGCCTTTTCTGAGGTCGCATTCAGATGTCCGGGGATGTTTCTGGAGACCAGCACCCCTCCTGCAGGTAGCTCCAGTGCCAGCTCAGCACCCCAACCTGCTGGTGCTGCAGGGGAGGAGCAGGTGGCATCAGCGTCCCTCAGCAGGACCTCAGGGCAGTGCCACACACATCTCCACGTCTGGCCTCCCATCCCTGAGCACCCGCTGTGCACGCTGAGGGACAGGCTGTGACTACGACCACCACCCCCCTTGTCCCTCAGCGTACATCTCCATCCCTGTCCCATTCCTGTAAGATGCCTCCTTCTGCCCTCTCCAGAGACCCAGCAGGGTAAGAAATGAGCTCTTTCCCCAGGGCATCCCCACGTGGCTATCATGGCAATGACTCCAGTGAAAGTCACCTTTTTCAGTCCACTGTTATCATGAACAGCACTTTAAAAAAATATATATATATATATATATATATATATACACTTTTTTTTTTTTTTTTAATTTGAAAGTTTGGTGCAACCAACAAAAATTTTCACTAAATATAAATATTGTTTGTTTCTGCTCTGTTATGACAAGCTTCTGTTTTTTACTTTCAGTTAGGTGAAACCCACACCTTTGAAGTGCAGCTATCGGGTTTCTTCAATTTTTTAAGAGAAGGATTTTGATTATATAGAAATCTAAGCTCAGAAGGCTTTGGAAATGAGCAGTATTTGAGCCCTCACCATATTTCTGTTGCTGAGAGTGCCCATCCCTGTATTTTTCACTTGCAAATATTTAGCTAACATGACATTAATTATGATTGGAAAATGATTGAGCCTGTGAATTGTGAGACTGTTCTCTCTTAACAACATAGCAAGTATCTCTTTGATTAGATTGCTCTCTCCTTTCATTACTGAACAACCTTAAGCTTAAAAATAAGTTAGAAGTGAATAATATTTGTGTTGAGAGACTCTTTTCTGCACACTAGTGTATAAATGTATGAAAGACAATACCTGCTCTTATGCCCAGCCAGATCAGTCTCCTCTGTGATTGCTTTTCAAGAAAAAAAAGTAAGGATCTACTCTCAAGGACTAAGCACACTGTTTCCAACAGTTTGGCCATTTGGATTCTTCTGTTTGCAGAACCACCATACAAAATTTTCCTATTTGCATTTTCTTGAGCAGGAAATAAACTTAAAAAAAAAAAAAACCAACAAAAACAAACCAAAACAAAAAACAACACACATTTTCTAAAATAATGTGCCAAGAACCCCTCCATATTCACCTAAAACACATGAAAACCTGGGCCTTGGTCCCAACATACAGCAAGCACCTGGAGTTCCTGTTGTAGTCTCAAGATCCTCCTGTGAAAACTATGAAACCATTTAATCAGCAGTGCTAATTAAGCTCTCAGGCCAGGTTTGGATTGAGCTCAGAAGGGCTTTATCCATTGGACAGCACAGACCTACACTTCCACCTACACTCCATCCATCCAGATGCTCATGCATAGGCCTATTTATTGTCACCATATGTGATCATATAAACTAAGCACTATTTGGTGTTCATGTGATTGTGTTCCTGCTGCGTGTGTCCCTGTGAATGCTAAGGCATGTTGGCATGGGAAGGTACTCAAAGGACCAGCTGATAAAAAAGGGTTGATCTCCATGTCCTCTGCTACTAGCATCTGTACAGTGCTGAGGATATAAAGGGAAACCCAGGGGTGACAACAGAGCAGTCAGGGTTTGGCCATCGTGATTCTCCAAGTCTGCACCTTTTCCAGCCTCACTTCTGGGAACCAGGGCAGCAGTGGAGTTCTTGAGGCAGCTGCTTTGTCTGGACAGCTAGGCTGGCTGCATCCACACATTTTCCCACCCTGCTGGAGGGTAATACCCGTCATCTTCCAGAGGCATCGCAGGAAAAAGTCCTCATGGAGGTACTTGGTGAGAAACACAGAGCAGAATGCTTTGACCTGGGAGCAGAGGATGGACGTCTCCCTCGCTGGAGAAGAGCGTTGGTTCCCAAGGACACCCAGGGAGAAGAGTTCCCCTCTAATGCTAGTAACGTTCATACCAAGGAATGTAGTCTCTCAAGTAATAACTGTGGATATGTTGGTTTAAAATCTCTTCGGTATCTTAATCCTTATACATTATAGAGGAACCTGTTTAATTTCCTACGGAAGCCCTGGGATGAGATGTAAGACAGATATGGATTTCTCACCTTCTGGACGTAAGTGCAGCCCAAGCAGGCGATGGCCTTCTGGGAATCCTGCTCACACAAGAAAACAATCAAACAATGACAAAGAAACATCAAGTAGAGAACTGTTTGCTCAAAAACTTTCTTTCATAAATGTGTTATTTGCTTCTCGTGTTCATCACAGGGTGACCAGGCACCTCCAGCTGAGTAGTGTGGAAACACATTTCCAGGGGGCCCCTCTTACCACACCACCATTAGTGCAGTTTGTGTGTTTTGATGTGCTTTGTGGGGAATGTGAGAGATCTGCCAGGGTCATATTTTTTTGATACCTTACAAGAGTCCTATAGATCATGTCCAGTTACAAAACTTTGTAGATTTTTTTTTCCCATTCATAATCTAATTGAAAATTGCATATGTATCTACACAGCAGCAGTGCAGTCAGCTCTCTTTTAAAATATGTATTTTAAAATAATGGTGATTTTTGAATGAGATCCTGTAGTCTTTTCAGCTTCTCCAGGTAGCATAATAGCTAAATTGTCACGATCCATATTTGAACAGAGAAGGATCCCCCTCTGAATGCATGTATGTCAGAAAGGGCTATTTACTATTTAGCAGTATTAGAAAACCACAATAATCTGCTCTCCAGAGGGTAAAAATTCAGCAAACCTGTATTTTACTAGAGGACTACCTGAATTCCCATCAGGTGACAAGGCAGCATGTTTGGTTATGAATTTTATTTTATTAGTGATAAGAGTCAGCAGGGGATGACTTTCCTCTGAAGAAGTGTTGCATTATTGCCTTGGTTTCTAATCTGCAGTGTAAACTAGACCTGCTTATAAAATGATGCATATTTGTACCTTGTCCTTAATTTGGTCAAAAGTCCTTGTAATCCTATACAGTTTATAATTCATGACCTTGAGCCTAGCTGGTTTATGGTTATGCATTTCAAAGAGGGTGGAGCAGAAGTCCATATAGGTAAATTTGCCCGAAACCAATGCAGTGTTACCTCTTGTTGCTTCTTAGTATAAGTACTCTCAAAATAGAAATAATAAAAAATTATTGTTTGTCATGTTAAGAGAGAGAGAGCATATGAAAGCTTTCGGCATATTTGTTTTCATCTTCTTAGTGAAACTTCTGGAAAATGATTCTACACATCTATTCATAGTGTCAATTACGCAAGGTAGGATTTGCAAGAGACTGATTTAAAAATAGCTCACGGATCTGTGCTTGAACGGGCTTTCCAAACAGGAAAGCACAGAGCCTCCGCTGCCCACCGCAGACAGCAAAGCAGATGCACCGTGTGAACAAATGGCCCATCTATCCGCCTCCAGCAGTGTGCAAAGAGCACCCTGAAACTGCTTGTTGTCCAGCCCCAGGAGCCTGACAGCTGTGACCAGTTGGTCCCACACCCATCTCAGACAAAAAGGACAAGTGTGCCGAGAACCAGAGTACAGATTCCAAGTCAAATGAGTAGCTGATCCCAGTCTGGCATAACACATAAACAGAAATTTAAAAATAAATTTCCAAATAATAATAATAACAACAACAAACAACAGCAATAACAATAATAGCAACAAGCATTTTCATTTAAATCCGCTTAAAAAGTAAGGTAACAAGAGAAGCAGCTCATTAAAAATGAAATTATATCTGTTTAACATTCCAATTAAAATATGTTTTGATGTAAAACTTTTGGTCTGACCCAAACCAAATTCTTTAGTTTTATATGTAATGAAAAAATAAAAAATAAAAAATTAAAGAAAAAAAAATCAGAATTAACTGATTTTCTACCATATTTTGTTTCACTGCAAATTGAGGAAAATCTGTGAATACAACATTTTTATTTATGCATACATTTGGCATTTCCTCTGGAAATCTATGGCTCTCCTGAGCCTGGAGACACCCATATGAGAGTGAGAGGAGAGATTGCTGCTCATGTAAATTTGCTTAGCTAATTCTGAGCACTCCAGCAAGTGGGAAAATGCATCACCGTGGGACTCAATTCCGGCAGCAAAACCCAGGCACGGAGCAGGATAAACAGACTGTGGCCAGTTTGCACCATGCCTGGGCTGCCCCAATACTCTAAGCTCTCAGTCAAACTTAAATTAAGTTGGTTTCACTTTGTTTATGAGATCTAGGCGCATTGTTTCCCACAAGGTATTAAGAGTTCAGAAATGTAGTGTGGTTCACTTTAGCTCTATACTAGGCTTTGCAAAATGTTTGATCTGATATAATCTGAATTGCACACTACAAATGCCGTACAAAATATTTATTTACAGTCTTGAGACAAGGCAGCTCGACCTTTTTGGCGATGCTGAAATGAGCGAGCAGGAACACGGTGCATGTTCAGCAGAACTGAGCCAACACGTCCTTCTCCTGAATTGCCTTTAGCGCTGCATATCTGCTAGAGTGATTCTATAGTGATTCTCCCCCTGGTTCTCTGCGGATGCTGAGGTGGTCTTTGACCACTCCTGTTCCTGCTGCGTGCTCTTTGCAGCACTGCCGTGGCCAGGAATGCTGCCCCACGTGCAGGGGGCAGCTGCTGCCCCAGGAATGCTTCCTTCCTGTGGCTCACGCCATCCTGCTGCCCCTGGGCTGGTGCTGGGCAGGCGGCAGCACCTGGCCCATCTGCTGGTGGTGGGGACCAGCCCCGGACACTGGGCTTTGCCCAGAATTGTTTGAACACACTTTGTTTAGTGAAATTAATAGCTGTCTTTTAAGTCCCCTTCTAGAGTCTGCACAAATGCAATTGAAGATAATCTTGAAAATTCAAATACTGCAGAGAAACAGCAACTAAATTATCAAATTATAAGTAAAGATCAGTTATTTTGTTTCAACCTTTATAGTGAAAATTATTTTCTTATTAAAACAAAATCAAAGAGCTATTACTGTTTTCCTGTTTTTTTAAAGAAGTAATGAGCAGTAAACTCAAGCAATTATTCACATGCATTATTAAATGTCACTGTTAAACAACTGCATATTACGGAGAGGAAGAGACATCAATTCGTGGAGGAAACTTGGGGCTGATTTCATACTCTGTGAGCTTTCGTTCTTCAGTGTGATGCCTGAATAATTTTATGCACAGCATTTCAAATAAAGGTAGAATTTTCTTGATCTCTGTTTGACTATGAGTTAAATTGAAATGCTTCTTACACCATCTTGTGTGTTAATTCAACCAGCAAAGCCCTCAGTGTGCTCCTAAATGATACAAAATTAGATACTCTGTCACATTTTAAATATGATATATAATGACGCTAAAGAATTTGTATTGCTTTTACCAATTCACTACCTGAGAGTTTTCAGTTCTCTTTATGCCTGACAACAATTACTCCAGTGATGGCAGTTTTAATGAAATGCCACTCTTTAAAACCAAGAAACAAGGTCAGGCAGCCAAGGGGAAACTGTCCATAACCTTTGGAGAGGGAGGAGAAAAGACACCTTGAAAGTTTTCTGTCAAATGCTTTATTAACTCCCATGATACCTAAAGGATAATCAAAGTGGTGACAAGTTTTGTTATTACATTTTTTTCTATTTAAGATATTGTTATTTGGCACGCTAGCCTCTACACTAATGGGGAAACAAAACATCAATAAAATATGATGCAGTACAGAATATCTTAGCAATTAACATACAAACATATTTTATTCTAATAAAAATATAATATTTATTCTACTTCTAATTCCAACTTTTCTGTTATTTCATGTAGGTGTTAGTGTTGGTTTAGTTGCCAGTGCTATAGGCTTGGTATTGGTAGATTCCCACACCGTAAATATGAGGTTGTTGCTGGCTACCAGGACATGTGCATGAAAATAATACAAATGCTAGATCGGCTATTGAAATAATTATACTCTTCAGCCTTAGAGGTGTGAGATAGAAATTAATACTAAGGAAAGTACAGACTGCTCACTACTGAGAAGTGCAGGCAAAGGGGGGTGTAGTGTTGTTTTCCTTGACAGAAAAATCTAGCATAGAATGCAAAAAGAATACAAAAGAGTGGATTGTGTGAGAAATGATGGTGTGGCTAATTTTTCTCTATTTGTTTTGTTGTCTTTTAGGCAGTGACCCATATCATGCAAATATTACGCTAACCATGAAAGATATTGAATGCAGACTGCTCTTACACAGTTATTTTGATATTGTACAATATGCTTAATAACGGATTCATTTAGAATTTGATTGATGCAAAGTCATTTCATCTTCTTGCTGGATGTTTTCAGATGATGAGTATGAGTCTGAATCTATTATTATGGCAATCCATTAGACACACCCCAGCCTTCCATTTCTCCATTTCTGAAGGCTTATCTGTATATATGGCCTTACACACAAATACTGATATGGATGCTCAGTACCTGAGCAGCCCCATGGACTTCAAGAGAAATACACAAATAGCAGAGTTTACAGCAGGACTAACACTTTTGTCTCCATCTTAGTTCAATATAGCAATTAGACAAGGAAATATGGGAAGTCTCCTGAATATGTGTGAAGTCTTCATTTTAATTACAGTATATGACACTGCAATTAAAAAAATAATAATAATGCTGTCATTTAATACGGTGTTACAAAATGTGGTTTTGAAACTAGAATGTATGTTGCTGTAAAAGGCATTAAATACCTGGTACTTTTTGCAAAAATACAATTTACAGTATTTTGCTGCAATAAAAGTAAACAGCCCAAGATTTCTTAGAGATTAGTTGTAATTCTACCTCAGCATTTGAGTACTCAACTCAAATCTCCTTTACGGCAACTGATTTGCAGAGGCATTTCAGGAAATATGAAGTCATTTCAGGCTCAGCATCTAAAAGCTGGAATATCCCAAACCACAGCTCATCTTTGAAAACGTTGTCCTTAAGGACTGTGGCAAAAATTAAGCACAGTGTGAAGGTCTAATTTTCTGAATGACAGCATAAATCATAACTGGAGGCAGTTGCTTAATTAAAGCAGTGCAAATAAATGACTTTTCGATATTCTGGCAGTTCCAAGAAATCCAGAAGTCATTTCAGGTCAAATAAAATGGTTCATTTAACCCTTGATTCTCTTTGATATATATATATATATATGCATAATTATTTTTAACAGCAGAATGTTTAAGCATTCTTTAAGCATTTACCTCTGAAACTGAAGAATATACTGAAAGACATTTCTTAACTAACATGATAAAAATATAAGCTGAAATTACATCATAGATGACTCTTAAAATTAAGTTTTCAAGCCCTATTAGTTTTAACTTTACATTTTCCTAATGTAAAAATTCAGAAAAGCCTGAGCAAGTTTATGACACTGTCACCAATACTTCTTTCTCTGTCAAAAAAAACATTTTTGCCCATTTCCAGCTGTAAGCATGTGGGGCAGGATGGTGAGTGGGGCCGAACCAGAGCCAGAACAAAACCATGGCTTTCCCCTGCTGCTGCCACCTGCTTGCAGGAGGCTGTGGAGACACCTGCCAGGCAGACAGGTAATCAGAAAGCAGTTGAAACAAATGGCATTAGAAAGACAGACGTGAGAGCTTTGGCTTGAAACAATTTAAGTAATTAAAAAAAGAAATGACAGTGAGTTTCAGAATCCCTGAAAGAGTTGGTGCTGTGGTTGGCTCTAGCACCCATCTGCTACTTTGTCCCTGGCAGTGGGCAGTAAAAGCCCCCGCTGCCCTCCTGTCCCTGGCCACAACTGAATCTGGTGCTCGGCCTGCTCAGCCATGGCTTTATCATGAAAACCAGTCAGAACAAAATATGTTCTGTGAATTTGCAGCACTGATTGCCTACCCATTGCGCTTGGTGCATAAAGCCCTGGAAGCAGGAGCAAGCAGGGCCCCTCTGCCTGGCCGGCGGGACGGAGACAGCCATGTCCCCGCTGAGCTCCTCCTGCCGCGCCCCATCCCGCAGGCTCTGGACGTGCCTCTCAAGCCTTTTTATCCCATGTAAGTTCACTTCTGTCGGTGTCAACTATGACCACGCAGTAAGGAACAAAATGGAAACAAGGCAGCTTGTTGTGTAAAAACTGAACAGATGGGGAACCTATATTTAGAAAACAAACAAATAAAAAGGGTAGGGAAGGAGGCACTTGCGTATGAAAGGAGAGATTTGTGTGACGTCTAGCTTGGTAGTTATTATTATTCCTGGGCAAATACAGTGGCCAGCTAATGTCAGTCGCCTACACCAGATAACACCTGATTTTGAGATCAGTCATAAGTCCTACACATTCCAGAAATGGCGATAACACCTCCAGAGAAAGGCCAAAGTGGGCAATACTCCACGTGTGACCCCAATAAATGCCTTGTGATAAAACTATTGGTTTCCAGCAGTCACATTTCTAGACTCAGTTGAACATTTTACTGTCTCTTGACTTCCTGATGTGCTGAAGGAGGCAAAAGGAATTCCCAAATAACATGCTATTCATTTCTTCCTGACATCTCAGCGCGATGTTTAGTGATCTATCAATCTCCTATTACAGAGCATTATTATATTCTGCCCAGGCAGGCTTCCCCTCGCCTGTTATTTAGAGTGGACCTCTGTCCTCTGCCTCTCATAAAAAGGCTTAAAAGAAACAGCAGTGCTATATATAGACCTCGCCGCCTCTCAGCACCATCTTCACACATGAAAGCACAGTATGATTTGAAGAAAAGTGTTTTCATTTTAAACAGTTTCAGAATCAGAGTTACCAAAATGTGATATCATTTTACACTGCAGTAACAGCACCGAGCCTGCTGCTCCTGCTGATGTTTGCTTATCTGGTTTTTATACCTCAATTTGACATGTTAAAAGTGAAGGACTAATAATCAGGCTTATTGACATGTAACTACTGCTAAACTGACAAGAAGGGAGAAAGAGAGAAAAACAGAATTTAGAAAAAGAACAAGTTCTCTGCCTGTGGAGAATCAACAATTAAGTACCGAGTTTTTGCTTACTGCAGAGAATTACTTAGTATTTTTCTGATCAGTGATGTTATATGATTGACTTCACCTCCGCAAGACTGCACCAGCAGAAAAGGAGACACGTTTTCTTTGATGTTCGGTATCTCTGAAAACTTTACAAAAATTATATACATTACTATAAATAGAAGTCATACCTTTCTATCATTCTAAAGCTTGAATTTTAAGGACTTTACACCTTTTTTATTTTTTTCCCAACAATGAGTGAGTTTGAGGTCAAATTTAGTCTCTTGTACACATTAAATGAACTCATTTCCATATCAAGTAGTTCACTCATGGCTTCAGGGCTGACCAACATAATTCTATTTTCACTGTAATTCAGCAAAACTGTTTTTCATATACTTAAGTCTCATTGACTTCAGAGGACACTAAGCATTACCTGAAGTTGTTAATAAATTCAAGTCATAGACAGAAGTGAAACCCAGCTCAGTCAGAGGAGGATGACCAAGAGTCACTCATGTGAACCACTCAATTATAGAAAGAACCAGTGAAAATCTACAGATGTCATGGAAAAAAAACTTTATTTTATTTATTTATTATTTTTTTCCAGATTGCTTTATACCTACTTTTGTTCCATTAGGAAGAAAGGCGAAGTACAAGGAGAAGTAAAAAGGGGTCTGAGACATCGGGTCATGAGGCTAATTTTGTGAGACAGTCAACCAGTTTTGCAGAACAAAGAACTTTCGACAAAAATTAAATGCACTGCCAGAAAGCATCCAGACGGCTGAAAGATGAATTTTCAGTGCATGACAGAAATGTGGTTTCTCAATGTAAGGATAAATAAAATTTTAGAAAACTCACTTCATTTTTTTTTTTTTTTTTTGAAATATAGCATTATCAACCACAGATATTTCACGTTTTCTTAAAGCACATATATCAACTGCATAGCTTCAACAACTAATGCACAAAAAAAATCTTACTATTTTCATTTTTATATGTTAACATGGTAGCATTGAAAATAAAATTGCAAAGTCACATATCTTTTCTATGTCTGACAAAATTGCACATAAAAGAACAACTGCAAAAGAGTAATGACACAAGCATTTGTGGTAAGAATATGAAAAGTGATCTGGGCTATATCCCATGCACATGCTTATATGGAGGATGCCATAAATATCTCTTGGAGATCCTGACATGATGGGCTGCTGTTCCCAGGCCACACAGAATGGATTAACCTTATGTCCCGTTTGTTCCCTATATCCCTTGCTTGTGCTAGCTGATGAGTCTGCGAGACTGTGTGGCGTACATCACAACCTCTCAGTGCATCCCTGTAGTGGGCACAGCTCCACGGGCACAACAAATTCTGGAGACAGACTGACGGTGGTACAGACTACGGAAAAGCACTGCTCCCAGAGATCATAGTTGCTTCCCAGGATTAGTGGTTGTGACTGAGGTCTTCAGAACAACCTACACTAATTTAGAGCAAATGGTCATAGCAGCAGAACATGTGCTTTTGTGCTCTTCATGACTCAAGGCAACAGTGGTGAAGAGCAAAAGGAATTTGGCAGAAGTCAGCTTTCATCTTGAGATTTTTCCTGAGATGAACTTACATCATGATCATGAAAAGCGAGACAGACAATCTCACAGTGCCAAGACCGTTTGATACTACAGTCACAGTATGACAGTCAGGGCACCTCTCTTGCCCATTGCCAAGACCTTGATGAAATCACTGTCTTCCTGCAGGCTTGTTTCTTGTGTACACTGTCTGTCATTATTTAAGATTTCAGTCTAACAAAAGAAATCAGCAAGCTAACAAAGCCATCCTTTATAACCTTTGCAATTACTTCTATGTGCCAGGAAAACCATCACCAATGCTGTAACAGTGGCTGCCCACAGCTGCAGTACCGCACTGTGTCCTCCTGCCCTGCCTGAGGCCTTGGGCCTGAACATCATCCCTTGTCCATTTCAGCAGCTGCACCGGGCAGAGAGACCATGCAGAACCGGCACCAACAGGAGCATTATCAGGCTCTGGAAAAGATGGCTGTAAGGAGTGCCACTCACGGAAATCAAATCGCTTTCAATCCATCTGTATGAGTTGTTTACTCTTAAAGCTCTTTAGATCCTGCCAAGGAAGGAACTTCTCAGTCACAGTACTTTTTTCCTCAAGATGCCTCAAGTTTCCATGTTCCAATAAGCATACATCACAATACTCTCTGATCATGTTTAGAAAGTCGAGGTGACTGAGAGACAGATTTATCACCAAACCGACTGGCTTACAAGACACTTGATGCTAAATAGCTGCTTGTAGTGGCCTCTCCAGAGCCTGCTGCTAGCACATCATCACAGCTTTTGCTTTTGGTCTCTAACATTTCACGCTCAAAGCCATCACACAAATAGGGTAATGCTGCTGTTTTGCCCGGGGCTTACATTAAATCACAGTCCACAAAGACACCTAGCAACTGATGTATGGGAAGTGCGACAGGATCAAGTGCTGAATTGGACAGAGAGATGATTGCCCTCTTGGGGTGCAGCTATGCTACGGGTGTACAGAGCAGTGACCTTGCTTTCTGTTGGATGGATATCCACACTCCGAGCTGTCATATGAAGAGACTCTGTATTTTTTGGGGTCATTTTTAGTTCTTTCCTGTTCCCCACTGATGCATGCTGATGCAGGAGGATCTTAAATAAAGAGATTGCATTTATTTCTACTTCAGTGTCCAAACAACACCCCCAAAACAGAATTTTCACAATTCTTACCTTCTACCTGACAAAATGGAATAGTCAGCAATACATAGAAGACAACCTTAATTTTTGTGCAGTATCTCTTCTGGCTGCATCTTAAGCAGCAGCATTTTGTCACAAACTCATTTTCCAAAGCACATATTCACTTCCATATATTGGTCTTAAATTTCACCTGATGCATCTTAAAAGGTCTAGTTTGATAAAATTAGGGGGCTGAAAAGAAGTCATATGAAAGACAACCACAAAGAGTGTGTGGCTTAATGTAGGTCATCTCCCACTTTTAACTTACAACTTCATTTAGCTCCTAGACATGTAACATCTATTTGACCTCAATTAAACTCACTTATTCCTATTACTCTTCACCTTTGCATTTGGCTCTTTGTTTTACAATGCACGCAGATATATAATAAAGAATAATTCCAATTATTCTCTGTGTGTGCTGATGGATTATAGATGACATACAGCTTGGTGGTGGGTGCTTGGATTTGGCAAAAAAGGGCCAGATATGAGGAATCTGGGAAAACTCTTCTCTAGTTAAGAACCATTATCTCTGCCAAGTTACAGAGCCCAAGCGTGCTGCTCTGACTTTAAATGAGGGAAGTGGCTGCCACAAACTCAAATGTGGTCTTAGAGACAAAGTCAAAACATTCATCATGGTAGTAAACATCTGCCAAGTCTCATGCCTTCAGTTCGCTGCAGGACCAGATCTGCGTTGGGCAGGTAATGCTCATGTTCGGATTGGTACCAAAACCTGGCAATGCTCTTTGATGAGGTCTCTGGGGCTGAACTGTCTCAACATATTTCACGTCAGTCTACTTTCACAAATGTGGCATCAGAACAGTTTCAATCTCTCTGTCTACCAAAAAACAGGGATTAAGTGCAGTGTATGATTGCAGCACCAGATGCATAGTCAATGACAAAACTTTAAAACAGACTTTTTTTCAGAATACTATTTAACTTTCAATATTTCATTTTTATAATTATTTCCTTATTAGTTCTTCTGATATATAGTAATTCTGATACTGTCCAAGCTACTGAAGACATCTTAATAACACAAGAAAATGTAAATGGTTTAAAAAAAAAAAAAAGAGAGACACAAAAATGCCAACTTCTTTTTTTAATGGTATAAACGAATACAGATTCACCAATGGAATCATCTTGATTTATGCCAGCTGTAATTCTTGCCCATAACATTTAACGGCTTTTATTAAATATTTAATTATCCTTTTGAATATTTTCCTTGATCTCTGCCCTTTTCTCCTGGGACGGATTCCCAGGCAGTCAACACTGACACGACTTCTATAAGAATATTAAATGTTTATAGTGATTTTTGTATTAGTTGATCTCAGACTACTGAAGAGAGTGGAAAGGATTAGTCACCTTGCCATTGAAATGGAATATGTGCTTCACTCTGCTCTGAAAACGATTTGCCATCAGTTTTTCAGGATAGAATAGCACATGCAGTGAAGAACACAATGGAAGTTTAGACAGAGCCAGAGGGTAATTATTCCTGCTGGAATCTGGCCAGGATGGCAAGATTTACCTGCACCCTTCCTTCAGGGAAGGTGTTGTGAGACGTTTAATACTGCAGTTGATTGTAGCTCCCATTTTACATCTCATTCTGAAGAGGGGTCATGTCCACTGCTGTGGGATAGAGACTGTCTGAGACTAAGCAATGCAACAGGCTACATGCATGATTTTCTTCCTTTTTCAGCTGCAGTTTGTTACTTTGGGTTTAACTAAGTGAGAAGCTTTATTTTTCTTAAGACATAAGCCTACATCTCAGAACAACACCCAATTAAAACCAAATATATTTCTCTTCACTGTACTCTGCGTGTGCAAGTACAAAAGGTGCTGGCTATTTTAAAGGATTTAATGGACTTCTTTTACCCATGGTCTTTCTGGCTATTGGGTGAAAACAGCGTAATAACTGAAGGCAAATAGCTGAATGTGTTTTTGACAATGACTTGGTTCTGAAGGTGAGAATCAAGGCAGCAGTCTGGCATGTGCTGTTCTTTCAAAATACATGAATCAAGGGATTTCCTCATGTAAAAATAGTAATTAATTCTTGGCTTGTTTTAGGTAGCTCCAGCTTTTCATAGAGTATCCCAGCGTCTCAAGGAGCTTCTTCAAGAATTAAAATGAAATTTGGCACCTGGAATGTCCTTGCATGTTCTTTAAATGAACAAAAAGCTTCTTAATTTTAGATATGTTCAAAACATTTTGATGCACAAATACTGAGAAGAAATTACTTTCTGCTTTACTTACTTTTTCAGCAAGGAGACTGAAGGGTAGAGTGCTTATATGGTTCTGAACAAACATAAAACGCTATTGCAGATATTAAGCTACTTTGGCTGAAAGTAACTAGAAGGAATTTGTGGTGTCATTGCCAGCTCACCAGAGCTATTGGATCAGCCCCTCACATGGGCGTGCTTGTGAGACAAAAAATCGCTGGTAACACCGTGACATTCTACCTTTTTAAATCCATAGAACACAGCACCACAAAATGTCACAGGCTTTCAGTTTGGAAATGATGTTGCTTTAATTAATATACGTAATCTGAAGCGGAAGTGTAAAATCCCAGCTGAGTTGAAGCCTAATGGCACATGGTGCCTCCCTGCGTGGAGCCCTGCCATCAGGTTTCCATGGCATTATGTGTTGACAACACAGAAATCAATTTTGACAAATGACTTGCTTTCCTAAACCTGTAGCAGTTTAACATTAAAAACATGGGGAGACAACACACAAAATCAGCCACAGAGCCTGACCAAGGGAAACCAGATCAGCCATCACTTCCTGTTAAGAAGCAAACTGTTTAACAGAGTAAATGGCTTTTACTTCCAGATAGAAAATGCTGTAAGAATAAGAATCAGACTTGCACAATGAAGATCAATTTAAATATATTTGTTGTCTTCCATGCAACTGTGAGTTTGGACTGTTTGTGTACTACACTGAATAAACTTGCAAATTATTCTTTAACTACAAGAAAATACCAGATACAAAATCATGGGAAAGTTATTAAATGGGACCGGTTTAAATGAAGGGTAGAATGTGCTGTCCTGTACTGGTCTGATGAACCAGTACATAACTTATTGGTATTTATGAACCATAATAAAGATTTTCCATGTGGATGATAGTGTAGCCGCAGTATTTGGCTGAAGAATGTAGCTTAAGCTTCGCTCCAGCTTCACTGATGTGGGGTGTTCAGCCTTTAATTGCTCCTCTCGAGCAAGCATCCCAAGGGATAAAGGGTCTCTCTGCCCCTCAGATAACCTTACTAGAGCCTGCAGAGGCAATTACCTCCACTTCTCACATGGGGAAGTCCTGACCACACTGGAAGGGACGGGATTGCTTCAATAAGTCCCCAGCCTGGTGCCCCAGGGCCACAGCTGAGCCCTGGCACACTGAACCATGCCCTCGTCTCGGGGCATGGTGGGGAGCACAGACCCCACAGCCCTCAGCTGGCCAGGGATGGGGCTGGTGTTTTTGCTTTTCAGGGTCTGCCTGTGGTTAGGCTCCCAGGGCAGCTAGGGGACCTGCACACTCACAGCCCCTGGGAGGGCCGGTGAATTGGCAGTGCTGCAGGCCCGCTTCACAGAAGTGATGCAAAAATTCTGAGTCAACAAGACTCTGCAGCCATTACAATGCTATTTTGTGACATGTCTTTGCAAGGATTATAACAATAAATGGCCTATACAAAGCTATACTATTTTAAGAGAAATTTCACAGAATTATTTTTAAAATGTAGAACCTCCACTGCATCCTGTGCATATGCATGTTATGCAGCTCTTGGAGCAAATCAGGCAGTGAAAACACGGTTCAGTCAAGGACCTGTTCTTGTCTTTTAACACCTCTCATTTTCCCGATTTCCATCCTCTCCTCATGTTCTTTCTAATCTTTTTCCTATCTTACACCTTTGACTGTCAGGAAGGGCTAATTTAGCTCAGTAGCACTCTTGTAAAGTGAGTGGAGATGAAAAATGAAAAAGCCAGCCATAAAGATGGAGTTACATATATTCGGTATGTAACGATTGTACTTAAGATGTACTTAAAGACAATGCGCAGCACCTTCATTACCGTGTTACTGGCTTTTACAGCAAAGTAACCCATTGCCAGGAAATAAATCCCAGGATCTTATTTTAAAATTACTGTGATTTTTCTTTCATGAATATCACAAAAATATCCTCAAAAAATTATGAAAAATTTTGACCAAAACTGAGAGTAGCAAAGAAATTCTGCATCCAAGATTAGCAACTTTTTATTCTTGGAAATATCAAGAGGTATCACAGAATTTTACTTATGAGAATATCTGTCAGAGGACAGCGAATCAGGGGTGGAGCAGTGGTTTAAAGACTGAGTGCTTTCCTTTGATCTGCTCCAGCTCACCCCCCTCTCCTATTTCAGTTTCTTGTTCATTTTTAATTTAAATGTGTGCTTGACAGAAGTGTTAAAAATGTCACAGAAATAAATTGTCACTGATACATTTTTAAATTTATGTTTGCTTCAGAACTGTTGGCAGACTCTGAGATGTTGTACTGCGCGTCTCTCTTCAGAAATCAATCATCGATCACAGTGAGATGCTGGGGCCTTCCAGATTATTAGGAATTAGCCCAGCTCCACTCCTACTGGGGAAAAGCATCCACAATGACAGCAGGGGCAGTCAGGGTGTCAGTGAAGACCTCTGAAAAGCATGCTCCATACAGTCAGGCCCATTGTGTGGCATTTCTGTGCCAGAAGCATGCAGCCTTCCCCCATGCTGGCAGTCCTTGTCCCACCAGGGGAGCTCCAGGTCTGGGGCCATGGCTCAGGATGGGTCTGTCCTCCCTGGTTGTTTCACACTTCCCAGTGGAATTTTCTTAGATTTTGAACAAAAGCCTGTACCAAAACCAAATCCTGCAGCAGGAAGTTTGAGAGATCAGCCACATGTTGCATAAAGGCTCTGGTGTTTAAAACCTGAAACCAGCTTTCTCCATTTGAAGCTCAGTGCTCTTGTGTTGGAAGAGACTCTCTTCCAGCAGCCATTCCCCATTTAGCCTCTCCGTGCTCCACATGACTTTGTGAATACCCTTCCCCACAGCTGGCTTGTTTCAGTTTGACGAGCACACTGAGTTTAAAAGTGAGTCCAAGGCAGATGCTAGCACAAATCTATGATGAGCTGCAAATACTTTAAATATATCATGGCAATTTATAACTTTATTAGTATACCAATTCTAATTCTCACTACATATTTTCTGGAAAGAGTAAATGAAATAAAATCCCAGCCCTGCTCGTTAGGTTTAAGCTTCATAAGGTGGGATTTACCCTGGTTTTTATCCCAGGGAGTTTACAGCTGCATAGAGTGTCAGTGGGATTTTTCATAACAACAGCGAAGTGCTGGGAGAATGTCAGACGCTGTGTCTGTGCTTTATTCAAAAAGTGCAGGCACTTCGCAGGTCAGGTTCTGGGTGCCAGCAGGCTGTGCAGGACTGCAGGCACCCTTCATTTGGACGTCCCCACCTCGGCCCCGTGGGACAGGGACCAGCCACAGGCATGACCAGCGCTGCCTGCGTTGGCCAGACTGGCTGCTGCCCTGCCACTGCCAGCGGCATGGGGACAGAGCAGGGCGCTCCGTGATGATTAATGGCCTGACATCGCTTCTCGCCACTCCTCTGCTGACAGTGCTTCACGCAGGGATTGCTAATCTTTCCATCATACTGCACAGGCTTGCACATTTCTAAGCAAATTTGATGTAAAAAAAAAAAAAAAAAAAAAAAAAGGAACACACAAAAGCACAGGAAGAATGATATTTATGCTATGATGGATGAAATGAAGCTCCCATTTTCACTGCAAATGGTTGGACATATGGACTATAATTGGGGAACTTTTAAGCAGAGATTTCAACTATATCTCACCACAGCAGTTAGTACAGCTGAAATGCCTGACAAATGAAAAATAGCATTGCTTCTCACAACTGCAAGGTCACCAGCAATTGATAGTTTGAATATATTTACATACACTTTCCTCCTTTTCTGTGAAGAAAATGTATCAATACGGAGGTGATTTTTGCAAAGATTTGATGTTTGCTGCTCCTGGAGACAAATGAGGTGCAGGCAAAGACAGCTTCAGCAGCTGGGCAGGGCAGTGGAGATGCTGCTTTCACACAGCAAAGCAGAGCAAACCTTAGTCACAGAAACCTGGGCAAGGCCAAAGCTCCCCAGGCAGACACAGAAAGCCCATTATTGTCACTGCGGGCAGGACCACCATCGGGACAGGCTGTGAGCTGCAGGGTCTGGGCAGCAGCTGAGCTGGGGCTGTCCCTGCAGCTTCATTCCAACAGTGACTGGCGTTCCCCATGTCCATTTTATCTTACTGCCTTGGAACCCTGTCCCAGTTTCAAGCTAGCTGGGAAAAGGGTCGAGGAAAGAAAAATAGCGATGCCCTTTTCATCTAAGGACACGGGGTGGGAAGGCAGAGCCCGCAGCTCAGCCTCCTGTGATTCCCACAGCTGCTGAAAAAGATGAGATGTGTGATGTCTCTGCTCTCTCTTCCAGACTTGTGAGGACACAGAGAAGAGGTGGTGTCTGGTCCTGGGTAGGACGACCTTGGACACAGCTCCTACATGTGTGCCTGTGTTTGGGTGTGAAGCTGAGCAGTGTCTGCACACTTGTTTGCACAGCAGTAGCCTTGCAGGTGCCCAGGGGGATGTGCTTTTGCTGACTGCAGTGCAACCCACCTCGCAGGAGGCTCTCGCTGCCAGCACCTGCGTGCTCTGAGCCAACTGACACAAACACGGGAAGGGGCCGTGTCAGAAACAAGAAAGCTTGTTGGAGCTTGGCAAATGTTCTAAAGCTTGGCCCAGGAGGTATGCACAGGGGAACAGCCTACCTGCAGGCCATGTGAGCTGTGCAGGCAGGGCTGCAGAAAAATCTGTTCTCAAGGATGCGCTGCAGTGTCGCCAGCTCCTGAAGCTCACCCTCCTGGCGCCCCTCCGTCATGCACAGCTGCTCCACCAAAACCTCTCCATGAAGGAGGCCCACAGATGAGACTCTTCTCATTTACAAGGGTCACACAGGTGAATACTTCCCTAAGGTGGAAAATGGTACAAGCTGACATTTTGAAAGGTGGCTAGAATAAGAATTTTGAACGTATTTATATGTCTAAACTCATAAAGTGCCATGGGAAATTGCTACCACAGTCTCTGTCCAAACACGTTTTAGTCAAAATCATAATGAACGTAAAAGAAAACTAATGAGAAAATTTGAGGAGTACAATTTGCCTATTGCTTTGTAGCTCATACCTACAAATTGCTTAGCACAGTTTTGTTAGTTACCCTGGGAATGTGAGTGTGCATGTACTTTTCTGGGTTATTATTATTTCTAGCAGAAGACAGACCTTCCACATGATAACCTGCAAGTTCCAAACGATCATTATTAGCAGATCAAATCCCAGCACTATGAGGAGCATATTAACACCACAATTTTCAGGTACAGCTCTAATAATACTTACTGAAAGGCAGTGCAGCGCACAGAGCTACACAGTACTGCTGCTAATGTCTGAGTAAACTGTTTCCCAGATTATTTTATGGAATATTCATCACTGTGAATTTTTATAGCTCTCACAGTATTATTATCCACCCTTTCCTTTTGACCTTCTCCAGGCAAGGTGGTTTGTTCAGACCAGTCCAGCTCTCAAGGCACCCATATTGACCACAGACCAGCTGACAAGTTTTTGCCATGCATGAGCTGTCTCCAGGACACACTGCAGCTCAGTTTTAATTGAATGCCTGCAGCCTCCTCTAATAGCATCAGTTAAATGGCACCATTCAATATTTGGACAGAGTCGCACAGACAAGTGTTCAAATAGCACACCAAGAAAAAAGTGAAGGAAAAAATTAAGCTGGAGCAGAGGTTATAGAGCTGGTTGTACTGACTGTTATCTGAACTGGAAGCTCCTGACGTTGGACTCCTCCTGGTGTTCGCTCCCTCTAGAAGGGCTGTGGCCCTTTGCTGCCCCAGGATGGCCGTGCCCCCCTCGGGGCCACCTTTCCCACGCTGCCTGCACTGCCTTCCTCACTGCTGCTCACGCTGGCTGTCCCCATCCCCATCCCCATCCCCACAGGGCTACAGCACCCTGCTGGCAGTGATGTGGGGGGAACATCTCCTCCTCCCCCCCTCTGTGGCTGCCAGCCACTCTCATCTCAAAATCTTTCTCTCAGTATGCTTCTGTGTGGGTGTAGATTTCCTCTGCATCTAGCAAGGCCCACACAGTGCCACGGATGTCCTCGAGCTGTCATACCTTCCCCGTCGGTGCAGACTGGTGTCCTCACAGCTTTCCCACACTCACCACAAGCCGTGCACCGTGCTGTCCGTGAGGCCGCGTGCGGGACCTCTGTACAAGCTGTGATGCATTGTGCTGCCTATTTTCTTTCTCTTGAATTTCATCCACTTTAAAAGTTCAATTTCCTGGCAACCCTTTCAGCTGCCGAAGATTTACGCTGTGGTTGAACGAGTGCTGGCAGCAGAGACCTGTGGGCTCTGCTCGAGCCCTGGAGGGGTGGGCAGGGGCCGGGGAGCTTCCCACGCACCTCAGGCCTGGCGGAGCTGCCCCACACCACCACGCAGCTTTCACATCTTGCTCATGTATGGGCAGGCAACACTGCTGGCAGTGCCAAGTGCTGCTCTTGGTACCTTTTTAGTCTGAGCAAAGGTGGACCAGGATGAAACCACAAAATTCATTTTCATTTGCAACAAAAATCAAAGCCTGAGCCCACGTCTTCACAGACAAAGGGCAACTGCTCATAATGGCTGTATTGTCCAGCCTCTACTCCTTGGTAATTAGTATAGCTCAACAGTCTGCAAATGACTTTTTGCTAAATTATGGTAGATTGTTTGTGTTCTGTGTCTGCAATCAGACCCAGAATTCTGCTCTAGAGTGCTTCTAGAGTTTGCAGATGAATAATGTATGAAAGGATTTCATTCTAAATAGGCTACCTTTACGTGTCACTCTAAAGTTGTGAAAAATCAGAACCGAAATCATACCGATCTTAAACTTTATGAAAAGTTTGAATGTCTCTGAAAAGCTGGCATGTCACTGGTGAAGTTGAAGTTCACTGGTCTGCCACTCCCAGTTTTTCTTTAAACAGCATCAGAAAACCAGGGCCTTTGCAGCAGTCAGAGTCTCTTTTCCTCTGCTGATTGAATGTCCAAAGGGCCTTGCTATTAAACAGGATCAGGGGGTTGTTTCCAGAGCTGTAACGTGTCACAGCAGTAGGTAAAACATGGTGAGTATTTTTGTCAGGGTGTGTAGTATTTTAGATATTATCCACCACCACAGATAGCTTTACAGATCATAGCTGTGGAGGATGGATGCTCCCAACAGCTGGATTTTCACCTTCCCATTCTCACTGATTTATTCCCATGTCTGTGGGCATGCCACAGACAGTACTTTCCTTGAGTTGTTGAACAAAAATCTACCTTGACAGAAAATCTTGCATGAAAGGAAAGCTGCTATAATGTTAGCGGATTTGATTTCATTTAAGGCATTTGGAAACCCAAGAAATATTAAAATAGAAGTACTTTGAGTTGTCTGTTTTGTTTTCTCTGAATGCAGAGGGAAAAATTTGAATAGCAAATGTTTGAGTTCACCAAGGAATAATAAATCTACATGCCAGAAGAAACTTCTCTTTCTTCCTAAAAGCTGTAGGTAGAACATTTCATGTTTTACACATCATTAGATGACACCCATTGAAGTCATGGGGCATTAGAATATACATTGTAGTTTATTTATATTTTTTTTCCTTAACATTACATTTTGTAGAAGACTTTATGTAAAGTCTTGACCATGACTTAGATAAAAAAGCCAAGGGATGGCTCTGGGAGCCTTGCAGCCAGAGCCCACGCAGCAGTGGCATGGCCCAGATGGCATTGCTGGCCACTGCCGCGCTGTGGGGACACCCCAGTGCCACCAGTGCCCCTCTGCCCTGGCAGCCAGAGAGGCCAGCATCTGAACCATGGGGCAAGAGGACAGGGACTGAGCTGT
This sequence comes from Aythya fuligula, assembly GCF_009819795.1. Taxonomy (NCBI): domain Eukaryota; kingdom Metazoa; phylum Chordata; class Aves; order Anseriformes; family Anatidae; genus Aythya; species Aythya fuligula. The sequence goes on from NC_045566.1 coordinate 639,407, forward strand.
TCGTATGAAAAAGGTGCATGAAAGAGGCAGATAAAGGGTGCACATGGCATGCCACGTCAAGTTCTGAAAATGCTAAGAAGACCTTTGTGCTTGGGCTGAGCAGCACTCCCTTGTGATCGCTGAGTCCCGTAACTCTGTTCTGCACTGGTTCGGCTGCTCATTATCCCGGCCGAGCAGATCATAACACGGATGATTTGAATGCTTGTCCAGTCCTTGCCATTATATAAATTATTTTCCAATATTATCCCAGACAGAAATACAGTGGCATATAAGGAAACGTGGATGCTTTGTAAGAGAGGGTCATGATAGATAAAAATGATAATGGGCACTGTAGTGCCATAATCAAAGTCTAATTGTCTCATTAATTAAGAGCAATATTCGGTTATGTATTGGGTCCTAGAGTGATTATGACTCAAATGCCTGCTAAAATGTGTGAATTTATCTTCTGGCTTAGAGTTTTCAGCCAGGCAAAGCATTTGGTAGAGGTCAAAAAGTTCAATTGCTGCTTTAAAATGTAGTTGAACTTTAGGCATGAATAATCATTGATCTGCTGTTCAGCCGCGCGGTCCTCAGATGCCTCTGTGGCGCGGGGGAGTTGTCACTGCAGCTCTGAGCGCTCTCAGCCTGCACAAGGAGGGCGAGTCGCTCTCCTCGAGGCACCAACTGGCCTGGTGCACACCCGCTGCTCAGACGGGGTGCTTCGTGGGATGCACCCCACGCACCAGGGTCACCTCTCACCATCATGGGCACATCCTGGCACTGGCTTGCTGAAATACAGGGCTGCCAGAAAGCTGGACTGCAAACAATGTAGGCACTTGAAAAGGACCCAGACCACTTGCCAGTCCATTTCCTCATTCATTTACCAACAACTGTATGAGCACATTTATCTGCAAACACCTAAAAATTTCCCCCCCGACCCAATTTTCTGACACTGATCAAGCTAATTTCAAAAGTTCCCTGCCAAATATGAAAAGCTTGTAACACTGGATGTTCTGGGGTAATTAGATCAAGATTCAAGCAATTTGCTGTAGGGCCTGAACTCAGATCATCCTTCATATGTCTCTTTGCTAGATCTGTCTTTAAATTAGATTATAATGAGCTTGGCAGCACTATTAATAATACAGCAAATCATGGGAGAGTAGGGTTTTATTTCTTTGGTATAACGTGCACAATCATGCTGCTTTTGCTTATATATAGTAGGCAACTGCCTCAAGTTTATAACTTTTTTAATCATAAAAATCAAATAGTATGAAACATGACTTTCTAAAAATTAACAATACCTAAGCTCATTTAAAGTAATAAGATAGGTTTAATATACAAAGTTTAATAAATTATTCTGAAATGGCATTACTTAGTTTAAATATCACTAGGGTCCTATCTCTGGAGGTTAATTTATTTAAAGAGCGCAGCTCCCAGTTTTAATGAATGTAATTGAAGAAAACTGGTTCCTTCTAAATGATTCGGTTTCTGCATCCTCAGGTCGCAGCAGGAAGCTGTGAGGTGGCAGCGGGCGCAGGTGGCAGCCGGCGGTGACGCACGGGGCGGCTCTGCCTGGGCAGCAGGGGGCCGGGGATCTGCCAGCAGGGTGGCACGGCCTGGGGACAGGGCTGGGGGCAACCTGGGGACAGGGCTGTGGGATGGCCTGGGGACAGGGCCAGGGGACGGCCTGCAGGCCTGTGAGCAGTGCCTTGGCTCCCCAGCCGCTGGCATCGTGCAGAAGGGCTGCCAGGACGCACTGCCTGCTCATCCGCAGAGCCAGAGGGGGAAGACGGGTCTCTTGGGCAGGCACGGGGAAGGAATGGTGAGGTCCAGAAAGACCCAGCCTTGAATTTTTGCCTGCGTGTTAGTGAGAGGTTGGATGCAATGCCGCTTGGGCAGTGGTTGGTGAGGCTGGAGAAGATGGGGCTGGGGCTGGCTGATGCATTGCTTTTCATTGGAAGCATCAGCAGTTTTGTGAGGATAGGAGTCAGTCTAAGGAAAGCTAGCAGGAACCTTCCTCAGGGTTCTTTACTGAGACTGGTTTAAAGTTTGATTAATGACTTTGGCATAGAAGGAAGGAGTTTGCTATGAAATTTGCTGATGACACAAAATTGAGACTGTCAATACGGGGGAGGGTTGGACTGCTATACAGAACAAACAAGATGACCTTAAGCATTGTAGTAATGCAATTGGGATGAAATTTAATTGCATGAAGTGCAGGAACATGCACCAAGGGTCTGACCAGAAGCAGAGGGAAAAGGGCCTGACCACGCCGACTGGCTGCATTTTGCGCATCATCCTCCCCTCCAGCAGGATGAGCACAATACACATCCTTACCCGATCCCCAGGCTGTGAGAGCTCACTGTTTCTGGAGGGCCAGAGGTATAGCCTTGGTAATTTCAAGAGGATGGGTTGTAGATGTGGTGTCTGCAACATGTGGTGCAACCATCATTAGCAGTGGTTGGATTGACGGGCAGTGTAGGGCACCACTGATCAGCTGCGAATCTGGAACCGATTGTGATTAGTACCGTGTTTCTAGCTGTACGTAATGTGTTCTGTAGATAGAGAGGAAACATAAATTATGTTGATTCTTCTTTTTATATTTTATTTTAAAGAAAAAAAAATAAGCAGGGATGACGTTTCATTGAATTTCAACTTTCTGGAGCAGCTGAGAACATGGTGCCATTTCCCAGGCTGGTTCAGTCAGCCAGAATCAATGCTGCCGGAGACTGAATCCCACTTCCCACTCCCTTTAGAGAATGGACATTTCTCATTGCTTTTCTCCTAATAAAAATGTCAAAAAGAGAAACAGAAAATAAGTAAATAAGAAATAATTCAAAAACAAGTATTTACATGCCTTGGAAGATGGAGATCACAACATGATCTCTGTGCTAGAATACAGGAGTGGAACACTGGTTTTCATTCAGGTGAGTGTCTGCATGGGGGGAGCAGACAGAGCTGGGCTAGAATTACATCAGAGAGGCTGATCTGAATCTCAGCCAGCAGCTGAAGCGAGTGGCTGAGGATGCCGGACCTGTTAATTTTGTGTTTTTGGTGATTTTCAGTGAAGCTCCATCAGCCTTCTAAACCAGTCCTTATGTATTACATATATTAAAATCAGAAACTTACTTCCATGTATCTAGAGTGACATAAACACCAGCATAAATGATCTTGCTGTTTCCTTTTTCTCACATTAAGGAACAAATATAGATTCAGAGAGGGAGAGAGACAGCAAATTAAAATAAAATGCTTCTTCATGAGTTGTGCTGCTCATTGCTATGAGAAAACATTGACAGCATCCAATACCAAAGACAAGATACTTATCCAGACAGATATGGGGCCAGCTGAAGAGTTAAGCTATTAGCAAAAAGGAAAAGCTTCCCACACCTAAGACGTGATTCTGGGCCAGCAGAGACCTGCCCCTCTGCAGGGTGAGCTACAGCAGAGGGTTTGTTTGGGCCAGCATGCAGGCCCATGCCTCACTGCCTGCCTCACTCCCTGCAGCAGTGGAGCACTCGAATGAGGATATGGCAGAGCAATGTCATGATGCACACACACACCAGCTTTAAGCTCTGTCCCCTCTATGCTTTTATCTTACCTTTCATCGCATAGCCAGTAAAAAGATAAGTTGGGCTTTCACAGTTTGACCTGAATCTGCAAGACTGGCAGAAGCAAGCATCTTCTGATTTCCACTCCAAACAATTTGATATGCAGCTCTCAGAGAGTCTAAAAAAAGAATCCTTTCATCTCAGTTTCCTGAGGTCTTTTTTTGTTGTTGTTGTTTTGTTTAACCATATTCTAAATTCAGAGATAAAACCCCAGACAATTTTATTGGATTAAGAATGACCACAAACAACACAGAGTGCCTCCCCATAACATTAATATGCTCATAAATTATATATTTTTTCTGTGTTTCTCTCATTACATTGAGATCATTGGACTTACTCTTCTGGACACTATCTCCTTATATCTCCCTACATGCATAAGTGCACAGGTATATGTTTACCTCTAGTATCAAAATTGAGCAGAATAGTAAATTAAACTTTTGACTAATGAACAAATCCACCCATAATGCTATGTTCTTCCATTGCTTTCCACAAATGCGAAATGTGGCCCAGGCCCAAGTCACCAAGAGATGAGACACCCAGTTGCATTGCCACCACGTTGTCATCACTGCTGCATGCTGGAATTTGGCTGGGGGTGGTTTCAGTGCTAACCCAAATATTCATAACTATTAATACAAGCTACTAACTGGAATTCGGTTGCATGAGATGTCTGTCAGCTTATTTCTGAGAAATCATTGCTGTATTTTGTTAAATCAAAAGCTAACCCAGAGCACTATTTATTTCTTGACAAATTTCTGCCTTATTTTCAGAATTTTTAAGAAGTCCCAGTGCATTTTCCCAGCAATGCCAGATTCCTTGTCTACCCAAAATGGTCCTGAAAGGTCAGTGATCCTCTGCCTACCTAAAGATGTCATGTCCAGCCCCCTCAGTGGAATAAATTACATACCTGAGGGGAAAAAAAAAAAAAAAATGAGAAAAAAAGAAAGCATGATAAAAGGAGGAGAAAAGTTCCTAATTCAACTATGCCAGGCAGGGGGTGGTTCTCATTTTCACTTTAAATAGATTCTGGCTCCAGCTTTTATTCTACTATTTAAGAGCAAGAATAATTACTATAGTAACCTCACAGCCTAACAGTACTCGCTGCCTGCAAAAGGAATCAACCCTACAATTAGACTTGGGGTGGAATAAGGAACTTCTTCTCACAAGTAAGTGTGTCAATATTTTGTTCGATAGGTAGATTATTATCCCTACTTCAGGGAAGAATAACTGGGAAGATAGCTTTGGTTTTTAATCAGTGACATTATCTATCAGGGTATAAAAAGAAGCTTTTAAAAATGCATTATCCCTGGGTTGCTTTGACATGACCCAACTTAATGGCGCGTACATCTCCTCAGTCATAAAGTACAACACTTTAAAATGAAACTTACCTTTCTTAGGGCTGGTATCTTCTTTCTTATCAACACGAAATAGTGTTCTGCACTTGTGGGGGGACAGAAAAATAGTAAACTCATGAGTTATCAGCATTATGCAAATATATTAGACAATACAGAGATCTTCTCAGGAGAACCTAAGATCTTTCCCCAAGCATGTGCAAGTCTGATTCACACACCGCACACCTCATTGAGACAACGGTATTTTTTCCAGGTTGACAGGATAACTAATTCTCCTTTCGTGTCAAGTCTGTGGTTAAAGCTTGGATGCGGAGTTCCTTGGGGAGCATAGAAACACTCATGTTAACTGCAAAGAGTTTTTGGCTCATGTCTTGCTCTCTGTAACGAGGTAAGAATTTGGGGATTAATCACTGTGCCTTCCCTTCCTTGTCAGACGTAGAAACAAGGACCAAGAAGAGAGGAGAAAGAGTTTCCTTCTGAGCTTGGCTGGTAATTAATTATGAAGCATGAGACTTTGTTTGCCAGCAACCTAGAACAGTGACTGTAAATGATCATCTAGAGATAGGTTTGTGATTTTATTTTTATTTTTTTTATTTTTTTTACTCAGTAGTAATTTTTCTGGCTAACTCTGGCAGTTGAAATTGCATTCAACTTGAGCTTCTTGGATCTCCGCAGTACTGAAAACCAAAGAAAATTAAAGGATAGTGAATTTTGCATAATTTCACTCATGCTAAGAATTTCCAATTAGCAAAGCATAAATTGATCCTCTTTGCTTTAATATCTTGTTGTTTTTTTTTTCTTCTCCCGCATACAGATAACAGCTGAGTTTTAATTCATTTTAATTCTATTTCCATACATAACCATCATGCACTGTGATAAGTATCTCTCCTGTACACAAATGCCTTTGAGAACTAACCATCAAGTACTTATTTAACCTCATTGTTAATGGGAATAATAGCGTTTATTGTACATGTTTATTTTGCCTCATTTATATAGCAAATTAACTTTTTTACACAAACACACCAGTATTTCTTTTCCCATTGACATTCTTCCCAGCTAGGCTCCACTTTCTAGGTCGCATTCCCTAAAGGTTTTCTACATCTCTGTTAGTGTCCCACTCAGCTCATGTAACCAGATTTTTATTCTCAGTATTATTATTAAATATCATTAAAATGTGACAGAAAGTTTTACTGAGCCAAATGGAATTGGATTCTTACAGGAAATACAGTGCATTTAAATCATGATGCAGAGGAAAATTCTATTTTTCAGAAAATAAATGCTAAGTCATTACATAGAAACATGTGTGCTGCATTATATGTACTATATTATGCTAAGAAGAATAAAAGACTTTTATTGTTATTTTCCAGCTCCCCAAGACAGCTTTTTTCAGTGTTTTGCTGAAAAATTACTCAATTTAAACCAAAGTATAATAAAGAATCTTCCAGGGTGAGTGGATATTTTTTACCATGGAAATACGTATAGTGTAGTTGATAATAATTACAGACTAATGAGGAAAAGAAGACCAAATTTCTAAGCATAGCGCTCATTCTTGCTGTGACACTCACTTTGAGTTCATCAGGCTCTAGGAGTAACCAGAGGTGTGATAAATGAGATTTACACCACTCCTCACGTCTAAGTGTAAATAAACGGGATCCTGGCAAAGGTCCTGGTGCTGACCAGCGGTTGTGCAGACATCTGCCTGAGACAGCGCTGTGCCGAGCTGAGACCTGGGCAGTGCTGGAGTGTCAGAAGGTGGCCATGGGCTGCATGTCTCCTACAGAGATGGGTGTTGTCCAGCACTATCCTGGTGGTGTGAGCCTGAGGCAGCAGGAAAGTTCTGCTGTTTTGCTGTTTTGTTTTGTTTTTTTAACCTAACCAGGTTAAAAAAAAAAAAAAAAAAAAAAAAAAAAGTGGGATGCTTCTCTGCCTGCCTTTCAATCCTCATTCCGGTTGGTGGTTTTTCAAGGTGATGCAGCTCCCATCCTGGAAGTCCTGGCTGATTACTTGTGCTATGATGGAAAGTCTTGTTTTCACATATACCATTTACATCCAGCAAAGTTTATGTCTGCATTCAAGGCGATTGTCACTGATCTTCATGATTAATACCTTGCAATCGCAACACTCGCCTTTCCTAGTTGCCAAAGGGGCTGATGATAGCAAATTAGTTAATTACAGATCTAATCAAAATATTGATATCCTCTGTGTTAGTAGTGGATGCACTTTGTTGTCGCTCCACAATCATTGCACCGGAGCCATGTACAGCCCACACGCAGCCCACCCACAGCAAACCACACCATTACCAGTGGCCAGGGCTGGGCTGTAGGGCTCAGCCAGGGGCTGAGATCAGGTCCCAGAGCCACCCCCCATCCCTCCAGCTGGGACTGGTTGGGGTGGCAGGTCACCATGCTATCTCCCAGATAAACAGACCACCTTTTATACCTTTTGGGAAAGACCATTTGTTTTCCCAAAGAGCTGGAATTCACAGCTTGGGTGGTAAAATGAAAAATTCATCTCTGGGATTTGGGTTCCAGAAGGGGAAAAGTTAAAAAAAAAAGCTGATTCTAGTTCTACCCAAAATAACACCTTATATAAACATATGCAGCTAAAGAAAAGTAGCATAAATGCACTCAGAGCAGGTATAAACCAGTACAATAGGAAAATGTAATTTGACTAGCATCTTCTGCACACGGAAAGGAGAGGGACTGGGCAATCTGAGCTTTTTCTGCTTTGGTGACCAAACCTGGTTACATTTTCTTGGCGGTGTAACTTTTTCTCAGCTTTTCATCTCTATTATCACTAAGGGAAGATGAAGTGTAATATGGACAGGAATGAAGCACACCATTGTCACGGGGGGCTTGGGGCTGGGGACGAGGGCTGGAGGGCACTGGAGACCCATGGACACTGCCATGGCTGGTGGCACTGACCCCACTGTGGTGCCCAGGGCGAGCTGACCACCTCCACCCAACCCATCTTTGCACCCACTGATACCCAGCTGAGGACTTGGTGATAAAACTGTCACCACATTAATGCACTCCTCGTTTGTTTCCCTATCGCTTTCCGTGTCTTCTGGAAGATGGCTTTTTTTCTGCTATTTAAAAGTTTGAGAAGTTTCTCTGCAAATTACTAAACATGTTCATGCATTCCTGGGTCTTCACCTCTTGTCACAGAAAAAAAACAAAATGGAAAATATAACCATATGGAGGAGGCAGTAATAACAGGATAAAATACTGTTGACCTCTTATCACTTTCACTTGAAATTAGCATTTATTTTTTTTCTCATTTGATGCACTGTCATTACAGGGCATGCATGTGTTTTAGTATTTTTATTAATAAACATGGTAATTTAACAACCAGGTTAATGGCAGTTTTAATGAGAAAGAATATTAATTGGAGAGGATGGGAGATCTTTAGTGGCTGTGGCTTTTTCCTTAGGATCTCACTCACCCTGTCCTTGAAAATCCACAGCATATGTGCCAAGGGTTGGGGGTTTGTTTAAATGTTGATAGTTAATGCACACAGCTTGTACTATTTTGTTTCATTTCACAGAGCCTTTTGCACAAATACGGATTCATGCCACCCCAGCCATGGGATTTACAGATTGCTAAATCTTAAAAGGTTTGCATAAACAGGCGTCTTGCTATTGATAAGACAGACAATATGACCATCTGTCTTTCTTCTGCAGCCAAATGAAAATGACATAAAGTATGGGTCTTGTCATTTAAAAACTAGTAATTTCCCGGCTCCCGTTAGCATTAATTTCAGCCCTGGCACGGCAGCGCGGCGCTTGGTGGGTGATGACTGCCGGCACGGCTGCGCGCAGCCCCGGCACGGCCGGGCCCTGGCCACCCGGGGAAGCCCCCGGCCCCGCACGCTGCCCGTGCTCCTGGGCAGCCCTCGCCCCGCTCCCGTCCTGCCCCTGGTGAGTGCTGCTCACGTCCAAAATGCCCCCAAAAAGAGATGACGCTGTTCAGAGCAACCTGGGGCTCGGCGGGCGGTGTCCCTCCATCTGAGCAGGCATTTTGCATGAAGGCTGAAGGTCAGCCTGCCTCTGTCCCTCTCATTTGTCCTTCTGCTCTGCAGACAACTTCTCTGAGGATTATCCTTCCTGCCTCGTGCACTCAGCTCCTACCGCAGGCCCGACCTGCCCGGGCAGCAGTGTGGAGCAGCCTGGTGTGGACCCAGGGGCCACGAGTCCTGGCCCCGCGCTGCATGGGCTGATCCTGCCTGATTCACCCCAGGAATGTTGAAGTTCAAAAGGCAAATAAAAGCAAACAAATGAAAAATCCCACCACAAAACAGATTCGCTGAGCTGCTTGTACTTGTGGGGATGCTGCACACGCAGCAGCCAGCCAGATTTGCCATGGAGATACTCCGACAGAAAGCAGGTTTTCTCCAGTGAAACGAGAAATCACCAGCTCTTTAAACCAGTTTGCAAAATGAGCAGATTTATGGTGATTGTGTGATAACAATCTACAGTTTACACTGTATAGCAGTTTTTACAATATTGTCTTAATGCTGCCATCAGAACATTACAGCCAATAATGGTGTTTTCAGGCTCTCCGTAAATCTTGCATGGCTAATAAAGTGAAACTGAAAATTTAGCATATATACAGCAATTCCCAGCTTGCCTCTTAATTGCTAACATTTTTTTATTATCCAAGTATCGCTGTGCACACGGAATACCAAGGATGTATTTTCAGACTACCTGTCATCACACCGGGGACATGGGAAGACCACCCTCCTTCTCCCCCTCACTAGCGGCTGATGTACAGCTTCAGTGTGTGACTGCAGTAGGTGCGTTCTGCTGACGAGTTCCCAAACGCCACCTGCACCATTGCACAGGACATCAGGAGTCCTGAGACTGTAACACTAGAGCTTGCTGCAGGTCCTCTCCCTTTCAGAGTCACGCTGTCAGTGCTGGCCAAGGGCAGGCAGGTTCCATTTGAATCCAGGAAAACAGCACGCTGCTTCACTCCTCACCCCCACTGGTGTACGCACACGCTGCTGCTCAGCCATGCAGCTCACAAAGGAGAGGTGCTGCTCGCATCCCTTTGCCCACTGGCACAGGCACTGCCCTCTGCCTCCTGCCTTGGGAGGAGCAAGGCTCTCCAGAACTCCTCTGCCAAATCTCAAGCGTCTGTGGCTTGAGAGGCTGCTCCCCAGGACATCAGGGCTGGCACGGTGCTTCCCGTGCTCCCTGCAGGTCCTGTGCTCCTTGGGATGCTCACCAAGCACAGGGCGGCTCACAGCCCTTCAAAGGCATGTTTTAAGCTTCAGCTTTGACATTTTTCATGTTAAGTCTGAAGTGAACCTTATTTTCCTGTTTTTCAATGGAGACTTGCTGTTTGCATATTCCATTCTGCCAATAACTTCTAGGACAAAATTTCTTTATGCTGAATTTGTGCAGTGTAGCATCTTTACAAAGCTCTAAGCAGTATGCAGGTGACAGCGTCTCCAGATAAACAAGAGCAAGTAGAGCACATGGATTTCCCTATGACCAAGCTGGAAGTGGAAAGGCCAGTCCTGTCCATGCCATACCAAGACTTCTTTCAAAGTGAAAAATTCCTTATGGTGAAGGCCCATCAGACGAAAGGCGAGGAATGGTGCACGCTCCCACCTCCGCCAGCATTTGATGGTGGTTACGAGCACAAGCCTTTACCAGACCTGAGGGATGATGCTACAGGCCATCTTCCCCCTCCAGTCACATGGATGCAGAGATTCAAAGCACTGATGTAAAAGCCATTAGTTTTCATCTAAGTTTTTTTTGAGACTGGTCTGCAGGGATTAATCAAAAAGTTTTGCAAATCTGATCACACTACGACTGCAGACAACGTGATGAAAAGAAGCCCTGGAGGTCAGCCATCTGCCAGGAAAGGCAGAAGGTGTGAGTTTTCTTCCTCGTGGTCTCATGGGCTTCCCTGAAAATGCAACTAGTCCGTGCCCACCTCTTGCTCACAGGGCATACTAAATCAAAGATTTATCTTTGAGCTCTCAGTTTTTCCTGGGTAAGGTGCTGTCATTTCCTTGGGGTGCAGAGGACGGGCTCCAGCAGCTGTGTGTCAGCAGCTGGGAGGGAGGAGACAAAAACAGAGAGGGAGACAGCCCTGCAGCCACCAAGGTCAGCGCAGAAGGAAGGGCAGAAGTTCCCCTGGGGCCTGCGGGTAGGCTGTGGTGTACCACAGCAGGGCAGATCTCCACGCTGCAGCCCATGGAGAGGAGCCCACGCAGAGCAGGGGGTCTGGGGGGAGCTGTCACCCACCCATGGGGGACCCATGCTGGAGCAGTTTGCTCCTGAGGGATGGATGGACCCTGTGGTATGTTGCTGTGTGGGAGCAGTGCTTGAGGAGATGCTGCCTGTGGGCAGCCCCTGCAGGCTCAGTTAGGGAAGGACGGCATCCATGGGAGGGACCCTGCGTGGAGCAGGGGCAGAGAGGGACCGTGAGGGAGCAGCAAGGACAAAGAGTCAGGGACTGACCACAGCCCCCATTCCTCTGCGCTGCTCAGGGAGAGGAGGCAGAAGGAGGATAGAAGGAAAGGTGGTTTTAGTTTGCTTTTAGTTCTCACTGATCTGCTTTGTTATCAATAGGCAATAAATTACATTAATCTCCCTCGTCCTGCATCTGTATGCCTGTGATGGGAAATGGTGAGTGACCTCCCTGTCCTTATCTCAACCCATGAGCTTTTTTTTCCATCGTATTTTCTCCCCCTGTCCTTTTGAGGAGAGGAATGAGTGGCTGTGGCAGTGCTGACCTGCCCATCTGTGTTAAACCTCCACAGTGCTATGCTGCCAGGAGCTGTAAAATATGCAGGTATTTGGTAGACATGCAATCATAACGTAATACGTCCTGCTCCAAGACATGGGTGTACAAAGATTTCAAAGTTCAAATGCAACTGCTTTTGTATTTCTTTGCTTCTTCATACATGATTACTTTTTCACCCTGAAATTTGTGTCTTTATGGCACTTCACTTTGTGTTCCCATCCACCACAGGTTATAGATGGAGCTGTGTACTGCAACCTGTTTCCTTTAACTGATTTTTAAAAATGATATATGACTTTAATTGCCTAACTCATTCCAAATAAAATAAGACTAAAGGCAATTGTGAATGCCATCAGCTGGAATAACATAGTTTACTTCAGCCTTTTTTTAATCTTCCATTTTTAAACTGTTCTATTCCCTCTTGCAAAGGTACACGGTAAAATATATATTTTAAAATGGTGTACAGCACCACAAGTTGTGAGCTGGGAGAGTAAAGGGAGTCTAGAACAATTCTGAAACCTGAGAAGTATTTGCGGTCACCTTATACAGCATATTCAATAGGAGTTTATGCCCCCAAAGCTCTGTGAGAGCCACCAGTGGCAGAATTCAGCTGATTTTCCAGGGTTCCCATTCCATCAAGCCCCCAGGGGTGCAGAGACATGGGGCATTGCCCAGTTACTCCGCCAGGGTCTAGTCGTTTTAGGACAACAAACACAGGATATGGCAATTTAGCTCAGAAATGTCTGCAGTGCTTCTATCTCCCGAGGCTCTGGCTGCACTGTCCTGAGAGAAGGGCGCGGTGCAACCCCTGCTGGGTCCACCCACGTCGTGCATGAGGAGCTCCCAAAGGCAGCAGCATGGGAAATGTCTGTAATCAGAGCAATTACCAGGTTTTACGTTACAGGTCAGTCTTTTATTTTTTGCCTTGGAAGGGTTTTGCTGAGTTTTTGCTGTGAATTAAAGCAAGCTGAAATGGTTTAATCAAGCAGAAAATGGTACGAAATCTTTTTAATTTCTCCAAAGTGAAGCAGATCTACTTCACTTCAACCCAAACCAAGTTTACTTGCTCAGCTACAGAGCTGAAAAATATTGTTTGCTCAGAAATATTTTAAATCTATTTCTGCTTCCCACCTCAGCTGAAGCCTCCCTAGCACACTACATACATGTATATCCCAGGCAACCCAACCGTCCTGAAAGGAATATGGAGAGAAAAGCTTGCTTCTCCAAGACACGTTTGCACTACTTCACAAATAAGTGACTCCTATTCTTCTCTCAGGTAGCAATCCCGTGTTCAGCATTTGGTGTGTTTTCTCAGCTGAAGCCTCCCCAGCAACCCAGCCACGGGGAATTTGCGGGTGACCTCCTGACCGCGTGCACCAAGCCGCAGCTCAGACAGGCGGGCGGCAAGACAGCACCAGAAATCACAGCCACAGAAAGCCTTTTGGATACATTAGAAAAAAAATGAGAAGCAAAGGTAACTGTAGGAATGAAGTTGGGTTTTTCTTTAGCAGGTTCAGATGGGACTTCCTCAGAAATATGCATTTTAATCCAATAAAGGATCCCCTTCAAAGCCTGGCTTTCTCTTGAGCTATGTTATCAAAGCAAACTCACAATTTCAGCTGATCAGATGCCAAAAAAAGAAGCTTCAAGTGAAATGCCCAGAAAATTAGATTAATCAGAGTTGATACGAATCAACTCTGACAATTCTGCAGCGTGGATGTGACTGAAAATTGTGAGATAACTGATAAAGTATTCCAATGACAATATCTGATTAAAATAAATAAGTTCTTATTTTCACAATAATTTGTTTAGCAGTGTCACACTATGCTCTGAACAAGAAATGACAAAAGCATCTTTGTGATATAATTACTTTTAAAAAATGCTGTTAACATAACAATTTGATCTAACTGTTTTTGAGGTGTCCCTGCTTAGGGCATTCATTCCTATGACAACAGGACTGTTTCTAAATGTTTCAGCTATTTCGGGGCAGAACATCCTTAAAGGGAATTGTCCTGGTAAGATATGCAAACATTTCAAGAACAATTTCAGAGAAAAATAAAATTCAGAAAATCCTCTAAAAGTGGCTTGGGACTTACAAATGTGGAAACACCTTCAAGTCTCACAAAATATGAGCATGAGGTCCCTAAAAGCAAGTTTTAGTAAACATCAGGTGGAAATGTGATTTGGGGCACGGCCTAACAGTAAAAAATAATGTGACATTCTTATTTCTTAGCCATATGCAAATTAAAGATGTGTAATATTTTCTGTTGTTTTTATTTTATACTGAAAGCTTTCATGAACAGATATTTCAATGCAAATCTAAAACACATTGATCTAGCACTTTATTTCTGAGGTCAGGATTTCTAAAGGAAAAGTTAAATCCTTGCTAAAGATTAATCATATCAACATTTTTTTTTCCTTTCAGAAAGACAAAAGAAAAGGCCAAAGCAACAAAATGCACTTTGCAGCCCTTCAGGTACAAATCCTAAGTTCCTCAGCTTCCTAAAGTGGTACCATAAAACATAATTTACTGTAGAATTAAATTATCCCAAACTGGACGAAGGCTGCTTGTGTACTGAACAAGACTCAACACAGCATTTTAGTGACAGCTAATTAGCATTAAGAGACAATTTGAACTTTTTTTTTTTTCTCTCTATGTTTTTGTATGGACCAAACTTTAAGAACACATCAAGATAATTTAGGTGCTTTCTGGAAAAATATTCCCTCCAGACATCGGCTTCTTCCTTTCTCCAATGGTTTTGTGTGCCTTCTTACCAGTTTGGGGCAGCCTCAATGCTTCTGCTTGGTTTTCTTTGCTCTCTGGAGCTAATTAGGTGGTGCAGGCCAGTTTGTGCTTTTTCAGGAGTGATGCAGGGTCCCTGTTTAGCAGCTACACGAGTGCCCACTGCAGCTAAGTCAGCCCCAACCAAAGACACACACAGAGACCCAGAGCTGTGGCTGGTACCACAGAGCAAAGAGCTGAGCCGGAGGGCGATGAGCCAGCGCTACTCCCAAATCAGCCTGGGGAGTTCCCACTTGAGTGTGATCAGGGTTTTCTCTGGCTTGTACCCAAATTTGCACAAAGACAGTATGCCCCGCTGGGCAGCGTCAGGCCTGACGAGATGCTCACTGGCGTGGCTGGGCCCTGCATGCAGCAGGGCTCTGCCCGCACTCCCCCCTCGCTCCCCACCTCCATGGCATGGGATCTGAGCACCGGGCTTGGGAGGGAGCCAACGGCAGGGCTGGGGCCTGCAGGCACACTGCTTGGTGCGGCAGCACAAGGCCTGGGAGCCCCGTGAGAGAAATGAGGGCTGTGCCGGGGGCAGTGGTGCGGCCTGGCTCCTCCTGTCCTGCTCCAACCATGAGGCTGATGCTGCTCACCGTGACTGGCCTCCCCTGTAATGCTCACGTTTACAGGCATGTGGCCATCGGACAGAGAGAGCAGCAAGTGCCAACGCTTCCATCTTGTTCCTCAAGCAGGCACTTTCACAATATTTAAGGTGTTTATAAGGTACATTCTTCACGTGAAACATCTTTCTTCTCATAACCTTTTCCACAATGCAACTCTCATTAATTACCCTGAGTTATGGTGTGATACAATCGTTATTTGCCACGTGTAGGTTAGTACAGCATATTTATCATCTGGTCTGTTTTACCAGTTAACAGCCAAGGACAGCTCACACGTTTGCATCCGAACCTTGCATGGCATGGGCATATTCACGAGAGGGGCAATGAGGGGGAAAAAGAGAGAAGAATGCCAAGCCGTATGTAATCCTTGTTTTGCATTCAGATCAGAAGATTGGATCCATATGAATTAAAAGCAAATAGTTTTATTTCTTCTTCAGTGAAGATAAAGACTGGTGAAAAAAAACATAAGGTGAACCATGAAGATGCCTATGAAATGATCAGTGAATTGCCAGAAGGTACTAAATAAAGTTCACGGGAAAAAAAAGAAAAAAAAAAAAAAGTATTCATGTTAACATGGGCTGCTTTCATTCCGTGGGAATGAGTTGTTGCATACAGGACTTCTGAGCCCCTCGCAGGCAGATGAAGTCAGTGTGCACACAGGGACAGCCGCGGGGCTGTCTGCAGCACAGGGCTGTGCCGGGGGGGCACCCTGCTCGGCCGAGCTGTGCTACAGCCCCAGCCGGTGCTGGGCCGGGGGGCTCTATGGCGAGTGGAATGGCCATCTGGCTCCCCTCTTGTGTCACCTGTGTCCTGAGTTGTTTGGGTTCGAACAAGATGAGTCTTCTCATTCTCATGCATGGTCCTATGACTCTTGTGGCATCTGACCCCTTCTGTTTTCTGAGTAATTCACATGGAATGTCTGAAAATGTCAAATGCAGATGCAGGCAGGTATATTGTTACTTATAAGATGCTCTTGCAGGTAAACATTCAATTACCCAAGCTGAACCAGAAGCACTGCAGAAGCTGTGGTTTCCTGTGTCCTTTCGGAGCTCCCATCCCCTGAGCACACCTGTGTGTGGTGGCCACAGCAGGCAGGGAGCGCAGCCCGGTGTGAGCAGCACTGCCATGGCCCGGGACGGCCTCACCCCGCAGGTGGACGGCAGTGCCAGTGGGGACAGGCACACCACAGCCACGTCCCACAGTGGTGGTGGCTGCATCCATCCCGCCTCATTCCTATGGTGAGCATCCCTGAAATCCTGCCGATTTCACTGGGGCTCTGGGAGACGAACCTCAGCAAATCCCCACTGAAAGTTTAAGGACCAGCATTACGTATTCACTTCTGCTAGATTAAACTGATTTACAATGTGCTTTAATGAAGTGTGTTGCTATGGTGAGGCTACTTTCAAGGGCATCTGTTAAAAAAAAATGCAGCAGAAGAGTAAATTGTCCAAATCAGATCAATGAGAAACCAATTTTTACAGTGTTGCACTATTTTATTGCCAGTTTTGGCTTATCTGGGCTAGCGGCAGCCCAAGCTGAGAGGGCAGAGACGAAGCCATCCCCAGCCCCGAGCAGAGGAACTGCAGTGCTGGTGCATCAGGTGGTCGGCCATCCCCACGTGGATCTCCAGTAACGGAGCGAGGTGAAGTGGAGGCAGAATGTGCTGTCAGGAAATATGAAGCCATAAAGACCCTCAGTTATTTTGGCATTTCTGAGGCACCTCTGAGCTCCCAGGAGCTGCTGGCAGCCGCTGCCCGGGGGGCTGAGGCCTGCCCGCTGAGCACATGGCGATGCCGCAGATTAAGCCATTTCCTTTATCTTTCTCTCCAAGGCTCCTTAATTAACTTTTCTATTGTGTACCTTGATTAGATTACTTTTCTGCCTCTAGGCTACTTTTCCCACTTTATAACCTCCTTAAAATGCAGTTGCCTAGCTTTCTAAATCATATAGCATAATAAAAATTAGTTCTAACCATTTTTTTCAAGATTTATAACATCCGTCTTGCTATACACAACGTATGCAGAGGAAAAACAAGACCTGTATGCAACTGGGTCTTGCTGCACACACACACCCTTCCGCTTCCCTGCAGGGAGGGGAACGTGTTGCTGGAAGGGATGTTCGGCAGCTGAGCCCGGGGGTGAGCAGCATGGCCTGCCCGTCGTGCCGCCACCTTCTGCCCCACGCTGCAGCTTTATCTTTACCTTTCGCTCTTGCTGCACAGCACGCCTCCTGCTTCAGGTGCATTTACTTGTCAGCATCCACGAAGGGTTTTAATGAAGGAATGATTGATAGCTGCAGCTAAACAGAGCATCAGCCTAATGACGTATGAAGCTGTAGCGGCTGTTGGCTGACGTACAACTGATTCCTGACGGAGGAGATGGAAGCCTCTTTGTCCCAAATCCAAGTAAACCCCTCCTGCTCTTTATCCCCAAATCTGTTGCTCAGGATTTTCAAACCAGTAAAAAATGTTCCTACAAAAATATTGCTACAGTTTTAGGACAAAAAATACTCTTGACTACTATTTCTAGATGAAGAAAAAGAGGAGATAAAGGAGAAGGAGGAGGACGAGGAGGAGGACCAGGAGGACGAGGACGAGGCGAGGACGAGGAGGAGAAGGAGGAGGAGGAGGAGGAGGAGGATGAAGGCTCCTGCCCTCTGTGCCAGCCAGCAGCACCAGGTTCCTGGCTGAGGGACCAAGCCTGAGGAAGAAAAGGCACTCTCAAGCCTGAAAATGATTGCTGTTGGGTCTGGGGAGCAGAGAGCCCAATTTTCCTGGCTCGAGCAGACATGAAGGCTGTTGCTGCTCATGGCTCTGGCCAAAACACTTTCAAGCCCTCCTCCTTTGCTGCTTCCCACATGTTGTCTGTTTGCTTCTGTCTGGCATGGTAACCTCAACATAAATCACTCCAAACGAGGTCAGGTCCCAAGTTCTGCTCTGCGGTTTGGAGACTGGGAATTTACTCTAAGTTTTGGAGAGAACAATGGCCCTTTAAAGAGTAGGGAAAATGTGCTTGCAGCGTATAAACAGAGTTGAAATAAGGAACAACTATTTGAGCAACAAAGGTTTTTGCCATAGGACTGGCTTGCTTATTTAGTGGTGGATCGTGAGAAACGCCAGCCTCTCTTCCCAGAGCATCTGCCAGCCCTTTGATGAGGCAGAGAGCAGCAGCACAGTGCTGCTGTTAAACCAGGCCGGTTCGCTTTCTGATGTGTATCTGCTGTTTTAGCAGGTATTTGTGCTACTTCTTGATTCAGTTTTCAAATTTCAAACAGAACTTTGTCACATGATCAAAGTAATTATAAAGGTCAAGGTATTTGCGACACAAAAGAGCAAATATAAAGGTCCTCTTCCTCCTGTCACTGCTGTCAAGTAGAGGTCACAGTTCTGCCAAATGAGTGCTAAGATTTCAATGACAGAGCAAGTGATGCAGCGCTGGTACAGCTGCAATGAGGCACCTTCCATTGCACTCACAAAAAAAAAAAAAAAAAAGGAAGTCCCCAACCCCCTTAATAGTTTCCCTGATCGCTTTTGCTGTGTTGCAGACTTCACTTGCCACTTACATCATTAACAACCTGGTTTAACCTACGCAGGGAACGGTGCTCAGTCATCGCTTTGGGGTATTTCTGCTATTAGCGCTTACTCCTTTTGCTGTCATTGAGACTTCAGTAATAGTCATATCCTTGACCAACTAATTTGGAAAGGTCAAGCCAAACTCAGCAGCACTCATTAAGGTTTTATTGGCTGTACGCTAAGAGCAAAGACCAGGACAAAGCAGAAGTATTTCTCTTGAGTGTGGGCACTTGCATGCTCCAGTTCAACCAACCCGACTCCTAGAGGTATTTGTTCTCCCCCAGCAATGTATGCAATTTCATCAGGTAAAATTGAAAATCCCACTGATGCATTTGCTACCTTGACAATATAATTTCTCACTGTTTGACCACAAATTCTATTTAATTCATCCTGGGTTCAGATGATACGTAGCACTCCATAACAAGGGCTGTTTCCGAGTGTGCCCTTAAAGCTCTTCCCCTTGCCTCCCTGCGGAGCTCAGACAGCTTTTACATATTCCCTGTGGTGCTTTTTTCCATACTGAAACCAGGGAGGATCTGTCGCTACCTAATCTGAGCCTACCCAGGTCCTCCAAGTGTAATGGGGAGACTTCTCCCGGCCCCCAGCGCTTTGCCCCAGGCCTGGCTCTGCAGGCAGAAGTCTCGGTGCCCCTGGTGCGGTGCTGACCACACGAGACTCGGGGATGCACGAAGTCCCTGGGCAGAGCCACATGGGCCTCGTGCTGCGCAGAGCTGCCAAAGGACTGATTGTCACGTACAGCACAGCAAGTGCACCAAGATGTTTTAGATACTAGAAATTCAAGGGATGAATACTTCAAAGTTTATTTTAAGAAATAGTAGGAATTGGTGGAGATAAATGGATGTAAAGATCAGGGAGCTCCTATGAGAACAAAGACTCTGAGGATAAATTAGATACACTATTTGAAATATATTACCCACTTTTAAGTAACGCATAATTTAATCTGTTGGAGCCAGCGTGCCATGCTACAGAAGTCCTTGTTTTGGGCCCCATTCTTCATGCAGCCTCCCTCCCGTTTGTCAGCCACCCCCTGGGAGTGCGGCTCTGCCCCAGGCAGCCCAGCCCTGATGGTGCAGTGCCGGTGGCACGGTGCTGGCGGCATGGTCCCGTGGCACGGCTGCCCCACAGGACGCCCCCATCCAGGGCAGCTGCCTGGGGCCTGGGCATGGGGCTCAGCACCAAGGGAGCTGGGGCTGGGAAGGGACAGGCGCTCGTGACAAACATTCGGGGAGAACAGGCTTCCTCCCAGCAGAGTGCCGTCCAAAGGAGAGCAAGCACCGAGGACTCCTCTCACTGCTCCCTTCTTTATCTCTGTCATTTGCAGGGTTGGACATCTCTGTGTCATTTCTGCCCTTTGTGACACAAACCGACACCTTTGTGTCCTGAGGATGTGAAATACTAAGGCTACTTGCTGGCTGATAGTGTAAAATGGAGTGTGCCATAAGCAACAAGGTGAATGCAACAAAGGAAAAACAATTGAAAAAATGACAAAACCGAAACCACTAATACTTATTAGGAACAAGAAAATAAGAGTTACTGAAAGAAGGGGTTCAAGAGCATGGCTTGAAACTGGGAGCAGCTGTAGAAAACCAGTGTCAGATATCAAACTGCTGGAATGAAAACCTGGATGCTACAGATCTTGGAAAATACATCTCAAATTCCGTAAGAGATGTGGGTTTCCTATAAAGCACTATGATTCCTCCACTTAGGGATAATAATCTACATTGTTCTCTGAAAGCAAGATGTCAGTAGCATAAACCAAATAAGTAATAAGCACTTCTTAGGAGTCATGAGGATAATGGCTCACAAGACAAAATGAGGTGGGTTATTTTTCATCATGAAATACTCTTGAGAGTTAGACAGTCGCCTGGGTTTTCATCCAGACATTGCAGACCCAAAGGAATTTTGTTTGAGTGTGACAGAGAGCGGGAAAGGTTTCTGTCTCATGAAAATTCATTGGAAATTACCTTCTTGTTGCTGGGAAGGCAATAGCATCTAGCTGGAGTGGATGCACTGCCTAATTCATATATTTCCCATTTTACTGTAGTTTGGTCTGTACTATGCTCATGATCCTACCCAAAAGACCATGGTACACTGAGGGGCATTTACACCACCTGCATGGCCTTGGCTTTATCTTAAAGTGAAGCAGCGTGTTCTCACATGAGCATCCCTCTGCTTGACAGGAGAAAAGAGAACTTGAGTTATTTTTCCTAAGAAAATCATGTAAGAGCTGCAAAGACTAAAAGGCTGAGGCACTTCTACCCAGGTGGGATCTCACAGCTGGCAATGATGGGATGGGACAGGACGGGATGGGACGGGAGGGCTGCCCAAGGCTGCCCAGCTCAGGGCTCCTGGCACCTGGAGGGGCAGTGGGTTATCACCCTTCCTGCTTTGTCCTTCCAGCAGCAGCTCCGATAGGGAGCACCTTACTCCATACAGGTTGGAGTCTGAGTGCCTTTGTTACCAACACCATCACAACAAACAGCTGCACCAGTGCATTACAGGGACTTGCAAACATTAGCATGAGAAGATAGAAGGAAGCCTTGGAAAGCACACAGTATAAATAAATTAATATTTGAAAAATTGCTTGTGCATTCTTGACTCTTTAAATAGACCAATGATACTTTTAAAATGCATATAGCGTTCAATTTGCTGTATTTTTAGGAGAACAGCAGGGATGGTAGGAGTCTCTTTGGGAGCTCTGGAGCCAGCAGAACGCAGTGCTTCCTCAGCTTTTCTGCGCTAGCTTAATGGCTGCGTGCTCTCTGTGCTCGGCCGTCCCTCCCCACTTGCTTTGACATGCACACTTTCCTTTGCCACACACACTCCAGGCATCCCTGCAGCCTCTCTGCCCAGCAGCACAGAGAGGTCCGATCCATCACTTCGAACCCTCACAGCTCTCATGGGAGAGAAAAGAAAAATCTTCTTGGCTTGCACATCATGGTGGAAGTATCGTTAGGGTCAACGTCTTTTCAAATTGCTCCCTATCTTCTTTCATTCCGTCCTTTCTGAGCCCCACTAGCCTAGCAGAGGTGAAAAGCTTCCTTTTCATTCCAAAAAGGAGCCACAGACAAAACCCACAGACATGCATTAGAACTGCAATTCATCCCTGATCGTGATAGAGTTGATTCTGAACTGAGATAAGGAATTAAAAGAACACTTTTTTTCCCCGCATTTCTTCACAAAAGACCTGTTTATACCAGATTTTCCTGATCAGATATAAAAAAACAATAAACTATTTTTACCTGATTAATTTAAAATTGTATTTGTGACATTCTCTTAATCACTAGCTTTGTGCCTACCTTAAAAGAAATCCAAACACCATCTGCATGTCTAAAGCAGAAACCACACAGCATTCCCATCACACCTGCCAGTGGCGAGCACTGGTGAGCACTGGTGAGCACTGGTGACCAGAGCATGGGGCCCTCGGCAGCTTCGGTATGGTTCTGAGGGTCAAACACTAATCTCACTTTCTTTTGAACTGGAAAAATAATGACACGTGTTACTACATAAGAATGTATAACTCCTGTAAATCAGGGCACACGTTATTTGTACAAAGGAAGACAAAAAGCTGGGGCCATAGCGCAGATGTCAAGTGAGTCAGACAGTCTAAATGTGCAGCCCTGGGAGGTGTGGACACGAGCACAGCATGGTTTCCTGATGGACGAGGCCATCCTCCAAGGAGCGTGGTGTTGCAGACAGTGGGTCCCCGGCTGCAGGTGGCCCATGCAGGGTCACCAAGGGCTGCACCCACGTGGGAGGGACAGCACCTTCCCCACCGACCCTCTCGTCACAGTGTTAACTCCGGGGGTGACTGACACGTACTGGCCAGAGGTCTAAGGGAATTCTCATTGCTGATGCCCAGGCAGTATTTACTCAGTTGATAAAGATGATCCTTCATCCCCCAAGACTATCCATTTGACATCTGTTATGTCTACAAGGAATTTTTTCCTTCACTGCTGCTATAAAGAGCAGCTTTATAATTGACTTCAGTGCAAGGCAGACCACCCTATATCCACACACACGAATAAAAGATCGAAAACAGAAGCAATGACCTCAATCTATTCTCCAAACTTTCATCATCAGTCTCTACAGCTTCAGTCCTCTTCTTTCAAAGCTTGCCCTTAATTTAAAATTCACAGCATGTGCACACACACACACAAAATAGCAAAACCTTAAATGGCACAAATCAACAAATACGGTGATGCATTATCAAATTAAAGATTAGAAATAGAAATGTTTCTTGTAAAGTATAATCCTTGCCTTGATCCATGCATTAAAAAAATCAATAAAATAATGTGCAACAACCATGCAAGGCTTCTTTTAATGACTTGTGTCTTAATAAATACCATATTCATTACAAACCTCCATCAAAATATATTATCTACACTTGCCCACGCTACTTTTCCTTGATTAGAAAGCTTCACCTTGCTAAAGCATGAAAAATGGATAAGAATGGAATGGAATACAAAAGGGCTGCTTATTATTTGTCAGTTGGCAGGCTTTGCCCTTTTAAAGTAGATATCAAAATTTTAAATGTGATCTTATAATAGCAGCAAATTTCTTCTGGAGCCATCTGTGACAGATGCTGTGGAACTGCAGAATATTTGGACACTATTGTATTAATATTAGAAATGTTGCGTGTGTCTTTCTGGGCTTAGCATTGCTGGCTCAAGGAAGACAGTAAGGAACACATCCTGCAGGAGCTACAGCCAAGGGGGAGTAATTAATGCTTTTCTCCAAATCTTTAAAGGTGCAGGCAAGAAATCCCGCAAAATAACAAATTTCAGACACATGCTTCCACCCTTGTGGAAAAAAACAACAGCAAAGTAGCTGCAACGTGGGAGGCAGCGTTCTGCCTTCACCCAGAGGCTGAGGGTGCCCAGGCTGTGGCCAGAGGTCTCCCAGGATCCCCATCCCTGGATGGTCCCTTAAGCTATGAGCTTAAGGGAAGGAGCATCCCGGTCACGTCTGGAAAGGATCCGGCTCCCTGTGCTCAGCCCACACAGCGCCTCACACCAGGGCTGGTGCACACCTACCCTGTATGGCTGAAGCTCCCTGTGGGAGCAGGAAGCTGTCCTGAGAGCTGGGCATGGTGTGTAGCTGCCAGCAGCCTCCCAGCCTGTGGGACTGACGTGATGGCCCCGTGCCCCGTCCCCCCACCCCATGCCCCTGGTCCTGGCCATGGGTGCTGGTGCTGCCCACCAGCCCTCCCTCCACAGCTCCTCAGCATGGGGCAAAGCAAGATTGCCACGTCTGTGCTCACACCCTGTGCACAAGGTGCTGCTGCTGGTTCGCACACAGCCCCAGCAGTGCCTGGAGCATTTCTTGCTGAGCGTGGTACCTGGGAAAAATGTGTGTGTTCGTGGCTTGCGTGTGCGTTGTTTGTTTGACTTCAGGTAGCACTCTATCCATTAGGTGAAATAATAAACTCTCTCTGTTTGCTTACCTGAAAGCCATCTGACTCCATCTTTCCCTCTTTGATCCATGAGCACAAACACCAGGAGACCTAATTTCTTCAAGATATTTACCAGAAGACTTAATAATGATTGAATTGGATTTATTGAAGAGAGACAGCATTTTTTATCTTAAACAGTACCTGAGACCCTTTTCCCCAGCTGCCTAAACCAATTGATCTGATAATAAATTCCACAAAATGAGCAAACAGACAATATCAAACTATGTAAAAAAAATAAAACAAAACATTGCCCTCCTGAAATGTTATTATCTAATAGAGATCAAATATTATTGCTACCCACATATTTTTTCTGCCTTCATAAGCAAGGTCTTTTCAGATCCATTCTCCTGCCTGCTCAGAAAACTGCTCAATTTCTTCTAGGGAAATACAGCCCCTAGTTTTCTGTTTGGTGTCCAAAGCGGTGCCCAAAGGCTGCACCCACGTCAGGACACGCAGTGTGGCCGCATTTGCCTTTGTGCCTCGAGTAGGGCAGGGACGGGACTGTCCCCTCACTGTGCAGCAAATTTTACTGAGCTTTCCTGAGAAGTGGTAAACTGCTATTTCCTCTCATATCTCAGCCCAGGAAGATAAATTTGAATGAATAAATCAGCCAAATATGCACATTTCAAGGAACTATGTGAAATTTCAGTGGAATATGCAAAATTTAGCCTTCAGCTCACTTTTCCCTTCAAGCAGATTACCCCTTTCATCAGCAAATCACCGCTCCCAGGCCAGAGAGAGCATGGGTGCCAGCATGCTCAGGCAGTGCTATCTCCATGCAGGTGATGTGCACGGCTGGGCTGCCAGCTTTTAGTCTGGGGGGTTTCCCTTGGATCCCCAAAAGCAAAGTCTCCTAGCGCTGCCTCTTAGACAGAAAGCGATACTCTCAGATTTGTGAGGCCTGGCCGACTCCTGGTACATATACAGCTTAAACAATCTCTAAAGTATTTCTGAAATATCTGGAAGTTTCCAAAAAAATAAAGTACAAATAAAGTTTTGTTTGTTTGGTTGGTTGGTTTGTTTTGTTTTTAAGTCAGTGCAGGTGATTAGTGCAAGTCAAACCCCCCTCTTCTCATATATGCATTCGGAGTTCTGATGGCACTAGACTCTGAAATCGTTCCAGTAAAGTGGAAAATTAATATTCTAATATGTCTACTTCTCCAGCAACAAGAAATAAATAAGGTGGAAGTCAAAGAGAAGAAAATGTTTTAGTATTAACCATGTATTTGAATATTTATAGCAACTTGCCATCAGACATTTGCCTATCAGGGTGCCTGCTCACTCATATGTACTGTAAACATGGTGGGACCACAGCAGTAATTATTTTCATGTTGTATAGAAAAGCAGAAGACAATTAATGTCCTAGTCTTCTGGTTAGCCTTTCCCAGCACATTCTGCCCAGGTACCCAGCACACCCTGCCCACCTCCTTTGGCTCCCACGGGAGCAAGCATGGTGTGGGCAGGGGCAGGACGCAGGGCTGGGGCTGGGGCTGGGACCCCCAGAGCCATGTCCTGGATGGAGCAGGGGGCTGGCGGTCACCTGCACCCGAGGGCCACAGCCCCCCTGTCCCGGCCAAGGCACAGCCCTGGGCATGGGTGTGGAGACGGGGACAGCCAGAGGGACAAGGATGGGCGTGGGGACAGCCACAGGGATGGGAAAGGAGATAGGAATGGCCACAGGGACGGTCACAGGAAAAGCCCCAGGGATAGCAAAGGAGACGGGGGTGGCCATGGGGATGGCCATGGTTGTGGGGATGCTGATGGGGATGGCCACAGGGACGCTGCAAGCATCACTCCCAGGGCCCAGCTGCCAACCACCCTCTGCACCCAGAGACATGCACAGGGCCCAGGACATCCTAACCACTGTGTTTCCAAGGGCTGCATTTAACTTTAAATTCTGCTATTTGTAGATATAAGTGTCTCTAAGTGTCAGCAGCAGGGGCTGAGTAGAGCAGCAATACCCACCTGTACTTCATCTGGGTTTGCTCATGATAGAAATTGTGGCAGAGGTCTTTGAACTACAGTCTGTTAGTTGGAAGCTAACAGGTACTAGGAAAACGTGTGTACTCTCACTTTTCTGTAGGAATGCAAGGTGCTTACAAACGTGAGGATAAATGCCTATATTTAGATTTTCACTGATATTTATAAATATTTGTGTTTGTTTAGAGCATACCACTTCATGCAACTTTATGTGACTGTCACGAGTGCATGGACTTGCTGTGAGGAAGTTCTCTGCAGCTTTGAAAGGCAGCCACAGGTGGGAGGCACCGCTGGCAGTGCGGGGCAGCGCGCTCCTGGGCTCGGGCACACTTGTAGTGCCAGGGAGTGAGCAGGGCTCTGAATGGCGGTGTGCTGTCGGGAGCAGCAGCCAGATACACAAGATGGGTCTGAGATACACAAGATACACAAGAGGGGTCTGTGCTGAAGCACTGCCTGCGTTTGTAGCTCAGCTTCACTGCCATGCTGCTCGTATCTGCAGCTGGTGCACGCAGGGCACGCAGCACCAACCCTGCGCTGGCATCGACTCTTCGCTCCTGCGAGATGGTCAGCATAAATGCACCAACGTAGTTCATGTGTGTCTGTGTACATATGAGTGTGTTTGGAGAGAATTTTGTAAGAAAAAGCATATTGATGACTCAGGGGGTGGTGTGCCACGCAGACCACACGGGACGCGCTGCGCAGAGGAGGCAAGGCCCCAGGCAGGCCGCAGCCCCCCCAGGCGGTGCGCGGGAGCTGTCAGGTCACACTGAAATCATGGAGGTGTGAAACTGCACAGGTGGAAATCCACAGGTCGCAGAAGTAAAAAGAAGTTTTACCAAAGCCAGAACATGCTGGTGTCCAATAATTCTAGGGCTGCAGAAGCAGGCTTCCACCTGCGGCTTGTACGGCAGGGCTGTCTGCACACTGTGCGCTGCTGTTTCCTGCTGGCCGCAGTGCAGGGTCTGGAGTTCGTGTCTGGAGGATTTACAGTGGACACCTGCAGCCTGCTCACATTTCTTGTACTAAAACAAGCAGATCGTAGCCCTGCAGCTCCCACCAGAAAACACCTGCATTGTATGCAAAGTCAGATTTCCCTCTTGGCAGCAGGAAATCCGTACGTAGTCCTTCAAGAAAGCCCTGACCCACTTAAGGATGACTGACAAACATTATCAGCCACAGTGAGCTGACACCAGGCACTTTCTCTGTTTTGAAGTACGCTAGCTCCTTTGTAAACTCAAGACACAAAACTCACACTGTAAGGTACGTTATAATTAAAACACAATCTAAGAATTCTAGTCTTACAATGCCACTAAATAATTATGGCTTATTCACATATTTTTTTTTTTCATATCTTATGTCTGCACTTTGTGATGGCTGAATATACAGTAGGAGTGAATCACTCATTTCCAAGTATAAAACTTGCATATTGTAAGGCTGAATTATTTATATTATTCCTGTTCAGCCCTATTTCTATTTACATTCTTGATACTGAAAAATATTCTTTAAAGATGAATTTTAGCAATTAAAATTTAAAGACAGAATTTGACAATGCACATTATTAAATCATCAGAAACCAGGACAGTAAAACTTAAAAATACGCCTGGTATCAGCCAGCGGTGATGTTGTGAGCTGTTCCGAAGTGGGTCACAGTTTTCCAAAGTAGACGTAACAGAAGGCTTGGCTTCCCCCTTTTTTCTTTTTTAACATCTGTTAGGACACTTGAGAGCACATGCGTGGTGCTGCTCACCATGGGCTGCGCCCTGCCACTGCACTGCCTGCGTGGCCATGCCCTCTTTGCCTTTGGAGACAGCCCTGCTGCTGCAAGCCCTTTGTGTGCTCCCTCCCTGAGGCCCTTCTTATTTGCCCATCACTTTTTCTGCCCATGCAGAGTTGTATCCATGCAATAAATCCTGGGGAAATAAAGAAATTATGCTAGCAACAAGGATGTGATTTATATATGCTGTGTTGTGCTATATTTGTAAATAAAAATGTTTGGAATAATAAAGCAATTTCTAATTAAATGTGCATTACAACGTATGCATAAATTAACTTAAAGGATATAAAACACGTAAAGTCTAAAACTGTCTTTAAAGGCAAAGACTTGAGGACAGTGTCAGTGCTGCATCATTGCTGTGGTTCTGAGCAAAGAAGAGCAAAGCGAGTGCAGCAATGCAGGCACGTGAAGGAGAAGAGCAGTGTGGCCCCGCTTCCAAGGGCACTTTCAGAACTTCAAGCTCCTGGCATTGCCAGTGCCAAGCAGGCTTCCCCACTGTGCTGCACCCCACCAGCTCCGCAGGCTGCCTGGGCACTTTTGAGGGACTAAAGGTTGAGAGGTTTGATTTTCATGAGTAAGGCAGGCTGACGCCCAGGTTCCCAAATTTGTGTTTTGCCCAGCAAGAATGTTTATATGGGGCTGAGGCAGAACTGGGAAAATCTGCACATGCACTTTCAACAGAGACCGAGCCGGCTGGGGCAGCCCCGCTGTGGAGCTGGCCTCTGCTCTGATGGATTTTAAGGCTAGAAGGGATCATTATGCTCATGTATTCAGACAGCCTGATTAACAGGGGCATAATAGAATAGTGGGATTAAAAATGATGGGAAATGATTATATTATGTAAATTCAATCCATATTTAAATTGTGAATGCACAATTTTTAAAAAGTGGAAAAAGGTAACACGGAGCCTGTGACAAGCTGCTGCCTTTTCTCCACCGCCTGTGGTGCTGTGCACACGTGGGCACAGAGGGCTGCAGGGCAGCTCTTTGGGCAGGCAGCCGGCAGCAGTGCACCCTGTGCTGCTGGGCACGGCTGGTGGGCAGGGGCACAGCACCCCCCGGCCAGCTGCACGAGGTCCTTGCTGCACGGCAGGGATGTGGTGCTGAGGCTTGTCCTGCTCTATTTGCATTTTGTCCTGGTCCGCCTTGCCTTGCAGTGCTTTCCTGCAGCCCGCTACGCTCAGCAAACCTCTGTCCTGCCCTAACCCTCAGCGCTGGGGCTCAAGCCCTCTGCCACAAGATGCTGCCCGAGCCCCCTGGCCCACACCTGATGCCCTCACCCCCAGCTCACTGCTGGCAGCCAGCCTGCGCTCACAGCGCTGGGCAAGGCACAGCACCAGTGTGTCCCTGGGAACAGGCAGTACAGGGAGGAGGGTGCATTTTATGTAGATTTAATCAAAAACTCCTCAGAACTAATTGGCTGAAGTGACTGGGAAAACTGACAGAGCACAGTAACCCTGGGGAACCCCTCTGCCCCATGGGAGCACAGCGGCAATGTGGCACGAGGGGGCTGTGAACTCATGCCCTAAAGGTGCCCCAACCCTGCCCAGCCCCTGCGCAGACGTGCGGTCACAAAGGCAGCAGTTAGGTATTGCTGTGCAGACAAACAGCTTACCCAGTGGTACGTTCCAGTTTCTAACCCAAAGGCATAGCAGCCGTGCAAGGCTCCCTGTGCAGGGAATCACGGGGACATCATCTGGGGACACCTTCACAATCCCTGCTCTAAAGCAACCTGTGCTCCCTGGGAGCAAGGAAGGTGCTGGGCACGAGGCTGCCGCTCAGCAGAATTTTGGAGCTGCAGAAATCACTCAGAGACAGAGCCTGAAAATAGATCCGCCTTGGTTTTGTGTGTTTAATCCTATATTGAGACACAGAACCTTCTCACTAAGGTTATCCCAGGGAGTGCCTGAGCTCCCTGCCAGCTGAGATAAGAGATCTAGGATGACGCTGTCAAGAAGGCCAAGTACTGCTCTTGAGACCGTCTGCAGCTCTTGTAGTACAGCGGAAAGAGCTTGCCACACCATTTTACTCAACAGCAGGTAGATTTTCCTTATTACACTTACAAAGCGGGGGTTTTGCATGTTTCATGCATGCTTTTATTTTACATACGCCCCCTGTGACTTCATGAACATCATTATGTTCTGGGCGTTATTCATCTAACTAGCTTTTCTTTCACTGCTGATAATAGTACTTTGGACTGTTTTCAACATTCATTAAGTCTAAACTTCCAATGCAATTGTTTTTGGTCTGAACTTGTTAATTTTCACTGCCTGACAGTAAGTCATGCCGGGCTGGTCCAGAGCCCTTCACCAAGCGGAGCTGCTTCCAGTGCTGTGTGCTACGGAGCGCGGCTGTGAGCTGACCTGGCACCAGAGCCAGGCGCCGGGACACACCTTGGCCATACTCACCGGCATGGGCAGCTCCCCTGCGTGACCTCGCTGCCGGATTTTGTGAAGCAGCAATTGCAGGCCAGCTTGTCAGCATGGCAGGGCCTTCACAGAGCGCTGCAGGAGGTCCTGTGGCCCCTTGGGGCTGTCCTGCACAGCGGCCACTGCCCAGCTGGCAGAGTCTGCGTGTCCTGGTGGTCAGGGGGCTCGGAGAATCAGGGTGAGAAGAATCCAAGTGGACTCACTCCCCCCATGTGGTGCCATCATGAGACAATTTGACGTTGCCTGTGATCCCGAGGTGAGCCAACACATCACTGCCGATGCAAATGCAGCTGATTTTACTTCCTTATCCCGGTTCAATTTCCAGGTTGGCCTTAACACGCAGTGAAGGCTGGCGTAGTTCCTTTTTTCCCCCACTGCTGGGGTCTGAAGGACACCATGATGCAGTGCTCTGGCAGTGCAGGCACTGGGCGGGAGGGGACCCACCAAGGGCTGGGAGCTGGTGGCCAGGCTGTGAGGGAGGCAGCTCGGGGCCGCGCTCTGCAGTGCGCAGACAGGCACAGGTACACGTGGGTGGGTGAGTAGATGGCATGCACACCATATGCAAATGTGGTTAACTCTGCTTCTCTTCAAAAACCCAGTCAACATCATGGTCAAATTTATTAACCTTTCCAGATAAATACATGTATTTGGACAAGAACGGATTCAGACTGTGAGCGTAGGTGGGATTTTGAGAGCAGCACTGGATGGCAGAGCCCAGAGCTCTTGATGTGCCTCAAGTGGGATGCTGCACTCATTTCCCTGGGCTTTTCTGGTCTCCTCCTTTTCTCACCCAAACAGACTCTCCCACATGCACCACCTGATTATTAGCAGGAGATATTTCCTTCTAATGCTTTATTATCTCCATAATGATGTTAAGAAATACTGAAATCTCTATATTTAAATTGCCCTGGTAAAATATAATACATTAATCATAAATAATTTATATGAATCTGTCCTTTCTTTCAACAAATGGAGACACTGCATCTCTCAGCAGTGTCATAGTAACATCCTTTTCACATAACATTGCTCTGTATTCCCTTATAAAAGGAAGAGTAAAGAAAAGGGGGAGAAAGAAAACTAGCTGAGTATTTCTTTTCTCTCTGCGATTCGATGGGAACAATCCCCAGCAGATTTCCTCAAGCCAGCCTTTTAATTTTACGTAACACTAGCAGGTGAAGCACGGAGAGCTGCTGCCGGCGGCTTCAGCTACTGTCAAAAGCATTGCCATTAGTGTATCTTGTTTTATGCTGTTCAGCTTACAAGAATAATGACAGCAAATGCACTCCTGCTTTCAAGAGTGGATTTGTATCATACATAGCATTCTACTCCATTTCATGGAAGCGGCTGGGTATAATTTTAATTCATTTTCTGCCATTATATCTTTTTTGCTGGATTGTTTATAATTCGCCACTTCTCTACCCCTTATCTAACTCCCCACACAGAGCAGGGCTTTGCGACTGACACGCCAGCCCTCAGGAACCCGCTCGGTCAAACAACAGAAGAACGCTAGCAACTTTAATGACGATTCCCCCGCTGTACAAACACCTGTGCTTGTGGCATACTGAGCTAAACCTCTGGTACCGAGGTCAGTGATACTGCTTTATCCTCAAATGCTGAGAGGCAAAGGCACCGAGCGGCAGGAGCGGTGCAGAGGCAGCAGGGCCGGGCCAGGCTGGTCCCGGGCTGTGGCCGGCAGCTGGGGATGCTGCGGGATGGAACAGGAGCTGCCACCACATCCCCGTGCCCTGTGCCCACCCTGCCTGCACCGCGTGGCCGGCACTTGGGCGCTGGGCCTTCTGCTGGAACAGGGGGAACTAAATGGGCATCCGAACCGCACGGTTCAGCTGAAGTTCATAGAACCATGAAATGTCCTGAGTCGGAAGGGACCCACAAGGATCACTGAGTCCAACTCCTGGCTCCACACAGGACCACCCAAAAATCAAACCCTGTGTCTGAGAACATTGTCCAAACACTTCTTGAACTCCAGCAGGCTCGGTGCCGTGACCAAGGGGTCCCTGGGAGCCTGTGCCAGTGCCCGACCACCTCTGGGTGCAGACCCTTTCCCTAACCCCCAGCCTGACCCTCCCCTGTCCCAGCTCCATGCCATTCCCTTGGGTCCTGTTGCTGTCCCCAGAGAGCAGAGCTCAGCGCCTGCCCCTCCGCTCCCCTCCTGAGGGAGCTGCAGGCTGCTCCCCACCACCCCCAAAAAAAATAAAAAAAAATAATAATAAAAAAAATCCTTTTCCCTCAAACATAATCAAAGGCTTTATTTTGGCATGGGACATTTTAACAAAATGATAATATGTCTGAGAGCTAGGCTTTCCTTCAGAGAAAAACCTACAGTTTTTGGCAAGCTGTAATTGCAAAGCATCTACTGCCTTTATTCCACAAAACCTTTGGTGACTGTGAGCCCCTGTAGAGAAGACAGGGATGGAAATTTCCAGCAGAGCTGTGGGAAGAGCTGATTTTTTTTTGTGCTGTGACTTTTAGAGGCACTTTGACAGACCCTAAGCTGGAAAGCTAAAGTTTGTTTTCTTTTTTTATGCTACCCACAGTAAAAAAGAAATTATATTAAAAAAAAAAAAAAAAAAAAAAAGTCTTCAAATCTTAGGAACTTTTTTTTTTTTTTTTTTTTTTTTACTAGCAATGGTGGGAGTTGCATACTGAGGTGAAGAATAGAGTATGATCTTACAGTACATTTTAAATAGCTTCTGAAACATAAGCAACCCTAATTAACATTCTTATGGCACTGGAATTATAACAAGAAAAGCAATTTAATCTGTAAAACTCTGTTTGTCACAATGACAATGATGAACAGAGGAAAAAATGTGAAGAGGAAAACAGAAGAAGGAAGGGTGGAGGAGAGGCATCTCCAACATTATGCTATTAAGTGAGGGACAAAAATATTTTTGGAGAGTGGTGAAGACAAAGCAAAAGAACCTGACCATTGAACTAAGCACACAACTGGGGAATTCTTTCTCAAGTCCTTTATTCTGTGAGTTGTGTTAATGCAGGTCTGCTTTCCCTCAATCTTTACTAAAATTGAAATAGATGAGAACAATAGTGTCATGATACAAACAAACTAAAACAATTCTTGAATACTCTGGCTCACCTAAATTAATGAACATCTTTGTGCATATGTTTACAAAGTGGCAGAGATCAAGGCAAAGATTGCCTTTATTATTTTTGAACACTTTCAAGGACACTGATGGCACTCAGAAAATAGGAAACTATCTAAATAGTGATCATTTCTTCAGACCTCCATCAAGCCTGGCTCCAATCGTAAAGCCCTGGAGGTTGAAAATGCCGAGCAGTGGGCTGCAATGATCAAAGCAGCAATCTGAAGGAAGCATGGACAATTGGAGATCAATTTTCCAACCCCAAGAGGCAGGAATTATGCTATTTAAAAAGTTAGTTGTTTTTTTTGTTTTGTTTTGTTTTGTTTTTCCCCTCAACATGACTTCAATTATTTTTTGCCATCAGGCTTCTCTGTCCCGGACTTTTTCTCACCCAATGGTTGGTCCCCCAGACTAAAAATCAGGGAAAAAAAGAAAAAAACAGTGCTGTGCCTGTTGCAAAAACCAGTGAGCATCTCTAACCACCATTGCAGAGCTCTTCCACGCATCTGCTTGGGAGCTGCTGAGCCAAGAGAATGTGGCTAGGATACAACAATTCCTTTTGGTTTTCTTTAGGTTTCAGCTTCTTCAGCTGTAATATTTGTAACACTTCCATCTTCTGTATTTGCTCAGCTGAATTTGCAACTGTTCAGAGATAGGTTTGCTTGACAACTTTGATGTGTCCAAGTCCGTCCCCCTCCCCCCTGCCCCATCCTTCCCCCTCCCTGTGAAACTCTTCCTGTGCTTTCTGTGAAATGCTACCAAAAGGATGCTTTGGTTTCCAGGTCATGCAGAGGGCAATGCTTGCACTGGTGATGTGCATGCTCCAGCTGCAGGCAGGGCGCCTTGGCCACGTGTGCTGGGGTGGATACCAAGGGCCTCCCCACCCCATGGGAG